>NC_053156.1:247389915-248019915 GCF_016835505.1 Polypterus senegalus | reverse complement strand
TTGTTTCTTAACAATCTTAATGCTATGCAAAAAGTTAACATAAATTATGAATGTTCTCATGGAAGCTGAAAGTCTGCAAATTAAATGTAATTTTTGTTATTGGACTTCTTAACAACCAAACTGAGATGAAAGTCACACAATAGTTTATTGTTCCATTCATCCAACTGTAGAGTTCAGTTCACGGTCTTCAGGAGCTTTAGCAAATCCCAGAAGCAAAAGTTCATAGTCACTCAAAAACACATCCATACTCACTCATTTGGTGACAATTTAGAATCCTTATACAGTATATAATTTGATACTATCCGTATGTATGGTGTTCGAAGCAATACCTCGAGCAGCCACAAGAGCAGCAGCCGCGGGAAGAATGTGTAGGAAGCAAAGTCACATGACTGACGCAGAACGTAGACTTGCTAATGCGACCACACATACACAATGAGCACAACAAACGGATGAGCGGCTACAAATGCTACTAACGCTGAAAGAAATCGTGCAAATCGGACACAAAGGACAGATGAAGAACATGCGCTACAGAATGCTACTAACGCTGACAGACACCGTACCAGCCGTGCACAAGCAACTGAAGAAGCTCGAGCAGCTGCAAATGCAGAATGTGCTGAAAGAAATCGAGCAGCCCGTGCCTTGCGGCGGCCAAAAAGGTCTATTTTAACCACAAATCAGTGCCATGATAACAAAATCATTTCAAGGACTTAACAAGACAAATAATTGTTTGCAGAGAAAGTATGGATTTGTAGCCCAATTTGATCAGGCTCTCAGTCGCTATTAATACATAAGTTTGCATGTCTTTGGAAAGCAGACAAAAAATGAGCAACCTGAAAAACCTACACAAACAAGCAAAAACCATCAAACCACCATACTGGCACTGCCGAGGCTGAGAATTAAACCTGGGACTCTAATGTACCAGCACTAACCTCTTGTGTCATTGTGCCACCTAGAAGAGTTAATCACATTAATGCCATTTCATGTCCACAAATAATCACCTTGTCCATTATTTAGAAGCTAAGCATAAATGTACCTAAGCTATTCTGTCCATGAAAATATGAATTATCATTTATTAAAATAATTATATGAAGCAAATTACATTCCCCTGGAATTATCCACATTGCATCCACTATCAAGGTTCTTTATTTTTCAGCATGCAGTCTTTCTCTTGGGAATTGAGTTGACAGTCATATCAAATTAGACACTAAAAATGTTAATCCCCAAATTCTATGAGCTACAACTCTGTATGTCTGCTGAAGCTGTAGGACGGAAAATCTTAATGAGCACATAAAGCTGAAAATGAATATGCAGTAAGAAGGACTGTTTAGCAGAGATACAGGAGGCTATAACTCCAAGGCCTCGTGTCTATTGCTGCCAGTGCTTAGAGAAATATTTAATTATGGTATTCAGGATTTTATAAGCTCCATGAGTGCTTACAATAATTCCTCCAGCAAGTTTTAAAGTGTAGAGATTCACACCAGAGTAGAAATGTTAATCCCCAAAGTATGCAGACATGTGCTTTGCCAAGTTCTCCCTTTAAACAAGTAACAAAAGCGTCCGAGTCTGTCAAGTCAGTCACAGCTAGAATGCTTGGAAACATTGGTATTTGGCACAGCTCAGCTCTGTTCATTTCCATTTTTCAAATTAATTCATTAATGCTTCATTAAGCTTTTATTTATTTCATTTATTTTCATTCATTTTCTAAGTAGTTTGCCTAACTGCTGAAAGGTTTTTCGAAAACATAAAAGAAAGTTGCTGGGAGAGTAGGAACATATAGTACTTCATGCACAGAGGTTTGTTATATATGCTAGATTTTGTAATGTCACAGACTAGGTGATCCAGTACCACATAATAAGGTATTATATTTAGAAGTTAAATATGGTGTCCCTGAGTACAGTGGGAAAAGGAACTCTCACTCAACATTTCAGAAAAGGAGTGGAAGGCAACACTGCACAGAATTCACTTGAGCTCCATATGTGCAAAGCAGACAATTATTCAACGGTCTCATCTGTCTTTTTTAAAATTGTCCAAAATGTTTCCAGGGCAAGACCCAACCCGCAAACGTTGCAATCAGGTTCCAGCCTCATTGAATTACATGTTTTAGGTCTTCACCAAATTAACATCATTCTGGACCAAAATCTTTAAGTGCCTTTCAGACAGCCTTGGTGTCACAATCCCTCCTAACCCATTAACAGCTGTGTTTGGTGTACTTCCAGATGGGTTTAAGTGGAGAAGGACAAATAAACTGTGATTGCCTTCACTACACTATTAGCACGTAGCCTTGTCTTGCTCAAGTGAAAGAATCCTAACTCACCTCTTTTAAGTCAGTGGGTAACTGATGTTATATATTATTTGAAATTGGAAAAAATCAAGTTCTCACTTAGAGGATCTATACAAATTTTTTTTTAAATCCTGGCAATCAATAACATTTTAGAATAAGTATTTAAATTGAGGAAGTGGAATCTTATCCCTTATTTATTTTATTTTTATTTATTTATGTATTTATTTACTTATTTTTCCTACTATTAAAGTTTTACTCTGTTGTCATAGCTCTCTTTCTCATGGATGGGGGGTTGATTTGATTTGAACTTAGTTACTTGCTTGTATGGAATGTTATTTGCTTTTAATAAATTCAATAAAATGTTTAAAATGGTGTCCGACAGGGCTTAGCATTGAGACTGTTACACTTTGCACTTTGCATGCTTCTGGTGGAAACTATCACTAGAAAACATAACATTCATTTTCACTTGTAGGAAGGCAATACCGAGTTATACCTTTCTTTTAGACCAAATAACAGTTCTTCAATAGTGTCCTTAATTAATTGTGTTAGTGAATTAAAAGAGTAGATGGATGAGAACTGCTTGTCGAAGTTCAGAAAAACAAACAATAATGCAGATGAAGCTGAGGACTTCTCAAATAAAGTGGAAAATAATGCTTTTCATTTTCGTAGCAAATTGTCTAATATTTGAATGGTTTTATGTAAACATAAAAGAAAGTTGCACAAAGTGGTCTGGAGAACAAGATACACTCATTCACACAGGTATGTTAAATATACTGGATTTTGTATTGTCATCAACGAGGTAATCCACTACCACACCACAATGCATTATATTTAGATGCTGTATATGGTGTCCTGCAGGGCACAGTACTCAGACCTTTACAGTTTTCACTTTGCAGGCTTCCGTTAGAAACATAACATTCATTGTCACTCATAGGCAGACAATACCATTCTTTTAGACCAAGTGGCATTTCTTCAAAAGAGTCCTTAATTAATTGTTTCAGTGAATTAGAAGAGCAGATGGATGAGAACTACAGAAAAAGAGAAATGTAATTTATTGGGAGGAAGGATGCAGACCGCAAAAATATTCTGTCACTTTTTAGCCAATCACTGAACATATGCTTAATTTCAATATACTATAAAACTGTGTGCCCACTCACAGGGTGCCCACTCACTGGGTATTTCCTCTGAGAACAAATGCACTTTGTGCCAAACCTTGTGCATCCCAGAGTGACATGCTGGTGGGGGTGTTAGAACAGTTACCTCATGGATTCAGTGTCCTACAGTACGTCAAATCACACACTTAAGTTACACATTCTCCCTGGCTTTTCTCTCAGTACTTTAGTTTTCACACCACATACCCAGCGACATGCTTGTTAGATTAATTTTAGACACCAAATTGGATCAATGTGTGTCAGGTGGACATAGCCAAAGACTGGCACCCCATCCAAAGCGTATTGTGTTCGATTCCACCTGTACATGCTCCATTTACCTGCAAATCTGAATTGGATTATTAGTTTCAGAATGTTATGTTAGTTTGGCCTCCTCTCTTGCTCTGTTTAATTGTGCACCTAACAATGACTTAAACTACATTATCTTTCCCTTGTATTTTTTACTTTTGCAGTCATTTAGACAGCACCTAAAATGATAATTGCTAGACAAAGGTTCTTTAATGCTATTTCCTAGTAGAATTATTGAACAGTACATTTGCATTTAAGTGTAGGTGACATGAGTAACTGATGTTTACTTTCATTTGCTTCCTCCTTCTCTCTACTTTTAGTCTCTTGTTAATTATCCCAGCAATCTATCACAGTACTTTATAAGTCCACTAAATGCAACTTCAGTTTTAATTTAATAGTATAAAGTATATCAGCTTCAGCAAATAAGCTTTGAAAATTTCAAAAGATTTAAAGAGTTTTTCTTGAAATAAACAGCAAATTAAACAATTGAAATGCTCTAAGTTCACATGTACTGAGGGGCTTGAATGTTCTTTTGCTTTCCATTGCTCTCTACTGGGAGTGCCATTCTGCATTACTGATACAAGAATCTTTATCATGACAGTTAATTACCTAATGAAGCTTTGTGAGAATGGATTTCAGCACTTGTGGTTAATGGCTCTTGACCAAACTCATATGAGGACCCGGGCAATAAATTAAAAGCTGTAATGTTTCTGTTAATAAAGCAAATATTTTAAGTAACTGCTTTAAAAACCATGTGATAAAATACTAAATATGTAAAATGCAATCCAAAATCTTCAGTTACAGGGAACAGTTTAGAAAAAAAGCCAGAAAGGAGTTAGTTGTGAATTCCATGAGTCCGTGACTAAAAGTACAAGCCATAGGAGAAACCATGTCTATCAATCTGGCCACAAAATATTGTAATCTAATGAAGAAACACGAGTTGAAAAAAAGAAGACAGGGAGAGATGGAGACCCAAGTGACATTATATTAGGGTAAAGAAACAACAAAAAGAGCAATGAATCTATCAACCATTTTCTAACCTGCTAATCCAGTTCAGGGACTAGCAACTGATGTCTGTCCCAGCAGCATTAGATTCAGAGTAGCGACCAGACCTGAAAAGCATGTCATTTTAGAGTGAACACTGTCACAAGAATGAGACATACTCAGATAAAGGTTTGGGGCAGCCACCCGTATAATCTGGTTTCCTGGCTGCAAAATCATTTTGTAGTAATATAGAGCACTGAAGTGCATACAACCGAGTCCAAAACAAGAATGAGGGAAAAGGGAAAAAGGGCAGGCTTTTAAAAGGGAAGACAGGAAGTGAGGTCATGAGGATCGGGCACGTGTTCGTCCCTCATTGGATCAGGTCCGGACATGACATCAGGGGGCCGGAGCCGGTAAGGTCTGTTTTCATTGGTTCGGTCCCGGAAGTGATGTCAAAAGAGCCAGGTGGAGTCTCCCAGGGATGGTCTACAGGGAAGTGAGAAAAAGAGTCAGTGTACTCTGCCACATCCCGGCATGCCTCAGAACTGCCTTCATTCAAGCCCTTTAGCTGCCTCCCATGTGCACGTGTGTGACAACACCTAACCTAAAAGGTATGCTTTGGGAAGGGTAGCAAAACCTGGATTATTTAGACCAGTGTTTCTTAACCTTTACCATCTCACAACACCGTTTTACCTTTTTCAGTTTATTGACAACCCATAATTGCCCCCCTTGGTGAAACAAGCGTGAATGTAAGAGTCAAGGCAAAGGGTATCTTGTTCTCCTTGGTGAAATGAGCATAAATGATTCAAATGTAAATAAATACTGCTCAGCACTGTTGATGGCATTCGCGCACCCAACAACAGTAACCAGCAACCTGGCATAGTGGTAGGGAAATACTGATCGGGATACAAACAGTAGGGGAACAAGCACAGGCAGTGCCTTGGCCAGGATTCAAATAGAGGGTGCTTAACTGGGCAGCAGCAATGCTAAACACTGCTCTGTTGTGCAGCCATATAGCACTATTTTAAAAATAAAACAAAACCTAATTCTAACAAGAACAGTGCTCTGCTCCATTTCAAGTTGTGTTTATATCTATATCTATTTATTTATAGTATATCTATTGCAGAGCGAACATACGGGCCACAGAGGAAATGTTGAGGTTTCCCCAAATAACAAAGAGGCGCTCGATGGTGCATAGAATATAAATAAAGCTTAAAAATGTAAAGCAAAGCAATCAGCCAGGTTCAAGGCTCAGTAGTCTGGCCTGTAATCATGGAGGATCTCCATTCTGCAGTCTCCAAAGAGACTACCCATGTCAAGAGCGCCTCGGCATTATAACAGAGGGACCAGAAAGGGAGGGGTCAGTTGCCCTCAGGGGGTGGTTTGTCAGGGATGTGGGAAAAAAGGAGATGATAATACCACCGGCAGTGCCTCCTTGTATCCAGGAATGGTTCGTCTTAACTCTGATGATCCCAGTTGGTGAACCTCAGATGCACATGCATGACAATATATGTTCAAGTATAGTATATGTATATTCGTATATTTGTATATTCATATTGTCTTTATATATAATACGCTACTGTGGCTGTTCATTTGTCTATTCAGAATTTTAAATCACCTGTAATTCGCAAACCGTTTGACCTATTGACCTAAAATTTGGTACACATATACCACGTGACATCTAATATCTGCTGTTGGGGTGACGATTGACCTCCAGGGTTATTCCTCTTTTTACTTTTATTTTATTTTATTTTATTGTAGAATTAACTCTCGGCAGCAGCCAGTATGGCGGCACATGCGCACAGGTGTCATTCTCATCCCTACCACCTTCGCCGTCACTTCCCCTACATCTTCATATCTTAAATCATTAATGAGGCAGATTGAAGACTTAAGTGCCAGCTTAAGTGAAAAATTAAAGAAAATGTACTAAATAATTGCAACACAAATACTGGCTTAATCAGTTTTAACGCGAAAAGATGCTGACGAAAGAAGAGAAACAGCGGGCCGCTAGGGTGGAGAAAAGAAGAGCTGCTCAGGAAGCAGCAAGTGCATCAACCTCTGACCAAACGAATGCTAAATGTACAGAGAGAGACCATGAAAACTAAGAATGCTCAAGTCAAGTGTATTCATTGCATGTTATTGTGCAGTGCTCCATTACTGGTATATATATTTTTGTACAAGACAATCCACATGTCAGTTTAATTATGGCCCCGTTATTTTGGAACTTTGTCCTTAGTTCAGTCCATGTAGGCTCCATCAGTTCAGGAAACACCTGAAAACACTGCTTTTATATTTTTGGCATGCTCCTAATGTATTGATTTCATTTACCTTTTATATTTATACTAGCAGAATACCCGCGCTTCACAGCGGAGAAGTAGTGTGTTAAAGAAGTAATGAAAAAGAAATGGAAACATTTTGAAAATAACGTAACATGATTGTCAATGTAATTGTTTTGTCACTGTTGTGAGTGATGAGTGTTGCTGTCATATATATATATATATATATATATATATATATATATATATATATAAATATATAAATATATATTTACACACACACACATAAACATATATATATACATATCTATACATATACACATATATATACACACACACATATATACATATATATATATCTACATATATACACATACATATACATACATACACACACATATATACACACAAATACATATATATATATATATACATACACACACACATATAAACATATATATACATATACATACATATCTACATATATACACACACAGCTATTTCGGATCAGTGCAATACGCTGCTTGTTAAAACGGATAACTCCCGCTCTTACGTGCAAGTCTGCGTGGATATTATGAACTATCGTATTTGTTCAAGTTCTATTTAAATTTTAAATAAAAGGAATTTTTATTTAGTCGACAGAAATATCTTTGGTAGGAATGGTAAAAACAGACAGGAATATTATTCGTGAATAAATCAACTCAAACCTTAAACAACTTATAATATTTTGCTCTCCATAAAAATATATCCTGTCTAAATTATACAAGTTAGAAATAAAGTAAACGTTAAAAGAACAAACATTCAAATTTCTTTACTCTTATGTAATTTTATATAAAAATAAACTTAGATTTTAAATATCCCAAAAGATTTTGCTCTCCATAAAATATATCCTGTCAAAATTATACAAATTCAAATATGAACATGCTGCATAACAAAACCTGGAAATATAAATAAAATGTGTTCCTTTCAGCAATAACAAATCAAATCATTCAGTTGTCTTTGCTCAAATGTCATTTTAGAGCTGGACGCCTGGCATCTTTTTTTGGCCACAAGTTCGTTTATGTTTGGTGTGAGGTTCTGTGTTGTGGAGATTCTCAGGATGGACTGCAGGTGCTCATCAGTGAGGCGACTCCTGTGTGCTGTTTTGTTAGTCTTTATCACTGAGAAGAGCTTCTCACACAGATGTGTGCTACCAAACATGCACAAGGTTCGAGCCGCATGTAGACGGACTTTTTTTGTTCTTCAAAGTCACCAAAGCGCCGTGCGAACTCAGTGCGCAGTGCGCTCAGTTTATCAGCAAAGTGCGTATTTGGGAACACCATAGTGACGACTTGGTTTAACATTACTTGGCAACAGGGAAACTGGGGCAAGTTGCACTGGTTCATTTGTGTCTCCCAAAAAAGCAGCTTCACTTGAAATCACTTTGTGATTGTGCACGGGTTAAAACGTCCGCTGAAGTGTCAGATTCTTATTTATTTCTTCTGCTTTCTGCATCTTCTGCATTGCATTCAGGTTACCCTGATGTTTTGTCTCATAGTGCCGTCTTAGATTAAATTCTGTAATTACAGCCACATTAGCTCCACAAATGAGACACACGGGTTCAGTAAACATATACTCAGCCTCCCATCGGTTTTTTAAAGGCTCTATTTTCAGAATCAACTTTTCTCTTCAGCATCGTGTGAGCTAGCCGCAATAACTTGCAGCATCATAAGCTAGACTTGATTAACGCGGTAAGTGTTCGGCAAGGCAGCTGAAGCGCTGCATTATGGGATCTGTAGTTTATTGTGTTACCAGCGCTTCATATACCCGGGCCATTAATAACAATAATACAGTATATAAAATGATCTCACGGGCCGGATATAATTACACGCCGGGCCGGATGTGGCCCGCGGCCCTTGAGTTTGACACATATGGATTAAATAGAACTTGAAAAGATATATTTTTCAAATGTGATCGCAATTCAGATAGAGTTGACGCCAAGACTACAGCCTGCATGCCTCAATAAGTCATCCTCCCCTCGCTCTTACTTTTTTACCGTTCATCTAATGAATGCACTGAGTATGGCTTTACCAAAACAATCATTGATGGCGAATAAAGTGTCCATTATCCGAGTATGTAGATCGGGATATATATATACATATTGTAGCGACCCGTGGTTGAGTCTTAAAGTTTTTAGAGCCGAATTCTGCCGTGCACTTCTCCCAAGCTGTCGGCTAGCGGACTGCCAGCGTTATGCACGCAGCTGTACCCAGCTCTTTAAGTAGCGAGCACTCGTGTCCCATACACCGCACGACTCAGAGTGTCTCGGCAATAATTGCTTAGATGAAATCTTAGCAATACACAGCTCTGTCCTGTTGTATCTCTTTATTAGAGCAGATAGTCAGAAAACAACAATTACATCAGGACAAACAATTCGATTACCTTGTTAATTTAACACAACAATAAGCTTTTACATAAATTACCCACAATGCTTTTACATAAATTACCCACAATGCATCACGCCGCCAGCGCTGGCTGCCGGGTCACTACACAGCCCCCCCAAGAAGGTTAGTGTCCCCACAACCCTAATCTTCACAGTAAAAATCGAACAAATGTCCTGGCCGGCGACGGACACGCTTCGGCCTGCCTGATGTACCATCACTCGTGTCAGGCTCAGTCCTGAGACTGTCAATGTCTGTCTCGGCGCCGGGGGTGGAGGTTGGAGAGCCGCTTTGATTCTCAGGTCTTTCTTGTACTGGGGCCAGTGGGTGGTATGGTGCCAACTGGTCCTTATGCAGCACCACCCGTCTGCCCCGTCCAGGCATTCGGACTCGGAAAACTACCTCCGAAATTTTGTCCAAAATCTCTCCAGGTCCTTGCCAATGGTGAGTCAATTTAGGAGACAGTCCCCGTTTCCTTTGTGGGCAAAACACCTACACTTTGTCCCCTTGTCTCAGCGTCGGACCATGAGCCCGGGTGTCATATGCCTGTTTCTGGCGAGCTCCAGCTCCCTCTAAGGCCTCCCTGGCCAGTTGATGAACGGTGTCCAGACGCTCTTTCAACCGCCTAAAATAATCCAGTTCGGGCCCACCAACAATCTCAGGCTCAGGGGGCGAGCCAAACACCAAATCCACTGGCATGCGAAGTTCTCTCCCAAACATCAGCCCCACTGGTGTGCATTGGCTTGACTCTTGTACGGCTGTCCTATATGCCCACAGGACCAGAGGCAAGTGTTGGTCCCAGTCTCGCTGGTGTTGACTGGTCAGGATTGCAAGTTGAGTGGCCAGGGTGCGATTAAAACGCTCGACCAGTCCATCACTTTGAGGGTGAAGGGGGGTGGTTCTGGTCTTTCTCACCCCCAGTCGCTGACACACCTCCTTGAACAAACGGCTCTCGAAGTTCCGCCCTTGATCACTGTGAAGTTCGTTCGGAACTCCAAATCAAGTGAACATTTCATCCACTAATCTTTGAGCTGCTGTGGAGGCACTCTGATCCGGAACTGCATACGCCTCTGGCCATTTGGTGAAATAATCCATCGCGACCAAAACAAAACGATTTCCGGCTTCGGTGACAGGAAAAGGACCCAGTACATCCACTCCAATTCTCTCCATGGGTGCCCCGACAAGGTACTGCTGCAATGGCGCGTGAGAACGTTGGCCAGGTCCTTTCTGCGCAGTACAGATGTCACAGCAGTGGACGTGCAGCTCTGCATCTTGCCGACACCCGGGCCAATAGAACCGCTGCCGCAGTCGACGCACTGTCTTAGCATTTCTGTAGTGTCCGGATCCAGCTGCTCCATGGACCCACCGGAGGACCTCGGCGCGCAAAGCCTGGGGAACCAGAAGTTGTAATCGGTCAATTCCCCCCCTTGGTGCTTGCCACCGTCTGTAGATCACGCCATCGTGCAACTCCAAGTTGCCCCACTGGGAGTGTAGTAGCTTGAGTTCAGGCCCCTGTGAAGACACGGTTTGCCAGTCGGGACATT
The DNA here is from genome assembly GCF_016835505.1 of Polypterus senegalus. Classification (NCBI taxonomy): domain Eukaryota; kingdom Metazoa; phylum Chordata; class Cladistia; order Polypteriformes; family Polypteridae; genus Polypterus; species Polypterus senegalus. The sequence goes on along the minus strand of NC_053156.1, from coordinate 248,008,953 downwards.
CTTGGGTCTCCAGCCAGCTCTTTACCTTCTCTAGCACTTGGTCGTTCGCTTGTAGTTGCCTCAATTGGTCAGTGGTGAACGGCTCCCCTGCTCCATCAGGGTCATCTAGCCCTGCTGATGCTGACGATGGCCCCAGACCTCTTTCTTCCTGTCGACGGCAATATCGACACTCGTTGATGAGGCATGGACGCCTGGAGAGGGCATCAGCGTTGGCATGCTGCCGTCCCGGTCGGTGTTGTACCTCGAAATCGTATTCCTGGAGGATCTCCATCCACCTTGCCACCTGGCCCTCAGGTTGCCGGAAATTTAACATCCAGGTGAGGCTAGCATGGTCAGTCCGAAGCGTGAACCTAGTGCCCAATAGGTAGGGCCGAAAGTGCCGTACTGCTAGGATCACGGCCAACAGCTCCCGCCGAGTGACGCAGTAATTTTTCTCCGGTCGACTGAGGCTGCAGCTGTAATAAGCTACCACTCTCTCTCCAGTCTCCCCCTTCTGTGAGAGTACGGCCCCAATCCCCACATTGCTAGCGTCAGTGTCCACGACAAAAGGTTGGTTGGGGTCAGGGTAAGCCAGGACAGGCGCGCTGACGAGGGCAGCTTTTAGTTGTTGGAAAGCGGCTGCGCAGTCCTCCATCCACCCAAACTGTTGGCCCTTACTCATCAGTCGGTGCAAGGGGCTGGCAATGGTTGCAAAGTTTTTTACAAACCTCCTGTAGTACGAGGCTAAACCCAGGAAGCTCCGCAGTTCGGTGATGTTGGCTGGTGGGGGCCAGTTGCTCACGGCAGCCACCTTTGCTGGGTCGGTAGCCACCCCACTCTCGCTGACGTCGTGTCCTAGAAACTGTCTGTCGGGCGAGAAGATTACACTTTGCGGGGTTCAACCGCAACCGGCGCTACGAATGGCAGTCAGGACCTCCCTTAAATTGTGCACAGCCTGATCAAAGTCTCTGGCATGAATCAACAGATCATCCAAATAGACCACACAACGGTTTCGGGGAATGTCTTTTAGAACCCGCTCCATTAGTCTTTCAAAGGTGGCCGGTGCGTTACAAAGTCCAAACGGCATTACCTTAAACTGCCACAGCCCTTGTCTGATGGTGAATGCAGTTTTGGGCCGGTCCTCTGATGCCAGTTCTACTTGCCAATATTCGCTGCGTAAGTCCAAGGTGCTGAACCAACAGGATCCAGCCACATAGTCCAATGCATCATCGATGCGTGGCAGTGGGTAAGAGTCTTTGCGAGTGACTGCATTTAATCTACGAAAGTCCACACAAGGGCGCCAACCCCCCGTTTTCTTCCGTACCATGACCATGGATGCGGCCCAGGGACTGTCCGAAGGCTCAATAATGTCGTTAGCTACCATCTCGCAAATCAATTCTTCGGCAGCTTGGCGTTTCGCAAGAGGCAATCGGTGGGGGCGCAAACGAATGGGAGCGGCGTGGCCAGTGTCAATGTGGTGTTTTACTAAAGAGGTTCTGGTGCAGTCCTCCTCTCGAGCCGCAAAAATGTCCACAAAGTCTTTTAGTAGATGCTGGAGTTGCTCCTGCTGTGGCGTGCTCAGATGTTCACCACTTCGACGGCCCAATTCCTCTACAGCGGCAACTGTCTCAGCTGATGGGGGATCGTGCGATGAAAACAATTTGGAAACATTTGTCTGTACTGCAATACTCTCCTGGGGGTTCTCTTGAATCCCTGCAACTTCCAAACAATGGTTGGGAGCCGGTGAGCAGTGGTGTCCAGGTGAATCCACGCTGGCAGTCTTTCCAGGACGGTTCCAGCCCGACCGGAGCGGCACAGTCTTATTACCAAAACAAAGGACGGCCCTTGACACATCAAAACGTGCTCCCCAGTGGGCCAACAAGTCCAACCCAATAATGCACTTGTCTTTAATGTCAGCAAGCCAGAATTTGTGGCTGGTCTGGCCTGTCCCTACCAACACAGATAACAGTTTCTTTCCGGGCATTACTGTCCGTTCACCCGTAACAGTGCGTAGTTCGCTATTTGTGGGGGTCCAGTCCTTTGGAAGAAGACCAGCGGTTTCGGGCAACACTCCTTTTTGTAGCAAACAAATAGTGGACCCCGTGTCCACTAAAGCACTGCATTGCCGCCCGTCAATAGTGCAGTCTAGGTACAGTCCAGTGGAAAACCCACAGCGCCCCACTTTAAGGCAGTCATCGTGGAGGGGTGCTGAAAAACGGAGCGAGGGTCCCCTCACGGCCTCACCCCGAGGTCGTTTCCCGGCAGTGATGTTGTACGAGGCAAGGGACTTGGAGCAGGGCAATCCCTGGCAAAGTGCCCTGGTTCTCCGCATCGGAAACAGCGGTCTACTCGTTGTCTCTGTCGGGGGGTTGATGTTGTTTGGGCGCGACTGACCTCCACTACCTCAGATGGGTCCCCTTCCACCCTTCGTTCAACTGCTCTCGTTAGTCGACCCGGGAGTGGCGTTCGACTTGTCGGTGACTCAGCTTGTAGCACCTCTTCAGCCCGCTCAGCTTCTCGCAGTGCCTCGCTCAAATCTCGGGGTGACAACAGACAGACATGCTGGCGGAGACGTTCTGGTGTGAGGCCCCGCAGAAAAGCATGAAGACTGAGTTCCTCCTTCGCTGCTGTCGAGAAAGTAGGGTAACCTTTTCGTGTATAGACCCTGATGTCAGCGGCAAAGGCTCCTACACTCTCACCTTCACGCCGACGTCGGCTAGTCAGCTTCTCTCTGCTGCATTCTGCTGAGGTTCTTTGTCCAAAGCGACGGGTGAGAGCAGCGGTGAGAGCCTGAAGATCACGACACTCCTCCGATGGCAGATCAATGAGTACCTGAAGTGCGGGACCCTCCAAGGCAAGGGCCAAGTGTGTCGCAGCTTCCTCACAGCTCCATCCATTGTGTAGAGCGGCCAGATCTACTTGTGCAAGGTATGGCTCTAAGGGCGTCAATCCGCTGTATCGCGGCAGTTTAGCAGGTGACCATGAGAAGAGGACCGGCCGACTGGTAACCTGGGGTATCGTTGCGGTAGTTGAAGGTTCATTCTGGCCATGCCTAGAAGATCGTAACACTGTCCGGGGAATACTGGCACCATCAGGCCAGTTTGCCTCTTTTCTCCGCACAGTTCCGCTGATCAGGCGCTCTAACGTAACACTGTTCTCTAAGATGGCACGCTGTAATTCTTCAAGACTCTGTTCCATAACGGCGTCTTCTAAACAGCCTGGTTTCCCACTTCTGACACCAATGTAGCGACCCGTGGTTGAGTCTTAAAGTTTTTAGAGCCGAATTCTGTCGTGTACTTCTCCCAAGCTGTCGGCTAGTGGACTGCCAGCGTTATGCACGCAGCTGTACCCAGCTCTTTAAGTAGCGAGCACTCATGTCCCATACACCGCACGACTCCGAGTGTCTCGGCAATAATTGCTTAGATGAAATCTTAGCAATACACAGCTCTGTCCTGTTGTATCTCTTTATTAGAGCAGATAGTCAGAAAACAAAGCTCAAACTCATTGCATAGCCATTGCCAAGGTCATTAACGAAGCCATCTCTCTCATTGATGGTAACTATTTACAATTAACAACCCCGGACGGCAATAACCCAAACCCACCCCACCAGTTGAGCACAAACACATACAACAATTACATCAGGACAAACAATTCGATTACCTTGTTAATTTAACACAACAATAAGCTTTTACATAAATTACCCACAATGCTTTTACATAAATTACCCACAATGCATCACGCCACCAGCGCTGGCTGCCGGGTCACTACAATATATATATACCCGCGTATTGCAGCGGAGAAGTAGTGTGTTAAAAAAGGTAGAAAAAGAAAAAGGAACATTTTAAAAATAACGTAACATGACTGTCAATATACAGTATTTGTTTTGTGAGTGTTACTGAGTGTTGCTGTCATCAAGGATTTGATTATCATTATTTCTTTCAATCAGGTTCGTATTTGTAGGATGTGTTGTGTTCAAGTTACATTCCGTGTTTGTCAATCGTTGTAAAGATGACAGGTTTCATTCATCGATTCGTTTCTTACTGTATCAATAAACAGCTCGTCTTCTTCTTTATCTGAGACCTGACACACTGCATGCACGGGTTTTTACACTGTCTTCCTTTAGCGGGACATTGACTTTTTCCACCGTGTGCTTTGTTTCCGCAGTAGCTGCATTTATGAATATGCTTATCAGACGCTTCATATTTTTTGCTGCCTTTTCAATTGTGTAATTCGGTTTTGTTCAGCGCTCTTTGGAACTGTTGCTTTTTATCTGTGCACTGCGTCAGTTCACGTGAGCCGCTCGGTGTACATGCATCGAAGTTTCCCAGCTGTGCTGGTGCCATCTCGTGCTATGTCCATGGCTGTATTTAATGTTACCGAAGTCCCGGCACTTAAAACTTTCGCAGTTTCGCTGAGTTTGTGCCAAACAGTCCTTCACCCGTGAATATTTAGTGGGAGTTTGCTATTGGATTGCCGCTGACGGATGGCCTTATATGGGCAGGCACTAAATTACAAACGCCAACGGCAGCCTGTCTATGAACTTAATTTAAAGTGTAGGTTTACATCGTGCTTTGTTTCCGAAGTAGCAGAACTCATAAATATGGTTGTATATGTCACTCGCTCGCTTCTTATTGTTTCGCTGCCTTCTCAATTATATAATGCATGTTTTCTTCAGCGCTTTTTGGACCTCTTCCTGGTTTTCTATGTACTGCGTGATTACGTGGGAGGCGTGATGATGTCACACGAAACTCCGCCCCCACGGCGTTCAAGCTCATCTCCATTACAGTAAATGGAGAAAAACAGCTTCCTGTTATGACCATTACGCGTAGAATTTCGAAATGAAACCTGCCCAACTTTTGTAAGGAAGCTGTAAGGAATGAACCTGCCAAATTTCAGCCTTCCACCCACACGGGAAGTTGGAGAATTAGTGATGAGTGAGTGAGTGAGTGAGTGAGTGAGTGAGTGAGGGCTTTGCCTTTTATTAGTAAAGATAGCAAAAATTCAGTGCTGCTCTTACTGCTGTTTCTTTCTTATTCAGGTTAACTTTAATTCAAATTTATGATGTTTACTGGCTTTTTGTATGGATTTGTATGAATTGTGAAGACATCTTTATTTCAACAACTCCTGGATTCTCAGCAATATCAGGATCAGGCCTGGAAAGTTGGTTGAAAGAAGAAGAAGGAAAAGAACGAACAGACAGGAGAAAAAAATGTGTCATAAAATTTCACAAAAGGTCCTCATTTGCATAAAATAGTTGAAGTGTTCTGTGATTGGCCAGCTCAGGCATCGATTCAAAGTGATCTCTGATTGGATGGCACTGGCAGGAAGTGATCTGTGATTGGCTGGTGCTGGGAGCGACTTAAATTAATCTGTGATTGGCTGGCGCTGGCAGGGAGTGATCTATTATTGGCTGGCGCTGGGACTGACCTAAAGAAATCTTTGATTGGCTGGCACAGGCAGAGACTTATGTATGTATGTATGTATCTCTCTGTGTTTGCTTTGGTTAATGAAGTATGAGGACATCTTTATTTTAAACTACTTCTGGACGCTCTGCAATACCAGGATTAGGCCTGGGTTCAGTGGGTGAAGCCCTTCATTTCTGGACCACTTTTCCCAAACATCTGTTTAACATTCAGAAGACAACCTCAGATGAGGAAGTCTACCTTATATTAAACTGACATGAACAAGATCATATACAAATTTGCAACTCAGTCAACACCAAGAAGCAAGGTTGGGAAATCATGCACGGACTAGGGGTGGTAACTCGTGGAAAGACGCTTGTCACGAATGGGAATCATCCAGGTCGGTGGTACTTATTATGAAAAAAAATAGCATGCAGGCTGGAAAACTAGGAAAGGCGGTTGAAAGAAGAAGAAGGGAAAAAAACGAACAGAAAGGAAAAAAAATATGTCATTAAAGTTCACAAAAGGTCCTCATTTGAATAAAGTAGTTGGTGATCTGTGATTGGCCAGCTCAGGAATTGATTCAAAGTGATCTGTGATTGGCTGGTAATGGCAGGGTCTAAAAGAATAGATAGATACATAAACCCTTCCCACTTGTAGCCAATCATAGATTAAGTCACTACAAGCATTCGCCAATCACAAATTACTTTAAATCCCTGCCAGCACCAGCCAATCACAGATTAAGTCAATACAAGCATTAGCCAATTACAGATCACTTTAAATCCCTGTCATTTCCTGCCAATCACAGATTAAGTCACTACCAGTGCCAGCCAATCACAGAGGACTTTGAATCAATGCCTGAGCTGGCCAATTGTAGGTCATTTCAGCTACCTTATGCAAATGAGGACCTTTTGTGAATTTTCATGATAATTTTTTTTTCTGCTGCCTTTTCTTTTTTTTCCTTCTTCTTCTTTCAACCACCTTTTCTGGCTTTCCAGTCTGCCTGCTATATTTTTTTCACCATAAGTGCCACTGACCTTGACAAGTCTTATTCATGAGAAGCGTCTTTCCACGAGTTACCCATACCCACAATCTGCCCCATCTCTTCTGATAATCTGGTTGTTGACTTAACTTACTGATTACTGAATTTAGTACTGTGTTTTGTTATATTTATTTTTCTATGTGTTAAACCAGTCACTTAACAGTTTCTGAGAGAGTATACTTTGTGCTACAACTATGTCTGTTTCCATCTTTGACTTTTTATCCTCATTTCTTAAAGCACATACTTTAGTATTGATAAATTCTTTGTTCAGTGATTTATATTACATTTGATATATTTTGTTTTGCACCACATTAAATCATATTCTACCACTTATTTCTGTGATTAATTCAGGTCATCTATCTTCATAAATATACAGGAAGTCTGTAAAATGTTAATTTTCTTTTGTTGCAAGATTATTTTATTGATTTCTTTGTTGGGTATATTGATGTGTTTCATAGGTGGAATGACTGCAGTATTTTTCAAAGAAACCCAAAGGAGCCTCCAGATGCCTTGAGTTATTTCCAGCAAGTTAATGTTTATAACAAAGTCATTATTTATGTAAGCAGTCTGGCCATTTGAAAGTCAGTGCTACCGAGACACTTATTACATCAACTGAAAGTGACCTTGTATGTAACATGATTTTTTTTTTATTATAAGCTAATTTAGTTTTGATGATCACAACTAAAGTTTAAATGAAATCATGAAAAATTCAGTATGACACAGTGGTACACTGGTTAGTGCTGGTAGTTTGTTAAAATCTCAAGTCAGGCACTAGCCATGTGCGATGAGCGTGGTCATTTTTATCTCCATTGGTACTACAGTTAATGTTTATATTGAAAGTTAGGTTGCTTTAAGTTAGTTTGGTGCTCATGTGTAACCGACTGCACTTCAGAGCGTGGTTCATGATTTATATGAGTTACTGCCAATATGTTCTGGTCCACTGTAACATTGGCATACTTGAGTTCAAATAATTGATAAATGGATTTTTCCAGAGAATGAATGAGAATACTGTCTGGTAAGATGAAAATTAAAATTGTTAGCAGTTTCTAAATATTTAGCTCTACTATATTATTATTATTATATGTGGGCATGCTGTGTCAGATTTCATAGTCTTACATGTCAATGAATTTTGCTTGGATAACTTTAATTGACAATATAATATCATTAAGATATTAGTACATTGCATTTCCTGCTGGTACCTTTAGTTCCAGATATTTATATTTCTCATTGTTCAATGCCAGTCATGAATTGTTTCTCCTAGGTGTATAAGAGCAGATATCTTTAAGTGAACCTGAAAATTATACCCACAAAACTCACTCATGCATTTGTTTCTATTGTCTTTTTCATATCAAAGTGCAGAAAGATATTTATGGTCTGTAGGTTCCATAAAGAACTGCCTGAGTGATACCAGATGATATAAATGAACCACAAATATTTGTGGATAAAAGCATCACTGAAAAGGGAACTAGGTTCATTATTTCACAGAGGTAGAAGATACAAAAGTGGCCATGCAGCATTTAAATCCTTCTCAGCGTACCCTTAATATACAGTGGTGTGAAAAACTATTTGCCCCCTTCCTGATTTCTTATTCTTTTGCATGTTTGTCACACAAAATGTTTCTGATCATCAAACACATTTAACCATTAGTCAAATATAACACAAGTAAACACAAAATGCAGTTTTTAAATGATGGTTTTTATTATTTAGGGAGAAAAAATCCAAACCTACATGGCCCTGTGTGAAAAGTAATTGCCCCTTGTTAAAAAATCACCTAACTGTGGTGTATCACACCTGAGTTCAATTTCCGTAGCCACCCCCAGGCCTGATTACTGCCACACCTGTTTCAATCAAGAAATCACTTAAATAGGAGCTGCCTGACACAGAGAAGTAGACCAAAAGCACCTCAAAAGCTAGACATCATGCCAAGATCTAAAGAAATTCAGGAACAAATGAGAACAGAAGTAATTGAGATCTATCAGTCTGGTAAAGGTTATAAAGCCATTGCTAAAGCTTTGGGACTCCAGCGAACCACAGTGAGAGCCATTATCCACAAATGGCAAAACATGGAACAGTGGTGAACCTTCCCAGGAGTGGCCGGCCGACCAAAATTACCCCAAGAGCGCAGAGACGACTCATCCGAGAGGTCACAAAAGACCCCAGGACAACGTCTAAAGAACTGCAGGCCTCATTTGCCTCAATTAAGGTCAGTGTTCACGACTCCACCATAAGAAAGAGACTGGGCAAAACGGCCTGCATGGCAGATTTCCAAGACGCAAACCACTGTTAAGCAAAAAGAACATTAGGGCTCGTCTCAATTTTGCTAAGAAACATCTCAATGATTGCCAAGACTTTTTGGGAAAATACCTTGTGGACTGATGAGACAAAAGTTGAACTTTTGGAAGGCAAATGTCCGTTACATCTGGCGTAAAAGGAACACAGCATTTCAGAAAAAGAACATCATACCAACAGTAAAATATGGTGGTGGTAGTGTGATGGTCTGGGGTTGTTTTGCTGCTTCAGGACCTGGAAGGCTTGCTGTGATAGATGGAACCATGAATTCTACTGTCTACCAAAAAATCCTGAAGGAGAATGTCCGGCCATCTGTTTGTCAACTCAAGCTGAAGCGATCTTGGGTGCTGCAACAGGACAATGACCCAAAACACACCAGCAAATCCACCTCTGAATGGCTGAAAAAACAAAATGAAGACTTTGGAGTGGCCTAGTCAAAGTCCTGACCTGAATCCAATTGAGATGCTATGGCATGACCTTAAAAAGGTGGTTCATGCTAGAAAACCCTCAAATAAAGCTGAATTACAACAATTCTGCAAAGATGAGTGGGCCAAAATTCCTCCAGAGCACTGTAAAAGACTCATTGCAAGTTATCGCAAACGCTTGATTGCAGTTATTGCTGCTAAGGGTGGCCCAACCAGTTATTAGGTTCAGGGGGCAATTACTTTTTCACACAGGGCCATGTAGGTTTGGATTTTTTTTTTCCCTAAATAATAAAAACCATCATTTAAAAACTGCATTTTGTGTTTACTTGTGTTATATTTGACTAATGGTTAAATGTGTTTGATGATCAGAAACATTTTGTGTGACAAACATGCAAAAGAATAAGAAATCAGGAAGGGGGCAAATAGTTTTTCACACCACTGTATGCCAAAGTAAATCCAAAAGATCCTAAAACAAAAGCTACAATTTTAACATAAAAAAATATCACAAAGTGGGCCAAAAGAAAACTGCTGTTGCCCTAGCAAGCTAATTCTATAGCAATTTGCTAGTGACAGGCAGACATCTTATGTAGTACTCATGTAGCACAAAACAGAGGGTAAGGAATTGTGAACATTTAAAAACACAAAAAATATGACAAGAACCAAGTTACCCGGACTATTCTATAACATTTCAGTATTTATTTACTGCTCTCATGCTGATCTTTCTGTTAATAAAACAGGTCATTGCGATAGCAATTGACAAGAAAATTCATAATTAATTGCAGAATTACGATATTTGAGGGTTCCTATAGAGTGAGTATTTCTCTTGCACAATTTGGCTGAAAAACTAATCAACACATCTTCATCATATAACATGTTTAAGTTTCTACTTGGTTATTTTTCCGTCCAGCTATTTTAGCTATTGACTGTCCTCACAAAATTGTGACATATAGAGAGACACACACCCATCATTGAGATATCGATATTTTCTGTATCAGGGAACCCTAAAACGCTGCAATCCAAAAAAAAACGAAGATTGAAATTTTTGATGAATCTAAAGCCTTTGCTGAAAAGGCCCCCCAACCCCCATAGGGTTATGATAGGTTATGGTGGGAGAGGGCACAAAGCAAAAATAGAACAGAGAAAACAATCCACATGAATCCAGTCTTAGCATACACTTGGCACATCAAATTATTCATGGACACATTCTTCAACTCCATTTCCTGCTTCCCTTTTTGTTTAGGTTTTAGAGCTTTTCACTGTGGTCTTTGAATTTTGGATTGTTTAATTGGCTTAAAATGTGTAATATCTGTGAAAAGAAAAACAGTTTTATCAACTGCAGTTTCATCGAAAGGATGGTTGAAAAAACTGCAGTGCCTGTAAAAGAACAGTTAAAATGAAAAAGATCTGGAGATGGAGACATTACAAAAGAGTAGTAATGAGGCCAAATGAAATCAAAACTTTAGAGACAAAAGTATCAGAAGAACAAAAGACGTCAAAATGAGAGTTAGTAATCATAGTTAAGAAGCAAATTAGTATTCTGGGCCAAAAAGTCAAGAAAAACAGCAACATTATCACAAATAAAGGTTTCTAATTCATTCTAGTACCAGGATAAAGTGCATGTGATGCTGATGAGTTTTGTGGCCAAGATGTCACGCCCAGCATCACATAGGCCACACACCTTAGCAACCATCATAACCACTATGAACAGAAAAAAAAACAGAAAAACTCATAATAGCAGAGCCCATTTAGTTCCAAAATCACACAGAGGTAAAAACAAAAATAAATACTTGTAAAGAAGTTTCTATTCTGCCTTAACAGAGGGACCAGAAGACGAAACATAGTCGAGAGCAGAATCTAATTCAAGTACCAAAAAATCAGTTCTATTTTTTAATAAAACACAAAATCATTACCCAGAATCATCATGGTAATAACTGTTGCAAAGGTTCACAATAAATTGAAATCACCACAAAGCACATCAAACGGACAGATAACTGAGAAACCCTCAGGACTGACCTTTGTGCGGTTGTGTAAATGAGAAAAATGCGTCATGGTGACCGATCTAGCATAGCGACCAGCATAACAAATGGCAGTGACCATAGAAAAAACAAATGGAAGAAAGAGAAAGGCTTAAAAAATATTAATATACTGAAAAAACAATCTGAAATATATTTACAAAATAAATATGAACTCTGCTCATTTCGAAACCTTTATATAAAGATAAAATAAATAAAAAAACATGCACAAAATATTACAGAAAAAAAGTCCTGAATGTATAGTTTTAAACCGTAAAAAAATTGTAACTAATTTTTCTGTTGTTTTAAATATTCATAATGAGTTTTTGATGATTTGATTTTTTATGTATTTATTTTCCAAACTTTTTTAATTCATAACTATCAATTCTGTTTAATAAATAATAAGGAAAACAAAGTATTTTCTGTTTGTCCTTTACCTGTAATCTCTGCCGCACATTCAGAAAAAAATAATCGACTGTTTTGATTCTTTCTTTGTCTTGCTTTTACCAAAGAATTAAACTGGTCACAGCACTGTGCCTTTACTGGTTCTCTGTGAATATGTATGTGTGTGTGTGTGTTTGCTTTGTAATAAATGTCAGTCCTTACAGATGCTTCCTCACTTGCACCTGATTATGATTCCTGTGACCATGCAATCCACAAATGCGTTCAGATAAAACTAATGGCTGAAAGTGAAGATTGGAAACAACAGTTCCTTGGTCACCATGGCAAAAGCAGCAGAAACTCTTTTGTCAGAGATATTATGATAATTGGGGTCCTGCAATATAAATTCATAAGCAAGACCTACTGGCGTATGAAGTATAGCAGGGCTAATAGCTATGGTTTGACTGTTCCTAGCACGTTCTTTTTACTATTCCCCAAACAATTCACTAGATACAGAGTGTAAGAGCCCAATGTTATATGTCTTAGTTCATCACTGTGAACACACACACAAAAAGTGTATCGACTTTGTCTCCATAAGACATTATACAGGTCTTTAAGGGCATGCCTTTCTTTTTCACACTGTAAATAAGATATAGTCCACTTCAAAATGCTGATGTCACCTAAGGATCGATAATTGAAATTGATCAGGTTTTTGAAGACATGACTTACTCTAACTCACTGGGCTTCTCTGTTATGTTGGGACACTGCTTAAACCCACTGTGAACATGAACGAATGCAAAGCAGGCCAAAAATAAACAATTTTGTCATTGTAAGGGAAATAATGCATATAGCAAATGAAGAAAAATGAAAAGTACAAAATAAACATAAGAGGACAGAAATCCTGCTACCTCTCTTTGTCTTCCTATGCAGAGTGGAAATCCTGCCCATCTTATTAGTTGGCCGCTCTACTTTTTAACCACAGTAACTTTTAGCCATTCCTTTATTTCACCTTCAATACCCCATTCTCTTCTCTGGTCTCTATACGTCTCATCATTCAAGTGTTTGCACTTCACGCATCTCCACTTTCAAACCACGAGTCATTTCTGCCAAGTTCTAGAAAAAGTTCTGGGGTTGGTAAAGCTCTATACTTGAACTATGGACACCAGACTTGATCTATCCCTGCACCCCAAGCTTTTTAATTAAAATTTCACCAAGGTATACCATAACAGACATATTCAGAAGCTGTTGAATAATGTCTATAATGAAAGATTAAATCAGGGTGGGAGTATTAGAGAGTACATATGGCATTATCAAATATTTATAATGACATAGAGCTGATGGGGGTAATGTAATTTATCTTACGTCAAAGTTATGAAAAAAGTTGAATTCTTGACTCAAATCAATAATGTAGTGATGACTGAGAGTGTAATTCTTTTGATCTGTGATTTTCTGTAGCTAAAATCAACGCATTGTCTTGAGGATCTCCCTTTCATCAAAACTGAGAAGAATATGATATTCATTGGTCAGTTTACTTACTGAAAATACTTACATTTTTCTTACTTACTGCAAGGTCATTGATTCAGTGATGTAGGAGTGACTTTTATTGATCCACTACATCAATGAGTTGGAATAGCATTAAGGTATCTCAAATAACAAGTGCTAAGCATTATTACTACTTAGACTGGATTTTGTTTGGTATAAATTACTTTATCTGATGCTTTTAGCATGTCCAATGAATGAAATAAACCCTGTATACCCAAAAAGATGTGTCAATTGGCTTGGTATTCCGAAGTGGACATCCTTATTGAATTTTTTGTATGTTAAACCTTTATGATATTTGAACATTCTTTAACTTAAATAAGATTATTTTCTGCAGTTCCTGAATCAAAAAATACTTTAAATGCCAGTTGTCTTAAATTTATCTTTAGTTAGATTGCCACTCATCCACTGAAATTAATTATTTAATAATAACAATAAACCAAATCAAAGATCTACCTCATGTACACCAGACATAGGATATACAGAATATTTGTGCCTTTAACTTATTCCCAGTTTACAACAGGTACATTTACATAACAAATCAATGTTTACTTACAAAACAGATTATTTGCAGATCACCCAACACTACTGCCAAAGTCGCATAAACATTCTAAATATTACACCATGAACAAGCCATCCTTCTATCTAAAAGAGAGATGTAAAGAGCTATCAGAAGCCACATTAGGAAAAGTAACACAGAAACCCCAAATGGACATTCAGGTCTCTTCTGAGAAGATACTGGAGGGTCTCAGAGAAGCTGTGCAAATTGTGTCAAGTGAAATTTTAAACTTTTAAAATGAAAATATTTATGATAATTTTTATAAGCTGTATATAAGTAAGGAACTGGATATTTACGTAGTTTTCTAGGTTCATATGTAATTATACTTTTTTTGTATTCTTATTTTGAAATGTTAACAAATATATATTATTGCATAAAAATACCACCCTTACGAAAAATTTTAATGTCTGTTTTGTGTTCTGCTGTTTTTAAAGATAATTCTTTTTTCTTTTTTGCATTTAGTTTTATCTTAATTTAAAGTCTGTTGCTTCAAGGTTACGCTATAGCTGTGATGAAAAAAGCAGTCTAATGGAATCAACTAGCTGTGTCTGGAATGTGGGCCGGTTTGTTCATTATCTACTAGTTGACTACAGTTACCAAGGAAGCATTAGTTTTCCAAGTTAAACCTACACTCCAATGCAGTAAACACAAAGCTCTGCCTTTTTTTCTCCATTGTATTGCCATTGTACGCTATTCAGTACCAGTATTTACAGAAAAAAACCTTTATCCATATTCTTGGTGTAGAATGTGGGAGTCAGGTTGAAAATGCAAATCTAAACTTGTTCTTCTTTCCTGGAGAAAGTGATGGTGATGCAATAGTTATTGCAGTAGTGTGGAATCAATTAGTGTAATTTAAGTACATAAGGGTCTAGGTAATGAGTGAGGAGAGAGGGGATCATCAAATTGACCAAAAATACTGAGGTAGCAGTCAGAATAAGGTAAACTTATGGATGACACTCTCAGTTTATTGGTCGATCTCATCTAAAATCATAAGCTTTGTGAATTTAATGAGTGACAGGCTCTATAAAATGAATGTATGTAGAGTTCCTCTGAAGGGTTGATGAAGCTTCTGCCCATAACAAGTTGAAAAACTTGTCAATGGAGCCAAGTGCAATTTGGGATCAAGATGAGTCACTTTTCGAGATGCCCATACCACCATAACTATTACCTATTAACATACCACCGTCACCCGCTCCACTCGGGTCCCAGATTGTGATTCGTCATGTGGTGGGTGCAGCAACGAACTGTCAGTCCATGCTCCCAACCTCTCTCACTCTTTCTCTCTATTCCAAAAGAATTCCATTCCAGGAGTAAGAGATTGATGGAAATGTCTGATATTTTGTAAGTTTCTTGCCAACACAGTCCTCATTATAAAAAAGCAGATACAAAATTAAATTAAATTAAATGAATGTATGTATGTTGTATGGACTTGGATGTTGGCAATTGTGGGCAATATGGTGAAAGACCCTTTTGATCCTTTCTAATAGCACAACAAGTCTCCTGTTTATGTAATTTGGTAGATGATCCAATTACCATCACCAGTGCCCAAAGTACCAATGTCAAAAACCCTTTCCTCATCTCCCAGAAATTCCAATTTCAAGGTCAAGAGGATACTGCAGAACTATTAAGCTGTTCCACGTGTCCCTACACTTCTGAACAAAACAGCACCAATTTAAAGGTCAGGAATCTCCCCAGGTAGCCTGCCAATATAACTCAAAATACATGACAGATGGCCATGTACTGTACAATACAATGGGAGCCTCCGCTGCTACCTATCAGACAAAGGAACTCCTCAAACCTTCCCTGTCATCCCAGTCACCCTGTACACCTATTTCTGCACCCTCAAATTCTTTAATACACCACACACACACACACACACTCCCTTTATCTTCCCATTCCTCAATTTCTTGTAGAACTCATCCTTATATGGCATGTCTTCACACAATATTACTTTTACTCTCTATCTCTTTCTCTCTTTTCCAATTCCTCTAATATCCTGTACATTGCTGTGTGTTGCTAAATTGTTATAAAATTCAGTTTTTAACAGATCAATTCAGTTTTTTTTTTTTTTGCAGATCAAATGGAAAGTTTTGGATTTTTTCTAAACCTTCCTCTGTCAAACGTCCCCACCCAGTCTGTGACAGTGAGATTGGATTCTGCCAAACCAATAACTGATGATCATTCTGATTTAATTCATTATAAGCCCTAGTAATATCCCAAACACCACATCAATGGCTTTCATTTTGGTTTAGGTACATTGATTAATGAGCCTTTTGTTCTTTCACTGAAGAGGCTATCTGGAAGATGGATATCCATGGTGTTTACACCAACAGAGTGAGTGCTTTCAGGGCATGACTGGAAAAGCAGAAAAATGCAACAAAACAGGCAATACAGAATGCCACAGCTTTCAAGATATTCTGTAAAAAGATTGTGTCAATTCTGAAGGAGGTTTCTCAAAATGTATTTTTTTGCAAATTTCCTGTCTTATGAATGGAACTATATCTTTTGAGATATCGTACAGTGAAGTTGTCTTTACATTAATCTGAGATATTTTTAAAATTATCTAATTTAAATCTGATTTAAACATTGAACATGCCTGCCAAGATTGTCTTGACCTGGCATCCTGTTCAGCATTGTATCCTTCCTTAGGATACTGGGATAGGCTCCAGCTCACTGTGACCATGAACTGGTTTAGGTGGATTAGAGAATGTTACAATACAGGGTGGAGCAGGGAAACAGGAAATTTTCAGTTGATGTTCTATGCAAGAATAAACACATTACAAAATACATTTAATGATAAAATGTATTGTACAGGATATGCAATTAATGATGGCAATCAATATACATTCAATATTAATTTTATGTTTTGAAGAAAACATCATGAAGGTGTTGTCCATTTCTCTATACATATTCTGAGAGCCTGTTGTGGAAATTCTGCATTGCTCGACATAACGTGTCAAGAGGAATGCCAGCGATTTCCTCTTCAATCCTCCTTTTTAGTTCAGCAATGGTTGCAGGATATGTGTGGTACACTTGGCTTTTAAAATGTCCCCACAGAAAAAAATTACAAACAGTAAGATCTGGGAATCTCGGAGGCCATGGAATGTCACCATTGTGTGAAATGACCCACCTTCCAAACAACTATAGAAAAGCTACCATCGATTGTCAGGCAGTATGCAAAGTGGTTCCACCTGGGGACTTCTTTTTTAAGGCTGAACCCGTTTCTTCGAAATTACGCACCCATGTTGTAATCACATGAGCAGACGGGACACAATTATGACGTCCTAAATGGTAACGATGCAGAAATTCCCTTTGCGCAGCCATTCTTATAACTATAATGGCAAGGGGGTTCTAAACGAAGTCGCATTGGTCCCAAATAACTGCTGATGCCCCAGGTCGCCAACACCTAGCACCAAAATTTTTCATTTTCCTGCACCTCCATGTATTATAAAATGATCTCAAGTTTCACATAATTAATTCATTGGGGTTCAACAGATATCTAAAATATGCATTTAAAATAACTCTTGTGCATCCATAGCTATCTCAAACATATTTTGAGATATCTTAAAGAGACAGGGAACAATATTGAAAAAATGTTTAGTTTTTTACAGGAAATCAATTTGTGATCTCTCAAATATTGCAGTGAACTTAATGAATTAAAATGTTTTAGCTCTCTTAAACTAAACAAATGTCATAAAAATGTTTTGACAAGAATACATCAATTAAGCCAATGGTAGCACAAATTAAGTCCAAGGTAGCTTTACAACTCTGATGTATTAATTAATATTGCCATATATACTGAGGTTTCCAGTATAATTTGTGGTTGTAATTAGCCCATTTTAAATGAGTGTGGACCAGGGGGTGAATGTGACCGGTGATGAACTGACATTCCATCCATAGTTGGCTCCTTTCTTGGACTCAACGCTTCCAGGATAGGGTGAGGTCTACTGTTAATAATGACGTAGATTCAATAGGTTTCATAAGGGATGGATGGATAAGTGAAGATTTTAAGATGCTTAAGGTGCTACTTTTAACTACACTATTTGGTAACTTACTCTATGAGTCAACATTTTTATGAAATGTATTTCTTCACTTTAAAGAATGTAGGCCAGGAATCAGAACAGTCGAGTGAGTTGGTCAGATTTTTTGCATTTCAGTTGTTAGTTGTACTTTTTTAGTCCGTGTTTGTTAAGTGCAGTTACTTAATTAAGGTCAGTTTAAGGTCAAATTTGAAGCATATAAAAATTCTTTGTTGCCACCCTACCAAAATGCTGAATTTGAACAAATGTGGGGTTTAGAAGTCACTCGCATTTATCTGTGCTGCACAGTGCATCGCAGTAACTAACATGTAGCTAGAAGGAAAACTAGCTACTTGTAATAACCTAACAAGAAAAAGTGAATAGAAGGTGACATGCCATGCTACCATAAAGGCCTTCAGGATTGTAGCATGATGATCTTTAGTGTTTTGGCATGAAGGAAATAGAAGTCGACGTCACACATGCTGCTGCCGCTATTGCACCCATTTTTCCAAAGCTGCTCAGCCCTATATAATGCTTTTGTTTTTTCCACTGACTTTATTGTTGTATGGGGAGAGAAAAACGCATTTGCATTTCCACTTTCACTAGTGTTAAATGTGGCTGTCTCTGATGGAAACACTTGAATGTAAAGGATAATTAAGTAGTTTATATAATTAAGTTATGAATAAATGTCTGCAGTGACTAATTCTGCATTTTAAGTATGTTCAGAAATACTTAATAATTTTATCTTTATTTTAAAAAGTAATACCTAACCTAAGTAAGTAGAGAACAGCCTTTGTTGTTATCAAAAATATCTGCAGTGACTAATCATGCATTATGATAATCACTGTTTATTATTTATCCCAAAAAATGCCTGCTTGTTTTACGTTATGATTAAGAAATTCAGGCGGTAGTGAAAATAACTTTTATTTAATAGAAACACACAGGCTGTTTTTGAAATGGCCTATTAGTTTTGTATTTAAAGAAACACAGGCAGTGTAATAACACAGGCAGAAACATGATTTTGTTGTTAAATGCAAGTTGAAACAAACTAAAGCTACCTTTGTCAATAGTTCAACAAAAGCAAAAGACAGTTAATATAATGGGCTTTGTGTGTGTGGTGGGGGGGGGGTCTTCACAAACTGTCATAGTACACTGGGAGACCTTGAAAGAATAAAGCTTCAGAACCACTGATCTAGGAAATACTAAATAGGAAAGTAAAAACTCATTGAAACAAATATAATAAAGAAATACAATACAATAAAATTTATTGCTGTATAGCACACAAGAAGTGTTGTAATGGGCTTTAACTGGCCCTGCCTCTTGACAGCCCCCCAGCCTTGACTCTCTAAGAAGACAAGGAAAAACTCCTAAAAAAAACCCTTGTAGGGAAAAAATAGAAGAAACCTTGGGAAAGGCAGTTCAAAGAGAGACCCCTTTCCAGGTAGGTTGGGCGTGCAGTGGGTGTCAAAAAGAAGGGGCTCAATACAATACAATACACAAAACAGAACAAATCCTCAATACAGTATAAAAATACAAATTTTAAAAGTATGGAGCAGAATTTAACAGTAGATGATACCACATAATATGATTTGGATTTGGTTAGAGTCCTGGAGACCTCAGCCATCAAGTTGCCTCCCCCATTTGGCCATTCCACAGCTGAAAAATGTCTGGGCCAGCCAATTCGATGAAAGTACCCCTCTTCCCCATGATTCCTGCGATCCTCCATCAGGAATGACTTTACCTTTGGCAGGTGGGCCGTGGCACCAAGTAACACATTTGAGTACAGAGAAGAGATAAATTGGGATATATCTGGCCATCAGTAAAAGATAAGACTAGAAAGATCACCGTATAAGAAAATTAAAAAACAGCAAAATAATTTGAATCTTGAGGAATACTGGGCACTAGAGCAAGAGATCCAAATGACAGTATTCAAAAGGTGAAAAGAGAAACAGAAAAAAAAAATTGTGAAGCCAGAATAAAAAGTAAATAATTTTTGGTGCTATTCCAGTATAACAAAAATAGTAAAAGAGAATTTAATCTCAGAATTGCATAACAAAAAAATTGAAAAACATATTGCTTTTTTATTTTTATCATGGGTTTTGGGCATTGTTTTATGTACATTTGCAACCAAAATTTGTGGAGTGTAATGACACCACTACAACAGTATAAAGGTCACTGGCACTCAATTCCTGGTTGTCCAAGATTCTAGATTACAAACAAAATGGCTTCAGAAACTGGCAATCTGTTTAAACTATGGGTTAGATATAGATATAATTGAGGTTTGGTTACTAGCCATTTAGATTCTTTTGGTTTTGACCTGAGTCTGTTCTTGAGGACGATTTTTTGCTTGGTCCATCTTCTGTTTCTTTATCATTTTTCCTTCTGTGCAAACACCAGCAAGGCAGAACAAGAATCAGATAGATAGATGCTTTATTAATCCCAAGGGGAAATTCACATAATCCAGCAGCAGTATACTGATACAAAGAAACAATATTAAATTAAATAGTAATAAAAATGAAAAAAAAAACTAAAATAAAATTAATGTTAGCATTTACTCCCCCGAGTGGAATTGAAGAGTCGCATAGTGTGGGGAGGAACGATCTCCTCAGTCTGTCAGTGGAGCAGGACAGTGACAAAGTCTGTCACTGAAGCTACTCCTCTGTCTGGAGATGACACTGTTAAGTGGATGCAGTGGATTCTTCATGATTGACATGAGTTTGCTTAGTGTCCGTCGCTCTGCCACAGATGTTAAACTGTCCAACTTTAATCCTACAATAGAGCCTGCCTTCCAAGTTTGTCCAGTGAGGCGTCTTTCATCTTTATGCTGCCACCCCAGCACACCATCGCGTAGAAGAGGGCACTCGCCACAACCGTCTGGTAGAACATCTGCAGCATCTTACTGCAGATGTTGAAGTACAATACAATACAGTTTATTTTTGTATAGCCCAAAATCACACAGGAAGTGCCGCAATGGGCTTTAACAGGCCCTGCCTTTTGACAGCCCCCCAGCCTTGACCCAACCTCGGGAAAGGCAGTTCAAAGAGAGACCCCTTTCCAGGTAGGTTGGGCGTGCAGTGGGTGTCAAAAGTAGGGGGTCAATACAATACAATACAATACACAGAACAGAACAATTCCTTAATACAGCATAATAATAAAAGTATTATTATTATAAGAAGTATGCCAACCTTCTCAGAAAGTATAGTCTGCTCTGACCTTTCTTACATAGAGCATCAGTATTGGCAGTCCAGTCCAATTTGTCATCCAGCTGCACTCTCAGATATTTATAGGTCTGCACCCTCTGCACACAGTCACCTCTGATGATCACAGGGTCCATAAGGGGCCTAGGCCTCCTAAAATCCACCACCAGCTCCTTGGTCTTGCTGGTGTTAAGGTGTAAGTGGTTTTAGTCGCACCATTTAACAAAGTCTTTGATTAACTTTCTGTACTCCTCCTCCTGCCCACACCTGATGCAGCCCACAATAGTAGTGTCATCAGCGAACTTTTGCACGTGGCAGGACTCCAAGTCATATTGCAAGTCTGATGTATATAGATTGAACAGGACCGGAGAAAGTACAGTCCCCTGCGGCGCCCCTGTATTGCTGCACACAATGTCAGACCTGCAGTTCCCAAGACGCACATATTGAGTTCTGTCTGTAAGATAGTCCACAATCCATGCCACCAGGTGTGAGTCTACTCCCATCTCAGTCAGCTTGTCTCTAAGGAGCAGAGGTTGGATGGTGTTGAAGGCGCTAGAGAAGTCCAAAAACATAATTCTTACAGCACCACTGCCTCTGTCCAGGTGGGAGAGGGATCGTGTAGCATATAGATGATGGCATCCTCCGCTCCCACCTTCTCCTGGTATGCGAACTGCAGAGGGTCGAGGGCGTGACGGACCTGTGGCCTCAGGTGGTGAAGCAGCAGCCGCTCCATGGTCTTCATCAGATGTGACGTCAGAGCAACAGGCCGGAAGTCATTCAGCTCACTAGGACGTGATACCTTTGGGACAGGGGTGATAAAAGATGTTTTCCAAAGCCTTGGGACTCTCCCCTGTTCCAGGCTCAGGTTGAAGATGCGCTGTAGAGGACTCCCCAGTTCCAACGCAAATGCCTTCAGCAGTCGTGGCGATACACCATCTGGACCCACTGCTTTGCTGGCACAAAGTCTTTTCAGCTCTCTGCTCACATGGGCTGCTGTAATTGTGGGTGGGGATGTCTCACCTATGCTGGTATCAGCAGAAGGATGGTTGGAGGATGCAGTACTCCGAGGTGAGAGTGGGTTACTGTGATCAAACCTATTAAAGAAGTTGTTCATTTGGTTTGCTCTCTCCACGTCTGTCTCGATGGCGGCACCCCGCTTCGAGCTGCAGCCAGTGATAATCTTCATCCCATCCCACACTTCCTTCATGCTGTTGTTCTGCAACTTCTGCTCCAGCTTTCTCCTGTACTGCTCTTTCGCCACCCTGAGCTGGACTCGGAGTTCCTTCTGCACGCACTTGAGCTCATGCTGATCACCACCTTTAAAAGCCCTTTTCTTCTAGTTCAAAAGGCCCTTGATGTCACTTGTATCATTTTGTCATGCCAAGAATTGAGCGACTCGGTAACAAACAATCAAGTCATGTAACTGATGTATAAACCTTGGCAACTTTTAAAAAGTATCTGGATGAGATATTGCAACAGCTTAACTATTAGCAAACCAAATAAGTATGACAGACGGTCTCTAATTTGCCAGATATCTCATATTCTTGTCTGCTTCCCTGTGAGGCACCATTTTGTTGTAGAACAACTGATTTTAATGTAAAAGTATTACATGCACTTACATACATAAACACAAAGTTAATTTTCATTTAACTTGTTAAACAGTGCGTGCATCAAACTGGTGTGTATGTGACACCAAATCCTAATCCCCGGTAAGGACAATGAAGCAGACCAGAACTGAAGTAGAATGACTCGATTAACTGCTAAACATTTGAAAGAAAGGATCTGCTGCACCAGCTTTGTAAATCTAAATATTTATTTGCAGATAAATGCTTGTGGTTTCTGAAACAGAACAAATACAATAACATTAAACAACTGTCAGAAAAATAAATGCCTACAGAATGCTAAAAGTAGATAATACCCAGAAAAGGCCAGTAGATGTTGGAAGAATTTAATGGTGTGCTATGACACGCCGTTGCTGGCAAAGGTTCTGAAAAGAAGTTACTAAATGCGTTAGAATTGTACAGACGTGGACAATGCACAGTCACTACTTAAACAGCGATTACCATGTCTGTTTTCTAGAAGTACTTATATATGAAAAAGAAACAACTTTTCTTAATGTACTTTACACAGTTTTAAACGTTAAACTGAACACACTTTGGCATAAAACGTTGCCTGAACACGTTAGTAAAACATCATTAGAACTTTTACCATTACTTACAGAAAAAATGTGTTCTATTTCTAATGTAATTAACAACACAAAGTGTAACTTACATCAAAACAGACACAAATAAAGTTAACAAATAATTGTATAAATGCAGCAACGTTTCAGTGTATCAGGCACAAAACTAACACATGCTCATGTGTAACCTGTGTGCGTGATGACACAATAGACAGTGTGCTCAGACTTTTGTACATGAATACAATTGAAAGTATAATTTATAATAATTTTATCAGTAATTTTAAATGAACAGGTCATTTTTAGAATTGATATATCATCTCAATATTATTTTACTGGCGGCAGAAAGGAATACAGGGTATATGTCAAATGCATTTTGAAATATATCTATTAACTAGGTTTACCACAACTGTTCAGGTTACTCAGGGTATTAATATATGGATTATATGCAGTGACAGGAGTTGGTAGTCTCATACTAGCAAAATGTTTGTTAGTGAATTGACAGCACACAATGTTTTAAATATGTGAAGGGAATCAAACTCCTGAGAGACTTAACTTTACTCTATTCCAGCAGGGTTATATAGACAACCAGTGGAGTGTAACAGATACGGGACTGCAGGCCACAAGTACTACTGGGTTTGCTTAGAAGGTAACAATTAGCTGCTGCATATTAGAAAGTTTAAATTACCTTCCTGTAAATCACAAGATGATCATAATCAAAAAATATATTTTTACTATAAAAATAAAAAGCCACTTAAAGTATCTTCTTTAGATTAATCTTCTTGTAATAATTTCACTGCATTTGCTACTCTTAGAGGAACCTCTATAAATTGCTAGAAGCATAAGCATCCATTCATCTATTTCCATTTTAATGTTTTTATATTCTACTTTGATTAAGTAAACTACTTTTTTTGCCTGAAATATGTTGCGCGTAATGTCATTGTTTTATTTACATAATCATAATGTATACTGGTAATTACCTTTTTCTGAATGGTTCATGTTTCATAATGTAAGGTGTTCCTGACTACAGCTAATTAAACTATAAACCATTACACCTTAATTAAATTCTTGCTCTTAGTCATTAAAGGATTTTCTACTCAAGAATCATGTTGCTGTAAAGACACAAGAATACTGTTACAGAAATATTGTCTGTGGCTACAAATCACAACTCTTCCTGTGGTGTCTTCTTAAGGGAGTTAGACAGAGAGATAATAAAACATTTGTTTCTTGTGCAAGAAATATAAATTAAAAAAAGAAGAGCCTTGTTCACACTTAGGCTGGTTTTGGGGCAGGGGAGGTCAGGGTGGCTCATCCACTTTCCCATTTTTCACTAACACCATAAAAGCTCCCTCTCATTTCTAGTAAAAGTCTGCTGTTTCTTCAATACTGGCAACTAGTGACCCCTGCCACTTGGTCCCTCCTTGATTCTACGCTTAACTAAATCAGCCTAATCAGTCATTTGCCATATGTGTGTTATTCACACAATGGGTGTCAAAGTTACATGTATGCACCGTACAACCCCAAATATCAAAAAAACAGGAAAACCTTTGCACTGCCAGCCCAAAATGCTGTCAAAACCCCAGTGATGTCATCTGACTGTCACCTGTCAACCTAAAACAGAAGAAATATTCAGACTCCATGACCATCACACCAAATGCATTTTCTGAAAGGGCTGAACTTGATTAGCCTGAGTGGTAAGAAGTATATGAAAATTAAGGCACATTTTAAATGTGCAGGATACAGAGAAGTTTGTTCAGTATTACTTTCAAACACAACCGACTATTGGAATACCTTATTTTTAGGTTTTTCATGTCATTCTCCTTGTAGCCACAATGTTCTATTAGTAAAACTTGTTGATTATGGCACAGGAGAGTAACCACAATGGTCAGGCATGCAAATGAGATATTTTGTTGTACTCTTCATTTGAACTTGAACTTCAGCAGCTTCATGACAATGTATTTGTTTCATCGTTTTTAGTGTTTTTAGTGTTTTTAATCTCCTGGTCTTGTTTTCAAATTACATTCTTTTCAGGTCTGTTTCTCTGAGATCATTAAAGCAGCTTGGACCAGCATAATATGAATATGAGATGAGGTTTGTCCAGTCAAAGTAAAACAACTTCACTCTGGTTGTGCTTATTTATTGGAAGAAGCTGGAAGCCTTTACAAATATTTGATGAAAAAGTAGTTTTAGCTACTAAAGAGCTAAAGAGATGTTCAATTCAACTATTTTCAGTAAATCAGGGGAATTTTAGTGCTGAACAGCCTGTTGAATTTCCTGTAGAGACTGTTCTAACAAATGTACATGTACATGAAAGAGGGATTGTGTATTTATTGTAGAGATTTGGCTAAAATGAATCCAGTAGTGCTCATGTTGGGGTTTGTGAGACTGAATGAATAGCATGCTGTTTTTTTAGCAAAAAATAATTTTATGTTACTAGTTAAAATAAGTCTCGAAAAAAAATCGATCTGTTCTTAACTTAATTTTTCTTTTTTTAAAAACTTGATTGCTTTGTATGGATTGTAATAAAATTAATTTAAAAAAAATCTCAAGGTAATATTTTAACCCTATTGGACTGAAAATCTACTAAAAATTTTCTTTTTTGCAGATTTACATTTCAAATAATCGCTTTAGAAGGGCAAGAAAGAATTACAACTGTGGATGGTATACCAATTGGAAGTGGTTGAGTACAATTCATTTCATCCAGTACTACAGGTAAAACAGGTTGTATCCATTCATAGAATTTACCAGTACACATGTCCTGTAAATTTCAGGACTCAAGTTAATTTTAGGGTATCCCTGGCTGCGATAGCATTAATGTGTAATTAGTTGGAATATGGTGAAACTGATTTGTGGAATTCAACTTGTGTTAAAAACTATATATTCATTAGTCATTAGATGCTCTGTAGCTGAATTATTACCATTTGAATATCCACATTTTTTAGATATATTCAGTAAACAAAAATCTTTAGAACTCCCTCCCCACATGGATTATGATAATCTGTTGTCAGGGGTTCCTTTAGCCAAAAGAAAAGAGTTTATGCCCTCACTTGTCCAGAAACAATGGAAGATTATATTCAAGGAAATCTAGAAAATGGTTTGATTACATCTTCCAGTTTTCCCACTGGGGCTGTTTTTTTCATAGAAACAAAATATTTTTCTTTATGAACCTGTATTTATTTACAGGAAATAAAATAACCTTAAGACTAATTACCTACTCCCACTGAGTTCCTCATTGTTAAATCAAATTACATGCTTCACTTTGTCATTAAACTAGGATTTGGGAGTGCCTGTAATCTGATTTGAATTATGATATGTGAACAGGCAAAACAGGATGCAGAGAAGACAGACAACCTAGTAGATTGAAGGCTTAAACATCAGGTTTCGACTACAGGCTTTTTGCCTTTAAATTAACCAGCATTTAAAAACGAAATGTTTACCTGACACAGTTAATCATTAGCTTGTTACACTGTAATGATAAAATACGAGAAAGCAGTCTGTTTACTAGCAACTAAAAAAAGGTGATCATGCAGGTCTAAATAATTATAAACCATTAAGCTTAATTTATAGGGATCAGGTATATTAGTGAGCAGTTTGCATAGATTTAAAATTAATATGCTGGTTTCCTTGAGGAAACAACAAAACAATATGATCAGAGAGGTTCATATGATAGTTTTTATCTTGACATGCACATTTGATAAGGTACCACTTGACAGATCATGTACATAATTGGATTAAATACCAATAGCAAAGGGTTATTTCAATGTCCTTAGAATTATGAGATGTTAGTAGTGGTTTCCCTCAGGAATCAGTGCAGGGGCCGCTGCTTTTTTGATATACATCACCTAGATAAGAATATAAACAACATAGCAGAGTTTGCAGAAGGAACTAAACTAGATGGAATGGCAGATAATTTAGACCAGGAAACAATACAACCTTTGACAAATGTGTGGCATATGAAATTTAATGTAAATAAGCTACTGTATTGCACATAGGAAGTGAAAATGTTAGATCCAAATAGATAATGGGAAGTTTGAAATGGGAAAATACACTTTATGAGAACTAGCAGTCATAGTCAACTCTTCACTATCTACATCCAGAGAGTACACAGAAGTGACAAGAAGGGTTTTAGGTTATATAGCTTGTTGTGTGGAGTAAAAATAATAAGTAATAAAGCTATATAATAAACTAATGAAGCCTTACCTATAGTACTGTTTACAGTTTTTGTCTCCATATTACAAAAAAGCAACAGCACTTGAGAAAGCCCAAAGGAGAGTGACTAGGCAGAATTCCAGGACTGTGAGGAATGAGCTACTGTATAAGAAAAGATTGAAAGAGTTGAACTCTTTAACTGCAATTAAGAGATGACATGATTGAATTTTTTTTTAATTATGCAAGTAATTTAGCGTAATTAATGTAGTGGATCCCATCTGTTACTTTAAAACAAATTCTTCAACAAGAACACCGGAACACAGATGGGAACAGGTTAAGGGTAAATTTCATATAAAGGTTAGGACGTTTCTGTTCACAAAGAGAAGCACAGAAATAAATTAACAACAATGTTTTAGAGAGAAGGACTTTAGAGACCTTCAAATCTGGATTCAACGTTATTTTGAAGATACTAGGTGAATTAGATTATCAGTCTTGTTGGACCAAATGCTTGATCTCATCAAGATGCCTCTTATGTACTTTGAGTTCTAAGTGATTTTGGTACAGGTGAAATGGCATCTTACAATACTAAGAATTTAAGTGTGACATCCAGTCCTCTGTAGACTTGACTGGCTCTGTATTCAAGTTAATAATTTTGCCTGTGGTGGATTATTCTCATTGTCTTTGCTATGCGTTCTTTTGTCTGCATTGGTAATGTGGGGTTTGAGTGTTAGGCTCCAAGATTTGCTTTTTTAAGTAAGATTTCACTCAGTCAGTCTTTATCCAACCTGCTATATGCTAACACAGGGTCACGGGGGTCTGCTGGAGTCAATCCCTGTCAACAAGGCAGGACCAAATCCCAGGCAGGGCACCAGCACTGGACACACACCCCCACATCAGGGACAATTTAGGATCGCCAATGCACCTAACCTGCATGTCCTTGGCCTGTGGGAGGAAACAGGAGCACCCGGAGGAAACCCACGCAGACACAGGCTGAACATGCAAACTCCACGCAGGGAGGACCAGGAAGTGAACCCAGGTCTCCTTATTGTGAGTCAGCAGCGCTACCACTGTGCCACTGTGCCACCATGCCACCCTAAGTAAGATTTCGTTATCCAAACTGGAGTCAGTTCCTGATGCAGATTTTGGTTTGGATGAGTAGATATCAGAACTATCAGAATACTCACAGTGTTAAAAGGGAAATTAAATTGCCTTGTTCCAAGGAGAGTAGATTCCATAGATAGATAGATAGATACTTTATTAATCCCAAGGGGAAATTCACATAATCCAGCAGCAGTATACTGATACAAAGAAACAATATTAAATTAAATAGTAATAAAAGTGAAAAAAAATGCCCAATGACAGTGTTTTCAATCAACTAAAAGAAGCCTGGATAAACTTGATTTCAAAGAGAGTAAAGATAGGTGTAGTCTCTGCTGACTGGATGAGAGCCCCCTTCCAGTTACTGGACCATCCCTGCTTATAGTCACCTGAGTGTGTCCATTAGATTAAACAAGTTCAGCTTGCAGTTCCAAGCTTTTCAGCCAATTTTTAGTCTGTAGAGATATCAACTCATCTTTGATTATCACCTCTGGTTATCAGACAAAATTCTGAAAGGCAAGCTGACCAGATATTGGTTAACAGGGGAGCTGCATAATATTCAACCACTAAGTTTGGAATACAAATTGGGAAGAGGCAGCCGACTTTCTTCATCTCTGTGAAGTCTGTTTTTTAGCAGACAAAGCTTTGTGTGCCACTGGAAGCCTAACAAGTCCCAGTTTGATTTGCTCTGTATAACTTTGATTACTTAATCACATATTGTATATCAGATCGCCTGTGACATGCACCTAACATAAAAGGTATCAACTAACCTCTTAGACAGATTCAGCAGATAGATACAGTACACTCTGTACACCAAAAACTATAAATATAATACCAGTTAATGTAACTTGTGGAAGTTCTCGAATAATTCTGTACCTACAGGGTGTATTGATAAGGGGGATGAGATAAAGTTCTCCATCTGCCTCCTATACTGTGCTTCCTGGTGCAAAACGAATTGTCTGCAGTTTAAAGTCAGCATAACCAAGGAACTGGTTATTGAACTTCACCCTACCAAACAGCATCTACACTTGGTCTCTATTCAGGGAGTGGATGTATTACACAGCTACTAGTACTTGGGAGTCCAAGGTTAGACTGGTCTTGTAACACAGATCAACCATATAAGAACCCCCTCTGGAGGTAGTAGCAGTGGAGAGAATGATGACAAAACTGAGTGCCATTATAAATAATGCTGCACATCCTCTGTCAGACACACTGACACTGAGGACATTCAGTAAATTAATTATTCATCACAAGTGTGTAAAGAAATGCTACTGGGGTTCCTTCATACCTATGCCAATACATTTTTATAACACATCACT
This sequence comes from Polypterus senegalus, assembly GCF_016835505.1. Classification (NCBI taxonomy): domain Eukaryota; kingdom Metazoa; phylum Chordata; class Cladistia; order Polypteriformes; family Polypteridae; genus Polypterus; species Polypterus senegalus. Next base: position 247,979,367 of record NC_053156.1, on the reverse strand, counting down.
GTGACTGATCTTTTTATCTTTATTCAAGTCAGACGTTTTTCCTTTTTTATTTTCCTTTTCCTTTTAGCCATTCTAGTGTGTATTTGAGAGGGGTGCTGTTGTTTGTTATAATATGGTAATATTTATTTATTTATCTTCTGTAAAAGCCCAATTTTTCTCTGTCACTGTCCATATTGTGCTCTGCATATTCAACTCCAGGGACCTCTATTAGAAGACTGTTTTGCTGGCTGGGTCTGTTTTTTTACTTTCAGTCCCTTACTTAAAACCAGTTTACCAAAAATAGAGGTCTTCCCAAAAGCATCCATCTGAACCCTTAAGGGACCAGACAACAAATGACACTTGTTAGTAATAATTAGACCTAGACATTGAGTTTAAGCTTTTACTTAAAAATCATGTTTATTTGAACAATAACCAATAGCAGATGACTATTAGCAATACTAAAATTATATAACCTGGGTGGGTTCAACTAGTCTTCAGTAATTCTCAGAGAACATTTCCCAGGTGGTCCAGTTCCTTAGTTATAGGTTATATTTATCCTTAATCAAAAAAATGATTAGAGAGATGGCAAAGAGGTAATTACTTTTCCAAGTGTCCATCAACTAAACAGCAATAATGGCATACTCCATTTAAGTGTTAATTTTCAGCTGAGAGGTTTCTTGTAAAATGTCCATTTTTACAACTGAGTTGAGCTTTAAATAAAGGCAGCAACTAAACTATATCAAACTGAGAACTGTGTTTTTATAAAAAGTCTAGTGAAACGAAGATGCTGTCCCTCCCTCTTCTCGCCCAAATAAGCACACTCACACAGCTTTCTTTATGCTAGCAAAGCAGTTAACGTTTTTACAGTTTCTCAAAAAACATGGATGTTACTTAGTCATTACCACAAAAGCTAAGTTTGATTCCCATTGGAATCAAAAACCCCACTTTCTAAATAGGTAAAATACTCTGAATTCTGTTTTGCCTTTCAGCTTTCCCATAATCTACATCACTTCTTTTTAGCATGGTAAAACCTTCTGAGTTTGGCCTTCTACCAGAAATCTGTCAGCTGCAAAGGTTAAAGTATTACCAATGCATCGTGATTATTTATATTTTCAGATCTCTCCTAATTTCATCTATCAACAAAAGAGTGGAAATTTGATAACTTAATATTAATCATAAATCTAGGAGGTAATTTAAGGCAGAATATTCAACCATATAGCAAAAATAATTGGCATTGATGAAGGGTCCTGTGGGATGCTGTGGTTGATGTGGTGGAGAGTCTGAGCTTGGAGTATCTGGAGGATCCCTGGGGTGGGTTCACTAGGGGGGGTCTTGGGCTGGGGGGCTGCTGCCCGACTCTGGTGGTATAGCAAAAATAATTGGCATTGATGAAGGGCATACTTTTTAATATATGTATTATACAATATATTATCTATACTAATAAAAGGCAAAGCCCTCACTGACTGACTGACTCACTGACTCATCACTAATTCTCCAACTTCCTGGGTGGGTAGAAGGCTGAAATTTGGCAGGCTGATTCCTTACAGCTTACTTACAAAAGTTGGGCAGGTTTCATTTTGAAATTCTATGCATAATGGTCATAACTGGAAGCAATTTTCCTCCATATAATGTAATGGAGTTGTGGGGGATGGAGTTTCGTGTGTCATCATCAAGCCTCCTACGTAAGCACGTAGAGAACAAGAAAGACCTACAAATCCCAACAGGTAAAAACTGGAGGTTTAATACGTCACTGCTTAAAGATGAAGGTTTTGTGGAATATTATAAAAAAGAGTGGGCTTTATATTTAGAACACAATGACCTTCCTGGAACATCAGCATCTGTTCTCTGGGAGGCAGGGAAAGCAGTGATGAGAGGTAAAATAATTTCCTTCTCATCACATAAGAAAAAAATAGAAAACAAACGTATTCAGGAATTAGAAGAAATCATTAAGTCTCTAGAGGCATCCCCAGAAGAAGAATTACAAAACAAATTGCGTAAAAGTAAACTAGAACTTAAAGGAATTATTGACAAAAAAACACAATTTTTAGCACAAAGACTACGAATAGAAAACTTTGAACACGGTAATAAATCAGGCAAGTTTTTAGCCAACCAGTTAAAAATAAACAAAGAGAAAACTGCCATATCTGCTGTTAAAGACTCAACTGGGAATATAGTATATGATCCCGAAAGAACAAACAACACTTTCATCTCACCACAGATTAACCCATCAGATAATGAGATCAATGAGTTTCTAGACAGGATAATACCTCCTAAATTATCAGATAGCCAAGCTACAGTCCTGGACTCGCCATTAACATCAGATGAGCTTCAGGAAGCTCTTAACTCCATGCCTAATAGGAAGGCTCCAGGTCCAGATGGGTTTCCAGCAGAGTTCTACAAAGAATTCTGGATCATTCTGGCTCCAACATTCTTCAGAATGATGAGTGAAATAGAAGAAAATGGTAGACTACAGCCAAACATGAATTCAGCCAACATTAGTCTCCTGTTAAAACCAGGCAAAGATCCTATATTTCCTACCAGCTATCGCCCAATTTCTCTTATTAATGTTGACCTGAAAATAATTTGTAAAGCCCTTGCAAAAAGATTAGAGAAGGTAACCCCTTTCATAATACATCCAGACCAAACTGGTTTCATTAAGGGGAGACATTCATCCACAAATTCACGTAGATTACTCAACTTAATAGACTTTTCTTATAGCAGAAACATGGAAACCAGTATATTATCTCTCGATGCAGAAAAGGCTTTTGATAGAGTTAACTGGAAGTTCTTATTTGCAACTTTACATAAATTTGGTTTTGGAAACTTCTTCATAAACTGGTTAAAAATTTTATACAGTTCACCAACAGCATGCGTCAGGACAAATGACCAAACATCAGATAGCTTCTGTCTTCAGAGGGGGACCAGGCAGGGATGCCCTCTCTCCCCCTCGCTATTTGCTATCTTTATTGAACCACTAGCAGCAGCAATCAGGCAAACTACAGTTATTAAAGGCATAAAGTGTAAGAACATAGAACATAAAATCAGTCTTTATGCAGATGACGTGTTACTTTATCTTCAGAATTCTCAATCCTCTCTCTCCCAGGCAATTGAACTAATAAACTCCTTTTCAAGAGTTTCAGATTATTCAATAAACTGGTTAAAATCCACAGTTCTTCCAATTAATTTCTCTTTTGTCAATTCCCTTAATACACAATTGGAATCAGGGAATATTACATACCTGGGCATTCATGTCTCTCCCAGGCTGGCAGATCTAACTAAACTAAACTACATCCCACTATTAAAGAAAGTGGAAGATGATCTTGCTAGATGGAAATCCTTACCGATATCACTTATGGGGAGGGTTGCCACAATTAAAATGATGGTTTTACCAAGAATCAATTACTTATTTTCTATGATCCCAAACAAGCCATCATCTGATTGGTTTAGATCCCTGGACTCCTCCATCACTAAATTCCTTTGGAAGGATAAACCTCCACGAATTAGCTTAAAAACACTACAGAAGACCAAAGATAGAGGAGGGTTGGATCTACCCAACTTCTATCATTATTTCTTAACCAACAGGCTCCAATATATACCAAGATGGTTGCAACATAACCCGCTGGATGAGTCCTGGTTAGATGTAGAACAGACACTTTGCAATACTATAGAGCTTTCGGACCTACCGTTTATTAGCTCAAAAATAAGAAAGCATGAAAGCTTTAAAAGTATTAATATCAGTACCTCACTGACAGCATGGTGGGAATATCTAAAAATGACGGAGTCTTCACTAATTCCATGCAGACGCACACCCATCTGGAATAATCCTGACATATTGCAAAACAATAAAATGATGAACCTCCCATACTGGAAAAGTAAAGGAATTCTATACATGGAACACATAGTTGAAGGATTGGATTTCATTCCATTTAACAGAATAGTCTCCCAATTTGGGATAGACAAGAATAGATTTTAGAATATCTCCAAATTAAATCAGTAGTTAAAGAAAAATTTAAGCTTAAAGTAGAATTACAAACACCATCAAGGGTATTAGACTTCTGTAATCTCAAACACCCCAAATTACTGTCTAAAGTATATAAAACATTGACCAAAATAGATGATACAATAGCAATTCCTATAGGCAAATGGGAGGAGGATCTATTAGTTAGCTTTGATCAGACTTTCTGGTCCCAAACCTGTTTAAAAACTTTTAAAACGATCAGAAACCCCAATTTACAACTAATTCAATACAAAATTCTACACAGAGTACACTATACAGGTCATCGGATGTTCAGGATGGGATTTGTGCCATCTGACACCTGCACACACTGCACAGACAACATTCCTGACAGTTATATCCACGCACTGTGGTCATGTCCACCTGTTCAGGATTCTGGTATAGAGTATGTGAAGACCTGTCAAAGTGTCTGAAATGTGATATCCCAACTTCCCCCTCATTTTGCTTGCTGGGGAACCTAGAGGATGTCCCGATTGAAACAAATTTGGTTCACGTGGTTCTCACTGCCATATGCATCGCTAAGAAAACTATCCTCATAAACTGGAAAAAAAGATAATCTTTGCATTAACCAGTATAGAAATCTTTTATTGGATCATATTACACTTGAGACAGCCTCTGCCTCCACTTCAAATCAATCTCTCTGGGCTCCTTTGATCGGTTCCATCACATAGCGATGATGGAGGGTCATTGATATGGTCCTGCGGGATGCTGTGGTTGATGTGGTGGAGAGTCTGAGCTTGGAGTATCTGGAGGATCCCTGGGGTGGGTTCACTAGGGGGGTCTTGGGCTGGGGGGCTGCTGCCCGACTCTGGTGGTGCTTGGGTTACCTCGGGGGGTGGGCTTCTGGTGGTTGTGTGTGGGGCCTTAGGGGGGTCTTGACGGTGGCTGCGGGTCGCTGCCTAGTGGCTGCAATGCCCCTGGGTTGGTCTGGGTGTGGGCCTGGTGGCTTAGGGTATGGGGGCGGCCGTCCCCGGATGGGGATATGGGTGGGGCCTTGGGGATTGGGTCCTGGCATGTACGCTGCGGGAAGAGGGCGGAACATGCGGCAGTTCCACCATGGGGGAGGGAGATGTCCGGGAGGGGGAGGATCCAGCTTTACCTAGGTGTCTTATGTCTTACTTAATCTGAATGTTGAGTAAATGTGGGGATGGGAGTAAATATTCTGCTGGGGTGGTGTGGGTTGGTGGCCTCAGACTCCGTGGGGCTCTATGATGCTGCTGCTTCGGGCCATGGCTAGATGGGCTGGGGCCTCCGTGCCCCGGGTGGATTTTGGGAACGGAGGTGCCTATTGGGGCCAGTAGGGGAGCTGGCTCCCTGGAGGGCTCAGGCCCCTCAGCCGTTTCTCCCCATCCTCAGACATTTCCCTCCTCCTGCTCCTTGACATCATCACACAAACATGCACATAGGGCCTTGGGGTGTGGGTAAGTCAGGCGGTGCAGGTATGGATCCCAAACCACAAAATGCACCTTATCAACACACACCAACATTACATTAGAGCAGGCGGAGGGAGACTAGAGGTCTTATTACACCTCTGTTCTCAGTTAGCTGCCCGGGGCTGGAGGCTAGGACTGGGAGCTGGCCGTCTGCCTGTGGTCTGGGGTGGTGGGTTGCTTTGCTCTGCGTTGGACGGGGGTGCCTGCTCACTATTACCCCTGCGGAATGGGGCTAGCTCTGGCGTCCGGGAATGGTTGTACCTCAGCACCGGGACCAGAGTTAGTAGGGTGTGTATGGGGAGTGTGAATGGGTGTCTGGCGTACATCCTTGTAAGTCTTGGGTTGTATGTGTATGTGAGAGCATGAGGGAGGGAGTGTATGACTGTGTTTGTGTGTGACTGTATATGTCAGGTGGGGTTTTGGACTCCTCCCCTCTCCTGGGACATCTGGCAATACTACAACATCTTTGCCTACCCTCCCCCTGCCTTAAGCATCTGTCTGGTCGCTCCCGGTGGCTGTCTGGTGAGATCTGGTTCCCTGGGCTCTGATGGGTCCTCGGCGGGGCGGGTCGCCTTGGGTCCCGGGCTGCTGGGTTCGGGCCCGGCCAACTCGGGGGGTGAGCGGCTGCAGGCGGGCCTGAGGGCTTGCCGTTGATATCTCCTGGGACTCTGCCGGCTGCTGGTTGTGGCCCCCCGGGGTGATCCTCTGCGCCTCTCGAGTGGGGGTTGGGGCTTCTCTGGTGACGGCCTCCCTGGGGTCTCCGCCTGGGGTGACCTCTGGATCTCTGGGCTTGGAACTCCCTCCATCTTCCGCAGCGTTTTTGGGGGCAGGTCTGTGGCCCTTCACACTCACTATTGGATGCTCCGATAGAGAAACGTTATACATACAAGCGTGCGTATGCACACAGGTGCTCACATGGTGATTTCATAAGTATGACTTGGACATCTTCAGCACATGATCTAAGGTTGTGGTTGGCCCTAAATGCCTTAGTAATAATTACTGTATGATTGTCAGCAAACATTTTTACTTTTATATATTTTCATGTAGCAGATGCAGCAATGTTTTTGTCTTGTGGTTTTTTTTTCCCCCTCTCTTTCTGCAGGTCTAGAAGCGGATTCTGGTTCATTTATTGTTTATTCTATACGAAAACCCCCCCTTCCCCCTTTACCTCCATCTCTTCCTTCTCTCTCTTCTTTTTCTTTCACTTTTGTCTCCGTGTCCGGTTCGAATCTTAAAACATCTGAAAATATTTTTAATAAAGTTTTGGTATCAGGCGTGACGTCAGCAGAAGCTGTAACGCTCCACCTGAGAGAAAAACTGTAAGCCTAGTCGCCAGCATTCAGACATCAATTCTGATTACTTCACAGCCGAACTGGACACGGTAAAAAAAAGACCTACAAACAACGGTGAATAAAAAACGCCATTTCACAATTGAGAAGGCAGAAAAAGATTATGAAGCAAGTGATGCATACAAGCGTATTCATAAATACAAGCATATTCATAAGTACAGCTACTACGGAAACAAAGCACGGCGTGAACCTTAAGTTTATATTAAGTTTATAGACACACTCCTGCTGCCGTTTGGCATGCCTACGGCGAATGACACTATTCGCAAGATACAAGTTTACTGAGAAGACACGAGGTATAAATGGGACTTTGGATCGCTTTGGAACGGAGTTAAAATTGCTGCAGGAAGAAACTGAACAAAACATTAATGTTTTACTTTTAATAACTTATTGACTACATTTTATTTTTTTCCCTTGCACTCAGTGAGCGAGGCCAATGCATATTCATAAGTGCAGCTACTGCGGAAACAAAGCACGGTGTAAACCTATAAAGTTTAAATTAAGTTCATAGACAGGCTGCCGCTGGCGTTTGTCATGCCCACGGGTAATGCGGGATACAAGTTTCATGAGAGGACGCAGGGTATAAACGAGAGTTTTGATCACTTTGTAACTAAGTTCAAATTGATGGTGAGAGGCTGTGCTTATGCAAATTCCGAGAGACTGTGTTTGTGGGGTGATTGACAATTAACACTAGAATTACCAGAGCCTACGAAAAAACTCGTAATTCCGTCCCACCTTAAACTGCTTCTTAAATCCCTTCACACCTCTCCGCCAGCGTCCTTTGTCTTCTAAATGTGCTGATAAAGAGAAGCTTGGAGCAGCCGGCTATTCCATCCCCCCACCAATTTAGAACATGCACGAACTTCTCTCTGCTCATGCCTTGATTGAGTATCTGGGAGTGAAGTGGAGTTTTAGAGTGGAGATAATAGATCGTTGTTTGGAACACACGCATTTCATGTCTGTTCAGTTTCTACAGTAAACTGTGTCAACACATTGTTAAAACAGAAACGTTTTTTTATATTCTAGTAGTAGATGACAAAATGTAGGCATAAACTATATAATGTATGAAGCCTGAAGTCCAAATAGCAAAGAAACATTTTCACAAAAATAACACAATATATAACTGCAGAAACAAAAAGCCGCCTTAACATGCGACATTGACACCAGTTTACTGTAATTGCCTCCGTGGTTCAATAAGCTCAGCCCCGCTTGGGAATCAAGGGGTCACGAGTTCGATCCTGCGCCCCTCCGTTTTGAGAAGTAAACTGCTCTTATTCTTACTGTTTTAGAATAAAAGCATACATTTGATTTCAGTCTATAACAGCCGGTGCAATTTATGATCCTTGTAAAGGTTAGCTTTTTTTTATTCACTTTTCATTCTCTCAGTCGCGTTCAGAATCAATCCATACAACCCCATCTGACACGGCTGTTTTCACTAAAGACGCGCTATAGCTCTGCAGTGTATCACGATGCATACTAACGCCAAACAACCCCCCCCACCGGGTTCTGACACACAAACGCTGGCGAAGCTGCCTTCTTCGTATCTCACCGTCACTTGCTTTTCTTTTATTCAGTTTTATTGAGTGTTCCTGCCAGTCCCCGCATGTTGCTGTATGCTGTTTCTTTTGTACTCCAGGACATGCAGAGGAAAGAATGGTAAAGACCAGTAACTTCGGCGCTATATGCAATCATCAGACACTCCCCATCTGCCCGTGTCGTTCAAACACAGGAACATATATTGGTGTAAAAGTATAACAAAAGTGCACTTTTATTCAAGTGCACTTTTTCCATCGCCTTTTCCTGTAAGAAGCAATGTACACACTTCTCTCTATGCTGTGGTTTCTATTACACACCTGAAAGAAAGAGACAATATATGTGAAAATATAATCGCACTAATGCAATATTATTTGAAAACGAACAGCGTCAGATCGGGTGTGAATTTATGCAGGAACTGGAAATTCTCTGATGCGGACCTTCCCCCAGGGAAGAAAGTACAGTGTCAGGTGCTCATTCAGTGTAATAGAAACCATAGCACAGAGAGGTGTGTACACGGCAACAAGTACACGTGTCGTAAATGTAGGAAGGACGGTCCTTGGGTGTGTGGGAACTGTTAATATTTGAATGTGATGATTTTATATAGCACGGAATGAAAATCTGCACTTCTTAGCATTGCACCATGCAAGCTATCGTATCAATCGCCTACTGTAACTTGCTTTCTTTTTTCTTCGGTTATACAGGTAGTTTTGAATAAAAGTGCACTTGTTTTGTTTGCAAAATGAAGTGTCTGCGTGCACTTTTCGTGGCATTACAGCATTTTTGAGCATGCCCGTTTGAGCAGTATAAAAAGTATTGAAAAGTATAACAAAACAACGGGCAGATGGGGAGTGTCTGATGATTGCATATAGCGCCGAACTTACTGCTCTTTACTATTCTCTCCTCCGCGTGCCCTCGAGTACAAAAGAAACAGAATACAGACGCGCTATAGCTCTGTGCTGTACCACGATGCATACTAACGCACCACCCCACTTGATTTTCTTTTTATTCAGTTTTATTGAGTGTTCCTGCCAGTCCCCGCATGTTGCTGTATGCTGGATATGTTCACATGTATTGTCTCTTTCTTTCAGGTGTGTAATAGAAACCACAGCATAGAGAGAAGTGTGTACATTGCTTCTTACAGGAAAAGGCGATGGAAAAAGTGCACTTGAATAAAAGTGCACTTTTGTTATACTTTTACACCAATATATGTTCCTGTGTTTGAGCGACACGGGCAGATGGGGAGTGTCTGATGATTGCATATAGCGCCGAAGTTACTGGTCTTTACCATTCTTTCCTCTGCATGTCCTGGAGTACAAAAGAAACAGCATACAGCAACATGCGGGGACTGGCAGGAACACTCAATAAAACTGAATAAAAAGAAAAGCAAGTGACGGTGAGATACGAAGAAGGCAGCTTCGCCAGCGTTTGTGTGTCAGAACCCGGTGGGGGTGTTTGGCGTTAGTATGCATCGTGATACACTGCAGAGCTATAGCGCGTCTTTAGTGAAAACAGCCGTGTCAGATGGGGTTGTATGGATTGATTCTGAACGCGACTGAGAGAATGAAAAGTGAATAAAAAAAAAAGCTAACCTTTACAAGGATCATAAATTGCACTGGCTGTTATAGACTGAAATCAAATGTATGCTTTTATTCTAAAACAGTAAGAATAAGAGCAGTTTACTTCTCAAAACGGAGGGGCGCTGGATCGAACTCGTGACCCCTTGATTCCCAAGCAGGGGCTGAGCCTATTGAACCACAGAGGCAGTTACAGTAAACTGGTGTCAATGTCGCATGTTAAGGCGGCTTTTTGTTTCTGCAGTTATATTTTTGAATAAAAGTGCAATTGTGTTATTCTTGTGAAAATGTTTCTTTGCTATTAGGACTTCAGGCTTCATACATTATATAGGTTATGCCTACATTTTGTCATCTACTACTAGAATATAAAAAACGTTTCTGTTTTAACAATGTGTTGACACAGATTACTGTAGAAACGGAACAGACATGAAATGCGTGTGTTCCAAACAACAATCTATTATTTCCACTCTAAAACTCCACTTCACTCCCAGATACTCAATCAAGGCATGAGCTGAGAGAAGTTCGTGCACGTTCTAAATTGGTGGGGGGATGGAATAGCCGGCTGCTCCTAGCTTCTCTTTATCAGCACATTTAGAGGATAAAGGACGCTGGCGGAGAGGTGTGAAGGGATTTAAGAAGCAGTTTAAGGTGGGACGGAATTACGAGTTTTTTAGTAGGCTCTGGTAATTCTAGTGTTAAGGCGGGTGGAGGAGTCACGTCATCATCTCCCCTCCCATTCACCTCATTTCGCTCTGAGCTGAGCACCGCGGCCAACGCCGTCTTCTGAAGGAACTTCGTCACACTGCCACCAAATACTCACAGAAAAATCCACAACTTAAGGCACACGCTGTCTCTAGAGTTTCTCCACACTCAATGTATTCCTCGCGTCACCGTTATACCCTCTGATCTCCCATTTCAATTGAAATGCCTCAAATTTCCAATAAGGCTCTGCTTCGCGATGACAATTAATAAGTTTCAGGGACACACCCTACAAAAGGATGCCATTGATTTCAGGCAAGATTGCTTTCCTCCTGGACAAAACTATACGTTGCATTCTCAAAAGTTATATATATATTAGGGCGAAGCACGTGCCGCGTACTGTTTGCATTATTTCACAGTAAAAATATTTCAATATATTCAATATATATATATCAGCGCTTCCCGATTCATTTTACCCTCGCACCCCCTTGGTTTGAGTAGAAGTATGAAAAAATATGAGGTTAACGCAGATCACCAATTGAAGTATTGTTAATAATTGATACTTTTTTCGCCATCGATAATTGTTTTGGTAAAGCCATACTCAGTTTAATCCTCCTTCCATGTTATAATTTTTCCGTGACTAGCCATAATTAAATGAACGGTAAAAAATTATGAGCGAAGCGAGGGTGACTTATTCAGACAGGCAGGCGACAGCTCAATAGCTCGATTTTGGATATAAGTAGGTTCTATTTAGTCGCCAGAAATATCTTTCGTAGTAATGGAAGTTGGATTTAGTCTTTAAATTTCTATGGTGAAGAAAAATTTATGCAATGATGATTAAATTTAACTTTCATTCCTACTAAACATATTTCTGTCAACCAAATAAAAATTACTTATATTTAAAATTTAAATAGAACTTGAACAGATACGATAGTTCATAATATCCACGCATACTTGCACGTTTGAGCGGGAGTCATCCGTTTTAACAAGCAGCGTATTGCACTGATACGAAATAACCTGCCCATTTAATTATTTAGGAATGGATAAATAAATTAAGATTTTGTACAAATAATGTTTTTCATTTTGCTTCCTCAATGGATTCTGGCACCCCCAGCAACAGCTGCTCGCACCCCAAAGGAGATCAGGCCCGGCAGGGATGCCCAGGAGGACCAGAGGAGGGCTTGTGCCTCCTCCAGACCACGAGGGGGCGTCCGTCCTGGTTATGTTGGGGGCCTCGGGTAAAGGGCTTGGAAGCTCAGCCCTGTAGGGACTCGTGGCCACCGCCAGACGGCGCCCCGATGCCGGTATATCCCATATGGTCTGGCCGGGACGCCCAGGAGGACCAGAGGAGGGCGTGGACAGTGGACAGAGCTGGAGAGAGGACGGGAGGCGGTCAAGGAAAAGGCACAGAGACTGTAAGGCCTGGGGCCTCATGTATAACGCCGTGCGTAGAACTCACACTATAACATGGCGTAAGCACAAAAGCCGAAATGTGCTTACGCACAGAAAAATCCAGATGCAGGAATCTGTGCGTACTCCAACTTCCACGTTCTTCCGTTACATAAATCACGATCAGCGTGAAAACTAACGCTCGTGCATGCGCATTATGTAACGCCCCAAATCCTCCCAGAATTACGCCTATTTGAATATGCAAATCAATATAAATCGCCCTTAAGTGCAGCTTTCTGTGAAAAGACAATGGGAAAAGCACGGGGAAAATATAAGAATTTCAGCGAATACCAAGTGGAGGCAAAGGAAAAACATACTATTTGTTCAAATAAACCGTGGTATAATCAACAAAATGAAGTTGATCGAGTGACATAGCGTGTTGGAGAAACTTGAAAGCTCACATTCACAAAATCGCACAGTGCCGGAAATAAAAAAGAAGTCACATATCAAAGTTGCCGTGAAAAGAAGAGTTGTAAGCCCACTGTCTGAGTGTCATATTATTAGGGTACAGAGAAAAAAGGCAAACTGTGGGGAAAAAGCACGAAATGTCAACTTCAATCTCGACATTTCCACTTTAATCACGTAGTTTATTTTGTCATTTAGTAGAACATTATAAACTTTATCTTAAAATCGTTTAATTAACCAGTTTCTCAAATCACATCGTAATTAAAGTAGCACGTTAAATGCTTTGTTTTGTATTTGATCTTCTACTCGTATGTGCTCTATGTGTGTGAATCACTACTTGCTTCTTAAACTGGCTCTCTTCCTCCAACTGGACACAGAATCCATTACATTCGTGATATTATAGCTCTCTGAATAACTAAAATACTGAGATGTATACGTGATGTCATTTTCATGATGATAGGAGTTAAAGCACGTTATTAAACATGTGTTTCACTTCGATGAAATAATTTATTGTCGAAATTTGTCGCTACGTTTTTAGCTGTGTTGTTATTTTCTCTTTCTGTTTTATATTCAATATATACTGTATTGGCGTAGCCGTCACTGCAGTCAGTGCTTTTCTTTCCCCAAGTAACCGATCGCCATACAATCAGCTCTGTAATAGACGTTAAGCCATCTGTAAGCTTAGCGCCGATTCTTCAAAGCGTTTAAAGAACATTGAAATATCTTCGTAGTACATGTTTAATTATTCTATCCTTCACGACACTCCCAGTGAAGAATATAGATTATTTAAATGAAGTTAAAGTTTTATGTGTATAATTTAACAAACATATTTTGCTGCATTTCACCTTAAAAATGATATCGTCATCATATGTAAATACGCGCTTTATAAAGTGGCCCAGGTTGTGAGATATTATAACTGTAGTGCAAGTTTACAGTGGGGTGATTGTACTTATAAGTACAAACCGTTCTACAAGGAGCAATTGATTGAGTGCATTTAAAGTTCTTGGGATTAAACTGTTTCTGAACCGCGAGGTCCGTACAGGAAAGGCTTTAAAACGTTTTGCCGTGGCTGAGACAGCGTGTCCTCAAAGCTGTATACCGATAATTCTCTTTCCGATCAGCTGCTGCTGTGATTCACACTCAGATACAGTGATATAAATACTCTGAGTGGTGCAGTGAGAGAAATATTGAAAAAGATGATCCGCTGTGGCAACTCCTAACGGGAGGAGCTGAAAGAAGAAGAAGAAGAAGGGAGTGCAGTTATGGTATTTGGAATACTATGGCTGTTCCCTGGACCATTATATTGTTACGAGTTAATTACAATCAGATGCATTACACTAATAAACAATATGCGGTTAGTTTCTGTGTATTTATAAAGCCGCGTCATGAAAATAATGAGTAATCACACAGGAACAGTAGCATTGCTTTGACGCTGGGTGCCGCCAGTTTGCAAAACCGGCGGAGAACTTGCGTCGACAAGGCATGAGGTACCGTGGAAAAGTGCGTGGCTTTACGCCAAGTGTAGGTTTTATACATCGCGATTTGAACGTGGAAAAGTTCTTACGCAACATTTCTGTGCGTACGCACCGTTTATACATGAGGCCCCAGGACTGTGGGGAATCGGTGCAAGAGCCACTGGGGTTTTGTGCACGTGACTGTTGCTTGCATATATTGTAAATAAACGGTGTGTTGGGTGAAACAAAGATGTCCGTCTGTCTGTGTCCGGGCCAGCGTTCACAATATATATATATATATATATATATATATACAGAGAGAGAGAGAGAGAGAGAGAGAGAGAGAGAGAGAGATAGATATATATAGATATATATATATGTATATATAGAGATATAGATAGATTATATAGATAGACAGATACTTTGTAGATACATATATATTTATAGGCGTATGTATATGTGTGTGTATATATGTAGAGATAGATAGACAGATATATATATATATATATATATATACCTATATATATATATGCCACCAACACTCATAACAGTGACAAAACAATTACATTGTCAATCATGTTACGTTATTATTAAAATGTTTCCTTTCGTTTTTCATTACTTCTTTAACACACTACTTCTCCGCTGCAAACTGCGGGTATTTTCCTATATATGTATATGTGTATATGTATATATATATATGTATATGTATACTGCTCAAAAAAATTAAAGGAACACTTTTTAATGAGAGTATAGCATCAAGTCAATGAAATTTCTGGGATACTGATCTGGTCAGTTAAGTAGCAGAGGAGGTTGTTAATCAGTTTTAGCTGCTTTGGTGTTAATGAAATTAACAACAGGTGCAGTAGAGGGGCAACAATGAGATGGACCCCCAAAACAGGAATAGTTTAACAGGTGGAGGCCACTGACATTTTTCCCTCCTCATCTTTTCTGACTGTTTTTCACTAGTTTCACATTTGGCTACAGTCAGTGTCACTACTGGTACCATGAGGTGATACCTGGACCCTACAGAAGTTGCACAGGTAGTCCAACTTCTCCAGAATGGCACATCAATATGTACCATTGCCAGAAGGTTTGCTGTGTCTTCTAGGACAGTCTCAAGGGCATGGAGGAGATTCCAGGAGACAAGCAGTTACTGTAGAAGAGCTAGACAGGGCCATAGAAGGTTCTTAACCCATTAGCAGGACAGGTATCTGCTCCTTTTGGAAAAGCAGAACAGGATGAGCACTGTCAGAGCCCTACAAAATGACCTCCAACAGGCCACTGGTGTGAATGTCTCTGAACAAACAACCAGAAAGACTTAATGAGGGTGACCCAAGGGCCCCATGTCCTCTAATGGGCCCTGAGCTCACTGCCCAGCAGCATGCAGCTCGATTGGCATTCGCCATAGAATACCAGAATTGGCAGATGCACCACTGGTGCCCTGTGCTTTTCACAGATGAAAGAAGGTTCACCCTGAGCTCGTAACAGAAGTGAAAGGGTCTGGAGAAGCCATGGAGAACATTATGCTGCCTGTAACATCATTCAGCATGAGCACTTTGGTGGTGGGTTAATGATTGGGGAGGCATATCCATGGAGGGTCACACAGACCGCTACAGGCTTGACAAAGGCACCTTGGCTGCCATTAGGTATCAGGATGAAATCCTTGGACCCATTGTCAGACCCTATGCTGGTACAGTGTCTCCTGGTGCACGACAATTCCTGGCCTCATGTGGTGAGAGTATGCAGGCAGTTCCTGGAGGATGAAGGAATTGATACCATTGACTGGCCTCCACACTTTCCTGACCTAAATCCAATAGAACAACTTTGGGACATTATGTTTTGGTCCATCCAATGCCACCAGGCTGCACCTCAGACTGTTCAGGAGCTCAGTGATGCCCTGGTCGAGATCTGGGAGGAGATCTCTGTCGTCTCATTAGGAGCATGCACCGGTGTTGTCAGGCATGTATACAAGAACACAGGGGCCATACAACCTACTGCATACAATTTTGAGTTGCTGCAATTAAATTTTGGCAAAATGGACTAGCCTGCCAAATAATTTTTTCACTTTGATTTTTGGGGCATCTTTGAATTCAGGGCTCTGTAGGTTGATCATTTTCATTTCCATCAAATGATGTGGCATCCTTTCATTCCTAACACATTACCCAGTCTATATCAGTATAGATATCCAGGAGGATTTCTTTTTCCCATTGAGATCTGATGTGTTTTCAAAGTGTTCCTTTAATTTTTTTGAGCAGTTTATATATATGCGTATATATGTATATTTATATATATGTGTGTATG
Organism: Polypterus senegalus; assembly: GCF_016835505.1. Lineage (NCBI taxonomy): Eukaryota > Metazoa > Chordata > Cladistia > Polypteriformes > Polypteridae > Polypterus > Polypterus senegalus. The sequence continues at coordinate 247,963,176 of NC_053156.1, read as the reverse complement.
TGTGTGTGTCTGCGTCTATATATATTACAGCAACACTCATATCAGTGACAAAACAATTACATTAACAATCATCTTACGTTATTTTTGCAATGTTTCATTTTCTTTTTCATAACTTCTTTAACACACTACTTCTCCGCTGCTAAGCGCGGGTATTCTGCTATCTATATATATAATTCACTAAGGTAAGACACCCATGGAAAGGCAAGACAACCATGAAAAAGCACTCCGGAAGGGGCGTGGATTCACTAAGCCGCCGACAAGTGAGACACCTATGGTGCACGCAGAAAGGAGCCACACCCACCAACTCTAAGACCATTGGATACAACGACAACTCGCAGGGCCACGCCCGCCAACTTGGACGCGAGGACACAGAAAAAATGGCGTTATTTATACTCGTCTGTCGTAGAGGCCACATGCAGGTCAGGTTAATGTCATGCACCTGCAAGCTATGTTGACTGTTCATAGAGGCATGTTTCTCGCGGAGGTGAATCGCCATATGCAGCGTGTGAAACGGTTTGCGAGGGGTATCCCATGGGATCCTTAAAACAATCTTTTACAACTGAGGTTAAAGCACAATGAAGTAAGCAGTCTTTAAAAACCGAGTTTTCGGTTACGACGCACGACCGTATGCACCATAGCAAACTGTTTTACACGCTACATACAGCAATTCGCATTCGCGACAAACATGCGTCTTCTTAGATGCTCCTGCACTTTGTACACACCCCCCTCCCACCTCGCTACTACCGTGGTCGGGTGTCTTGGTGGATTATATTTAGAAAAGCAGCCAACGACTCAAGTGACGAGTTGGAGGTGGGCACATGAGCGGGCAGTACATACTGAACAAAAATTCAGCAGACTAGGGAGCTGAATGGACGTCCTTCTCATCTCCTCCCGTTCCACACTCTGCACCGTGCATCCCCATCCCTCCGTCTGGCAAGAGAAGGCGCAATTGCGGTCCACCAGTTTTCAGTCACGGACGATTGTGTGTTGGTTCGTTCCATGCATTGTTACAATGTTGCTTTTCTTGCTGATTTATTACATTACCGATTTTTCAAATGTTAATTTTCTCCCAGTGCTTAAAAATTATTAAAAAACCGGCCTGATTTTTGGCTAGTATATAATATTAGAGAAGTCAAATAGCATCTCTTTTTGGCATTTGCAAGGAGAACCAGTATACCAACCAGGATAAAAAAATAAAAAAACACAACAGTGATTGGGCCAGGATCCTAATCCAGGATTCCAGAGTTGTGAGTGATCAGTACTGACCACCATAGACAGTCACATTAAAATATTTTACTTATATACTGGAGATGCTTATAAAGAAGAAAGTTGTCCACTAGGAAAGGAAATGGCTGGAGAAAAGAAAATGCAGAAATCTTGTATGAAAAAATAAAACATACAGAATATTTTAACAGTTATTTATATTTTTATCTGTCATTATGAAAAATATTGTTGCCTTACAACTCTAGAGTTAATTTTTAGACAATAACCTTTTTCATCACAGCATTGAGACAGACTGGCTGGGGTATTAATGATTTATTCATTTTACCTGAACTAAGGATACTCAGTATACTAATCCCATAGGATTTCAGGACAACTTCGGACACTGGAAACAATGATCTCTACATTGTGGAGGCCAGCCGTTCACAAGACAGCCATTCATTACTTTAATTTTTGTTACCTGAGAAGAAAGGGATTTGTTCTAATGCAAGATCATGAATCTGGCCTTTCTTATGTCACTTAGGGCTTACCTCAGACCTTTTGTTCTTGACCCATTAGTTGTTATTTATGTAATTTCTGTTCAAGAGATTCAGCAAGTACACCGAGAGTGCTCAAATTTATGCTGGTAACATTCTGCCTTGTGCTCTTACAATAGCTGAAGCAGGGCATCCTAATGCTTTAGTTTGATAAACCAGAAAAAATCCCAGTAGGATCTAAAACTGACCTGAAGAAATATGTAACCCCTTTGCATTAGAGACTGATGAGTACTGCTGTGTTCTCTCTGTCCTTATGAAGTGCTTCAGTGGTACTTTTGATTCTACTGCTGTTATTAAAACCTAAATGAAGATTATAGTGAAAGTATTACAATTCATTTTAGGAACATTACTAAAACGTTTCTAATTCAGCCATATGCAGAGAACCTAATCCAAGTGTTCACTGGTAGTCAGTCTTGATTAATGCACTTTCTTTGCAGGTATAAAGTTTATAATCCACAAAATTCATCCATCCTATTAATCCAATTTATGACTTTTTCATCAGGCACAAGGCAGGAAAAACTCTGGTTGGGATGTTCACTAGCAATTGGTGTCCATCTATATAGCCATTTTCTGAACAACTTTCTTCCATTAATCCACTGCAGAGCAAACTCAAATTCAAACACCCGCAGACGAACTTAGTCTTGATTATTGATGTAACATGCTTTATACCAAGCCAAGTACCCACAGAAAACTCATGTGAACTCAGGGATAACAAACAAACATCTCAACAACAGTGACCAGACCAAGAATTGAAAGCAGAACCTGTGCCACCAGTAGAGCAGGAAATGGTTCATTTAGAATATGCAGGGCTCTCAATTAAGTCACTAATTGGTATTGGCTCTTTCCTATCTGTCTGACCTTCTACAGCTGAACAAGCCTGCAGACACCCGAGGTCTTCTTCTAAAAAAAGGTCAAAGCTGTCCACTTTCAGTTAAGACTACAAAATTGCATCAAAAATTCAGAATCAATGTCTCCATGACCGGACAGTTAACTTTGTGAGCTGGAATGTTAAAGGTCTGAATCATGAAATAAAGAGGAAGAAAGTATTCTCTCACCTAACAGGTCTAAATGCTAAAGTAGTATTTTTACAGGAGACCCACTTATTAAGCAAGGATAAATTTTGGCTGCAAAAAGACTAGATGTAGTCAGATGTAGTATTAGATCTTAAAGGGAGATATGTGATTGTCATGGGCAATTTATTTAACTGTAAAGTGATTTTGATAAATGTTTATGCACCCATAATGTCATCATGTCGATGATAGGGAATTCATGCAAAATGTATTTGCATCCATTCCCAATGTGAACACTCATAAAATTTTAATGGCTGAGGACTTAAATTGTGTTTTAAATCCAGACTTAGATAGGTCTCCTGTTATAGGGATGATGACATCTAACAATGCAAAGACAATTACACAGTTTGTAACTGATCACAACTTATCAGACCCCCGGAGATTTCTAAACCCAAACTCTAGTGCATATTCCTTCTACTCACCAGTGCATCATTGCTACTCAAGAATTGATTATTTCTTTGTAGATAACAATTTCTTGTCTACAGTTAAATCTTGCAAGTATGATGCTATTGTTATTTCCGACCATGCCCCTTTGATCTTGGAGCTAAAATCATTATGCCCCAGATACTCATCTCACAGATGCCATCTTAACCCACTTTTAATCCACGAGAACTGTACAGAATTTATATCCAAACAAATCCGTTTTTTTCTAGAGACAAATACATCCTCAGAGGACTCTGCAGGAATACTCTAGGAAACCCTGAAGGCCTTCTTAAGAGGTCAGATTATCTCATATCTTTACCGTAGAAATAAATTGAAAACCAATAAAGTATTAGAGCTAACCAGCGAAATTAGTAGAATAGATCAAGAACATGCCAGATGTCAAAGTGAGGCTCTTCATAGGAAAAGGCAGGCTCTGCATTCAGAACTCAACCTCTTAACAACCAAATAAACTGAACAACTCATTTTTAAATCAAGACATCATTACTATGGAGAGAAAATTGTAAAGATGCATTTTTGTTCACTTTCATGAACTGACCAGCCTTTAGCAGCTGGGGCTCTCTGGTTGGAATTCTGTGCCTTCCAGGTTCCACAGTGCTATAGGCACATGTTAGTAATATGATCAATGGTATAAGTAATACTAATCATCTTCTGATAACATCTGCTCATCCCAATAGATTTTTCTGTAGTATTTTAGCAGTGTTAAATTCTGGGTTTATTGAAGTGTACTTTAACAGAAGAGACTGCCACAGGTTTGTTCTTCAATGCATGATATAGTGCTAATGATTTCAGAATATGTACAGTACACTGTTTATTTAGCTGCTAAAACACATTAGCTAGGGATTCCCAAAGGGAGAACTTAAAGTACAATATGCTGGCAAAAATGCTGCCACTCTGAGTCTTACTTAACAGGTTTAGAAATGACTGCGCTTAAAGAAACCAGTCAGTAATTTTAAATCAATAATTGGAAGACCATGCTAAAGGATATGAACCAAAAAAATCAAAGTACATAAAACAGAATGAAAGGGGTTGAAAGGTAGCAACCAAAGTCCAAATGAAAGAATTAATCTTAGTCAGGAACAAACTAAATTGTAAACAGGAATCTTAAAAAAGTAAACAGTCTGAACACAAACATTTGAAGTGCAATTTAAAATTCTGATGAGCAGGAAATGTGCAGCACTGACGTTACATGCAGTCTTGATGATGAACCACCTGTCTGCCAGATACAATTAACACACAAGATTATGGTGTCAATACTAAAACAATATGGTAAATGTAATATAATCAAAATAAAAAAAATCAATATTATGCAAAAATAAAGAAAACCACAGCAGTCCTTTGTCTCAAAAACCCCCAAAATGGTTGGTAAATTATTTTTCGAAGGCATGAAGGAACTGAAACATATTAAAACCAGACCCTCCATCTATTTAATGGTGTGATTTGTCTGCTTTCCCCAGTCTGAGGTAGCACACCAAAGCACTCTCTCTTTCCCTATTCCCTTCTGACTGGCTTATGACTCTGAACTAGCCTCCTGCCAGTGAGCTATTGCCCCAGTACTTCTTCGAACCTCAGGGTAATCAGAGCTTCTGAGATAAGTTAGCTTCAGCCAAATTCCTGGGGCTATTTCGAGTTGAAACCCCAGACCTCCTACTAGACTCATGCCTCTCTGCACCTCTACACCCTGCGCAATCTTAAAGGTTTTACATTGCCAGCCTGATTCGTCTTCTGCCTGTATGTTAAAGGAACAACACATCCACTCAGACTGGGACTGTGCTTCTCCAACCTTTACTTCTCCTGCAAAGTCTCAATGATATACAGCATCTGTCTCTGCCTTGAACCTTATTTTTTATATGTTTAAATTTATTCAGAACTTATTTAGTTTGTTTTTATTGTTTATATCGGTGTCACACCCCAGAATCTTCACAGGTCTTTGTTTAATCTTGGAATGCTATGATAGGGACTGAGGACCAGTGCAATGGTAAGGGAGGGAGACACAGACGGTGCAGTTAATAAATAAAGTGCTTCATTTTGTAAAAAAAAATCTCAAATCAGTTTTAAAAACAGTTCAAAGTGCACACTGCTAAAAGTGGATAATAAATAGTGAAGTAAAAATTACTGAATAAATATATACAATAAAAGCGCATACAAAAAAAAACTTCACTCCTCCTTATTTTACATACTGTTGTACTGTACATTCTCCTTAAAAAATTCAAAAGGGACAATAAAAATCACCGTGCCTTTTGGACTCAAAAATCAATGCAGATAAATGGCTCACCTTGTAGTATGAAGTCCTAGCAGCCTAACTGCACTTTCTTTCCCAAACCCAAAAAACCTCTCCCCTGAAGCATGTGATGTCAGCTGTTTTGTTTTTTTTTAATTTTATTGATTTTATTGTAATCATTCCATACAGATAGATCAATTTTTACAAAAAATAGGATTGAAAACAAATCAACCCAACCCCCACCCCTGAGAAAGAGAGCATGGCCAACGGAGTAAAACTTAAAGCTGGTCAAAATACATAAATTGATGAGTTTAATAGGCGGATTTAAAAAAAAAATGCGAAGAGAATTATTTCCTCAGTGGTTTAAGAGCTTATTCTAAAATGTTATTGATTAGATCCTGCCAGGTTCTGAAAAAGTTCTGCACAGATCCTCTAACTGAGAATTAAATTTTTTCCAATTTCAAATAGCATAAAACATCGGTTACCCACTGACTTAAAAGAGGAGAGTTAGGATTCTTCCAGTTTAGCAAAATAAGTCTGCATGCCAATAGTGTAGTAAAGGCACTCAGTTTATTTGTCCTTCTCTGCTTTAAGCCCATCTGGAAGAACACCAAAACAGCTGTTAATGGGTTAGGAGGGATTGTGACACCAAGGCTGTCTGACAGGCATTTAAAGATTCACGTCCAAAATGATGTTAATTTGAAAGGCCCAAAACATGTGACCCAGTGAGGCTGGAACTTGATTGCAGCGTTCACAGGTTGGATCTTGCCCTGGAAACATTTTGGACAGTTTTAAGCAAGACAGATGTTCTCGATATATAATTTTAAGTTGAATAATTGTATGCTTTGCGCATATGGAGCTTGTGTGAATTCTGTCCACTCCTTTTCTGATATGTTGAGTGATAGATATGTTTCCCATTGTCCTCTTGGATCTTTGAAAGGGAGGGACTGTAAAATAATTTTATATATTGCAGAAATGCTGTCTGAGTCCTCCAAACTAAGCAATATTTTTTCCAAGATAGAGGAAGGTGTGAGATGAGGGAAATTGGGCAGGTTCTGTTTGACAAAGTTGAAGAAATGTATTGCTGGAGAGTTAAATTTGGAATGTAATTGTTGATACAATGCAAAGATGTTGTCTATATAAAGATCTCTAAGCAATTTAATCCCAAATGTTTTCCAGATATTAAAAAACTGCATATTTTGCGAGGGTTGAAAAAGGTGGTTCTCATTCAGAGGGGCCACAGTTAAGATTCTCCATCTTAAAATTCTTTCGACATTGGTTCCATATTCTGAATGAGTGAAGCACGATTGGGTTATTAGTATATTGGTGACAACTTGCATTTATTGGGCCACAAAGCAGGAAATATAAAGAAGTACTGCAGGATTTTATTTCAATTGCTGACCAAGCCCGTGTATATTCATCTATTTGTGTCCAGGTTTTTATAGCTTGTATGTTTGCTGCCCAGTAATAAAACTGAAAGTTGGGTATAGCCATGCCACCTTCTGCCTTAGGTCTTGGTAGGGTTGCTCTTTGGATACGTGGATATATTGAGTTCCAAAAAAATGAGGTTATGGTTGAATCTAACTGCTTTATTGATGTATAGTGGAATTTTTTGAAATAAAAAGAAAAGCTTAGGAAGGAAATTCATCTTAACAATGTTAATTCTTCCAGCTAGAGTGAGATGAAGGGTTGACCATCTATGCAAGCCTTGCTTAATTTTTTCCATACAGACAGCGAACTTTTGTTGATAAAGAGCTTTATATTTACTTGTGATATTTACTCCTAGGTACTTAAACTGATATGCAATGATAAAAGGGAAGGTGTCCAATCTGATATTGTATGCTTGAGAATTCACTGGAAAGACAAAAGATCTTTTGAAATTCTGTAAGTGCTGTTAAGGCTGTAGGCACAGAAATTTCTGGGTCTGATATATACAGTACCATATCATCTGCATATAAAGAAATTTTCTGTTCAAGTCTTTCTCTGATAATCCCCTTTATCTGATAAGCATTTCAACAGTGAACTGCCAGTGGTTCAATGGCGATTGCAAATAGCAGGGGTGATGAGGGGCATCCTTGTTTGGTACCACGTTCTAGTTTAAAGTAGTCTGAACAAATGTTGTTAATACAAACTGAAGCATCTGGATTGGTATACAGTAGTTTGATCCATGCACAAATATTCGGGCCAAACCCAAATTTCTCTAATGTAGTAAAAAGGTAGTTCTATTCAATCATGTTGAATGCTTTTTCTGCATCCAACGATAATAATGTCTCTGGGGTGTTTGACTTTGCTGGTGAATATATTACATTAAACAGGCGTCGAAGATTGGAAGCTAAGTGTCGGCCTTTAATAAATCCAGTCTGATCTTGTGATATTACTGAAGGCAGCACTTTCTCCATCCTTCTAGCTAAGACTTTGCCGAGTATCTTAACATCATTATTGAGAAGTGAAATTGGTCTGTATGATGCACATTGTAATAAGTCCTTATTTTGTTTAGGAAAGGCAGTGATTAATGCTTGGCGAAAAATTTGAGGTAGAATTTGATTGTCTCTAACTTCTGTAAATGTTGCTAATCAGAGGGGAGCTAGTTGAGTGGAGAATTTCTTATAAAATTCTACAGGGTAGCCATCAGGGCCTGCTGCTTTCCTGCTTTGAAGTGACTTTATAGCATCTAGTAATTCTGACAGTGCCAAAGGTTTATCCAGTTGTTCTGCACTAAAAGTATCTATTTATGGTATCTGTAATGTATCCAGAAATGCATTAAATTGTGTGTTGTCTTCTTTAAACTCAGTAGAATATAAGGATTTATAGTAGTCTCTGAATGTGTGCATTATATTTTTATGGTCAATGATTTTATCTCCGTTCGTGTTGGTGACTGCTGGGATTGCATTGCGAACATCTTGCTTGTGGATTTGTTGAGCTAAGAGCTTATTACCTTTCTCTCCATGTTCATAGTAATGATGTCTTGATTTAAAAATGAGTTGTTCAGTTTCTTTGGTTGTTAAGAGGTTGAACTCTGAATGCAGAGCCTGCCTTTTGCTATGAATGTTCCTAGAAATCTCCAGGGGTCTGATAGGTTGTGGTCAGTTAAAAACTGTGTAATTGTCTTTACAGTGTTAGATGTCATCCCCCCTGTGACAGGAGGTCTATCCAAGAGTGGATTTAAAACACAATTAAAGTCCCCAGCCATTATAATTTTATGAGTGTTCACATTGGGAATGGATGTAAATACATTTTGCATGAATCCCCTATCATCGACATTGGGTGCATAAACATTTATCAAAATCACTTTGCAGTTAAATAAATTGCCCATGACAATCACATATCTCCCTTCAGGATACGATACTACATCTGATACCACAAATGAGACTGTTGTAAGTATGAGAATTCCCACACCTCTAGTTTTGTTTGTAAAGCTGGAATGGAACATTTGGCCAGTCCAGTCTTTTTGCAGCCGGAACTGATCCTTGCTTAATAAGTAGGTCTCCTGTAAAAATACTATCTTAGCGTTTAAACCTGTTAGGTGTCTTTAATTTGTGATTCAGGCCTTTAACATTCCAGCTCACAAAGTTAACTGTCCCATCATAGAGACATTCTTTTTGAATATTTGATGTCATATTGTAGTCTTAACTGGACGTGAGGCAGCTTTAACCTTAATTTCCAATTTTCCCACGAGTTATTGCTGTGCAGCTTATTGTTATGTTGGTAGTTATCATTATAAGGATAAAAATAATAGATTAGATATAGCTTGCTCTCTTTCCCCCCACATCCCCCCACCCCCCATTTTGCCTCCCCACGTGAGGCTGGACCCCACTTGACAAAGTCCCAGTCCTCTGACATACCTAGAGACAGAGCACGTCCAATACAAGTCCCCCACGCGGCATTTAAAGATAAAAAAGTAGAGATATCTATTGTTGATAAAGTCTAAATACTATAAGCATAAAATATAATCATTAACAGACTATAAGCATATAATATAATCATTAACAGTCTTTAAATATTAAGGCTGTAAACCCAGGGAGTGGTGTTAAAAAGTGGCCTTGGATAAGCATAGTAAACCCTAATGTAACAATACCAATAACAATAAATCAAGGATATGATGTTAAACAGTCTCCTTTAGAATAGTTAAAAAAAAAATTATTGGTCACGTCCATTACGGGAGATGGATGTCTGAAGCGGAGCTCTGTTAGCAGTAGCTTATTTTTTCTCTTATTTCTTATTATCCAGAGGTATCCTGTATTTACCCAACACAAGAAGTCTCTACTACAGCACATAAATATGAGTAACAAGAAAGGCGGTCAGAAAGAAATGGAAAAGAAACTTAAAGCTACACCCCAGTCTAGACAGGCATCAGGCGCCAGTATAAGGTATGGCCTTTCAGAGACTGACCTGGAACAGGCAGGTAAAAGCACAGACTTCCCAGGGACCCGCCCCACTGAAACATTTCCAGTCGAGAGGAAAAATGGGAGTGAAGGTGCAAGTGATGCAGGTCACAATAGCGTGCTGATTCCAGAAGATCACTTGAAACTACAGATGGCCTTGCAGTCTGCGCATTCATCTAATCCTCACGAGCTGGAAGGATCGGCTGTAGCAGGCTTGCCACTTCACCCGTGGAGCACGAAAGCCGAAACGATTTGTCCGAACTGAAGGAAATGATCGCAACATTGGCTATGGCGACAAGTGAGCTCAAAAAAACATTCAGAAAAATATGAACAAAAGAAATAAATGGTTTGCTCAAGACAAACGAGAAGATATGGCTGGAGCTGCAAGAGATGCCGCAGGAATAAAAGACTTTCGAAAAAACGTATATATAATCATTTTGATGCAGTATTTAAAGATATAGTTGTGCTTGAAAGTTTGTGAACCCTTTAGAATTTTCTATATTTCTGCATAAATATGACCTAAAACATCATCAGATTTTCACTCTAGTCCTAAAAGTAGATAAAGAGAAACCAGTTAAACAAATGAGACAAAAATATTATACTTGGTCATTTATTTATTAAGGAAAATGATTGAATATTACATATTTATGAGTGGCAAAAGTATGTGAACCTCTAGGATTAGCAGTTAGTTTGAAGGTGAAATTCGAGTCAGGTGTTTTCAATCAATGGGATGACAATCAGGTGTGAGTGGGCACCCTGTGTTATTTGAAGAACAGGGATCATCAAAGTCTGCTCTTCACAACTCGTTTGTGGAAGTGTTTCATGTCACGAACAAAGGAGATTTCTGAGGACCTCAGAAAAAAAGTTGTTGATGCTCATCAGGCTGGAAAAGGTTACAAAACCATCTCTAAAGTGTTTGGACTCCACCAATCCACAGTCAGTCAGATTGTGTACAAATGGAGGAAATTCAAGACCATTGTTACCCTCCCCAGGAGTGGTCAACCAACAAAGATCACTCCAAGAGCAAGGTGTGTAATAGTCGGCGAGGTCACAAAGGACCCTAGGGTAACTGCTAAGCAACTGAAGGCATCTCTCACATTGGCTAACGTTTATGTTCATGAGTCCACCATCAGGAGAACACTGAACAACAATGGTGTGCATGGCAGGGTTGAAAGGAGAAAGCCACTGCTCTCCAAAAAAAAATTGCTCGTATGCAGTTTGCTAAAGATCACGTGGACAAAGCAGAAGGGTATTGGAAGAATGTTTTGTGGATGGATGAGACCAAAATAGAAATTTTTGGTTTAAATGAAAAGTATTATGTTTGGAGAAAGGAAAACATTGCATTCCAGCGTAAGAACCTTATCCCATCTATGAAACATGGTGGTGGTAGTATCATGGTTGGGGTCTGTTTTGCTGCATCTGGGCCAGGATGGCTTGCCTTCATTGATGGAACAATGAATTCTGAATTATATCAGAGAATTCTAAAGGAAAATGTCAGGACATCTGTCCATGAACTGAATCTCAAGAGAAGGTGGGTCATGCAGCAAGACAACGACCCTAAGCACACAAGTCGTTCTACCAAAGAATGGTTAAAGAAGAATAAAGTTAATGTTTTGAAATGTCCAAGTCAAAGTCCTGACCTTATTCCAATCGAAATGTTGTGGAAGGACCTGAAGCGAACAGTTAATGTGAGGAAACCCACCAACATCCCAGATTTGAAGCTGTTCTGTACGGAGGAATGGGCTAAAATACCTCCAAGCCAGTGTGCAGGAATGATGAAGTTACCAGAAACGTTTAGTTGCAGTTATTGCTGCAAGGGGGGTCACACCAGACACTGAAAGCAAAGGTTCACATACTTTTGTTACTCACAAATATGTAATATTCAATCATTTTCCTTAATAAATAAATGACCAAGTATAATATTTTTGTCTCATTTGTTTAACTGGTTTCTCCTTATCTACTTTTAGGACTTCAGTGAAAATCTGATGATGTTTTAGGTCATATTTATGCAGAAATATAGAAAATTCTAAAGGGTTCACAAACTTTCAAGCACAACTGTATGCTGAGAAAAATTGAGGAACACATTCAGGAAAATGCGTCTAAACTGAGAGAACTTGCCGATTAGCTGGAAGACGTTAAGCAGACATTCACGGCTCGAATTGAAACAGCAGAACATTTGAGAATTGTAAAAGTCCAAACCCAATAAAAATCGTAGCTGAACTACTCTCAAAAATAATTGGAGAGGACTTTAAATCAGATACAGAGATACCGGCATCTTATCACATACATGGATCAAATACCTTTAAACCTAGGTCTTTAATTGTCCGCTTCGAGAGATTACAATTTAAGCTTGATGTAATGGCACTTCTCAGACACAAGCAAAGGTTTATATTTAAAAATAACCACATTTGTATTTTCTCTGATTTCTCATTCTCAACAGCTACTAAACGTGCAGCTATTTACAACATTAAACAGCAGTTACGGAAAGCTGATATCAGATGCAGCCTCTTGTATCCTGCCAAACTGAAAGTGGAAATTCAAGACAAATATCACATCTTCTCTTCCACGGATGAAGCACAAAAGGAATTAAGAAAGCTGATCCCGACACTTTTTTGAAATACGAAAGTGAGTCCCATCCCATCATGGTATGGCAAGAAGATATTACCTACTGTACCATAATTATACATCCTTTTCTCTTCTCTGACACTTTTTGTTTATGTTTATGCTTTAATTATAATTGTAGGCCTATGTGTGGAAGAAATTAAAGCAGGTTTTTTTTTAAACTATTCTAAAAGTGATGTCAGCTTTTAACCTACCTAATACATGCCTCTGACTCTGATGTGAAGCCATTTCCTCCTGTATCACATGCACATGCATGCCTTGAGAAAGGCATAGTACCCACGTGCAGGTGTATCAGTTCACACGCCATCGTCTGCAACACCTGATATGTGTGGGTAAACACCTCACAGCCACCTGCAACTGCAGAATCTGTTCTTCTTCTCACTGACAACAGCACTCCAGAGGAAGCACCTACATGAAGTTTATGATACTCACCCACATATCCACATGTGTATGCATCCAAATAGGATGCTTATGCGGATGCTAATTTTCGACTGCCGCTGTCTGATTGAAATTGCCCCTTCAAAGGCAGGTCGATAAGTAACAACTACAGAAAGAATTCCAAAAAACTAGAAGAGGATATATATGAAATTATCACTGACGTACCTCATTACAATCTGATTATTATAAATTCATAACCTTATATTTTTGTTAAACTATATTTTTTATTATTTCTTTTTTCCGTCACCATTTTGGGAGTATTTCTTTCATAGTGCCATGGTGTTAGGTGTTTAGTGTTGCTATGCCTTTTACCTGTCACCAGACGTGTCATGCACTGCCAGTATTTAAGGTGGCGGTGCAGTGTTCAATTTATCCAAGCATATCGTAGAAACTTTTAAATCCACAAATATTTGTTTAGCAATTGTTCAATTGGGGAAATGATTACTATATGGTCAGAACTTTTGCTTTATTTTACAAACTCATTTTTCACATTTTGGCTTTTGACGTTAAGGTGTTTTTGATTTCTTGCTGTTTTGACCTTTTCGAAGTACTCAAACGTTGCTCCTTAAAAGTATTTCATCTCCTGTTCTTCTCTCAAACGTTTTCTGTCTTATGACACCTTTTTTATCTAAGACTATGTCATTCTCTCATAGTGATAGTGTTAGCCATCCTTAAAATATGCTGGATTGCCTACAGCATTCTGCAAGAATAGCACCATATTCCTCACTACTACTCTGGTTAAATCTGGTGTATAGACCATATAACATTTAGAGGTCTTACTACCCATGGCAATGCCCTTCTTCTTTCCCTTGCATGACAATTTTCATTTCCAGTCCCAGTGTTGGTTTTCTCCCTGTCTATGAGCCAGCTTTGTGTTTGGGAAACATTGGTTACCAAGGCAATGCTTTATACCTATTATAACTGGTTTTCATGCTTTAATTTATAGTAATGGATTAAATTTATAATTGCCCAGCAAATCAATTTCCTGACATATTTTTTACAAAAATCAAAAATCTCTACCCTTTAAAATTGGCAAAGAGACTGTTTTGAGTTAATTGAGAATTAGTATAAATGCAAGCATGTTCTTTGGCCTAAAACAACCAGCTGAATCTGGTTTCTTAATTGAAGCAATACTAATATTGACGAATACATGGCCAGAAAGGTTAATAACTAGGTTTTCTTAATAAAAGTACAATCGAAAATAATTGATTTACTATTGCCCTATGCTTTATGACTGAGGGAGGTCCAATTTAATTTAAAGCCCCTGTGTATGTGTCCACAGTACAAAACAAAATTGCTCAATAAACACAATTGTTTCTAGATCAGCAGCCCAGTACACTTAACTCTGTGAAAACCTTTCTCCTTACATGGCTTTCTGAAGCACACAAAACAACTGAATGCCCTGTGTTTTGGGAAAATCAATAGGTGTAATCCATTGGAAAAATGCTATTCTGAAAGATCCTTCTATATGATTTTTTACATTCTCTCCAGTGTGGTTTCTTCAGAAAGGTGCTCTAAGGCTAACCAGTATATTATTTCCTCAGTACTAGTGTTAATTGGTAAAATTCACCAAAGTGTTTTTTGCTGGAAACACGCTATGTTCACGGGAGACCTTATTCACTGAATATGGCAGCCATGGGCACAACTTTAATGCTTGCCTACTGTAAGAATACTGCCAATGTAACCATTGCTGGGTAGCAAGGAAACATGGAAAAGAAATACAGCTTCTACTGTATAGTGCTGAGGGATATTTTCCCCATCTCTAACCAGTCATTTCAACCCCCAGGAAACAACTCGTAGATCCATCCCACCTTAAGTCGCTTGTCACCTCTCCGTCAGCGTCTTTTATCCTTTAAATGTGTTGATAAGCAGCAAACAGCAAGCAGCCTGCTATCACATCCCACACAATTTTCTCAGCTCAAGTCTGTTTACCTGTGTGTCATTTGCTTAGAGTTGTATAGAGTGAGAAGTCAAGCAAAATGTCACCTTTTATAAATACTATATCGTTATTTGGAACACGTGCATTTCATGTGTGTTCCGTGTCTACAACGATCTATGTAAACCCATTGTTAAAACAGAAACATTTTTTTATATTTTAGTAATAATTGACAAAATGAAGTGTATAATGTGTGAAGCCTGAATTCCAAATATCAAAGAAACACTTTCATAAAAGGTACAAATATAACAGAACAAATGCGCTTCCATTCAAAAATATAACTGCAGAAAAACAACTCGTGTTAGGGTGCGACATTGACATGCAGGTGCTATGACAGCTTTGATGGCGCAGCGGTATCAACTGTTGACTTGTAATCAAAGCTTCACGGGTTCGATCCCGGACAAGTACGTTTTGAGAAGTAAGCTGCTTGTATTCTTACTATATTAGAATAAAAACATATATTTGATTCCAGTCTGTAACAGCCGGTGTAATTTATGATACTTGTAAAGGTTAGCTTTGCTTTTTTTTTATTCAGTTTTATTCTCTCAGCCTCATTCACAATCCCAAATCCAAGCATTTGACACTGCTGTTTTCACATAGACGCGCTATAACAGAGGTAAACTCAAATCATGACGACGGTTCTACATCGGATCAAAAATGCACTTTTGCCATTGCTGTACTTTGTATACATACATGGGAAGCTTATTTTTTGGGCACATACACCGTCCTTTGTATGTAAAAGCCAGATCAAACTGGACATTCTCTGATCTGGAGGGATATAAGCTGACACACAAACGCTGGTGAATCTGCCTTCTTCGTATCTCACCATCACTTTATTTTTTTTCATTCAGTTTTATTGAGTGTTCCTTCTGCACTGAATAAGCTCACGCCTTCTGGTGCACGATGTCGAAGCAGCACAGAGGAAAAAAAGAAACAGACAAATATATGGGACATTGGGTATAAAATTAATCAGAAAACATCATCGCACTAATGCAATATTATTTGAAAACGAACAGCGTAAGATCGGGTGTGAATTTACGCTGGCACTGTTACTTACAGTCAGATCAGGAGAGACGGGGGGTGTTAGAGCGTGACTGTCATTGAGAGAGTAAAACTGGTGCTTATTCAGTGCAGCCCCCCAGTTTTATTGTCTGGTTCACATTCAAGCTCCCAGACACCCCCCCTCCTTCCGATCTGATGTCGTTTTCAAATAAAGACGTGGTACAAACTTGTTTTGTTACACCCTCTCTTTATTTGAAAACCGTGTTAGATCTTGTGCGCGAACGAGACTGGGAAAACTGTGGACGGCTTTCTCTCTCTCCCCACTGTTTCCTGCTTTTTCCTCCTGCAACCTCCGGTCCGTTCTTTCTTTCCTTTCTTTTCCTTCCCCTCTATCCAACTCGCACTTCTATTTATCAAGAGGGCATGGCATCTGTGGCAAATCAGCAGCCCCAGGAACAATCACGGATGTGCACTTAGGTGATAAATGCCCACACCATGAATCGCCCCGAGAACTGCTTCAGCCACACTATCATGCCCCCTGGCTGAGCCACGAGCGCGGTGATTATTTATTTAAAAATGGACCTTTTGTCGTGCACTGTAGACCCGCTACACCACAGGTTTATATCTAAGAAGATGTACCGACCTCTTCATGTTAAGTTTTGGACTTGGGAATTGTTTGGACCTTCTGCATGTTAAGCACGGAAGGTCAGCATCCACATTTCTAAGAATAATTTTTCTCTTAAATCACAGGCACGTAGTGCAAGTTTGTCAGGCAGAAATTTGCAGGATCACATAGAAAATGTAATTTCTATACCTGCTACCGAGAGATGATCCAAATACATTTAATCTGCTGTTAGTGCTACTTACCTGTTGTGTTATAGCACCTTTAAAATGTACTTTCCAAATGACAATATAGTATTTATAAAAGGTGTCATTTTGCTTGACTTCTAACTCTATACAACTCTAAGCAACTGACACGCAGGTAAACAGACTTGAGCTGAGAAATCTGTGCGGTTTGGGGGATGTGATAGCAGGCTGTTTGCTGCTTATCAACACACTTAAAGGACAAAAGACGCTGACGGAGAGGTGCAAAGCATTTTAAGGTGGGATGGATCTACGAGTTTTTTCATAGGCTCTGGTAATTCTAGTGTTAAAAAGGTAAAAATGGGTCCCAAAGAGAAAAAGGTTGAGTAACACTGCCATCCTGCATGCATTAAAAAATAAAAAATGTGCAGCATTAGGAGTGCTGCCACCAGATACTGTATATAATACTGATCCTTGTGCGCTGGCTGTGCAGCACCACATAGCTAATTATGCATGCAAAATTAGTCATTGCCCAACAAGAAGCTCAAAGCAAGCCTTAAAGAAACTCTTTCCCTCCCTGACCCCTAATCAGATAATGCAGGACACTCTTTTAAATAATCAAAACAAAAACATTTTTACTGTTTACAGGGTGTTTCTTTTTTTTTTTTTGATGGAAGGAGAAAGTGTCGAGCATATGCACATATACATGGAAAACAAAAAAAAAACATTTCAGCAATGCCCAGAGCTGCGACTTGAAGCAATGGAAAAAGCCAATCCCATGCCACCGCTTCGTTTCACGGCCAATGTGTATCCCAAGATAGGAACTCTGTGCAATGATCTACATTTTACATACCTATTGCATGTTTGTAGCTCTTTGTTGTATTTTCTTTGTGGAATTTGTTCTGTTTGCATCTTTTGTTGTTTTGGTGCTGAGTTAGCTCTGTGGTCTGATAGTTCAGATTACAAATTTGATTACAGTAATCGGTCCAACATAGTTGTCAAACTTTTCCCACTCAAAACTAGTTCTGTTCCTCCTTCTCCATTGACTTCAATGCATATGGCAAAGTTCTTGAACATTCCCGTGATTTCACAAAACTCGAGGCAAAGCAAATTCAGCGGAGTTTGCTCATTAATACTCAGTACTGACACAATGATTGAATGCTACAAGGGAATTAGGTGCCTTGGAGATTTCTAAAAGCTTGTTCCCTATCACCAAAGTAAAGAATCAAAGACACTGCCTCTAACATCATCCATCCATTATCCAACCCGCTATATCCTATCTACAGGGTCACGGGGACTGCCTCTAACAGCTACTCTGGAAATCTGATAAGCACATCATGCCCATGAAAGTAAAACAGTTCTTCTGGCCATGTCATCTGAAATGGCTATTGAAGCTGTTTGGATTATGAGAGTCAGTATTGTGTCTGGAAATGTCCTCTGTTTTAATCACCCTGCTGTCTCTTCCTGCTGTTATTAGTGTCTCTTTTAACTGCCTTCCCTCTTAGTTACAGTTGGTATTTTTCTAGCCTCATTAAACATTAGACATTAAAATGAGTAAAAATGTAACCTTATATTAGAGTTTAAGCCTATTAGTATTGTTGCTTCATGCTTCATGCTCAAGAATTCTAAGACCTCCTAAGGAAGGATCTTTAAAGGAGCAAACAGAATAACACACTTTGCCTTCATTGTTAATCAATTAATAACGGAGGCCAGCCTTGGTGATTTTGTGTTCTGCTGTGTTGTTGCCCAGCCAGGTACTATCCAGTGGTTACAATGCCAACAGAAAATCCCCACAAGGCACAAGGTGCAGCAAGCTCATGCCACTTTCAGGGTAGGTTCCTACTGCACAAAGTTTACAGCCAGACATTTCTCTGGCTCCTTCATGCCTTGCAAGCTTTTCTCATAAATTATATTTTAACCATTAATTTTTTAAAAATCTCTTTAATAAATGGACTTTAAATGTTTGTATCACTTTGCAGTCTCTTGCTGTTTTAGCCTCTCTTTTATGTGCCTTCCCTCTTAGTCACAGTTTGTATTCTTCTAGCCTCATTAAACATTTGATATTAAAATTAGTAACAATTAAAATAACAGTCATTGACCTTGTGTTAAACCAAGACCTATTAGTATTGTTAGATTATGCTGCATGCTCTGAAAACATTTACAGTCACTTAGAAATTCCTCACCTTTGTTGCAGACCATGAAAATGTAAAGCACAGTCTGAGGCCGTTAGGAATCAACTATCCTCCTGTGTTTTACTAAGCTTAAGGTAGTGAGAGTTTTGTTCAAATTTAAAACCTCTTGGACAGAAGCAGTCTTGAGCAGCTTAATAAAACTCCAGGGCAGCTGAATGACCTGTAGTGAAAGCATTACCACTAAAAGTAATTCTCTGGTTAAATGAAAACTTGATAATTGAGAAAGCAGATTTCACTGTGATCCCCACAAGTGGAAGACACAAGAATAATGAGAATCACATACAGCATGACCAGGAGCCCCCTTCACATTTAACACAGCCATGGTACAGACACTGGGGGTAGTCTCAGATTCTCAACTTTAATAAACAGGATGCTGGCACATATAATAGGTAAAACATCCAAAGTTGCATCTAGTGTCCCTGTGGGATCACCTCATCTAATCTGTATAGCTATATTTGCACCCAAAAACAGTTACTTCTGAAGTATATTGTTAAACAGCTCTTCCCAGTAGGTGAACATCTAAATGGGCTCTTGACTTTCATGAGACCTGGTAAACTAGCTCATCCATGTCATCTCCCCTGCTCAGGCTTCTACCTCACTACTGTATTCTTTTACACATTTCACTTTTGCTTTCTTTAACAACAACACTTGCTTAGAAGTTATTTGTCTTTGATTGGCTTTAAACATATGGCAAAAACACAGAAAAGGGCTATGAATCTGTGCAAATATATTTGTAGGTGTATAAAACAAGTGTCAAATAAGTAAATGAATTCAATTGAAGAATATATTAAATCCAAACCAATACAAAGTATGTCAAGCCAATGCCTACAAATGATAAGTCAAATCTGAATTTTATTTGCTTAGCAGAGGCTTTATCCAGAGGTAAACATAATCGAGTAACAATAGGCTCAGGCCTGTTTGTTTAGCAGGTGTTGTGGGTCAGGTAACAAAAGCTGACTGCCACAAGTGAAAAGATGTAATAACTAATAAATTTACAATCATAGATTAACAATCGATAAAGCATTTAAACTCAATGTAACAACAAATCAACCGACAATACATAAGATCACAGAGCAAAGTTTTTTTATTCTTTTCAATCAATTAGATATTCACAGAACAGATGGGTTTTCAACTGCTTCTTAAATGCATTGAGGGAATCAGAAGTTCAGATGGAGATGGGCAGCTCATTCCACCAACTAGGAACTACACAGGAAAAGAGTTTGGATTGAGACTTGATACCACACAGGGGTGGCATCACCAGATGCTTTTCCCTGGCAGACCTGAGTGGGTGAGAAGGAGCACAGCACCTCAGCAGTTATTCCTTATACACAGGTGCTGACCCATTGACTACCCTATTGGCAAGCATCAGGGATATGAACTTAATGCATGCTGCAATAGGGAGCCTATATAGCAAACTGAAGAGAGGAATGACATGAGCCATTACTTGGTATGTTAAATAGAAAATGGGCCACTACATTTTGGAACATCTGCTGTGTCTTGATAGCACATGTAGTTACTCTGCCAGAAGTGAGTTGCAGTAGTCCAGATGTGACTAGACCAATGCCTGCACCAGAAATTGTGCTGCATATTTCATCAGATAAGGTCTGATCTTGCAGATATTATACAGTGTGAACCTGCATAAACGAGAAACAGTAGAAACGTGATCAGAAAAAGATAGCTGCTCATCAATCACCACCACAGGGTTGTGTACCAACTTGGCAGTACATGACAGTGGGCCAAGCTATACAGAGATGGGAAGCGGAACAGACAAGCTGGCCGGGATTAGAAGAAGCTCAGTGTTTGCCAGGTTGAGCTGTAGATGGTGGTCCTTCATCTAGGCTGAGATGTCAGCAAGATATGCAGAGACTCTAGGTGATATTGTGTTGTCCTAAGGAGGGGACGACAGGTGCAGCTGTGTATCATCAGCATAGCACTGATAAGAGAACCCATGGGATTGAATGATGGAGCCCTGTGAGGTGGTGTACAGAGAGAAAAATAGAGGACCCAGCACTGATCCTTGGGACACCCTTGTGCATGTCTGATGCACCATTGAAATCTCATCTCGCCAGGACTCACTGTAGGATCCGCCCAAGATGTAGGACTCAAAGCATCTGAGATCAGTCCCAGTGATGTCAAGGTCAGAGAGGGTAGCAAGAAGGATGTCATGGTTGACCATGTTGAAGGCAGAGAAGAGATCTAGAAGGATCAGGACAGATGACATGTTGGTAGCCTACCCAATCGTAGCTGGTCGACCACAGTCAGGAGACCAGTCTCAGTTGAGTGGTAACACTTGAAACCAGACTAGTTAGTACTAAGCAATCTTTTCTGTACAACGAAAGAAAAGACCTGATTAGAAACAGCACGTTTAAATGTTTTGGAAAGAAAAGAAAGGAGAGAGACAGTCTTGTAATTGTTAACTTGGTATGGATTGAGTGTTGGTTTTTTGAGAAGTGGTGTTATACATACATTATTGTATGTATAATGTAATCTGATGGATATTGGTTGAATTTTGAATATATAAAATTAATCTTGAATGCTGCCAACATTCTCCCTATACCCAAATTGAATGAGCCAGGAGCACACAAGAAACATTGGGGATAAAGAGAAAAGAGTTGGTTTTGTATCTTTGTAGAGGAGAACGAGAAAGACATATCTCAGATGGGAACAGGATATCCCAGGAAGTCTGAAATCCCCAGTCCAGTGAGGTCACCTCAAAGGATTTGTAGTCTGCTGCTTTGTCTCATGTGACCAAGGATATTAGGAAGAGAAATCAGGAACAAAGTGGGTCAGAACATTTCCTAATTGCTACAAAGGAAGAAACTTCATCTTGTGGTGATGCACATTAAGGTTTGTGGTTGCAGGCAGGTTAAAAAAAACAACTAAAAACAGTGCAGCTTGGGCTCTGTGGGTGTGCTTGCTTGAGTACCCCTGAAGACGCATAACCTCCTTTAAATTAAGACACCGGGCTTATCTGAGCTGGTTTCAGTCCCAACATGGAGGATTAGGGCAAGTCATGCTTGGTTTACCAAGGCAACTAAGTGTTATGTCTTAGCCTGCCCTGTACCAGGCTAAATATGAAGCTTAGTAGAGTGTTGTGGATTGTGAATTCATGAAATTCCCACTAAATGAGAAACAAAACCTCACAGAAAGGTTCCATGGATTTTTTTAGCATATCTAATGTTGTTGAACTTGTACTTAATTTAATCTTAGATATTCATTACAAGATGATAAAGCATTATAACCTAAACTATCAATTTGAAATACAGCATTAAAATTATGTAATTAATTACCACCTTTTTGTTTATCACTGACAGGATTTTGTAGCATATTTAATGTTGCTGTATTCTTAGTTACATCATCATTTAAATTAAGCTGATATTCATTGCATGGAGGTAAAATCTTAAAAGCTACACTGTTTGTTGGAAAACAATAAAAATTAAAAATATATCTCATTTAAATTATTATACCAGTGATTCCCATGGAACTCTTTTTAACAGTGAGAAGTAAAAGAAAAAGGTATCTCTCTATTATAAAAAAAAATCTTGGAAGGAGATGAGACGTGATTTTCTCAGAGAGACACTTTCACGTTCCACGAGATGAGACGTTTTGCCAAGATTTTTAACCACTGAAATAAAAGACAAAGAGTAGATGACAAAGTAAAATGTCATAAAGAATTTAAAAACATTGGTGCGGTAAACATGCAGAGCAGGTTAGAGAGAATGGCAGCGCGAAAATGCGAAAGTCTCAAAAAAAGGATAGTAAAGATTGCATTAGCACAAACAAATGGAAATTGTTACTCAGTGAAATAATGGAACAGCAAAAAGAGATCGAATATATTGTTCAGATTTAAACTTTAAGTCAGAGACTTGTAGATCGTCTATTTCATGCTGCCATTAGGGAAAAAAAATTAGTGTTTCTTCCCAGACAAGAGACAATAGCTTATGCAAAGAGCTGGAAAAGTCCTGCCCACATAACCACGCACACAGCTCAATCATTTCTCATTCCTGTAAATGCTATTGTCAGACACATTTCTTGTACAGAAAAAGAAACGATATTCACTCATGGGCAGTTATATGTTGCGTTGTCATGATGTAATTCCAAACATGGAATCAAAATTCAACGTGATAAGGCAGTGAGACAAAAGGACAGCTGCTGTACAGGCTTTTAAATGTTCAAAGCCATCAAACAGCATGGCAGCAGCAATCCAGAAGCTGATTGAGCAAAGAGGAGGTAAAAAACAAAATTGTATTTGTTTCCCATTGTATCACCATTTAAGAGGGGGTTTCGGAGGAGCGACTGCATCTCCTTGGGGTGTGTTCAGCTCCCCTC
Organism: Polypterus senegalus; assembly: GCF_016835505.1. Lineage (NCBI taxonomy): Eukaryota > Metazoa > Chordata > Cladistia > Polypteriformes > Polypteridae > Polypterus > Polypterus senegalus. The sequence continues at coordinate 247,939,982 of NC_053156.1, read as the reverse complement.
TTCACAACGCGAGCGGCAGAGACACGAAGCAGCTGGCATGTAGCGCAAGCCATGGGGGTTGGCGAGAGAAGCAAGCAGGAGGTGAAGCCCCCTAGTAGTAATAGAAAAGTAGATTTTAAAGGGGGTATTCCATAATGTTAAAAATTATCAGTTATAATTGTACCAGTTCTAAGTCATTAAACCTTTAACACTAAAGCAACATCAAGATATTTATAGTAATGTAATGCACAAGAAAACCTTCTATCAACCATAGTGTGCTTCTGTCCTTAAGTACTATGAAGAAGTTATAAACCACCAACCACAATAATGAGTAGAAAGTAAGCCCATTGTCATTTTTAATATGTCATGACATTATTTGTATGTACATTGTAAAATAACAAAGAGAAATATGTATTAAATAGATTCAATTGCAGATCTCAATAATTAAGTGGACTTGATCTCTTTATTTTTTTTATACTATTCCATATTGGTTCTTTTACTAGTAAGTTATTAAAAATACAAAATGTTTTGTAATTGAGAGTATGCCTGTAAAAGAGTTTGTAAAAGTGCAATTTTGATCTGGCACTTGTGTTGTGATAATGATTTTCATACATGTTATTGTGGTTTCAGTCAATCATAAAATGTGAAATGTAGTAAATGAGTCTAAGAAAAATGCATTCATCCAGAGTCATATTGGTGACACTAGGTAATGTTCTTTTGGTTTCCCAAATGTCATAAGCACAATTGACTGCATTTGTATACGAGTAACAGCAGTGGCAAGCTAATCAGAGGCTGTCTATGTAAAATACAAATCACTTATAGCATCAATGCACAAGTCAGGCCTTTTAAAATGATAATAATTTATTAATATTCTGCAATTAGACATTCTCATGAGGGCAACTTCTTTCAGCAGGAGTGACATTGGAGCATTACACCAGTAGCAGAACCTACAGCTTTGTTTATTGTTGTTAAATGTACAATATAAATTAGCATATACTAAGTGTAATTAATTTATGTTCTTGTATATAATTTTCAGTTGCTGCTAAATGTCTTTCATATTTCTATTCAATACTTACTTGTTTTACTTTTGTTTGTAGTATGATATTCACAGACCAGTATGTTTACAATCAAACTGGGCAATGCATAGATTTTTTTTTATTTGAATTTATGACATAATGTACTTCCACATTGATCTGCTATAGATTGCCAAACAGCCTCTCCTGCTTTCTTTATAGCGGGGACATTCCTTGTTATTTTATTATAGATCAACTGTTATTTCTCGATTAACTCTTGAAATGGCCACCACTGTGTCTGTAAAGTTTCTTCTGTTTTATGACAATTAAAAAAAACTAAACATGTCTAAGCTGTTCCATAATACATCATGCATCCCATCAGTTTCACATTAAAATCACAGATATTGGATCTTCAGATATCACACTTTTCCAAACTATGGTAGATGTTGTTGATGATCAGTTGAGAAGGCTGATTAAATGTTACGAGTGCGTGCATAATTGTGGATTGCCCAAACACATATTGAGTTAATGAGAAACACTTTGTGTTTGTGGAACCGACTGAGCCTCAACTGGAGAAATGAGGCTTATTCAAGCGATGTTTACTAAGCTAAGTCTTGATTTCATAAATGCACATCATGGAATACCTCCCTTGGGCACCTAGGCCAATTGGTCATCCACAACCTCCTGGGGAAAGTGTAACATGATAATGGAAACTTTCCATTCATTCATTTTAAGGCTGTAAGTATCACAGATTTGTTTCATTGGGCAAGTAAACAGCAGGATACTGAGAAAATGTTTTGTAATTACATACAAAGATACAATATCTGAAGCTAATCAGCAGCTCTAATCAGGATATGCTATACTAAAATAATAAGTCATCGGCTTGGATTTAAAAGCTGAGGTCAAAGTTACATCTATACTAATAAAAGGCAAAGCCCTCACTGACTAACTGACTGACTGACTCACTGACTCATCACTAATTCTCCAACTTCTCGTGTAGGTAGAAGGCTGAAATTTGGCAGGCTCATTCCTTACAGCTTACTTACAAAAGTTGGGTAGGTTTCATTTAGAAATTCTACACGTAACGGTCGATAATGGTCGACAACGTCCGTCATATTAAACTTTCTTATTTATGGTCCCATCCTCACGAAATTTGTTAGGTGGCTTCCCTGCGCTAACCAAAACCGATGTACGTACTTATTTCAGTGGTTTGACGCCACTGTCGGCCGCCATATTGAATTTTCCAAATGTCACTAATTCTCCAACTTCCCGTGTAGGTAGAAGGCTGAAATTTGGCAGGCTCATTCCTTACAGCTTACTTACAAAAGTTAAGCAGGTTTCATTTCGAAATTCTACGCGTAACGGTCATAATGGTCAACAACGTCCGCCATGTTGAACTTTCTTAATCATGGCCCCATCTTCACGAAATTTAGTAGGCGGCTTCCCTGCGCTAACCGAAACCAATGTACAAACTTATTTCGGTGCTATGACGACACTGTCAGCCGCCGCATTGAAATTTCCAACATCACTAATTCTCCAACTTCCCGTGTAGGTAGAAGGCTGACATTTGGCAGGCTCATTCCTTACAGCTTACTTACAAAAGTTAAGCAGGTTTCATTTCGAAATTCTATGTGTAATGGTCGTAACGGTCAACAACGTCCGCCATGTTGAACTTTCTTATTCATGGCCCCATCTTCACGAAATTTGGTAGGCGGCTTCCCTGCGCTAACCCAAACCAATGTACGTACTTATTTCGGTGGTATGATGCCACTGTCAGCCGTCATATCGAACTTTCCAACGTCACTAATTCTCCAACTTCCTGTGTAGGTAGAAGGCTGAAATTTGGTACTTATTTCGGTGTAATGATGCCACTGTCGGCCGCCATGTTGAAGTTTTCAACGGTCTTTGTTACTTATGGGCCCATCTTCAAGAAATTTGGTACGCGGGTTCCCAACGCTAACTGAATCCTACTTACGTACATATATACGTTCATAGCCTGCAGCTCGGTCACTGTGTGAGGCGGCATTGGGTCCCCCATCCCAACGCCTCCCACATTGTTGGCTGCTTGCCTATATAAGGCCGTCCGTCGGTCCAGTCCCTACATTCCCTTCCTTGCTTCGCCACGGGATTCACGTCTCCCTGCTGATAACTGCAGCCTTTTTATTTAATCCACGGCTTCTCCGCTGTTTTATTGTTCATTTATTACGATTATAGTTATTGTGTAGGTATTTTGGACTTACTTAACATTGTTCAGGTACCCATTTCCTTTATTATTTAAACCGTACCCGCATTAACATGCCTATCGAGGTGATCACCATCGATCAAAGAATTGTCATTTACCAAGTGGTTTCCATTCCCAGAGATGGCACCTACCTTTTCCATTCTCTTTGTTACATATTGCACGGCCATATCAGGCTCACTCTTGATATCCGGAGGAACATTGTGTCTTATATATTGAATGGCTGGGACAGGTTCAAGGTGTGGACTGATGACGGTACAGGAGATAATTATACTACACAGGAGCACTAGAAGAGTGAAATGCTTAAGCCCTTCACCTACGCATCTGCATGTGAGTTGATGTCTGCCGCTGAATTGTTCGGTTGTTGCTTTCAAGTGTACCGAAATGGCCAAATATTTTACACCTTTCAACAACCACCAATGCCTCTTAAACATCTTAGATTCACAGGTGATGATTTCAGTAGTGGACACTTTGATGTTTATGAATGTTTAAACTCTCAAAAGCTGGATGTGAAGTTATCGATGAAACTGGTTGTATGCTTACAACGCTTGACAGATGCTGAATGTCACTTCAACACAAGTCCTGCAAATACTGCCGTAATTGAAACAAACCATGAAACTCAAACCGATTATGACAGCAGCAATCCAAGCTGTGAGATTTGAAACAATATTACTGTTCACATGGCCAACTGTACGTTGTATGCTCAAGAGTAAGCTCAGCGCACAGCTTGGTCGTATTACAACTGGAGGGCCGAACTGGCAATGTGGTTTACAAGGAGATCCTTAACAAATAATTATTGGTATATTTTCCCTCAGTTTAAAAAGGTTTAATTTTCTTCTTAATAAATATTTTAAGGCAGTACTTCGCCGCTGCGAAGTGCGGGTATTTTGCTAGTCTTTAATATAAGTAGGCAGATCACTCCACAGCTGAGCAAATAAAAAGGATATTGAGATGAGAATGATTAGGTCACCACCTTTGGTAAATGTAAATCTACAATCAGATTTTTTACTCTTATGAGAATATCTTCTAAGTGTGCACAGAAGATACTGCAGTCTCAGTCTGCAGAAGTGCAATATTTATAGACTTCTACAAGACATTTTGACAATTTACTAAGAATTTCAGTATTGTTATGACAGTAGGTATGGACTTTGATACTTCTGGAGTTTACTGTCAGGAATTTTGGATCATTGAGGAAACAATAAATTTGTTGCTCCCATGTTCTACCAATGACACGGTCATTGTCAGTAACCTGACCACACTAAGATATTCCCTTCTAGATATGGTGTCTCTGTAATTTTTTTAATTCCCGCCTATATGTATGGCTTTCTAAAATAAAGTCTGTCGACTTGTAGACTTCCATCTCTTGGATTTAACCAGATTTGGACACTTATCACCTTCCACTTTTCTCACTGGCGTACCCTATAGCTTAGCGTCTTTAACTTTGTTTTTCCTCAAATGAAAATTACACTATACTCAATACATTTTAATACACATCTCCCTAAATTAAAATATTAGTTGATTGTAAACTTAATACAGCAAAATCACCAGTGCTAACTTATCACTAGAAAAGTCCATTTAACTTTCAATAAGTATTTGGAAAGCACATATATGGATGGCAATTATACAGTGTATGATCTGCATAGCAAGGTTTAGAATATAAGATTGACTTAAAATGTTACAGTCACATCTACTCAAAACACGTGAAACTACAGGAGGATAATCAATTGATAACTTATTGAAGTTACTTTAGCACTCCCATTGAGCTTCATTGAACTGATTCATAAGGTTCACTGAAAATGAACAAATCGTTCAAAAATGATCCATTTTTACATAGTTACTGTTGAGCTATGTTTAGTTAAAAGGAGATGTGAAAGATGTCTTGACAAACAGTACTTTTAGGTGTTATTAACAAAAGGAAACAAGCAGAAGTGCAAAATGTGCCAGAGTCTGATGTTGGTAATGAACATTTTGTTAATACTTCAATGAAGAGTGGAAACCCCACCGCTAGCTGCATTCACTTTAGCAATGGGTGTGCAGTTGCTGAGTGTCCTGGAAAATCTACAACTACCCAGCCACCAAATGCCAAAGGATCAGCCAGGTCACAGATTTGTCTGATATCCTTAAGCCACCAACTCAATTGGTATTAAAGTTTCCAACTTTTGTTATAACTGGTAAGTAATGCAGCTTTGCAATAGCGCATGACAGGAATACAGGATATCAAATGAATTTTTGGAATTTTTGTAATAATCTAGTTGAGGACAGATTCATTTGTGTCTATGGAGATTGGAAACATACATATAAGATCTGCATACACAAATTGCAAGGGATGGAAAAACAATAATCAGACTGTTTGCTGCGATATAATGCTATACTGCTCAAAATAACAGATAGTATTTAGCCATTTGAGCTTTGCTATGTGCTGGTATGTCTTACATATCAACAAAAGGTAGGCAGTTAATTTATCTTTAATATTTGTTAGCAGATTTCAATTAATATTAACAAAAAAATTCAAACAATGTGCAAAAAAAAAATGTACACGCCTTATGTTATCTTGCCTGGACTTTAATATTTAATGGTCATAAAAATGACATTAGAGACACTTGTGACAAATTTAGGCCCACCCTTTTATGAAATCGTGCCGTCATTCCTGCTTGTGATTAAGGGGTTGAATTTTTGAATAATGGTTCCCTCAGGACTAGCAGGTGGGGTGAGGCAACGAGATGATCACCTCAAGATGCACTTTGGCATGGGCAGCATTTTCATGCAACAGGGCTTTTTTACATGATGAAATAATACAAAAGTAATAGTAAATGTGAACCTTAAGAATTTATCTTGGTTCCTTATTCATATACACTGAAATCGTTTACTTTTAAAAGTTTCAAATTTTGCATAATCCAGTTTTCATGGCGTCACCACACCAGAAGCTTCTGAGAATCAAAATGGCACAGGTACGTTTTGAAGCTACACGTTAGTGCACAAGATTTGCGTTTACTCCTCTAATTTTCAAATACTGCATTGTGTACAGGATACTAACTGAATAATGTAGTCAACTAAAAATTTTATGAGCAGTGACCAGTATAAAAGGACATGGTCAACTGTCAAGAAAAAGTCAATACTGGAAATAAGATAGAGAAACTACAAAGGCAAATCGCAAACCAAAAGTCAAAGTCAGAAATTTCACAGCCAGTTTCTTTTTTTTCTAATCTCATTAACTACATGATTTTGTAAAATGTAAATTTCTGGAAATTTATGAAGGTGTCATTCACATTTACAATGTCTGTTAAGTGCCTCTTAAGTTTGCAACCTGCCTGCTTAATTAAAAAGGGCAGGCACCTTTTAGTTTGCAGGAATGAGTAGTAAGTAGTAAAATATTTAAAATAAAGAAACACGCAGAATGAGCACCACAGCTCATCCAGTCTTCTTTTGTATATTAAAAACTAATGCATGAAATATATTTATTATTTTGTTTGTTATTACACAAGGATGATTGTATTGTGGGAGTATTATGTTTTGAAGCCTATATGAAGCATCACATATAAAATGTGGATTAAGTGCATCGTCTCATGTCTTGCAAGGAAATATGAGGGGAAGTTTGGGGGTGCCTTGCCACACATGGCATTATTTAACACATCGGCCCAGCCTTACTGTTAGAGTAATCGCTGTGTTTCAAATTTTCATGTAAAGAGATCCACTCCTTTGTGTTGCAGTGCAAATCAATTATCCTTTCCAAACTCATCAGGTTTGCTATGACAGAGTAGAAATTACCTCATTCCTTGGATGGCATCTTGTACCAAGCAAAAAACTCATCAAACCTGTCGTTGCACTGGCTTCATTTTTTTTCAAAAAATTGACTTGTCCTTTTTTAATAAGTACTAAATTAAAGAATTCACTACTTTCATTAAAACCTCATGCCCGAGAATCCTATTTTTATTTATTATGGAGAATCAGATTCAAAATCATATTTACTGGCCAGTTATGCATGCATACAAGGAATTTGACTCTGGTTTTGGTGACTTTCCAAGTATAAGTTACATAATTGACATATTGCACACGTGAGATACAAAACAAGACAAGGCATGTATATATATATATATGCATACAAAGTGTAGTGTATATGCATACAAAGTTGCAGAGTGCAACTCAGTGCAAGAAATGGTGAAAAACTAAAAAAGAAGTATTAACAATATGTAAACATTAATTTGTCTATTAGACCCTGATCAGTTCCTCTGTCCTAATTTTTTAGATTAAAAATAAAACATGGTCTAGCTTTCCGCAATAACAGGTTGCTATACTAAATTAGCTTTCACTCTCCCCTATCAAATTTTACATTCCCTTAGGCCTCTGTCTTCACTTGTCAGTGCCTATTAATACAATAAATTATACCACCTCATACAAACCTATCATAAGTTGTTGACCTCTATTTATTTACATTTATACCTAACATGTTGACACTGACTATGCTATATTGTGTCTCCGTCCTATTTTTGAATTGTCTAAGTTTGTATTTTGTTACCAGTTTTCCACATTTTAAGACAGGAATGAAAATGCAACAGACTAGCAATCGTTTAAAGGAAAACATAAAAAAATGGAAACTATTTTTTGTCAATTCTGTGCATTTACTGTAGATGATGACCCAGCTCTACTGTCAGACTTCTCAAAGATGAGCTCGTTATGATCTCCGATTATCACGTCCGAATTTGATGTGATAGTGAAATTCATTGTAAATTCAAATTCTTAATACAATGTAACAAGGTGAGCTTTAGCAGTGGTGAAAAGCAGTTTAAAGCCCAGGTAGCACTACTTTAAAAATGACAGCTTTTGTAGTTTTATAGGGTCACTATTGTCATATGTAATTTCTAACTTCAATGTGCTGTTCAACATGAAATATGTTGCCACTCTTAGGTGCCATTATTAATGAGTATAACAACTACCTTACCTCAGTATTTTCTAAATCAATACCTTATCTTGAAATTTCTGTCTTCCTTACCTGAAAAATCTCAGAATACATTTTAGACCTGCTATATATGACCATTGTGGTAGATAGGGGGCGCTCTCGTTCCCTTGAACCCTTGTCCACGACTCCAGACACCAGGTAAAAGTCCTCCAATTGACTTTATTAAATCTCCACAGTGTACAAAACACCCTCTCCTCCACTATACTCATATAAACACAATAACTACAATAATACACAATAAACCAATCCTCCAGCTCCCAGCGCATCTGCCACCCTTCCACCCAGCTCAGCTCTCCGTCTGGGAGCTCACATAGTCCTTTTATATATCCTGGGTCAGGTACAAGTTTTTTTCTTAACCCCCATGGTGTCCAGCAGGGCTGCGCATAAAAACTACATTGTCCATGATGCCCTGCTGGTCTTCTGGGGACCTCCATGCTGCAAGGAGGGCTCCACCTGGCGGCTTGGGGGTATTGGCCGGGATAAACGGCCGGCCATCCCTCACACCATCTACAACTAGTATTTTTTGCACACTTTTTTTCCCAAAACTGAATGTTTAGGTGCAGCAAGACATTCTTAGTATTACTGTATTTTAGGATGTATTTTCCTTGTTATGTATCTTATTTATATGTACCTTAAGTTTATTATTTATGTGTTACATTCTTAATATTACCTCATTGTATTTATAATATGTTCAAGCTGTTTGAAAATGGTAACTACTAACATGTTTTGACCGGTCTACTGAAAATAACACACTATGATAATAGTAATAATTATTAAATTAGGGAGTTTTATTTATTTATTTACTTACTTGCACATAAACATTAAGGGATGCTATTGTCAAGGCTATTACAGAATTCTGCGCTGATATTTTGAGCTCCTACAAGGCAAGGTGAATGCAGTTTGACATGCAATAATACTCTTTACCGTGTCAGAGTAAATGACAAAGTAAGGTGTTTGATCCTTACTAATCATTCACATTCATTTGAAAAGTGCCAAACATTTTAAAAATGAAGTTGCTTATGTTGTACATCTGATATCCTGGAAATCCTTAGATATCCAAAGATGGAGCTAAAGCAAAATGAGCCAACAGAGCCCAGGAAACAACAGAATTAAGCATGAAACACGGAAGGTTAGATAAACCTGGCCAAGCAACTATAGAATTGACTAAGTCTGCTTGCCAAATGATAATTTCATTCAAATCTGTAACACAAGAAGATAACTTCTGCAAACGCAGTTTAAGACACGCTTTCTTTCTTATCCAATACAAAATCAAACATTAAAATCTGATCTGCAAACAGGAAGCCTCCATCCATTCATCCACTTAGTCATTTTAGTGCCAGAAATGGCTTGTAGATATTTTGGTAAAACTCATCACATGGCAAGCATTAATTCTGAATGGGGTGCCAGTGTATTGTAGGGCACATACACACTCATACTGTGCCAGTTTACAGCCACAAATGAGTCTAACATATGCATCTTTCCCCATGCAGACACTTGAACCAGGAATTCTGGAGCTGGAGGAATGACTAGCCATCTTTAAATTAACCCACACTATTTTAATATTCATTTGGACATTTGTGTCAGCCATTTCAAACTAATAAACCCATTTAAAAAGGATGATACCTTTTGAAGTAGACTCCTAAGCATCAAAGTATCATGGATAATTCTATACATTGTACTACAGAAAGACACAGCAGCATTGGAAGCTGTGTAGAGAACAGAAAATATGTAACTGTTTTATATCTGAATTTATTTAGAATTTTTTCTGTCCTTCTCCTGTGTCTTTTTCTGTCTAAGTATGTCCACATTTGAGGAGTACATTTGGATACATATAATTTTCTTACTTAAAAAATATTGGAAGTGTATTTAACAACTGTAAAAATATTTAACACTACTGCAGTGCAATCATTTCTTATGGATGCCACCGTTTTGTGTACCATTTTGTTTACTGTTTCCATGGTTTTGTTACCCAAAAATCACTGGGAGTGCACATCAGGTGATGTCATCAGTGCAATAGTTTAAAGGTCAGCACAGTACATTTCCTGGTCATCTGAGATCGGATTAAACCCTGAGAGTCAGAGAATGTGCTTCTTTATTTCGACTTTGGTAATGACTTTTCAGCTACTATTTCTACTCATTGTTTTGAATTAGATAAAGGTAAATCTTATATTTCGGTAGTAAACTTTGCCTAGGTTAAAGATTACATTGTTAAAATTAAAAAAATTTAAAATTCAGCTTTTTTTCTTTGAATCATAATAGTGACATGTAAAGGAAACTGAGTGTCTTTAAGGCTGAACACAAATGGTTATGTGGAGAAATACCATAGCTGCTTTAGTGTTATTACTCTCAATTATTTATCCCACTGTATCTGAGTGTGGAATCACAGCTCTCAAGCAGCTAAACAGAAAGAGAATTATCGGGATACAGCATCAAGCACACACTGTCTCAGCCATGCGCTATTTGAACTGCTCTCATATGACAAATGCTTCAAAGCCTGTTCTGTAGGGACCTCTCGGTTTAGAAACAGTTTCATCCCAAGAGCTCTAAACCCACTCAATCATTCCATCAAGTACTCCTGGTAGAACTTTTGTACTTATGAGTACAATTATCTCACTGTAAACTTGTGATACAGTTATAATATTGCACAACCTGAGCCACTTTATAAAGTGTGTAGCCTCCGATGTATAAGGCGAAGTCAGGCACAGGTAAGACGCGTGTCAAAGAAATCTCACAATTCAAAATTTTGTTTTAAAATATTTAGTGAAAGTTAAATGCAAATAATCCACACAAGCATAAAAAGAAAAATAGTTACACACGTAGAATAAAGGCAAAAAAAAAAGAAAAAATATATCTTCTATAAACTTAGCTATTCTTGAGAAGCTTTGGTTATTTCTATACTTTGTGACAGATTAGGTGCTTGCTCGCACCCTTGTACCCTCAGACCACACGTCAGACACCCGATAAAAGTCCAATTATTATTTATTATAATAATTATGTGCACAAAGCACGCTCCTCTCCACAATTCTCTAATAAACCAACAATTCTCAAATAAACCAATCCTCCAAACTTCCAGACGCTTAGCCACCCTGCCTCCCAACTCAGCTCGTTGTCTGGGAGTTCTCATAGTCCTTTTATACTCCCTGACCCGGAGGTGTTTCTGCCCAACAGTCCACAAGTCTTTATTCCTTCCGGGTCAGGGTAAATAGTCCTTTTCTTCAACCCAGAAGTCCATCGCTCTTCCTATGACGAACCTCCGGGTCACAGGGCACGAAGAAGCCTTCGGTCCTCCCTGCAGCTCCCTCCTGTGGCCCCCATGGCATCCAGCAGGGCTGTGCATAAAAACTACATTGTCCATGATGCCCTGCTGGCCTTCTGGGGACCTCCATGCTGCAAGGAGGGCTCCACCTGGCGGCTTGGGGGTATTGGCTGGGATGAATGGCCGGCCATATCTTACAACTTCAACGTTCTTTATTTCTTTCTATACTTAAAGGATATTAATTTCTTCTTCTGTATGCCTTAAACATACGGTTCAATACTTAAATCTTTTATTTTACGAGTTACTTCACACTCAAAAGGCCTGTAGGCCGTTGGCACATAGACATGTGCCCAGGCACAGTCACGTGCACAAGCACAAACAAGAACACGGTTAAAAACCATATGCCTCTGTACCTTACACAAGGCAAGGCTAGACGCTAACTGGAGAACATTGTTTTAGTCAAAACTGTTAGAAATGGCAGGAAAATACCAACACAATTCTATTCACGGGGGTTATAGGAACTTCCCATATTTTATGCATTATCATCTAGTAAAATATTCATGAATCTTATAGAACTAGGAAAATGGCTCTTACAAAGCATGTATTTACATATGATGATATCATTTTTAAGATGAAATGCAACAAAATATGTTTTTTACATTATACAGAAAAATTTTAGCATCATTTAAATAATCTATATTGTTAATAATTAAACATGTGAGAACACAGTAGACAGCGGTAGTGACGAGCTGGTGCCCCGATCAGGGATTGTTCCTGCCTCACGCTGTATTCATGTCCTTCTTTTATTGTATTTGGACTGTACTTTCATAAGATATCTCAATTTTAACCTTTTCTACACAATTGCTGGGGGTTCATTTTGTTCTGGACTTACTCTGTTTCTTGGTATGTCAGAGGCCTGGGACTTTGAAGTGTGGTCTGCCACACATGGAGAGGCTAAAAGGTGTGCGGGAGAGAAAGCGAGCAAAGCTATTTCTTATTTATCCTTTCTACCCCAATAACCATAAGTACCAATATAATAATAAGCTTCATAGCCATAACACCTTGCAATAATGTGAAATCTTGGTCAAATCTATCATATGTAACAATTTACTACCTTAATTCAAGACTACAAAATGTCAACAAAAGTTCAGAAGCAACGCCTTTATGACCAAACAGTTAACTTTGGGAGTTGGAATGTCAAAGGCCTCAATCATGTATTAAAGAGAAAGAAAGTATTCTCTCCCTTAATAGGTCTAGATTCCAAGATAGTATTTTTACAGGAGACTCACTTAAGTAAATGCCAATTTTGGCTGCAAAGATAGTGGACCTGCAATTTTTTTCACTTCAGCCATACAAAGAAAACTAGGGGTATGGGAATCTTAATACAGAGAATTATTTCTTTTGCAGTTTCAGACGTGATATCTGATCCTGAAGGGTGACATGGCATAGTGATGGGCAATTTATTTAATACAAAAGTGATTCTGATAAATATCAATACACGTAATGTGGATGATAAAGATTTCAACCAAAACATGTTTGCATCTATTCCTAATGTGAACACTCATAAAATTATAATGGCTGCAGCGTAAATTGTTATGCCCTACACACTCTCACCCTGTAGCTGGCATCTTAACCCCCTGTCATAACCTGATGAGAACTGTACAGAATTAATCCAAGCAAATTGATTATTTTCTTGAGACAAATGCATCCTCAGAGATCTCTGCAGGAATAGTCTGGGAAACTCTGAAGGCATTTTTAAGAGGACTGATTATTTCATAGCTTTCTCACAAAAATAATTTGTAAATCAAGAATGTATCTGAGATAATCGGAAAAGTCACCAGAATAGATTTATAATAAACCAGGCCTCAAAATAAGGCACTGTGTAGGACAAGGCAGGTTTTGCAATCATAATTTAACCTATTGACTACTAAAGAAACGGAAACGCTCATCTTTAAATCATAACACTATTATTTTGAACATGAGAGAAGGCCAATAACATCTTAGCCTGACAAATCAACAAGCATGAAGTCCTCAATGCAATAACAACAATTACCAACACAAATGGTGATAGAATTATCGGCCATAAAATTCCCAAATATTTAGAGAATTGTATAAGTCCTTATATTCTACTCAGTTTAAAGAAGATAAGACACAATCTAATGAGTTTTTTTTTAATTCCTTACAGATAACACAGGTAGATACTATTTGTGCTGTGGAACTGGATACACCTCTGACACTCTCTCAGAATTACTGGAGTGGGAAAGGAACTGAGCCTGATGGCAACTTTTAAAAAAAAAAAAAAAAACAACTTTCAAATAAGTTAGCTCCATTACTATTAGCAATGGTTATAAAAGCTAAAGACAACAAAATTATATCTCAAAGTTTTCAACAAACATTAATTACTGTCTTTAAGAAAAATCAGGACGTAATACAATGTGCATCACACAGACCAATCTAATGATGTTAAGATTATCTCCAAAGTTCTAGCCAGAAGACCGGATCTATAAAAGGCAGACACTTGGCTTCTAATCTTCAAAGTTTGTTTAATATAATATTTTTATCCATTAATTCTAACACCCCCAAATATCTTATTATCTTTGAATGCAGAAAGCATTTGATATGGTTGAATGGGATTACCTATTCACCACATTGCACATATTTTGGGTTTGGCCCAAACATATGTGCATGGATCAAACTACTTTATACTACTCTTGTAGGAAGTCCCTGCAACGCATAGTGGATGCGGCCAGTAAGATTACTGTTACCCCTCTGCACTCCCTGAAGGACATTTTCCACAGCCGCCTCACCTGTAGATCCATTAGCATTGCTGGGGACTCTTCTCACCCCTTACATTTCCTCTTCAGCCTCTTTCCCTCAGGGAAAAGGTACTGGAGCCTCCTTCAAAGCTGTTAGGATGATGAACTCTGTCCACTACCTAAAACCCCCAAACCCAATGCCCCCTGACCCTGGATAGTAACAAGAGTCATTATTTACCAAGTACCCTACTTTAGCTGGTATTACATAAAGACTCAATATTACTGTACATCTGCTGCTAACTACCTATCTTTTTGTACATCTCATAAGCTACTCTATAATACACCTTCTCACTTTTTACTGTAAGTGGCTTTTGCACTACTGATTATTGCACATTGTACTTAGGTTTATTTTACAAGTTCTAATTTTATTTATTTTATATATACTTTTTTAATATATTTTATATTTTATTGTACTATGAAGATGAATAGTCTGTATGTTCTGTATATATAGTGAATTGACAATAAAAGGCGATTTGATTTGATCTGACTACTCCAGAAACCAAAGTCTGGATTAACATTATTTCAGACTACTTCAAACTATAATGTGGTACTCAACAAGGATGCCCCCGTCACCATTGCTCTTTGCAACTGCCATTGAGCCAATAGCTATTTACTTTTGAAATGCATCAGAGACAAAGGGGATTTTCAGAGAAGGACTTGAATATAAAATCTCACTACTGTATATGCAGATGATATGGTACTGTATATATCGAATCCACAAAATTCCATGCCAGCAGTCCTAAAAGCATTAGCAGATTTTCAAAAGATATCTAGACTCAAAGTCAATTTGAATAAAAGTGTGCTTTTCCCAGTGAACTCTCTAGTGCACAATATTAGACTGGGCACCTTCCCATATATCTTAGCATATTAGTTTAGATATCTAGGGGTAAATATCACAAGTAAATATAAAGCTGTTTTTCAACAAAATTTTGATGTCTGCATGGAAAAAATTAAGATGGTCTACCCTATATCTCACATTAGCAAGGAAAATCAACACTGTTAAGATGACCTAATGCAGAAGGGACACGGCACTACCTAACTTTCAATTTTATATACATTAGCTGCAGATATAGAGGCCTGGTCTACAATTGAATTAAAATCTTGCAGTGCTTCTTTATATTCCCAGCCTTGTTCCCCAGTAAATACAAATCATCATCAATGCTCTAATAATTCAATTGCTCTTTCTTCACTCAGAATTTGGAACCAATGTAGGAAGCATTTTAAGACAGAGAAGCTCTCATCTGTTGTACCTCTACATGACAACCACCTTTTTCCACCTTCTCAGACATACACGGTATTTAATGTTTGGAAAATGTCCAGGATTAATACACTTACACTTGTATCCTACAAGCAATTGAGCTTCAAGTCCAACATCTTATCAACACAATTTTTCCACTATTTTCAAGCTAGAAACTTTGCTAAATTGAACCTGCCCAATTTTCCCCACCTCCCACCTATTTCTATTCCAGAAGAAATATTGATCAGTCTTGAAGACTCAGAGAACATATCTACAATTTATAAAAACTTTTTAAAGTCCCTTCCTTTCAGAAATCCCAGGGCACAATGGGGAAAGGATTTTCCACTTAATTTTTCAGAAAAGGAGTGGTAGGCAGCCGTACACGGAATTCACTCTAGCTCCATATGCACAAAGCACTCAATCATTCAATGTAAAATCTTTTATCAAGCAAATTTGTCTCATTTAAAAATTTGTCCAAAATGTTTCACTGGGCCACATGTTTTGGACATCTACCAAATTACCATCATTCTGGACCAAAAACTGTGAATGTCTTTCAGACAGCCTTGGTGTCACAGTCACTCCTAACTCGTTAACAACTGTATTTGGTGTACTCCCAGACAAGCTTAAAGTGGAGAAGAACAAATAAATCGTAATTGCCTTTACGTCACTATTAGCATGTAGACTTATCTTGCTCACCTGGAAGAATTCCACCCCACTACTTTCAAGTCCATGGGTAATTGATGCCCTATACTATTTGAAATTGGAAAAAATCTAATTCTCACTTCAAGGATCTGTTCAAATCTTTCTAAAAAATATGGCTTTATGGTATCAATAACATTTTAGAATAAGCTTATGTATCCAGGAAAAGGATATTCCTTTTAAGATACATTTTTTTTTAAAGATTTGCTTTGGTTGTTGGCTCTCCCCTTTTTCTCTTGGGTGGAGGTTGAATTTTGGTTTGTTAAGTAGGACTTGATTGTATTTGCTTCTAATTAAAATCAATAAAAATAAGAAAAAGTAATCTCCAGTTAACAGCTTTGCTGGAGATAATTAGCCTCTTTATAATTTATGATTGGTCATAAAAGGTAAAGACATAGTTTGAAGACCTCTGAGTGTTAATCATCCTTCACTTCCTGGGCTTCCCCAATATCATAAGTGCATGCCAAAATTCATAGCTGCATAAACACAAGTATAATAAGAAGCAGTCTGAATCCAAAGGCTTTCAGTATGTTTGATGTCACATTCTGTAGGCAGGAGAAGCTTGGCATTGCAGCACTGGCACCAAATAACTCAGTAGAATAAAGAGAAGAGTAACAGAATAGAGAAGGGTCAGTAACAGTTCATAGTGATTGGCAAGCTTTTTAGATTTTAGCAAATATATAACAGACAAAGATGCAATATGTACATCTTAGTGTTAAGCTAAATTTGTTCTACCATTGTGGGAGGACAGAGGAAAATAGAAAATAAAGAAAAACATTGCCAATAATTGCCAGGCTGAAGAGCTAACAGTTCAGCTGGGCAGCAGCATAGGCAAGCCCACTTGTTTTTCTTTTTTTTAACCCACACTGTTTAAAAAGGAAACTGACAAAAAGGGATCTGGAGATGAATTGTAAGTAAAACAGTCAGAAAAAAAACAGTTGCCACTTAGAAGTCAAAATGTACACACCAAAGCCGAAATGTTAACCAGACATCATAAAGAATTGCTAAAGTGCTAAATTCAACAAAGAAATCGACATAACTCCTTTTTAGGAAATTTACAATCATGGATGAAGAAGAATCTGTTAAACTTGATTCAAAAGTTCATGTTGATGATGTCATGCACTGTGACTTCTTGGATCACACCCCCTAGCAACCCAGAGTGCATCTTGACAATGAAGAATATTGACACCCATATGCAAAACAAAATGTTGTTGCATCACAATGAAAATATTATTATAATAACAACAACAAAAAACATTTATTTATATAGCACATTTTCATACAAACAGTAGCTCAAAGTGCTTTACATAATAAAGAATAGAAAAATAAAAGACACAATAAGAAAACAAAATAAATCAACATTAATTAACATCGAATAAGAGTAAGGTTCAATGGCCGGGGGGACAGAAAAAACAAAAAAACTCCAGACGGCTGGAGAAAAAATAAAATCTGTAGGGATTCCAGACCATGAGACCGCCCAGTCCCCTCTGGGCATTCTACCTAACATACATGAAACAGTCCTCTTTGGATTTAGGGTTCTCACGGAAGGGCTTGATGATGATGGTCACGTAGACTTCTGCCTTTTAATCCGTCCATCATTGTTGGTGCATCATGAAGCTTTGAGTAGGTGGAGGTGGCGCAGGCCACCACCACAAAGAAACCGGAAAAAGAAACAGAAAAGAGAGTAGGGGTCAGTACCGATTTTAGAACCACCATGAATAGTTATTTTGAGGAGATTGAACATATAGAGTATCAGGATTAAGTTAAATTACGATTAAAATGAAGTTATCAAAAGGCCATGTTAAAGTGATGTGTTTTCAGCAGTGTTTTAAATTGCTCTACTGTATCAGCCTGGCGAATTCCTATTGGCAGGCTATTCCAGATTTTAGGTGCATAACAGCAGAAGGCCGCCTCACCACTTCTTTTAAGTTTTGTTCTTGGAATTCTAAGGAGACACTCATTTGAGGATCTGAGGTTACGATTTGGAATATAAGGTGTCAGACATTCCGATATATAAGATGGGGCGAGATTATTTAAGGCTTTATAAACCATAAGCAGAATTTTAAAGTCAATTCTGAATGACACAGGTAACCAGTGTAGTGACATCAAAACTGGAGAAATGTGTTCGGATTTTCTTTTCCTAGTTAGGATTCTAGCAGCTGCATTCTGCACTAGGTGCAAACGATTTATGTCTTTTTTGGGTAGTCCTGAGAGGAGTGCGTTACAGTAATCTAGTCGACTGAAAACAAACACGTGAACTAATTTCTCAGCATCTTTCAGTGATATTAGAGGTCTAACTTCACTTATGTTTCTTAAGTGAAAAAATGCTGTCCTAATGATCTGATTAATATGCGATTTAAAATTCAGATTACAGTCAACAATTACCCCTAAGCTTTTTACCTCCGTCTTGACTTTTAATCCTAATGTATCCAGTTTATTTCTAATAGCCTCATTGTATCCATTATTGCTAATCACTAAGATTTCAGTTTTCTCTTTATTTAACTTGAGAAAGTTACTATTCATCCATTCTGAGATACAAGTCAGACATTCTGTTAGTGAATCAAGAGAATCGGGGTCATCAGGTGCTATTGATAAGTACAGCTGTGTGTCATCAGCATAGCTGTGGTAGCTCATGTTGTGCTCTGAGATAATCTGACCTAACGGAAGCATATAGATTGAGAATAACAGCGGACCCAGGATAGAGCCTTGTGGAACACCATATTGGATATCATGTGTCTTCGAGTTGTAATTCCCACAACTAACAAAATTTTTTCTCCCTGTCAAGTAGGATTCAAACCAATAATACACTTAATGTATGGTTCTTCTAACTAGAATGAAAAATTGGAACAGTCTCTAAATAACACAATGCTGTAGTCACTTCTGGTAGTTCTGGTAGAAATAAATGCATGAGTTAACGTTTCTACAATCTGAATACAAAGAAAATGCTGATTTTTTTCAAAAAATTAGTACCTAGAAAAATCAGGTTTTGTATGTTGTGGTAATATACATAATGAAAGGTCATTTAAGGAAAATTCCAGTGTTGAATGGTAATTTATTAAAACTAATATTTCAGTCTTCCTTATTAGAAATGCACAACAGCTTATTCCATACACTGTATTTCAGCATACAGTGGCATGAAATAACATTCTACAGGATCACAGTGCAACATGTACATGAACACAGGACGAGGGAAAGACAGGTAAAGAACTATACTATACTTTAATAAAAAATTAATAATAGATAAATGAATAGATAGTAATAAATAACAGATATATAGTAGTAACAAATGTAACATGTAAGTGTGTCCTTGAGTGTTTAGAAAGGCGCCTACAATAAATAAAATGTATTATTGTTATTATTATTATTATAGTGGACTCTAAGCTATCAACTTTCAGACAATGTTCAGAAGCCCTTAAGAAGGCTAACAGAATGTTAGGTTATATAACACGATGTGTGGAGTACAAGTCCAAGGAGGTTATGCTCAAGCTTTATAATGTACTGATGAGGCCTCATCTTGAGTACTGTGTGCAGTTTTGGTCTCCAGGCTACAAAAAGGACATAGCAGCACTAGAAAAGGTCCAGAGAAGAGCGACTAGGTTGATTACAGAGCTACAGGGGATGAATTATGAGGAAAGATTAAAAGAGCTGAGCCTTTTCAGTTTAAGCAAAAGAAGATTAAGAGGTGACATGATTAAAGTGTTTAAAATTATGAAGGGAATTAGTACAGTGGATCGAGACTGTTATTTTAAAATGAGTTCATCAAGAACACAGGGACACAGTTGGAAACTTGTTAAGCGTTCGCACAAACATTAGGAAGTTTTTCTTTGCACAAAGAATGATAGACATTTGGAATAAGCTACCAAGTAGTGTGGTAGACAGTGAGACTTTAGGGACTTTCAAAACTCGACTTGATGTTTTTCTGGAAGAAATAAATGGATAGGTCTGGCAGGCTTTGTTGGGCTGAATGTCCTGTTCTCATCTAGATTGTTCTAATGTAACAAATGTACTGCATATAAATAAATAAGTTCCAAGGAGCAGCACAGAGTTCAGAATCTGGACAGCTAAGGTGTACCAGCTGTTGAAGAACCTGACAAAACTGATTTGGATGCTACAGTACCTTCTGCCAGATGGGAGTGGGACACAGAGACCATGGGAGGGATGGGAGTGGTCCTTCACAATGCTATAAGCTTTACAGATGCAATGATTTATAAAGATGTCTTTAAAGGAAGGCAGAGGGGTCCCAGTGATGTTTTCTGCTTATGGTCTGAGATACTGCAGTTTCCAAACCGGACAGTGATGCAGCTGGTCAGAATGTTCTTGATGGTACCCAAATAGAATGGGGGAAGATGGCATGCCTTCTTGAGCCTCCACATTTCCATTATAATTATTCCCACAAATAATTTCTGCTTTTTCTGTATTTTTTTTAAAGCATTGTTTACCAAATACTTTAATTGAATTACACAATACATTAAGCATACACTAGGCCAACCAGAAGATATTAATGATTATCAATTGCATTTAACTCAAATATGTTTTTTTGCAGTAGCATGAAAAGTGAAAATATTACACCACATTTGGTTCCTTTGAGTCAGGTGTCAACAATGCAGGCTGATGGTGAAAGTTTAGAATGTCTGGTGGTGTTTGATATGTTTTCATGGTGCACAGTGCAATATTAGCAGAGCAAGGTCTGAAATTTGGGACCTTGTACCCATCTGCAAATATAATGTTTTAGGTGGATAATACTCCTTGTCACAAGACTAGGAAAGGTCTGGAATGGTTTCAGGAATATGACCATGATTTCATTTTAATGCAGTGGTTCCCTCATTCCAGTCTAACTGGGCATGTGAGGCATGAAATAGAACAAGCTATTCTAAAGTCGATTTTGGCAAATATCGGCTCAGCATAAGCCTTTAGTGAATTATTATTTGCTTCTCTAGCTCATCTTTTCTGGAGCATGACTAAGCATTAGCTAATGCAGAAACAAACTAATGATGTGTAGCAATTTTTTAGTAATTCATTGGCGCTATACAATTACATATATTTTTCGGCGCTATTCTAGTCATTCTATATAGAGCAAATACAGTATGTAGTGATTCGTTTTTGAGCTTCATATCCTTTCATTGCCAAATGCACATTTATAATCACTGCGTCTAAAATGATTTTCATTGACATTTCTGAAATGTAAATGTGCCCAGTGACAGCTGTTCTGCAACAATATTAAATAAGAATTTATTGTGAAATCCCTTTCTGCAGTAAACCTTTTTTTCTTTTTTAATCTTATTAAATTTCATTCTTTTGCCGGAGGCTTCAGAATTTTAACCAGCAGTGTTTTGTCATTCCGCATCAGATCCATTTAACATTCACTTGTTATGGGAAATGTATTTCGGCCACAGAGATTGAAAATAATTGACTTTACAGCTCAGAGGATCTTTACATCAACACCTGTGTAGGCATCCAGAGAATTACCTTCATAATTGTATTTGGTGTAAAATGTTGCGGTCTGCAAAATCAGGAGAGCCACACAACACTGAAACAGCGGCCATCCTGTCATCAGTGGCAATAGATATTCCAAGATGATAAATGAGACAGCTGACAGCAGGTTTTGCGGCTGTCCATCTTGCGTGACCTAACCCAGGTTACCATACGCACACTCATTAATTTGGCAGCTTGGGAAGGAAGCAATGATTATGAAATCACAGTGGAGCGAGAGTGCAGTGAATCATGGATACTAGTTCCCAGAAGCATGTATTGTTATTAAATCTGCTCAGACAATGACAAAGTGCACATTTTCATGGATAAATGGCTTTGATTATTACTTTAGGCAGACAATTCTGTATTTTTCTAAAACTTCTAACATTGCAGAAATTAATATTTGTTATTTCTTGGATTTTGTATTTCTAATTGGAGTATAACATGGTTGTGATGGAGGGGTTTGCATATTGCAGTTTTGTCTGGAGCTTAAAGCCCTGGTGTGGTGCAAGACAAAGAACACTGCACAACTGATCCCATGATGGTTTACTTAAAAATAAAATGAATTATGTAAGTTTGACTGGTTAGCTTCCATTTTTTAATTAAGGTTTATGACTACATAGTCTAGGATAGGGGTTCTTAAACTTTTTAATCTGAGGATAGAAATAAAATCGGTACCATACCTGGGCCCAACAAGAGGATTATCACCATAATGACAGCAGAGACATACATAGATACAGTAAATAACATCCATCCATTATCCAACCCGCTACATCCGAACTACAGGGTCACGGGGTCTGCTGGAGCCAATCCCAGCCAACACAGGGCGCAAGGCAGGAAACAAACCCCGGGCAGGGCACCAGCCCACCGCAGCAGTAAATAACAATGACCATATAATTAAAAAACAACAAATTTTTTTGTTCCCTTACAAGCATATTTCTCACATGAATATTACTAAAAAAGAAAAGGATTGCATAGGTATTGCCAAATAAAAATATTCCTGTGGTATGTCACTGCCAGTGTAAGTGCTTAATGTATGCTTTAGTAAAGCTGAGAGAAATATATTATTTACGATGGGTGCAATGTGAGGATTAGCTCATTTTTGATAGGGCAGCAAGAATGGTCACTTAAATTAGTCACTCAGGGACATTCTCAGGCATATGCGAACTACGCATCCGCTTAGGGCCCTGACCTGGCCCCGATTCACAATTTTTATTTTTTGTCGGGCTGTGGGCCTGGGGCCCCTGTAATGCCCCTGGCACTGCAGCTGTCTGTGCCAGTCCCACACGTCATGTGCCACAATACCCTCCTCATCCTAAATTTTATCGTTCTGAGTCGAATTTGGAGGGGAAGGGTAGGAGCAGGGGCAGCAGGCAGGGAATTGGTGGCGTGGCCGTGGGACTGGGAATGTGTAAATAGCGATTGCTCAGTCTGGAATGTGCATCTCTTAGTCTTATTAACAATGGTAATTTATTATCCAAATTGCAATCTTCACCAAAATCCCTAATAATATTGTCACTCCGTAATAACTTTGCCAAAGGCACTACAGTAAACGTTAATTTTAGAGATTCGTTTCAGATAATTCACTTAATGGTGCTGGATAAGTAATGAACTACATCAATTAATTGTTTTTTGACTTATTTAATTTACCTTGTCTTAACACTATTTGAACTACACCATTTACAATACATTTTTCTTAGTGAGTCAGCAAAACGTTTTCCATTTACCAAGTCAATAAACAAGTATAAAAGAAGCTAAACTATTGCTAAAAATTGTATGCACTGTTTGTATTTTAATGAAGACAAAATAAATCTTGATAAATGAGTGAACAGTCCAGTTTGAAATATTTAATGCTACTGACTGGCATCATGCAGTATTGGACTTTTCTTCTGTTCTTCCAGTTCTCAATGGTCCAAACATGCAATTCATAACCCTGGTCGACTGGAATTGACCAAACCATTTTTAAACAGTGTTACTAGTGTTCTTGGCCAAGGCTTGTTAAACTTAATGCAAACATTTTCTCTGCAACTGTGCGACAGATTTAAATTCAATTTATGCCATTAAAGCAAACACGAGATGAGGTTCCGACCTGCTGGCCAGTGAAACTGCTTTTATTGTCCAACATATACAACCCTAATCCCATTCACACTCACGCAACAACCACCCAATAGTTGTTACATTCTTTTGCAGAAACCGTTATTTAAATTTTGACATTTCAAACTACTGCCATTGTCCCTTCACTTATGTCATTCTCTCATCTTGCCACCTTTCTTATACGTGTCTTTCCTTGTAAGCCATCTCACAGTTTGATTGTTTTGTTTTTTGTGAGAGGAACAGGTAGTGCTATGGGGAATATTTTTGATGTTTTTAGCCATAGAAACTCACAAGGTACATTAATTGCATTGTTTCGCATACTGTTGCAATAAGTAGTATGCAAGATATGTGGCAGTGCGTCACAAAATAAACTCGGCTAATTTTATTAATGAATTATGTGGCAACGCATCACAAACACGTCCATGACTCAATTGTTAAGAAATGCTGGCCCAGGCTATCATGTGGTGGTAGTGTAGGAATAAGTTCTTTTGTGATGGTTGTATTTGATGTGATTACTGTAATTTTCGAATGATAATTATCTTCTCATCCTCGGCTTTAAGTCTAATCAGTTTAAGTTGTATTAACCAACTCGATGAGACTGTCAAGATTTTGAACATAGAGAGCACATTTCTGGTGTATGCAGATGAAATTGTAGTCCTGACAACATCTCAATACTATTGTATTTTTTGAAGCACTGGGATGTTAATGGGCACATAAAAAGTCCAAGGCCATGATTGTCTAACAGAAATGATTGGATTGGAGATTAAAAGATCAAGGGATGGGTACAGTGGCCTAGAACATCAGAAATTGCACTTGACACCTGTGATAAAGCAAGGGTGTAGATCCTGGATCATCATTTAACAGCCAGTAGGCCAATTTAGGCCCATGTGTACATTTTCTCTATCCTCAAGTAATGCTGCAACACATTTTTTTTCAGTTTTATAGATTCTACATGATTTTAATATGACAGGTCTGGCAACATGATAACAAAAACCATTGAAATGACTAACCACATATAAGGACTACTTTAGCACTATATAGTGTCACGCATGAGCGCATCGGGAGCAGTTGAGGACCGGACGCACAAAGCAATGAGACCGCCGGGGGATGAAAACAGTGTACTAACCTCTCTCTCTCTTCCTCCCTCAGAAAAGACGGCGCCGCCATAACACCACCCGGAGTAAACAACAATCTCCACTTCCGGGTTCCTTTCTTCCCTCTGGCCCCTCAAAGATGACGTCACGCTCCCATCCACCACCACGTCTACCCAGCAGCCATCACGCCTAATATCCGTTCCACCCCTTTATATTGTCCCTCCAAATCCGCCATCTTTATCTTTGTTTACCTCATGCAATATTTTGTTTTGAGAAGAAGACCTGTTTTTGCCTTTTTGTTTACAGTATACGGGGCCACAAACCCCAAACCTTCTTATGAGTTGTTTCCTTCTTTCACAATAGTAATGAAATGTCTTCTTTTCACAAGGCAGCAGGCCTGGTACAGAGCATGTTAAAGAGACAGCATGAGCTGTGTTCGATAGCCTGTTATTGTTCCAATGTGGTGCATCTTTATATATAATACACTACCGTGGCTGTTCATTTGTCTGTCCAAGATTTTAAATTGCCTGTAGCTCACAAACTGTTTGACCTATTGACCTGATATTTGGTACACATATACTATGTGACATCTACTATCCTCTTATGGGGTATGATTGACCTCCAAGGTTATTCCTCTTTTTATTTTCATTTTATTTTATTGTAGAATCAATTCTCGGCAGCGGCCAGCAGGGTGGACATGTGGCACATACGTATGGGCGCCATTCTCATTCCCTACCACCTTCGCCATCACTTCCCCTGCCTCTTCATATCTTAAATCATTTTTCAGGCAGATTGAAGACTTAAATGCCAACTTAAGTGAAAAATAAAGGAAAACAAAGTAAGTAATTGCAACACAAACAATGACTTAATTTTAACGCGAAAGAAAGAAGAGAAGAAGCGGGCCGCTAGGGTGGAGAAAAGAAGCAGCAAGCACATCAACCTCTGAGCAAACGAATGCTAAATGTACAGAGAAAGAGTATGAAAACTATAAGTCAAGTGTATTCACTGCACGTTATTGTGCAGTGGGCCATTACTGGTATTAATATAATAAAGAAATACTGTATATGCCAAGCTTTAAAAGAGACTTGTAGAACTTTATTAAGGCTACAGAATGTGCTTTCAGTTTCAGTCACAGAACACAAGTTACCTTAAATCAATTGTGCAAAAAAGCAAACAAACCATCTTTTTAGGACTTGTTACTTTTAGCTGTCTTGTCCTTTGTTAAGTATGTCCTTCATTAACCCTTGTCCACCTAGGCCTTCATTATGCAATGCCCAATTGCATTTTATCCTATCTTGATAAATAAAAAGAGAATATTAGTTCTCAGACTACCAGACAGGCTTGTACATAGAGTTTGAAAGGAATAAGAGCTGAACAGGTGTTAACAAGGCAGGGAAGGAGTGGGAGAGAACTCTTAATGAAATCAAGTAATTTAGTGCATGTTTACTGATTCAGTTAAATCAGAGCCTAGAAGCAAGGAGCACAAACGGCGAGAGTCAGGACCCTTGGGGCGGAACACATGATGGTTTTTCTTGTTGAGATAGTGAATGGATGAATCACATAGGTTTTATTTTGTGTTTAGTTATAGGAGCCACCTGACAGGGCTGGCACTGTATGAAAGGTTAAAAGGTACAGTGACTTCAGCCACAGTCTCAGCCCTTTTCAGCACAGTCATGCTTGTCTCGTTTTCTGACGATCAATAACAAGCTACTTGATAGAGCCGGAGCTGTATGAAGGGTTAACGGGTACAGTGAATTCAGCTGAAATCTCAGCACCCTTTTTTTTTTATATTTTGCCATAGAACCTTAAACACGAGACATCAGGCAGATCAGAATCTAGATCCAAAGCACTTGCATTCCTTATTCTTCATTGCTGCATTATATAAATTGTACTTGTACGTGGATGAGCATTCATTCAGTTCTTATGCACCCTGAGCTATAATAACACATCCCATAGCTCAGAGATGGCTACCATGTTAAGAGCCAAGGTGTCATGGTATATTAAACAAGCCAACCAGTACTGTAGATACGTAAAAGTGAAGACTGAAACCTTAATTTTGTTTTTGTTAATATTCAGTTACATGGTTTTTTCCAATATACTACTTCTGCTTTAATTACTGCTCTATAATTTCAGAACCACTTTTTATTTATTCATTCTCACAATTTCTAAACTTATTTTTTCTAAATGCCGATTTCAGGACCCAAAGCCAATACTGGCAGAACTCAATACTATGCAAAAAAACAATCTGAAATTGTACGTCCATTGCAGGGCAATCTGATCTGTCACTCATTTATGCCCAGCCAGTTTAAAAATGGCCGTCATCTTAGAATATAGAAGAAGAAGAGAGAACGTCTACAATATGCAAACACCATACAGACAGTGACCCACTGTAACTTTTCTTTAAGCCCAGTATTGCCACAACATTTTGTTTCTCTATCTTACTATTGAATTTTTAATTGTTTGCATGTGGCTTTAATAGGTCACAAAGACGTCAAGACGTCCTATATTGTAGGAATATTTTTATCTACTTGTGCATACAGTATAGTGTGCATTTGGCAGTATTTTCACATCAATGAAAGAATGGGACTTTTTGTAATCTTAATACTGCCTTCACAGTTGGAATGATATTAAAAAATCTGATTTTTTTTCTTCATTATTTTGAAATTCTTTGATATTTTTGCGATTCGACTTGGAAAGTTTTGTCTTAGAATGTTTAAATATATTGGCTGTTCATTACATATGACATGTTACACTTTAGTAAAGACTGGCTCACTTGCAGTCTTTTTTACACATGTTCCAGTTATAGCTATAACAAAGTCTGGAGACCGAAGTGTCATGTCTTTCCAAACTAGAAATCTAGACAACCCCTTTGTGTTAAACAGGCAAATGGATCAGACACCTAATTTTCTTTACACGTGTTTAGTAGTAGATAGTATCGTTACATGTCCAGAGTACAGTGAAATTCCTTCTTGCAGGTCTTGTGCCATGGTAAATTGTATTGAAATACATAATCAGTTCACTATTGCTTAAATTAAAATTGTAAAACTCCTCACAGCTTGGCCTTTTCTGCTTGATGTCAGTAAGATAGATAGACAGATACTTTATTAATCCCAAGGGGAAATTCACATACTCCAGCAGCAGCATACTGATAAAAAAAAATTAAATTAAAGAGTGATAAAAATGCAGGTATAACAGACAATATGCAGTAACAATGATAGGAAATAATACTATACAATATGACACTTATGTTTAGCTGGTGTGTCACTGTAAACTTAGCCTGTTATTAAATCTTGTCCGTGTAATTCTTATGCAAGATTTTGATGACCATCAACTTCAAGGGAGAATCAAAATTTCTCTCTGACAACGATGTAGTAATTCAGGCTGCTCATGTCCAATGCCAGTCCAAATATGTTATTATGGATACCATAAATACAGTCCCACTTCTGCAAGCTAATGGCACATATTCTGAAGTAATGGAATTCATAGGTGATTTATAGGAAGCGAATGGCATCCCATAGGCACTGCAGAATTTTCTGGAGGGAACTTAAAAAATAATTGCTGTTAAAATACATTTTATAACTGAGTGACTTTGCTTGTGGCAAGCAAGGTTACTGGTTGCTTCAGTTAAAAGAAGACATTGTCAATAAATGTCTCCAAGATATCTCTCCTTCCATCCATCCATCAGCAATTAAATGATTTTGTGTGGACACCTATTACCAGTCATTGCTAGAGGAGCAAATCCATGTGCATTCACATCCAATGGCCAGACATCAGACACTTCAATCCCAGCCTATAAGAACGCAGGAGCATTGCATTGCCATCAGTGCACAATAGCAAATTGTCAGAAATGAGAGACAAATCATAGAGGATTTTTATTATTTTTTCATAACAATTGCACCAATTCTAACAGAAGGTATCAATTGACCCTACATCTTTTGGAGTATGGGAAAAAACAGAAGTACCTAAAATAAATGCTGAGATATAGGTATTGCCTGGAATAAAGGTCTAAAGCCAGGACATGTGCTGTAGTGGTGTGTGATTATGCGAACAGAGAAAATAAAAGTTGGGATGCCAGCTTGGTCGACCCCGTTTAATATAATGATGAACGCAAAAGTCACTTAATGGCCAACAAAACAAACAAAAGTGATGCCATTTGCTTCAGTCACATCATCCACTGCTGGCATGTCGGCATGTGCCTTCCCAGCTCATCCAATTTTAGGATTAAAACAATAGCATTCAGTCTGAGATTTTTGTGAATTTAAATCCTTCTGGGTAACAAACTTATTTTTGGCCTTAATGTCTTTCACTTTTTTTGTTTCAAGTTCTAATCTTGACAAGAGATCAGTTTGATTGGTTTCAACCCCAGTTTGACCTCCTGACTCTTTTCATTAAAAGTGAGCACTGCCTGATTCTGAGGCGGAACAAATATGCAGTCCCACTGGGATCTGCTGTAGGGCCATGACAGCACACCTCCACACAGAGCATTGCCAGTCAAAGAGTTTGTGACCAAAAACAATTTGGTTATTGCTTTGTACAATCCAAAACCCAAAAAACTTCTCTGTGAGTTCTTTTTGTTTGTGAAATTAAAATTGTGATAGACGGGAAGACAATTTGCTACCATGGAAGAAATCCAGAATGAAATTGTAGGAGGCTCTAGACATGGTAACAAAAGATGAATACAAGATTTTTTTTCCAGGAATAGAAGAAGCACCAGTGGTCTCAAGGGGTGTATAATAAGGTTGTTTTGTTTTTTTTAAGTTTGAGAATTTTTGGGTTCTTCCCCTTGTATATATTAAAAGCAATGTGTTCATACTTTTCCATGCATATTTTATATGGTTGTGCAGTTTGAGGAAAAAGCAACATTTACACAGTTTCTCATTTTCATAAGAGTGCTGTGAAATTTGTCAAAATACCTAAATTGCACGACCAAGACTGAGTAGAAAACATATAAAAATTAGATTCAAGGTGAACATGGTAGGAATTGCAAAATAGTAACTGCAAAAAAAAAAAAATCTTCTAAAAGTTGAGAAGCAGTGGGAAACTGGAAGTAATTGGAGGCAAACTGTTCTGTAAATGGGATAGCAGGCCCATTAAAAGACTCCTAACAGCTATGAACGTACGTACCATAGACAAGCTGTCTGCTAGACAGCGGACATCATGAAAGTGGTGAATTGTTAATTAAAATATAGTTCCGTTCTCATTTAGCTTGTGGATCCAGCCAAAAGTATTTGCATCCTCACAAAGTTTGAAAGATGATTATAGAACAAGAAGACAATGCAGTATATTTGAAGAGGTGAGAAGTGGTTTGGCAAATGCAGTGCTTCCCTGGAGTTTAGATGGCCACAGAAACCTGACACCTGACAAACGCTTGAATGGTTTTTGATTTCTGCAAGCATTGCTAATTTGCCTAAAAAAGGAGAGTGTTAAATTATCACGCATATCTTGTTACTGTGATAGGCTGTGCTTAAAGTGCTGTGGAGAGTGTAACAGAAATACTTCTTTGAGTTTTCTTTTCACGTTGCATATTTAAAAATAATTAAAGGCACCTAGATTTTTGCAGATCTTGGGGTCCAAAAGCTATACTTCTGCCCCTGACGACAACCTCAACCTATCCTACTCTGTTGACACCCGTCATCTACTCTGCAACAAGGTTTGCAACAATAATATCTACAGTGGTGTGAAAAACTATTTGCCCCCTTCCTGATTTCTTATTCTTTTGCATGTTTGTCACACAAAATGTTTCTGATCATCAAACACATTTAACCATTAGTCAAATATAACACAAGTAAACACAAAATGCAGTTTTTAAATGATGATTTTTAATATTTAGGGAGAAAAAAAAATTCCAAACCTACATGGCCCTGTGTGAAAAAGTAATTGCCCCCTGAACCTAATAACTGGTTGGGCCACCCTTAGCAGCAATAACTGCAATCAAGCATTTATGATAACTTGCAATGAGTCTTTACAGCTCTGGAGGAATTTTGGCCCACTCATCTTTGCAGAATTGTTGTAATTCAGCTTTATTTGAGGGTTTTCTAGCATGAAGCGCCTTTTTAAGGTCATGCCATAGCATCTCAATTGGATTCAGGTCAGGACTTTGACTAGGCCACTCCAAAGTCTTCATTTTGTTTTTCTTCAGCCATTCAGAGGTGGATTTGCTGGTGTGTTTTGGGTCATTGTCCTGTTGCAGCACCCAAGATCGCTTCAGCTTGAGTTGACGAACAGATGGCGGACATTCTCCTTCAGGATTTTTTGGTAGACAGTAGAATTCATGGTTCCATCTATCACAGCAAGCCTTCCAGGTCCTGAAGCAGCAAAACAACCCCAGACCATCACACTACCACCACCATATTTTACTGTTGGTATGATGTTCTTTTCTGAAATCCTGTGTTCCTTTTACGCCAGATGTAACGGGACATTTGCCTTCCAAAAAGTTCAACTTTTGTCTCATCAGTCCACAAGGTATTCTCCCAAAAGTCTTGGCAATCATTGAGATGTTTCTTAGCAAAATTGAGACGAGCCCTAATGTTCTTTTGCTTAACAGTGGTTTGCATCTTGGAAATCTGCCATGCAGGCCGTTTTTGCCCAGTCTCTTTCTTATGGTGGAGTCGTGAACACTGACCTTAATTGAGGCAAGTGAGGCCTGCTGTTCTTTAGACGTTGTCCTGGGGTCTTTTGTGACCACTCAGATGAGCCGTCTCTGCGCTCTTGGGGTAATTTTGGTCAACCGGCCACTCCTGGGAAGGTTCACCACTGTTCCATGTTTTTGCCATTTGTGGATAATGGCTCTCACTGTGGTTCGCTGGAGTCCCAAAGCTTTAGAAATGACTTTATAACCTTTACCAGACTGATAGATCTCAATTACTTCTGTTCTCATTTGTTCCTGAATTTCTTTGGATCTTGGCATGATGTCTAGCTTTTGAGGTGCTTTTGGTCTACTTCTCTGTGTCAGGCAGCTCCTATTTAAGTGATTTCTTGATTGAAACAAGTGTGACAGTAATCAGGCCTGGGGGTGGCTACGGAAATTGAACTCAGGTGTGATACACCACAGTTAGGTTATTTTTTAACAAGGGGGCAATTACTTTTTCACACAGGGCCATGTGGGTTTGGATTTTTTTTCTCCCTAATTAATAAAAACCATCATTTAATAACTGCATTTTGTGTTTACTTGTGTTATATTTGACTAATGGTTAAATGTGTTTGATGATCAGAAACATTTTGTGTGACAAACATGCAAAAGAATAAGAAATCAGGAAGGGGGCAAATAGTTTTTCACACCACTGTATATTTTTAAGCAAATTATTCTTATCCAATAATTCAGTGTGTCATTTCCTGAGAACTGTTCAAACTGTGACAAGACATATTTGGTGAATTGCATGGTTTCAACTGAAAATCATCTGTTTCACTCTACATTTGACAGATTTTTGCCTGCAGTGATGAAAAGCTTGGCAGCATTTCATGAACAAATGCCAATCTAGGACCTGTCTCTGTTGCCTTGCAGATCTAAAATAAGATTTTGTTGTTGTTGTAGTATCATACAGCTACAAGACATGGTTGTTTCCTGAAATAATTAAAAAAAAATGCAACATATGAAATTTCGACTATAGGTGCCACTCATCCAATACAACCTCACTAAATCCTGCAGGGCTACATCTTTTAGGAGGGTGTTTCAGTGTTTATTGTAGTCCTCTCATAGGTTTAGATGTCAAGGTTTAATTTAATTTATTTTATTTTTATATAGCGCTCTTCACTAAGTGCAGACACAGAGCACTGCGATAAATTCTCAGATAAAATGCAAACTACTTACTACTACTTACAAAATACTGATAACATAATAACACATAAAGAAACAGATTTGTTTAAACAGACAGAAAAACAAAGTACTTTGAAGCTGGTTAAATACATGGAGCTCAGCAACATGTTTTATGTCTGACTCAAATATTATTGATTATTTGGATTTTGGACCTCTGTTTTTAATTTATGTGATGGGACTTTGGATGTCATATCCAGTCACTTTCCAAGCAAATTTTGAATGTTCCATCTGTGCTTATTTATGAGACATCGTCAAGGCCCTGAAAAGATAGGCAATATAACTTTGAGCAGAGAGGGGGCGCTGTGTCTTTTAACAAGACCTCTTTTTCCCCCTGTCTAGTCTGGAGGCTTCTCTGTCCATTGTGGAGCTTCTGAACTACGGACAAGTAGCAAGTGAGAAGGCAGTCATTACTTTCAAGTGAAAACAGTTATCAGTGGTTATTAAAATTAAAGAATTAAAGTGACACAGTGCATTAAGAAAGAATTAGTAAATAAATCCCCAGTAAAATCATTTCTAAAAAATAATTTCTCCAGAAGTGCAATACATAAATTAAGTTAAAGCAAAACCCATCCTCACTGTACCCCACTACCAGGACACCAGAAAAAAGTCCATCCTGTGTAGACCATAGCATCTCATTCTGCCATCTCCATCGGTACCCACAGACTCTTCCCTCAACAGAGAGCTACCATTGCTTCACCTGACAAAGCCCTCAATAATTTTCTCCAGCTTTGCCCTCTCCCCATCCATGTATCAACCTTCTGGATATTTCCGTGGACTACTGACTGGTAACCCAACCTTTCTGGTTTGTGTCCTGACCTGTTACTTTCTCTACAACACATAGCAACTGTCTGTCAGACCAAATAGCATATCTGACTCGTGTACCTTAAACTAGTTCCTGCTGCCAGGATAGGCACATCTCTTGAAGCAGAATAAAAAATAAAAGACACAATGGAAAACAAAATAAATCAACATTAATGAACATCGAATAAGAGTAAGGTTCAATGGCCAGGGGCACAGAAACCAAAAACTCCAGACGGCTGGAGAAAAATAAAATCTGTAGGAATTCCAGACCATGAGACCGCTCAGTCCCCTCTGGGCATTCTACCTAACGTACATGAAACAGTCCTCTTGAGATTTAGGGTTCTCACGGAAGGGCTTGATGAAGATGGTCACGTAGAATTCTGCCTTTTAATCCATCCATCATTGTTGGAGCATCATGAAGCTTTGAGTAGGTGGAGGTGGTGCAGGCCACCACCACAAAGAAACCGGAAAAAGAAACAGAAAAGAGAGTAGGGGTCAGTACGAATTTTAGAGCCACCATGAATAGTTATTATGATGAATTGAACATATAGAGTATGACTGATAAAGTTAAATTGAAGTTCTAAAAAGGCCATGTTAAAGTAATGTGTTTTCAGCAGTGTTTTAAAGTGCTCTACTGTATCAGCCTGGCGAATTCCTATTGGCAGGCTATTCCAGATTTTAGGTGCATAGCAGCAGAAGGCCGCCTCACCACTTCTTTTGTTTTGTTCTTGGAATTCTAAGGAGACACTCATTTGAGGATCTGAGGTTACGATTTGGAATATAAGGTGTCAGACATTCTGATATATAAGATGGGCGATATCACATCAGTCTTGATAACACAGGGGAACCTCAACATTCAACCTCAAAGGCAACTTGAGAAACTGAAACTGAGAAATGATGGCTTCTTAGACAAGACAGTGTAATGTTAATATGTCAAAAGGGGAGAAAGGAAACAGAACGATGGATATTGTCATGGAGAATGCTGTTTCTTAAGTGAAAAATGCTGTCCTAGTGATCTTATCATTCAGATTCAGAGAAATGTAATCTATTTTATTTTTTAAGTTATTATTTTATTATTGCTAGTTTAGTGACTTACCTTATCTGGAAACATTGCAATTGCATCCATTCTGAGATACAAGTCAGACATTCTGTTAGTGAATCAAGAGAATCGGGTCATCAGGTGCTATTGATAAGTACAGCTGTGTGTCATCAGCATAGCTGTGGTAGCTCACGTTGTGCCCTGAGATAATCTGACCTAACGGAAGCATGTAGATTGAGAATAACAGCGGACCCAGGATAGAGCCTTGTGGACCACCATATTGATATCATGTGTCTTTGAGTTGTAATTACCACAACTAACAAAGAATTTTCTCCCTGTCAGGTAGGATTCAAACCAATTTAAGACACTGCCAGAGAGGCCCACCCATTAACTAAGGAGATAATATCTAATAATATCTATTCTAATATATAGCTTAGTAGAGCCCTGCTATCCATCCTGACACTCTCAAAAGGCATACATTCCTGAATTGTTCTTCTTTTCTTTCATTAATTTCTTGTTCTCTCACTTTGTTTTCCTCCCTTCCTCAGCACTTACCCGCCCAATTTTTACTGTCACAACCCCAAACGACACTAGTTAATTACATCAACTTTTCACAAATTGATCACAAGCAGGTCAAGAACTTTTCAATGAAGGTTAAGCCACCAGTAAGTGCATTAAAACTGTTAAAATCAATACATAATTTTAGGCAGGAGCCCGCCGACGCTTGAGGACCGGAGGAGGGCGCAGTGCCTCCTCCAGACAGAGTGGGGGCGTCCGTCCTGGTTAGGCACGGGCTCAGGTACAGGGCTTTGAAGCCCAGCCCTGTAGGGACCTGGCCACCGCCAGGCGGCGCCCGTGCCTGATTATCCCGGAACTCGACACTCCCGCCACACCAGGAAGTGCCGGGGAAGACATTGTGTGGCGCCGGAGAGCGCCAGGAAGGCAGCCGACACTTCCGCCACGCTGGGGCGTGGCAAGGATGGAGGAAGCACCTGGGGCTCATCCGGGCATTATTTATAGCCGCCTCCCTCCAGTCATTGGTGGATGTCGGGTGGAAGTGGACAGAGCTGAGAGAGGACAGGAGGCGGCCAGGACAAAGGCACAGAGACTGTGGGCCCTGGACTTTGGGGATCTGCAAGAGGCACTGGGGTTCGTGGAGTGCACGTGACGATTATATTGTTGTAAATAGTGTAAATAAAAGTGTGTGGAGCAAAGTATGCTGTCCGTCAGGAAGCCATCCTGTGCGTTTAAGAGACATTGTCTTCAGAAAAATTCAGTTATTCCCTTTTTGAGTTCTTTTACAGGTAGTATGGTGTACTGGTTAAGGATTTAGACTTTTAAAGTTGTGTGTTCAGTTTTATGTCTGACTCACTGTGTGATTGGGATGCCCAAGAGTCAGCATCCATGGGTACCTACCCCTTTTGGGGCATCTTGTAGTTCATGACTGAGAAGGATTAGCCGTATCATGATTCCTTTTTATGTCTTCTTTGTGTAACATGTTTATCATAATTATTTATGTTTTGTTTATGAAATGTCATTATTGTGTAGTTTAATTTCTGTGTGTGGTCACATATTTTTGTGATTTATTGGTGGTCACCCAAGAGATAGCAAAACCTCCCTGCCTCCATGTGGAACCATCCCCAGCTGGAGAAACACACTGGTCAAATGCAGTTCATATTTTAGTGGTGTTGGTGAGTTCTTGTGTTTTTCTTTTTTTTCTAATATTATTGATTATTTGGATTTTGGACCTCTGTTTTTAATTTATGTGATGGGACTTTGGATGTAGTTGGCATATCCATTGTGCCTTTTTTTGCTCTTTCGAGGACTCATTTGTTATAGAGCAGTTTCTTTTTTATTTATAAAGATTCTTCACCTGCCCTAATTGTAACCGTTTCTAATGTTGGGGCATTTACTAGTATTTTTGAGACTTTATAGTTTTGTAATCAGTCTCCCATTTCAAGGCCCTGTTCCCTCAGAAGCCAGCAGTTCAGATTTGGGACCTGGCTGAAGGTAAGCTTGCCTCTGCTGGATGCTTTAGTAAGGATCCTGGGTTATTTCCTAGCTAGTCTGGAGGCTTCTCTGTAGATTGTGGAGAGCTCACTGAACTACGGACAAGTAGCAAGTGAGAAGGCAGTCATTACTTTCAAGTGAAAAACAGTTATCAGTGGTTATTAAAATTAAAGAATTAAAGTGACACAGTGCATTAAGAAAGAATTAGTAAATAAATCCCCAGTAAAATCATTTCTAAAAAATAATTTCTCCAGAAGTGCAATACATAAATTAAGTTAAAGCAAAACCCATCCTCACTGTACCCCACTACCAGGACACCAGAAAAAAGTCCATCCTGTGTAGACCATAGCATCTCATTCTGCCATCTCCATCGGTACCCACAGACTCTTCCCTCAACAGAGTCTACCACATTGCCTCACCTGACAAAGCCCTCAATAATTTTCTCCAGCTTTGCCCTCTCCCCATCGATGTATCAACCTTCTGGATATTTCCCGTGGATGGTTTCCCCATTCCTAAGGCAACCCTACTCAATTCTCCTGTGCTTTCTCTGGGTAATTCAGTTACACCACAGATCTCATGACAGCCACTGGTCCTCCTCCCTCATACAACAACAACAACATTTATTTATATAGCACATTTTCATACAAACAGTAGCTCAAAGTGCTTTACATAATAAAGAATAGAAAAATAAAAGACACAATAAGAAAACAAAATAAATCAACATTAATTAACATCGAATAAGAGTAAGGTTCAATGGCCAGGGGGGACAGAAAAACCAAAAAAACTCCAGACGGCTGGAGAAAAATAAAATCTGTAGGGATTCCAGACCATGAGACCGCCAGTCCCTCTGGGTATTCTACCTAACATAAATGAAACAGTCCTCTTTGGATTTAGGGTTCTCACGGAAGGGCTTGATGAAGATGGTCACGTAGACTTCTGCCTTTTAATCCATCCATCATTGTTGGAGCATCATGAAGCTTTGAGTAGGTGGAGGTGGTGCAGGCCACCACCACAAAGAAACCGGAAAAAGAAACAGAAAAGAGAGTAGGGGTCAGTACGAATTTTAGAGCCACCATGAATAGTTATTATGATGAATTGAACATATAGAGTATCAGGATTAAGTTAAATTGAAGTTCTAAAAAGGCCATGTTAAAGTAATGTGTTTTCAGCAGTGTTTTAAAGTGCTCTACTGTATCAGCCTGGCGAATTCCTATTGGCAGGCTATTCCAGATTTTAGGTGCATAGCAGCAGAAGGCCGCCTCACCACTTCTTTTAAGTTTTGTTCTTGGAATTCTAAGGAGACACTCATTTGAGGATCTGAGGTTACGATTTGGAATATAAGGTGTCAGACATTCCGATATATAAGATGAGGCGAGATTATTTAAGGCTTTATAAACCATAAGCAGAATTTTAAAGTCAATCCTGAATGACACAGGTAACCAGTGTAGTGACATTAAAACTGGAGAAATGTGTTCGATTTTCTTTTCCTAGTTAGGATTCTAGCAGCTGCATTCTGCACTAGTTGCAAACGATTTATGTCTTTTTGGGTAGTCCTGAGAGGAGTGCGTTACAGTAATCTAGTCGACTGAAAACAAACGTGAACTAATTTCTCAGCATCTTTCAGTGATATAAGAGGTCTAACTTTACTTATGTTTCTTAAGTGAAAAATGCTGTCCTAGTGATCTGATTAATATGCGATTTAAAATTCAGATTACAGTCAACAATTACCCCTAAGCTTTTTACCTCCGTCTTGACTTTTAATCCTAATGTATCCAGTTTATTTCTAATAGCCTCATTGTATCCATTATTGCTAATCACTAAGATTTCAGTTTTCTTTATTTAACTTGAGAAAGTTACTATTCATCCATTCTGAGATACAAGTCAGACATTGTGTTAGTGAATCAAGAGAATCGGGTCATCAGGTGCTATTGATAAGTACAGCTGTGTGTCATCAGCATAGCTGTGGTAGCTCACGTTGTGCCCTGAGATAATCTGACCTAACGGAAGCATGTAGATTGAGAATAACAGCGGACCCAGGATAGAGCCTTGTGGAACACCATATTGGATATCATGTGTCTTTGAGTTGTAATTACCACAACTAACAAAAAATTTTCTCCCTGTCAGGTAGGATTCAAACCAATTTAAGACCTGCCAGAGAGGCCCACCCATTGACTAAGGCGATTTCTAAGAATATTGTGATCAATGGTGTCAAATGCAGCACTCAGATCTAAGAGGATGAGAACAGATAAATGGCCTCTATCTGCATTCACTCGCAAATCATTTACTACTTTAATGAGTGCAGTTTCTGTGCTGTGATTTGTTCTAAAACCCGACTGAAATTTATCAAGAATAGCATGTTTATTGAGGTGGTCATTTAACTGCATAATGACTGCCTTCTCTAGAACTTTACTTAAGAAGGGCAGGTTAGAGATGGGTCTAAAATTTTCAAGAGCCGAGGGGTCGAGATTATGTTTCTTAAGTAGGGGTTTAACTACAGCAGTCTTAAGACAGTCTGGGAAGATCCCCGTATCTAATGACAATTTACTATGTCAAGAACATTATCAATTAGCACGCCTGATACTTCTTTGAAAAACCTTGTTGGTATTGGATCAAGGACACAGGTGGAGGATTTTAATTGAGAGATTATTTTTTGTAAATCAGGTAAATCTATCCTAGTGAAGGAGTTTAATTTGTTTATAACAGGATGCTGGGGTTTAGGGGGATCCTTAGTGTTGGAGGGAAATACTATGTTATTTCTAATATCTATTCTAATATATAGCTTAGTAGAGCCCTGCTATCCATCCTGACACTCTCAAAAGGCATACATTCCTGAATTGTTCTTCTTCTCTTTCATTAATTTCTTGTTCTCTCACTTTGTTTTCCTCCCTTCCTCAGCACTTACCCTGCCCAATTTTTACTGTCACAACCCCAAACGACACTAGTTAATTACACAACACTTCAAAATTGACTTATTCAAGTGATAGCATGCTCTCACGTGCAAGCTGCTTTTCAATGAAGGTTAAGCCACCAGTAAGTGCATTAAAACTGTTAAAATCAATACATAATTTTAGCCGTTACAACACTCTGTAACATGACCTGTCACAGTGATTCTTATCAACTCAATTAATCTTCCTTTGCCTTAATCATAATGAGCAAAAGTACATAGGTAAACATTTGTAGAGGAGCATGATCATGTAAGTTACCTTTGACAAAGGCTCCGGACAAGCAGAAAAAAACATTAGGTTGTAAAAATGTCATGGAGTGCATCTTAACCAGGCATTAGCGAATGCCAGTTTGAATTAACTGCACCCATTGTGGATGCTTGAATTGCTATTTCCTTGTCCCAATACTCTGTTCAAAAATGTGAATCTTGTGACATCAAAGAGCATGACAAGGTCACTGGTTGTTTCCTTGCTGATTTTATCACAAGGCCACCAACAAACACTGTAATAGCTACTTACTATCCCAAGTTGGGATGGTATGGAAAATACAAAAAAAAATGCAGTGATTCTTAAATTTACTTTGACTTTTATTTCATTGCAAACAATATGAACCCAAAATATTTCATGCTTTGTCTGGTCAACTTCAGCTCTTTTGTTAATATACATCCATTCCTGCATTTGAGGTATGTCGCAAGTTCCAAAAAAAGTTGGGACGGTAAAGCATTCACTACTTTGTAATGTTGCCATTCCTTCTCACAACACTTAAGACGTTTTGGCACTGAGGATATCAAGCGATGAAGTATTTCAGGTATTATTTTGTCCCATTCTTTCTCTGGAGACTTCTTAAGGTGTTCAAAGGCAAAAGTACAGGGTCATTATTGCATGTTTTGTTTAAACATTCTCCACACATTCTCTACTGGGGACAGGTCAGAACTGTAGGAGGGTTAGTCCAGTACCCATACCCTCTTCTTCCACAGCCATTGCTTTGTAATGTGTGCAAAATGGGGTTTTGACATTGTCTTGGTGAAAAATGCATGGATATCCTTGGAAAAAATGTCATCTTAAGAGTGGTATATATTGCTCTAAAATATCAATATACTTTCCTGCACTAATGCTACTTTCACGGAAGTATAAATTACCTTTGCCAAGGGCACTGACACAACCCCATACATTAACAGATCCTGACATTTGGACTTGTTGCTGATAACAGTCTGGATGGTCCTTTTCATCTTTGATCCGGAACACACTGTGTCCATTTCCTCCTAAAGAGATCTGGAATACTGACTCATCTGACCATAATACACTTTTCCACTGTTTGATGGTCCATCCAAGATGCCTCTGAGAGAAGTTGATGCTACTTCTGGACAAGGTTATCATAAGGCTTGTTTTTACACAGTAAAGTTTTATGTGGCAGTTGTGACTGCTTGACAAAGGTTTGCCAATGTAATCCCTTGCCCATGCGGTAATACCAGCTATTGATGAGTGACAGTTCAGGATGCAGTGCCATGTGAGGGATTGATCAGCTTAGGCTTCTGCCCTTGCCCTTTACTCACTGAAATTTCTCCAGACTCCTTAAATCGTTTCATACTATGCATTGCAAAGGGAGAAATATGCAAATCCCTTCCACTCCTTCTTTGAGTTTTTTTAAATATTTCAATAATTTTCTCATGCATTTGTTGACAAACTGGAGATCCTCTACCCATCTTTGCTCCTCAAGACTCAGCCTTTCGTGGATACTGTTTTTGTACCAAATCATGATTGCAATCACCTGATGAAATTACCTGTTTGAAATCACATCATTATTTAACTATTTTACCTCATCACTGGACCCAATTTGCACCATCCCAAATTTACTGGAATGTGTTGCAGGCCTGAAATGCAGTAATGGATGTATGTTAACAAATGAAAAGAAGCTGACCAGAAAAAACATGAAATATCTTGTGTTCATACTGTCTGCAATGAAATAAAAGTCACAATAAAATTAGGAATCAACCAGCTTTTTCTGATTTGGGGATGCAGAAAAAGATATATTTAAATATTATATTTTGCATCTTACTAGAAAAAAAACAGTCTTTGAGGTAGCTTTTACACACACCTCCTCACATTTCAGTAATCTTGAGCTTCAGGCTTTTTTTGTTAAAATTGGCTCAATGTCTGCTATCTCTAATACTTAACTTATAATGGTGCGCTGGACTTTTGCATTAGTGAAAAAAACTGTAGGTGTATGTCCCTGATGGTAAAGGCCTGTTTGAAATAACAAAGTGATACTTGCTTTTTATTTTTTGAAAAAGAACCAGGAGCTGAGGAAGCACAGAAAGAGTTTATGCAGAGAGTCATTGAAAACAGGCTAGTGATCATTAATACGGAATTGTTAGGCCCAATTCACAGTCAAAATAGCACAAGCTGAAGGTCCTGTAAATCTGATTCAATTATTTTTTTTTCATTTTTCCAGAAATAAACATTTTCAGACTTAAGCATGTCCCAAATTTAGATTGCTTGGAGGATGAGCGCAACCATCTTATTTATTATTGCCAGGCCCATTACCAATCCTATGACAGGATGTTCAGTCACCATAATGTAATTTCCCTATTTAAGATGGTGGCATTATGGAAATTGTGTCCAAGTTTAAGAACAATGTTTCTCTAGAAACACTTTTGAGTAATGATTTTTTGGCGGGTTATTTTGACTTGGATTTTTCATTAGCTGTAGCTGCCGGAATATAAGGTATATATGTCTGGCACGGGTAAAATGCGTGTCGAAAGAATTCTTACAGTCCAAAAATTCGTTTTAGAAATATTTAGTGAAAGTTAAAGGCAAATAATCCACACATGAATAAAGGAAAAAATAGTTATATACGTAGAATAAAAGGCAAAAAAAGGAAAAATGCATCTTCTAAAAACTTTAGTTATTTCTATACTTAAAGATTCTTAATTTCTTCTTCTGTATGCCTTAAGCGTATGGTATGGTACTTAAATAAACAAGTTTTCTTTACGTGTAACTACACACATTCAAAAAAGCCTGTAGGCCATCGAGCACGTTCACGTGCACAAGCACGAGCACGGTTAAAAACCATATGCCGCTACACTTACACCTTACACATGGCAAGGCTGTCACTAACTAAACAGTAATGTTTACTTGAAGTTGTTAGAAAAGGCAAGAATATACCAATATACCAATTCTATTTACGGGGGTTTTAGGAACCTCCCATAGATTATGCATTGTCTAATGTATTATCTAATAAATATTCATAAATTTTATAGAAGTATGAAAATGGCTCTTACCAGAGAAACTGTCAAAACCAAAAATGCTAATGTATGATCTTCCTTTTGACAATGTATTGCTTAATCCCTTTTAAGTATTTTTCATCTACTAGTTGGTTTTTCCCAAGTTACATTATTTTGAAATCTTCTTCTCTGAGATCCTTACACAACCAATTCTATAAATGTGATTTCTCTAACCTAAACTTTAATTCACAAAAAGCAATTTGCTTCATATATACTCTTTATCCAAAACCTTGAGTAGTCGCACTGCCATTCCAGAAAGACTATGTTGAATATATTCGGTTATTTTAGCCTTCAATATTTCATAGTAAACTATCAATTTAGTTTTTCTCTATTTACACTGAGCTCTCCAGCATGTTTTCTTCCATGGTATAATAGTACTGGAGGACACTATCTTTTCAAGCGCAACTATGTCGGGGCAGCATTAAAAGTTTCCATCTTACTATTTACATTATTATCACTATTGTAGTAAGTACTACAAACGGACTGGTTGTTTGGAATGTTAGCAAACTTAGAAGCTTCAGATGTATCAAAATGGCATTTTTTTCTTATTAGTTGCAGCTATCGATATTTCTACATTAAACAATATGAAAAAATGGTCTGATAAACTGATATTCATGATCTGCCTCACATCAACTTTTAATCCTTTAGTAATTACTAAATCCAGTGTGTGTCCACACCATGTGTGGGCTGGCTAATGTGCTGGCTCAAATCAAAGGAGTACAGGAGGTTCATGAATTCTTTTGCTTTCAGGTCACACTGGTTATCGATATGAAAATTAAAATTGGCAACAATTAGGAACCTGTCATAGTTAGTTATTGTAATTAACAATAAGTCTGAGATTTCCTCAATGAAAGACATATCTATTTAGGAGGTCTATACACAGATAATAATAGAGACTGAGAAACTACTTGAATAACAGCGGCAAGATGCTCAAAAAAGTTGAATGTACCAAAGCCAACATCTTTACACTTTAACTAGCTTGAGTAAATACTTGCTAAGCCTACATGTTTTTAACCTTGGCAAACCGAATAAGTAAAGCTGTAATAAGGAGGTGCAGATTCAATTAAAACGACTGCACCATGTACGAAAGTTGATTTTCTTATCACTAATAAGATTATTGATGTACAATGTTTTGTTAGTTAACGCTCTAACATTTAATAAGGCCATACTTAAGGTCTCTGAAGAACAGTGCTGAACAGGCAAAGTGTTATGGCTGCTCAAAGTGGTAATTAAATTATTTGCATTTATGCAGCACTGAGTTTTTTATTTACACTGAGGTTGGTTATTATAATGTAAATACAGTGCACAATTGAGGAAGAGCTCACTAAAGAGTTATTATATCCTAGCAAGGCATTATGG
This sequence comes from Polypterus senegalus, assembly GCF_016835505.1. Lineage (NCBI taxonomy): Eukaryota > Metazoa > Chordata > Cladistia > Polypteriformes > Polypteridae > Polypterus > Polypterus senegalus. Next base: position 247,895,884 of record NC_053156.1, on the reverse strand, counting down.
AAAGAATTTTGATTAGAATTACATAGGCAGGAAAGTCAAATTACCTTACAGATGTTTTTGGAGAGAACCCAGGCACCAAATCTATTAGGATGCAGACCATCTCGCCTAAAGAAACATGGCCTCTCACAGAAGAGATCCCAGATGCCCACAATCCCAATGTTGGTCCCTTGCAGAAGCCTTTCAACCAGTTGCTTAATGCCAGTAGACGACTGTAGCCAGAGGTAAAGGAAGATTCTCACAGCTGAGGTCCTCTCCTTCGTGCTACAAAATCCGCTTTGAGAACCTCAGACAGTCAGTATCACACGTTGTTTGCACCGGTATGTTGCTGCTCTTCTCATAATTTCTCATACACGAGCATTGGGAAAACAAGAAACAAAAGATTTCTGTCCAGGCCAAGAAATTTCGAGGTTTTGTACAACAGAATCTCCAATGACAAATACATTACCCGGGGCTGTTGGCATAGTGGGGGAGCAGAGAGGGTTGAAACAGTTCTGGATAGAGTTGCTTGCCTGAGCCAATTGAGGTGATCTAGCCTTAAATCCCCGCTTGCATAGCTGAAACAGGCCAGTTCCCTCATTGTCCTCAACTTCATTCCGAAGGGGCACGGGGTAAAACTCACTTGGCTCTAAAAGTGAGCGGCATGGCATAGAGTCGAAGTTGCACAATCGCAATGAGCTGCGACGATTCAGCTGCTGAAGAGGTCTTTTTCAACAAGTGAGCCTTAGTTCCCTCGGTTGCATCTGTTTGGTCAGCAGTTGCTGAATCTGGTTCTCGAGGGCCCGGAGTTTTTCAATAATGTGCTGCATCTCACCATTGGCCATTGTCTACTTCCATTTCCACTTCATGTCCTAGGAAAGAAACATGCAATAAGATAAAATGAACCAAAAATGGCAGCACAAGAAGCAAAATTAAATGGCTACATATAAATAAAATACATATAATAATAATATTATTTCTGGAGTGCCACCCAAGGCGGGAACAGTTTTAAGTGCCAGGTTCCTGTCCCTTGCCCTTCCTTTCTTGTGCTGCCTGCCTTAGCTCTGACTCATTTTCGTATACAACAACCATGTGGATAGTGTGTAGGAAAATAAATGTGTAGCTCAAGTATTGTGTCTTTCAGCCTGCAAATATCTTTAGCTTTGTAGTGCTACATATACAGTGGGATGCAAAAGTTTGGGCAACCTTGTTAATAGTCATTATTTTCCTGTATAAATCGTTGGTTGTTACGATAAAAAATGTCAGTTAAATATACCATATAGGAGATACACACAGTGATATTTGAGAAGTGAAATGAAGTTTATTGGATTTACAGAAAGTGTGCAATAATTGTTCAAACAAAATCAGGCAGGTGCATAAATTTGGGCACCACAAAAAAGAAATGAAATCAATATTTAGTAGATCCGCCTTTTGCAGAAATTACAGCCTCTAAACGCTTCCTGTAGGTACCAATGAGAGTCTGGATTGTGGTTGAAGGTATTTTGGACCATTCCTCTTTACAAAACATCTCTAGTTCATTCAGGTTTGATGGCTTCCAAGCATGGACAGCTCTCTTTAACTCACACCACAGATTTAAAATTATATTCAGGTCTGGGGACTGAGATGGCCATTCCAGAACGTTGTATTTGTTCCTCTGCATGAATGCCTTAGTGGATTTTGAGCAGTGTTTCGGGTCGTTGTCTTGTTGAAAGATCCAGCCCCGGCGCAGCTTCAGCTTTGTCACTGATTCCTGGACATTGGTCTCCAGAATCTGCTGATACTGAGTGGAATCCATGCGTCCCTCAACTTTGACAGGATTCCCAGTCCCTGCACTGGCCACACAGCCCCACAGCATGATGGAACCACCACCATATTTTACTGTAGGTAGCAGGTGTTTTTCTTGGAATGCTGTGTTCTTTTTCCTCCATGCATAACGCCCCTTGTTATGCCCAAATAACTCAATTTTAGTTTCATCAGTCCACAGCACCTTATTCCAAAATGAAGCTGGCTTGTCCAAATGTGCTTGAGCATACCTCAAGCGGCTCTGTTTGTGCTGTGGGCGGAGAAAAGGCTTCCTCTGCATCACTCTCGCATACAGCATCTCCTTGTGAAAAGTGCCGAATGGTTGAACGATGCACAGTGACTCCATCTGCTGCAAGATGATGTTGTAGGTCTTTGGTGCTGGTCTGTGGGTTGACTCTGACTGTTCTCACCATTCGTCGCTTCTGTCTATCTGAAATCTTTCTTGGTCTGCCACTTCGAGCCTTAACTTGAACTGAGCCTGTCGTCTTCCATTTCCTCAATATGTTCCTAACTGTGGAAACAGACAGATTAAATCTCTGGGACAGCTTTCTGTATCCTTCCCCTAAACCATGATGGTGAACAATCTTAGTCTTCAGGTCATTCGAGAGTTGTTTTGTGACCCCCATGTTGCTACTCTTCAGAGAAAATTAAAGGAGGAGGGAAACTTACAATTGACCCCCCTCTTTCTCATTATAGGATTCACCTGTGTATGTAGGTCAGGGGTCACTGAGCTTACAGAGCCAATTTGAGTTCCAATAATTAGTTCTAAAAGTTTTGGAATCAATAAAATGACAACGGTGCCCAAATTTATGCACCTGTAACGATCTAGGAAAGAAAGTGCCACTGGGCAGAGTGTTTAATTATAAATAGTTAAAAGAAAAAAAAGGCGGGGGCGGGCAGAAACAACTGCCACTCTTAATAAAACAGCCTCTGGGGTGCTGGGAAGGTGGGGTGCTTGTATGTGGGTTGGGTTTTTTGTTGTGGGGTGTGTTTTGCTGGTTTTTTTCTGTTTTCTTGTCCTGACTACGTTGTTGTTGCTCGGTTTGTTAAAAAGTAGGAAGGAGAGTGAATAAAAACAATTAATTTCCGCCACTTGCCTGCGGGATTTATTTGCCCGTCTGGGAAGGGATATTACACTGGTGTCAGAAGCGGGACGAGGCATCCCATTGAGACGGCTGTTGCAAGAAACAGAGGACATGAAAATGGCGGACGAAGAATTTCCCCCTCCACCTTGGTGGTTACTGCAGTGCAAAGAAGAACCCGAGGTCAAACATGAAGAACCGAGAGGCCCGAGGGAAAGGCATGATTTACCAAGGTTGAAACCGGGACGCTACAACGGGACGGGCAGCTGGGAAGCCTTTTGGAACAGGTTTGAAGTTGTTGCAGAGGCGAATAAGTGGGGAGTCAAGGATAGAGCAGTGCAGTTGGTGGCGGCGTTGGAAGGGGAGGCTTTGAAAATCCTTAAGGATGTTCCGCGGGAGGATTTAACAGACTTAGGGCTGTTTTTAAAGGCCATTGAGCGTCGTTTTGGGAGGACAGAAACCATATTAGGACTGCAAAGGCAACTGCACGAACGAACTCGGAGGTCTGGAGAACGTCTAGGAAAATTTGCCATGGAAGTGCAGGGACTGGTGGGGCGAGCCTATGCACACTTACTCCGCAGGTCCGGGACGAATTGGCACGGGACGCATTTCTCCGTGGACTTGAACCTAAAGCGTTGCGCCACCACGCTCAACTTGCCCGACCAGCAACTCTACAAGCGGCCCTCGAGCGGGCTGTAGAGTTTGAATTGGTATGTGAGGGGGAATCGACTTGTACAGAGGGTCGGGAGAGGGAGAGGGAGAGGGAGCGGGTAAGGATGTGCCGTCAGCCACCGCGCGACTATGTGTTGTGTCTGGGAGAGGAACCCTCAGGAGGAACTCCCCCGGTGGGACTAAACCTTATGAGAACATCAGCTACGGCCGCTACACCACCTACTTGCTGGCGCTGTGGCCAACCCAGGCATCTTCGTCGATTTTGTCCTTTTCGTCCAGCAACTATTCTGGGCTCCAGAGAAATGTCGGGAAACGGCCAGGGTTCGGAGTAAGCGAGACTTTTCCGGACCCTTTAGTAGTCCCGCTGCAACTGACAACAAATGCAGGCTGGGACGAATCGGTGATCCTGGTGGGACAGCTGGGCTGTGGAGATGATTGTCATTTGCCTATTCGAATTTAGGACACTGATGTGAAGGCTTTGATAGATACCGGGGCTACGTCTACTGTAGTGCGATGTGATCTGCTACCTAAAAACTGTTCCCGACAAAGCATTCCCGGCCAATTTGTTACTGCCACGGGGGAGCAAGCTGTGATGGAGGGCCGGACCACCGCTCCTCTAAGAATAGGAGGACATGTTTGGACATTCCCTGTTTGGGTAGCAAAAATTAGAGACGCTTGCATCTTGGGTGTAGACTTTTTGACTAAAACCCAGGCACAGATTGACTTTGGCCACGGGACTCTATTAATACCTGGCAGTGTACCCTGTAAATTGATGGGCTGTCAGTTTCAGTCGGGACCACCTCCCCACTCTGTCAATCAACTGGGAGCCTCCCCCACCCCTGTGAGCAATAACGGTGGGCAATGGAACCATATCCTGGAAGACCTTTGGGAAAGAAGCTGCCAGGGATTAAAGGAACCTCAGCGACAACAACTTAAGGATGTATTGGAGGAATTTGGAGACTGTTTCGCCACCTCTTCTAAGGACATCGGGCAAACTCACCTCGTCCACCATCACATCGACATGGGAGATGCGCACCCGATCAAACAACATCCGCGGCGCATTCCCCTGGCACGACAGATCGAGGCAGATCAGTTCGTACTTGAGATGTTGAATTCTGGCATTATTGAACCATCAGATTCTCCTTGGTGCTCCCCTGTTGTTTTAGTTAAAAAGAAATCAGGAGAATGGCGTTTCTGTGTTGACTACTGCCGGTTGAATGCAGTTACGCGAAAAGATTCATATCCGCTTCCTAGAATCGATGAGGCCCTTGATCTGGTGTCTGGATCGCGTTGGTTCTCCACGCTAGATTTGAGAAGTGGCTACTGGCAGGTGGAGTTAGCCCCGGAAGCCAAGGAAAAAACTGCATTTTCAACCGGGGGTGGGTTTTGCCAGTTTCGAGTGCTCCCTTTCGGATTGTGCAATGCTCCAGCAACTTTTGAACGGCTAATGGACCGTGTCCTCTCGGGCATCCCTCGTTCCAGATGCCTGGTATATTTGGACGATGTGATGGCACATGGACCCACGTTTGAAACTGCTTTGTACTCCCTTAGAACCATACTAGCGAAATTGTGAGAAGCAGGACTTAAGCTACACCCTGATAAGTGCCAATTGCTGCACCGAGAAGTCACCTACTTGGGACACCAAGTAAGTGGAAGGGGGGTGGCCACAGAAGACAGCAAGACTCGAGCGATCCGTGACTGGCCGACTCCAGTTAATGTAGGGCAAATCCGGGGGTTCCTCGGATTGGCATCCTACTATCGCCGTTTTGTTCCTGGGTTCGCTACAGTGGCTGCTTCCCTTCACCGGCTAACAAAGAAGGGTCAGTATTTCCACTGGGGAGCAGAGGAACAGTCCGCTTTCCAAGCTCTGAAAGATACCTTATGCCAGGCTCCCATCTTAGCCCCACCTGACCCTGCCCTGCCTTTTGTTTTAGACACGGATGCCAGCAATGTAGGTCTAGGTGCCGTCTTGTCACAACCATACTCCCAGGGAGAACGAGTAGTTGCTTATTTCAGCCGAGCCCTAAGCAAAGAAGAAAGAAACTACTGTGTCACACGGAGAGAGCTCCTGGTAGTAGTGGAAGCATTTTCGACACTACTTACAAGGGACTGCATTTACACTCCACAGCGATCATGCATCCTTACAATGGCTAATGTCTTTTATGGAGCCAGAGGGGCAAGTGGCAAGGTGGCTGGAATGGCTACAGTCGTTTCAGTTTGAAATCCAACATCGCTGGGGGGGTCAACATCACAACGCAGATGCGCTATCCCGCAGGCCATGTGGTCAGACAAACTGTGACTACTGCCGCCATCAGGAGGACCGAGAGCGAACAGGGAGGTGAGACACAGTTATTCAGTGTTAGTGCTGTCTAAGAGACAATGCGATTGGGGGTTTTGGCAGAACCACGATCCAGAGATAAAGAAAGTTAGAGCCTGGGTGACAGACAATCACCGACCTAGTTGGGAGAAGGTAGCCGTAGAGGATATGACTGTTAAGGGTCTCTGGGCCCAGTGGGTCAATTTGACCATTTGGGATGGGGTGCTGATGAGAAGATGGCGAGCCCCTGCCACTGGAGAGATCACTTGGCAGGTTATAGTGCCAAAGGGGAAACAGGATGATGTTCTTAAGTCGGTGCATGGGGGTGTGGGGTCTGGCCACTTTGGGGTTAGTAAGACGCTGAAGCGGCTCCAACAGATGTTTTACTGGGGGCGGTGCTGACGAGATGTTGAAGATCACTGCCGCCGTTGCGATGTGTGCACCATGCGAAAAGGGCCCCCTGAACAATCAGTTGCCCCCCTTCAACAATATCAAGTCGGCCTGCCTATGAAGCAGGTTGGAATAGACATATTGGGGCCTTTTCCCCGTTCATGTCAGGGTACATCCTTGTTGGGATAGACTATTTCTCCAAGTGGCCGGAGGCGTACCCTATTCCTAGCCAAGATACGGAAACCGTGGCTACTGCCCTAGTTGAAGACATGTTTAGTAGGTTTGGCATGCCGCTAGAACCCCATTCAGACCAGGGGCGTAATTTTGAAAGTAAAGTTTTTCATCATGTGTGCGATCTGCTACACATTCGGAAAACGCGCACCACCCCGCTTCACCCCCAGAGCGACGGTTTGGCCGAGCGATTCATCCGTACTTTATCGGCTCAGTTGGCTATGGTGGTAAACAAGGACCAACGCGACTGGGATCAGCAACTACCTTTGGTTCTCCTGGCATATCGGACAGCGGTCCAGGAGTCTACGCAGTGCACTCCTGCCATGTTGATGCTGGGCCGGGAATTGAGAACCCCAGCCTCTCTCGAGTATGGTTTGCCACCAGAAAGGGAAGAACATCAGTCTGGACCAGACTATGCCCGCTGTCTTCAGGACCGAATCGAGCAGGCTCACGCGTTCGCACGGGACAATCTACACAAGGCTGGCCTTACCCAAAAGCGGCATTATGACATCAGAGCCAGAGAACACCCGTACTCCTCCGGCGACCGAGTGTGGGTGTATAGTCCCCGACGGAAGAAAGGTCTCTCACCCAAACTTGACAGTGCATGGGTGGGCCCTTGCCAAGTGCTCGAGCGCGTGGGCGAAGTAGTGTACTGGGTGGAGATGTCACCAAGGGGACGTCAGGTGTTTCTGCATCAAGATTGGTTGGCGCCTTACCAGGGAAGGGTTTGTGCTGATGAAAGGATCGAAGCACCAGCCGACCGGGATGTAAACCAAGAACAGCCCGATTCAGCACTGGAGACGGTGGGAACAGAAATGCCTTCTACAGACGACGTCACGCGTCCTGAGCGGCCCAGATGAGTCATCCGATTACCAGCTCGTTATCAACATTTTGAAGTGTCCTCGGGGGCGAGGAGCTAGTGGGGGGGGGCAGTGTAACGATCTGGGAAAGAAAGTGCCACTGGGCAGAGTGTTTAATTATAAATAGTTAAAAGAAAAAAAGGGGGGGTGGGCAGAAATAACTGCCATTCTTAATAAACTAGCCTATGGGGTGCTGGGAAGGTGGGGTGCTTGTATGTGGGTTGGGTTTTTTGTTGTGGGGTGTGTTTTGCTGTTTTTTTCTGTTTTCTTGTCCTGACTACGTTGTTGTTGCTCGGTTTGTTAAAAAGTAGGAAGGAGAGTGAATAAAAACCATTAATTGCCGCCACTTGCCTGCAGGATTTATTTGCCCGTCTGGGAAGGGATATTACACACCTGCCTGATTTTGTTTGAACAATTATTGCACACTTTCTGTAAATCCAATAAACTTCATTTCACTTCTCAAATATCACTGTGTGTGTCTCCTATATGATATATTTAACTGACATTTTTTATTGTAACAACCAACGATTTATACAGGAAAATAATGACTATTAACAAGGTTGCCCAAACTTTTGCATCTCACTGTACTCTCATGCAATAGTTTTGGAATTGTGGGTGTCTGCTTGCTTTACTGCATTTTGCCTTGTGTGCTGCTTTAGATGGTATTGCCTGTTTTGCTGCTGTGTATAGTGCTTGAATAAGGCAGATGGTGAATCCAATTAAACATGATTTTTTGTGACAGCAACCAACATCAGCTAATGTCTTTCTTAAGGGAGAAATCAAAAGAAATTAAAAGCTTATGCTTAGGTCAGTTATACACGTTTCTTTGGGACTGTTATGAAAAATCTAAATGCTAAACAAACATCCAGTCAAAACCATCCAAGAACTTCAAACCTAAATGATCTTTATTCTAAATAGACTTTATTTTCTTCATTTGCTTGAGGATTGTTTTTTGCCAGTCTTCCCTAAGGTTTCTCAATGCGTCTCTATTTGTTTATGTGTGGGAATCTATTTTTCCTATTTTTGCACATGTTGCATTCTTTCTTTTATTGTTTGTTTATTTATTTTAACATTAATCAGATCATGCCACAATGTGGTTGGTACTTGTTTAAGTATTGCAATTTTGTGCATGGATTGTTGGGTGTCAATGTTCGGTCTCCATAAAAGATGGCAGTACAGGTTACCTAGTGTTCTAATTTTGAGAAACTTTCTTAAAAAAGAAAGCAATTTAATGTTACATTTTATTTATTTTTGTATTTCATTAAATTATTGTTAGGAACTTTGCTTTGTTATTTTTAAGGTTGGCTTCAGTTCTACATACTTAACCTTGACAATTGCTATTTATGGTCTTTCTTACTTTCCCTGACCTTCTGTACATCCTATGCCAATATCTTTACCTTTTCTGTTTTCATTATTTACCTTCCAGTTAAGAATGTATTGGACTAATATTTGTCCAAATTAACTCAAAGTAAGATTGCGCCATACAGCATTAACACTGTTTTAAGGAAAAAAAATCAAAACATTATCAAACATTCAGAGGTTGGAGACAGGAGTCTAGAATCGCTAATAATGTAAAACCAAGAACATAACCATAACCACACATAATCTAGGGCTATCAAAGCTAACGTGTTACTGCACGCAATGATTTTTGAAAAGTATAACATGTTATTTTTCATTAATCTCACTATTCAACACCCCTTGCTATTCTAAGCCAACGGTTTTTCAAACTGAGAGATGTGGCTCTGGCAAGTTTGACAATATTAATAACATCAATTGGAATTAAACATTGTCTTTAAATTGTCCAGCTTTTAAATAAACATACAGGTAACTGAAAATGTTCTTTGGTCTGTTACATAAAGGTAGTTGCATAGACAAGAGCAGTGTGGTACACAAACAGCTGTCAGGTGATATGCAAAGGAGCAAAAGAGAAAAACAGTAAAAAGTGGGACTTGCATGTAATTCCACCACTGCATCCAGCTGCACTCCAGCTGTGACACCCCACTTTCAAAGCTCACATTGACTCGTCTCCATTCACAAAGACCAATGGATTTCTGTGTAAGTGAGCGTCTCAGATGAGTGCTCTCTTTATAAGCCCCACCCCTACCTGCACAAGGAGGCTGCACTACAAGTCTCTCTCTCTCTCTCTCTCATGTCTGGTTAGCCAATAATACATGATTTTTAGTTTTTATTGAACTTTGTATTAATAATAAAATAGACATATCTAACATTTCATTTTAGTATTAGTAATATTAATATACAGCGGAGAGCTTTTGCTTTAATCAAAGCTGCCAGTGTATGATTACCTTCACCCTTCCTTTAAAAAGAAATACAGGAATAAACATAGTTCTGGTTCTGACTTCAACCTAGATTTTTCAAAACTGGAATCTGACATGACAATAATAATAATCCTTAAAAGACAAGTTTCAAAATTGACTTTGATTTATTTTCATCTTTTTTTGACCTGAAGTAATATGAAACTTTTTAAATTCACTTCAGAAAAATCAAACTGTCACATAAATAAATTATACATTGTGGAAAAACATAAAATTAACCAAAATACGTTTGTGAAACATGTTAATTGTTCCACCACTTAATGTTAAGCCATAATTGGGTAGTAGCGCTTGAACTGTTAAGAAGTGCTATTGATTGTGAGATTATAATGATTGTTCCTGACAACAAAGAACCTGATTTGGTCCAAACTTCTGTCAATTACATGAAGTTAAGATTGCATGAGAACTAAACCACTGATCTTTCAGCTGTAAATAACACGGAGGTCCCATGCAAAAAAATGTCAATGCCATCAGAAATACTTTGGAAATGTGATAAAATTACAGAAATAATAAAATTATTAAGAGCTCATATGAATCAAATGAAATAAAGTGAAACAACATTAATATTACAGAGTTATCAGTTAAAAAGTCTCAGTAGTTACCTTAATGCCCTGGGTTACTTGGTACATGCATCATGTGCTTAGTAATCATGCTGCATCATAGCACTCATACACAGAAAATGACAGCGCCCATTAAAGACAAACATACAAAATGATATTACAGAAATTAATGATAAATGCCCTGTGTTAGGATATAGCGATTGGATAATGGATGGATGCATGTTAAAAACATAAATAATGATTAGTAATATAAAAATGAAAGCAACAGCAGTCCTAATGAATTTCTAACACCTTTCTGTATTTTAAGACACTGCCTTTTCCTGACCTTTAGTTTTGTACAAATTATATTTTACTTAAGTTTATTTCTTGGCTCATGACTTTTCTTCCCACTTTGGCAGCTGTGTCAGCTTTTGCCCAGATTGCCTAAATGAGTCTAATAATGTAATGTTCACAGAGCGTCCAGGAGTGCTTCCGTCTCTATTGCTGTACCATGAGGGCTAGTTTTCAGCATGGCAGAATGAGATCCAGGATCACCATTATGATCAGCCAACATGCAGTTGGTCAGGTTTAGAGGATCAAAGAAGGAGATGATGGAGGAAGAAAGCTTGAAAGGGAGGGAGAAAGAGGCAAAGACAGAGTATAACAGACAGAAAATTTAAAAGCATAGAATCATTAAATATGAGGTGTGAACACTGTGGAAGTGCAGTTGAACTGAACTAGGGGGTTGTAAAATGTAACTCTGTCTCCTATCCTGTTATTATGGCAGAAATATACACAGATCTCAATTTTCAGAGATTGTAGGCAGAGTTGGATCCCTTTATTCTTTCAAAAGAAGACAGGGGTTCATTTAGGGAAAAAAAAACATACAATGTCCTTTTTGATTTAAACTGTACAGAGCAGAAAAAATAAGAATTCTTTATTGTTGCTACTGATAAGCAGCAGTGTTGCACGTAAATATCACAGACATGCTCTCAAAAAAGAGTTCAAAGGGTAGTGCGAGTATCCTGTTCATCACAGAATCCTGGAAAATGCACTTTCAATTTCATAGCAGGATGTCGACTTATTCTTTTATTGTGATCAGACGGAGGGACATTATTCAGTTAGCCGCTCTCAGCATGTGAGGCATAGTAGGCATTCAGTCAGTCTTTATTTCTCCAAATCATTCACTCAGAGAATTTTATTAAGCTTTTTACAATATGTTTAATTAACAAAGCAACTGAAATCATTTTAAACTACTAAATGTATACATGATGTTCATTATTTACTATTATCAGGATAATACAATATTCTAATTCCGGGTTAAACTGCTGAAGGGCTTTGTAATACATAAAAAATATACATTTAAAAAACAAAAACAGTTAATCATTACTTTAGGGTGGACTGTGGCATATTTATTAGCGCTGCTGATTCATAGATACAGCCTTGAATTTTTAAACCCTGCGCCTGGCTGCTGTGCCATATCTTGACCACATGCATGTTATGTTAATTGTCCCCACGTGAGGGAGATTATGTTCTTCAATCTACTGGTGAGCTGTCCAGGATGGCTGACTGCGTTATGCCTGATGCTGCTGGGATAAGCTCACACCCCACCACCATGAATGGGGAATAAGTGGACCTGAGAATGTTTGTAAGCTATTCATAGTTTATGTCACTCTCTCTCCATTTTTTTTATAACAATAAAGTATGTTTTGAGAATATTTGCACTTTACTTGGATATAAAATTTTCTGTCCATTTTCTCTTTCACTTTTTATTTGTGCAGTCACTTCAGAAAGGAGAACTACCTGAAGAGTAAAAAGATGCAAATGTGACTCCTGTCACATTTACAAAATACCTCCTGGTAATTATAGACCAATATGTCAAAATTCATTGCCATGCAAAAGTATGGAAACTATAATACGAAATAAATTGGAAAATTGCCTAAATGAAAACAATACACTAAATAACAGCCAGCATGGGTCTATGAGAGGAAGGTCATGCCAAACAATTTTTTTTTTTTCAAGAAGCAGCCAGATTAGTTGATTAAAACAAAGCATATGACATAATTTACTTAGACGTTCAAAAAGACTTTACTATAGTACCATGAAACTAGAAGCTGTAGGCAGCAGAGATAACCTACAAAACTGGATCTCTAGTTGGTTAAGCAGAAGGAGACCAAGAGTACAGATAAGAGGACAAAGCTCTTTGAACCATTACTTTTTCTGATTTATATTACTGACATTAATATTGGTATAGTTAATAAACTTGTGATATTTGCAGATGACACAGACTTTGGAAGGATGGCAGACACTGAGGCAGCAAAACCAATTCTAAAAGTGCAAAGTGCTGCACTTGAGCAAAAGGAGCAATTATAAATTAGGAATAATGAATCAATTATAAATACAAGATGGGAGATCCTGTCATACAGAAAACAACCTCTGAGAAAACGTTGAATATAAGTCAAGGGGCGTTATGCTCAAACTATATAATGCGCTTGCTAAGACTGCATCTGGAGTATTGTGTGCACTTCCGGTCATTACAATAAGACACAAGAAAGACACAGCATCACTGCAGTGCAGTGCAGAGGAGAGCAGCTAAGTACATTCCAGGACTTAAGGACATGTCCTACTCTGACAAACTCAAAAAATTAAGCCTGTTTAGTCTCAAGAAGAGGAGATTGCAAGGGGACCTAATCCAGGTATTCAAAATCCTCGAAGGCATTAGATGAAGTAGATCCAGCAGCATTCTTTCATCTTAAGGGTGAATCACGTACTCAAGGACATCAGTGGAAATTAAGGGGAAGTGCATTTATGACTAAAGCCAGGAAGCACATCTTTACGCAAAGAGTTGTGGGACTCTGGAACAGCTTACCTAGACACATGTTGAAGCAGTAACCTTGACAACCTGCTGACACTAACATCTGCTCTTCTACCTGAGCATTCTGTCTACACCCAGAGAATAGGTGGCGATGAATGTTGGTAACATGCCATCCCAGTATCAGTTATTTCCAAGATGATGCCACTGCATTTAGACACTGTTCTCTTGGCAGCCTGACAAATGAAATGGAGCTGAGCTGCAGGCTGTAGTGAGCTGTACTTATGTTCATGTGTCATAGTTCACTCAACATGCGTTGCTCATATGTCATTTCTCGTTATTCTGGGCATCATGACTTCATGACAGATCATGAACTAGTTGGAACAGGCCATTCCATTAAATGTGAAATTAGGCAAAGTGAAGCACTTTATAAATGATTATTTAATGAAGGTCAATGCCTTATTAGAGTTTATTTTGATGACTAATATTATTAAACAAATTCTGTCAGTTTTTTTGTTCTTCACCATTATTTGAATGAGGGGGGGCATTTTTGGTGCCAGGATACAATTAGAAATGCTTTTTATTTAAATTAATTATAATTACGAATTCACATTATGAAAATTTCACTTTATAAATGAGTTTTCAGGAGCGGATTAGCTCCTTCTTAAATCACGGGATGCCTGTGCACCTCTCGTATAAGCTGAGTGTCACTACAGGTTGCAGGTACTTGGCTCATACTTTAATGATTGCAATATGACTTGCATGTAAAGAGGAGGCAACCTGAATTATTTTAAGTTTGTAAAAATGTTGAATAAATATATAACATGGAGAGGTCCTACATTTACTTATACTTTTGATACTTAAGTAAAATTAATAATAGATACTTCAAAACTTCTACTTGAGTACATTACTGGCACCGGGATATCATATATAATTTGTCATACTATAGTGTGACTAGCCGTCCCCAGTGGCTCCACCTGTGTAGTAGTGAAACAGGACAGTGAGGATGGGCCTGCCCAGCTCCCCAGTCCTGATGTCACGCTTCCTCCTCTCCTCGTCCCACATCTGTCTCGGATTAGCGCAAATACAGTAAATTGGTCCTGCAGGAAAACTACAATTCTTAGCACGATGAGAGAAGTCGCAAAATGAACCGGAATCTTTAAGCAGATTATAGAAAAAACCACAATCTAAATAATCTAAGGAGTTTTCTCGTGAAAAGCAGACAGACATACAGATGTTGGATTTTATATATAGAGAGTTAATTATTATTGTTAAATATATATTAATTAAGGAAAACTATTCAAAACAGATTTTTTGCATGTTTTATTTTGTTAATACTAATGTAAATCAAATTACAGATGGTTTGATAATACATACAAGATATCATCCCATTGCAAGGCACAAATGCCCAAATGACATCTGTTATTATTTTGGTCAGTAACAGTATATAACAGCAAAAAATGGATTACTGTTTTTGCCATTCCTTGTAATTTGTGCATTTACAAAGTAACTTGAATTTATTGTTTTGAACATACCTTATGTGTGTGTTTCCAGTTTCTGAATCTGCAAATCAATCTGACCTCAATGAGGTTATCACCAAAATGCCAAAATCTCATATACTTTAATATCCTATACTCTAGGCACATACTGGTGTCTGTTACACAATTCATTCATTCCTTTCCTGAACTTGCAGGGTTTGTGGAGAAGCTGAAGCCTCTCTCAGCATGATCCAAAAAACTGTGTGCCTTACCCGCTGTAACAGAAGCTGGAAACTGTAGTGTTTTGTGAATATCAGACAAATCCGTGACCTGGCTGATCCTTCGTCATTTGGTGGTGCAGTCATTGTACATTTCCCAGCATATTCAATAATAGTAATTTAAATCCTGACATCAGCCTGTTTTCCAGTTCTGTTCATTTACTTCACTAAATAAAAGCAAAAATTGTCAAGACATTATTAATGCTTATTGGCTTCTAACAAGACTTACGGCAACTAGTAAATTAAGTAAGTTACTAGCTTATAGCCTCCTGATAATGTCACATGTGTTGATTGGCTGCAACTGGTAAAAGTTAATCTTATTTTCTCAATCTTGTTAAGCAGATGTACATTGTAAAATCACCATTCATATATACACTGGGGGGTGGCACGGTGGCTCAGTGGTAGCGCTGCTGCCTCGCAGTAAGGAGACTTGGGTTTGCTTCTCGGGTCCTCCCTGTGTGGAGTTTGCATGTTCTCCCCGTGTCTGCGTGGGTTTCCTCCAGGTACTCCGGTTTCCTCCCACAGTCCAAAGACATGCAGGTTAGGATCATTGGTGATCCTAAATTGTCCCTAGTGTGTGCTTGGTGTGTGGATTTGTGTGTGTGTGCCCTGCAGTGGGTTGGCGCCCTGCCCAGGGTTTGTTTCCTGCCTTGCACCCTGTGTTGGCTCGGATTGGCTCCAGCAGACCCCCGTGACCCTGTAGTTAGGATATAGCGGGTTGGATGATGGATGGATGGATATATACACCGACATTAAAACATTAAAACCACCAGCCTAATATTGTGTAAGTTCTCCTTGTGCCGCCAAAACAGTTCTGATCCATCAAGGCATGGACTCCATAAAACCTCTGTGCTACAGTAGCATTTCTGTGGAATCGAACCAGATGGGCTGTTCTTTACTCCCCATGCACATCAAAGAGCCATGACTCAGCTGCCAGGTCACTGGTTGTCCTCCCTTGGACCACTTTTAGTTGGAACTAAAATCTGGATACCAGAAACACCCTACAAGATGTGCCAGTTTCAAGATGCTCTGTCCCAGTTGTCAAGCCATCATAATTTAGCCCTTGTCAAAGTTATTCAGATCCTTATGCTTGCCCATTTTTCATGCCAACATATCCAACTCCTTGGTACGGATCATATTATCCAACCCACTATACCCTTACTAACTACAGGGTCATGGGGGTCTGCTGTTCACGTCAGCCATTTAGTGCACCTAACCTGCATGCCCTTGCGGAGCTGGCTGAGGTATTCCTGGCTGCCCATGTCCAAGGAACCTGCGGAAGGAGGATAAAGTCATTCAGAGGCCCAGAACAACAGCTAAGCCCACAGGTATGTCTCGGGGTGAAATGGGTCGTGGTCCTACAAGATTAGTCAACCCACCTGCAAAGCCAGATTATAGGGAGGGTTGGTTGTGTCATGGTTGTGGACAGAAAGGCCATCTAATTAAGTTTTGTCCAAACAAACGTAAGGAGGCAAAATTTTGTTTTGTTCCATGCCCCCTACCTGAGAAGAAGACACCTTTTAAGAATAGGGAGAAAATTCTAAGGGTTACTATGGCAGGTAAACTGTACCCTGCATTAATAGATACAGGAAGCACCCAGTCTCTGGTGAGGAAAGACTGTTTGGTCGACCAAGTGGTACAGTCAGGTCAGCAGGTAGTATTGAGGTGTGTCCATGGTGAAGAAGTCACCTATCCTCTTGTCCGGGTGAACCTGGAGATTCAAGGTTTGGGATATGAGTTGCCCATGGGCTATTAGACAACATGCCTTACCCAATTCTACTAGGGTTGGACGTGGGGGATCGAAGATCTCTTACAGAGTACTCTGCAGGCGGAGACTCTGATGGTCACAAGGGCCCAGGCGGCAAGGCAAAAGCAAGATGCCCAGGATGGCTGGGATGTGCTGCCATTTGGGGAAGCTGACAAGACAGGCACGGTCCGTAAAGCCCGTAGTCAGAGAAGGCGTGAGAAGCTCTGGGGCGTTCCCAGAAGCAGGGTGAGCTCATATTGCCTTTGGATCTCACAGGAAACAGTAGCGACTTACCGAGTGATGTGGCTTCCGCTCAGCGACCCCAGTCTGCGTGTCTGCTTTGACAAGGCCACAAGGGGTTCGCAGTCTAAGACAGGAGAGAAATTTATTATTAAAGATGACCTCCTGTATCATCAAGATGACCATGGGCAGAGATTGGTGTTGCCATCTAGTCTGAGGGCAAAAGTGTTACAGATTAGCCATAGCATTCCCTGGTCAGGTCATTTGGGGCAAGTAAAACATCTGATAGGCTAGCACGGCATTTCTATTGGCCAGGATGGACTAAAGACGTAACAAATTATATAAAAGCATGTGCAGAGTGTCAGAAAGTTGGACCAGTCAAAGTTATTCAGATCCTTATGCTTGCCCATTTTTCATGATTCCAATATGTTACCTTCAAAAACTGACTGTTCGCTTGCTGTCTAACATATCCAACTCGACTTCATGCAGGGAGGACCTGGGAAGCTAACCCAGACCTCCTTACTGCGAGGCAGCGGCGATACCCACTGCGCCACCGTGCCGCCCCTGTTAGTGATATGCTTCCAAATATTTTTAAGAGTGAAATAAACTTATAATAATAAAGTAATACTGCTGGTTTTGCTGTGTAGGTTTATAATAATTTGCTATTTTCATCAAGGAGTTGTATATTAAAATGCAAGTGTAAAAAAAAAAAACATAATCATTTGAAAAGCTAAGTAATAAAATAGCATGGGCCTGTGAGCAAAGTGTGTGGGCATAGGCCTACCCTTGCCCTGTACTGGTTCTGTGCCTGCTGAGTAAGTTTTTCATGGGCAACTTTTACTTGAGTTACTTTCCAGAATGATACCTCTACTTTTATATAAGCATAGCTACTGGGTACTTTATAAAACACTGGTCTCCCTTTCATAAGTATAATGTTAAATAAGGGTCACCCCTTGGTCCAGTTATAAACTCACCTATCCTAGCACCATCAGGCCCAAGGCAAGAATCAACGTTGGATGTGGTGGTATCCATCACAACACATAACAATGCACATCACCTCAGTCATTAACACTGGGTAGAATTGGAGTCTCCACTCAAGCTCACATCCATTTGGGATATTAAAGGAAACCTGAATACCCAGAATAAAATGATTTGGTCATGCAGAAAATATGCAAGCTCCACACAAACAGTGTTTCTGTATTTAGCAGACTGTAGCTCTATCCATAATACTGACTTGCTGCCCACTGTCTAATGATGTAATCTAAAGTAAGAACACATGTAATACAGATTAAATATGATACACTGATCATACAATAAGTAATACCGTGTTTCTATCATGTTCAACTTCATCCTCATCCCCTGTTCTTGTAATTTTCAATTTTGTCTTTTTATCTCAGCACTACTAACCTGAGCGTGCATTTAAATTGAATAATTCACCCTACAGCACAAATGGTATCACAGCTGCAGCACGGATGCTCACCGAGTGGGAAACAGCACAGCCACCCATTAAAAGGGGAAGCTGAAAAGAGGCGACATCGGGGAAGAAAGAAGTGACTACATAGCCTGCTGTCCTACCTGGTCGTGACTACTCAAGGCTTTCAGGGTTTCTGTAGTGCAGCATATCGTGTCAACACTGGAATCCCTGTTCACAGTAATACATCAGCACAAGGAATTAATGTGCTACTTTAAATGCAAATAATTTCTTATTTCAGTCAAGTTAATTAAATCTGCAATTTACAGATAGATTGTCTGAAGCGAAGATGACCTGGGATTAAGTGATGAATTTGGAGAATACCATGGCAACTGATCCCCCTCATAATATCTGATAAAAGACTTTGACACATATGAGCAGATACCCTGGCATACATTCTATCATAAAAGTTTCAATGAGTATTCGGTTAGTTGAGGTTGATAGGGGTTTAATATTGGAAGATATTGATTCAGAGTTATTTGAGACATATGTCTGCAGAAGATGTGCACCGCAGAAAATCGATAACTGCTCAAAATGCCAGGCACGCTCTAATGGACGCATGCAATTTAAGTGAACTTTTCTAGATCAGTAAAGCTTTATTTCAAAAAAACTGATAACAAGCTAGCTTTTTTAGAAAAGATGATTTGTCTCCGTCACAAACAGCAGTGCTGTGCAGTGCTGCAGATGCAGGTGCTCTGGCAAACTGAATAAATTCTAGTTTATGTACTAACTGGACACACACTGAATGAAGTGCACAGTTAATCCCAGATGGTCAAGAATTTATTTTTGATAACAGCCTGGGTCTGTGAGGTTAATGCAGCGGACAAAAATGAGTATAACCCAAAAATCAAAAAATGTGCAGGTGGCATGATGATTAGGGCTGCTGTCACACAGCTTCAGGAGACTGGTAAACTCCCAGATCTTAAAGTTGTTTGTGTGGTTATCTTAAATGTTTTGCACTGCTCTTAATGGCCCAGTGTCAGTGAGGTAGCCCTGATATGGACTGGCAGCTCTTCCAAGGTTCGATACTGAGTTGAACTCTACTCTTCTCTGTCCTCTCACCATCTTGACTTGAATAGGATGGGTTCTAAAGTTGGTAGTTGGACAATGAAGTAAGTCACAGATTCCTCCTCTTCCTTCTTATGAAACCGAAGCACAGGAAAAGCCAGGGGAAAGGAATGAGAAATTCTTCATACCAAAGAGCTTGTACAAAAGCTATCAACAGAAAGCAATGAAACAGGACACAGAAATCTCAGGACACACCTTAAGGTCAGAATGGGCCTCAAACAGTCTAGATACTAGATAGGAGACAGCCTTAAAGAAATGCACCACCTAAAAGTATTTTTTAATATGTTACTTACCTCATGTACTTTGTAGTGCTGGCCAAGTAATAGATTGGCCAAGGGATTGTCATAAACATGATCACTGCTGGGCATTGCCAAGCACTGTGAAAAACATCCATGTGGAAGACTCATGTGGCATAATCCACATGTCTTTTATACAGTTCCTACTGTAGCTCAAAATGAATGGATTCTTGTTAAAATGTTGCTAAATAGACTTTTTAATTATCAGATGTATATCCACCAGAAACTCACAGTCTATGTTCAAAATACTAAGCTGAATTTTTTTTTACCTTAATGTGACACAAATCTGATGTTTTCAGGGCTGTATGGACACAGAAACCCAATCTTTTTTCAAATCAGATTTGAGTCACTTTCAAATGTGGTCCTAGATCGGATATTTATTGTTGCCGCCAACATGAATGAGAATTGTCAGATCAGAATTCATGTGTATTTTTGTCTGTACTCATGAGCTGAATGCTATGGTCATCAGCCAGCACCCACACTGAGGCTAAACAACAATGGAGGAGAGCTACAGCAATGGCAACAGTCACAGTCCACCATTGCTGTGTGGAGATGGAAGAAACTTCTAGATAGGCAACCATCACTGCAACTCTCCACCAATCTGGGCTTTATGACACAGTAGCCAGACAGAAGTTTCTCCTCAGTACAGCGTTTCTCAACCTTTAAGTATTTGCGACCGAGTTTTCATAACAGTTTTAATCGCGCCCCCCTAACTTTTTTTGAAAGGAGCCCACTAATACCAATTTGTTCTTTTTTAATTAATGATATATCATAGATGCATATTTTATTATACCTACTTAACTTTTATCAACATTTATCTAACTCTATATTTATTTTTCTAGTATCAGAATTTAGTTTAAGTTAATTTGTTTTGGTTTCAATAGATTTATTTTTCATATTTTTGATTCTTGCTTTCTTTTTTTCACATCTTCACATCTCCCTTTTGTTACTTCATGCCCCCAGTTTGAGACACATGAGAGCTTGCTTGGGGTTTGCAGAAAGGCATCTAAAGGACACTTGGACTGTGAAAACAATATTTTCTGATCTTATGAAGCCAAGATTAGCTTGATCTGGAGGAAACCTGCCATTGCTTATGACCTATGCAATACCATTTCAATGGTGAAACACAGTGGTGGTAGCATCATGCTGTGGGGTTGTTTTTCAGCTCAGCCAAGAAAGCTGAACAGAGGAACTTATAGAGGTAATCCTTAATAAAACTACTCTAGAATGTTTTAGAACTTCGACTGGGCCGAAGGTTCACCTTCCAACAGGACAACAACCCCAAGCATTAAAGCAAAGACAACACAGGAGTGTGTTAGGGGCAACTCTGGGAATGTTCTTGAGCTGGCCAACTAGACCGCTGGACTTGAACTTAATCAACATCTCCAGAGAGACCTGAAAACAGCTGATGGTCTCCGAGAAACTTGACAAACCATAAGAGGATCTGCAGAGAAGAATGGTAGAAAACCTTCTAATCCAGGTGTCTGAAGGCTGTCGTGTCAGACCTAAGATTACAGCCTGCCAAAAGTGCTTCAGTGAAGTATTGAGTAAAGGATATGAATATTTGTGTCAATGTGATATTTTAGTTATTTCTTTTAATAAATTTGCAATAATTTCTAAAATCCTGTTTTCACTTTGCAATTCTTATTTACAGTATTGACTGTGGCTTGAAGAAGGGAATGGATGGATTTAAATGATTTTAACACAAGTCTGCAACATAGCAAAATGTCAATCAAAAAGTGAAGGGATCTGAGTACCTTCTGAATTCACTGTATACATGTTGTGCTTGAAGATGAATTAAATGAATATTGTAACTGTAATAGACATTGGTTCTGTTTTGGGGTTACACCGTAGAAACAGGATGCAGTAAATCGAGGACAGCAATCACCATTGAAGATCTCTTTGATGTTCCATTGTAACACTGTGGTAGATCTCCATGCAGTAAAAGTATGTATGTTAACATTCCAGTACTGTGCTTTGAAAATTGTGATATTGTTTCAAAACAATACAAACATGACAATACAATAGCTTATTACAGAATGACAAGCTTCCATTCTGTTAACATAGCCGCAATTGACAACTTGTGGTTTTAAAGTAATACTTTTGAGTGCAGAGGAATCTCCTGGGCATTGCCTGTCTGTAAAGACTAGTTTTTCTTTGATCCAGCTGATTGCCAGTAAAACCCTATTTCACTGACTTGTGTTAATAATGTTGAAGTTGCTTTTCTTTAACCTTAGAGCAAGAAGTTTCCAAATCAAAGGCCACAGAACAAAGCAGATCGTTTCCTGATGGCTGTTACAAATATTGTATCACAATTTTGTTTCGAAAGCATAATTCCTCAACTGAGCTGATAGGGTTTTGCATAAAATTCATTTTTAAAAAACTGATTTGTATAAGAAAATAAAAAGTGGAACTATAATAGTATATTTTTATTCATTTGCACAATAGGTCTTAAGAGCAGCAGTTTATTCCATTATGTATAACTCAGATTTAGAAGTGTAGTGAAACTGGAAACAGCATTGTACTTTATAGAAAAAGCAAATTTCTAATGCATATCCCATATAAAGTTGTATCCAGCAGGGGCACTAGCTGGAATTGCAACGCTACATAACCCAAAACTATATAGATATAATATAAAATGTAGATACCCTCCTTTAGTGATATGGTGGTAAGAAATCACATAGGAGAAAAACTTTCTTTAATGATGGTTTACGCTGTATAACAGACGAAGGAAGCCATGACAAGAAACCAGTTTTGGAGTGAGGGTCCGATGTATAGAATCTGCCATTTTCATCACTGCATTAGAAGGATTTTCCACATCAGATGACGATTTCTCTCATCTGTTCATTGGCTTCTAAGGTGTGCGGGCAATGTTCCAAGGCTTTATACTCTTTCTTCATGTGCAGGCCCCGCTTAGGTGAATCATGCCATTCCAAACAAGGCAAAAAAGATACAGTTTCATGCTGACTTTGACACAAAAATAGTACACAATGCACATTTCACAGTTTGCATAGCAGTTCTAAATGATGAGCCCCTGTGCTAAATCTGGCTTTGTATTAGCTGTGTATGTGAGTAGAAAGAAAAGTATATTTATAAAATATCTGTACAGAGCACAGTGACATATTAAACTTATACAATTATTACAAAAGTAAAGGAAACAAACATTCAGAATACCCTGCTGACAGATGTAAATTCCCATGGGAGATTAGATATGGGTTGGGGGGTCGGGGATATTACAATTCTCTTTCCAGGCATCCATTTACTACTACAGTTCAACCTTTCCATAGCATTTGTGAGCATTGACTGTGAACCGATCCATAAAGTTTCATAGTTTGTTACAATATTGAATCAATTTTAGTTATCTCATCTTCTATATTTCTAATGAGAGTTTTAAATAAGCAAGCCAGGTCAGACTCCCTTATTCATAGCAACAGACATGGGTGTATCCTGGGGATGTGCAAGGCTCTACTTCATGGTCACTTTATTCATTAGACATATCTAGAACTTGGTACATCTATCTATCTATCTATCTATCTATCTATCTATCTATCTATCTATCTATCTATCTATCTATCTATCTATCTATCTATCTATCTACAGTATCTGTCAGTCTGTTGGTCTGTCTGTCTGTCTGTTGTTTTGTTTTTGGTTTACTTTAGTTTCTTTAGTGCTATACTAATTGTTTCTTACTTCATGTAATAGTTTAGACACGGACCATGGTTACCATCCATCTATCCATTATCCAACCTGCTATATCCTAACTACAGGGTCATGGGGGTCTGCTGGAGCCAATCCCAGCCAACACAGGGCGCAAGGCAGGAAACAAACCCCGGGCAGGGCGCCAGCCCACCGCAGGGTACCATTGTTACCACTATCTTTATAGCAGTAGCACTATATTGTAATGTTACGTGTCATGTAGCCGTCAGCCCAGCTAGCCAGCAATGGCTGATTCTACCAACAGCAACATGCCACCAAAAGACTGGAGAAGTTCACCAATGTTAAAATCAGTTAAGAAGATCAAATTCAAAATTAAGTCAATGAGGAACAACTCAGTTATTCCACAGAATACTTCATCCTGTCTTGAACACATCTTCTTTTTCAACTTCCAGAGTTATCCACAATCACAGATTTTTGTTGCTGTTTTTTGATTCCAAATATATTATTTAGCAGGGTAAAAAAGAAGAAGAATGATTGGGTCTAAAACTATGAGAGTTAGCATAATATTGTATATTATATAAACAGTATAATGAATTGTGTTTGAAAAAGAAATAAAAATTAAAAACCTTGAAAAATTCCATTAGCAGAAAAATATGTTCAACTAAATGCTGTGCAAATATAAGAAAGATACTAATGCAAGGATTATTGTGTATAATTATGCCTGATAGCTGAAACCTTTTCTCTTATGCAGTGCATCAATGAAGAACCTTTCTTTATTTCAGGGCCATGCTACTGTATCTTATTCCTTCTGCTCCTCTTGTGTGCAAAATATTCCCTGTTCATCCATCCATCCATCCTCTTCTGCTTATCCGAGGTCGGGTCGCGGGGGTAGCAGCTTAAGCAGAGAGGCCCAGACTTCCCTCTCCCCGGCCACTTCTTCCAGCTCTTCCGGGAGAATCCCAAGGCGTTCCCAGGCCAGCCGGGAGACATAGTCCTTCCAGCGTGTCCTGGGTCTTCCCCGGGGCCTCCTTCCGGTTGGACGTGCCCGGAACACCTCACCAGGGAGGCGTCCAGGAGGCATCCTGATCAGATGCCCAAGCCACCTCATCTGACTCCTCTCGATGCGGAGGAGCAGCGGCTCTACTCTGAGCCCCTCCCGGATGACTGAGCTTCTCACCCTATCTTTAAGGGAAAGCCCAGACACCCTGCGGAGGAAACTCATTTCAGCCGCTTGTATTCGCGATCTCGTTCTTTCGGTCACTACCCATAGCTCATGACCATAGGTGAGGGTAGGAGCGTAGATCGACTGGTAAATTGAGAGCTTTGCCTTACGGCTCAGCTCCTTTTTCACCACGACAGACCGATGCAGAGCCCGCATCACTGCGGATGCCGCACCGATCCACCTGTCGATCTCACGATCCATTCTTCCCTAACTCGTGAACAAGACCCCGAGATACTTGAACTCCTTCACTTGGGGCAGGATCTCTCCTCCAACCCTGAGAGGGCACTCCACCCTTTTCCGGCTGAGGACCATGCTCTCGGATTTGGAGGTGCTGATTCTCACCCCAGCCGCTTCACACTCAGCTGCGAACCGATCCAGAGAGAGCTGAAGATCACGGCCTGATGAAGCAAACAGGACAACATCATCTGCAAAAGCAGTGACCCAATCCTGAGTCCACCAAACCGGACCCCTTCAACACCCTGGCTGCGCCTAGAAATTCTGTCCATAAAAGTTATGAACAGAATCGGTGACAAAGGGCAGCCCTGGCGGAGTCCAACTCTCACTGGAAACGGGCTCAACTTACTGCCGGCAATGCGGACCAAGCTCTGACACCGGTTGTACAGAGACAGAACAGCTCTTATCAGGGGGTCCGGTACCCCATACTCCCGGAGCACCCCCCACAGGATTCTCCGAGGGACATGGTCGAATGCCTTTTCCAAGTCCATAAAACACATGTAGACCGGTCAGGCAAACTCCCATGCCCCCTCCAGGACTCTGCTAAGGGTGAAGAGCTGGTCCACTGTTCTGCAACCAGGACGAAAACCACACTGTTCCTCCTGAATCCGAGGTTCGACTATCCGACGGACCCTCCTCTCCAGAACCCCCGAATAGACTTTTCCAGGGAGGCTGAGGAGTGTGATCCCTCTATAGTTGGAACACACCCTCCGGTCCCCCTTTATTCCCTGTTATACTCAGATAATGCAGAAATTTAGTTCTACAAAGGACATAAAGAGTTCTGACAAAATATCTGTCTTAGGAAAGAAACAAAACAAAAAAAAAACGGATGGCTCACTTCAATTATGCAGAAGACATCTTGTTACGAGCTTCATCGTTCTTTTTTTTGAACGAGATCATTTAACCAAAGGCCAATGCTTATGTGTTATAATAATAGACTTTCAATCCAATCCATCCATCAGGATTTTTCCATTAGAGGGTCATTGACAGCTGTTCAACTCAATATGCTGTTAAAATACATTTGTATAAAATGTGCTTTACTAAATGATACAAGAGTTATTACAGGCCATACAGCTATGGCATCTGTTTAATGTGCAGAAAAACAAGCAACAGAGCATGTTGAACAAGGCAGCTCTAAAGACACAATCCAGCCGGTAAGAGATCATTTTTAATTCTGCAACACACATTTTTTATAATATATATTTTTATGAGGTCATTTCTGACAGCCGTCATTACATGTTATGATGAGTCCCCTTAATTCTGCTGCAGTGTTGATTCGTTACTCTCTCAAAGGTATTAAGTTGTTGCTTGCACTTTTTTCCTTTTATCTATCTATCTATCTATCTATCTATCTATCTATCTATCTATCTATCTATCTATCTATCTATCTATCTATCTATCTATCTATCTTGCTGATAACCATCTGTCACATTCAGTTATTGCTAAATGCACAAAACAAGCTGTTTTATTGACTTGACTAGTACGCTAAAATTAGGTTTCAGTTTTGTAATATTAGACCCACAGTCTGTCCCATTTAAAGAATATTACTTAAATCACATTTCCAATGATTTTTTTCCAAGCTGTATGGTTTAATATTTCAAGCATTCTCATCTACACAGTGTTCACAAATAAGATAAATAATAACACAGGTTTAGGGAACACTCCAACAGCACGTTGCTAGCATGCTGACAAAAGCTACATAAAGAGACCATCTTGCACCTGCACATTTTTGGCTGGCAGACAGACAATCTGCAAGACACTTAATTAAAGTTAGGATCCTCGCAGTTCATTATTTGTATGCATTCTTATTAAGAAGATCCTTTCCCCTGTTCTCAGATTTACACTGCACCATTCTTTTGAATTTATCCCACAGCTAGTGCCATGTAAAATAACATATATTTTGCTTTAAAACATCAGTTCAAATATATTAAGTAACATAACATTCTTATACTTGTTTATTGCAGTTCAGTTATATATGCGTTGCACATTATTGAAAAATAATAAATCAGGTATATTATATTTAGATTTTTTAAACAGCTTATGGCTTGCCCAACCCATTGTTTTCATACCAAATACCACATTAGCATTTTTTGGCTTTGTCTCAGGTGAAGGTATTATGGCTCTTCAACTATATTTAGAGGCCTTCAGTGTGATGCGATCAATTTTGCAATAAATAATGGTAGTTAATGCTTTAGACTTTGTTTCATTCATTGACATAAGTTGTACATTCATTAATTAAAGTCTGCCACAGATTTTGCTTCCTACTGTTAGCTTTTAACATTATGCATGTTTTGCTCCTAAGTGATAAGCCAGCGATGTTGTAATTCGGCACTAACTTTACAAGTATCGACATTTTTATCCTTTGAACCATCTGCGAGTGTTTTAAATCAAAAGGAAACATCATACATTTGGTATTTCTCAGCCTTTGTTAATGGAATAGCTTAGATTGGGGATTCCCCAAACTTTATGTCAAGGACCCCTTAAATGTTGTACCATCTCATCAGGGCCCCTACCTAATATAAAGCCAATGCCACAAAGAAGAGAATGATCTTGAAACTCTGATAACAGCAGTCACATGGCAAGGTTTGCTATAACAGTAGGGTCTGTTAATCAAAATAAATACTTAACTACAGAAAACTATTGGCATATATGTGAATAAATTCAAGTGATATCTCTGGGTCAGGGGTCTTCTACCTTTTTTCTTGGCATACCACTTACCACCAAGTATTGAAATATTTTGCAGTGCTATCATTTTTATGTTTTGGATCTTAAATTGTTTCTCCTTCTAATTCTGCTTTTAGCGATTTTAACAAGTGATTACAGAGAGTTTTTTTGTGTGGGTGTTTATGTCTTTTAGTTTTTCTTATGCATATGAAATGCTTTTTTTAATTAATTATTTTTAATGTAAGAACAGTAGCAAGGATTGATAAGGAATAGAAATCAGAAACCCTAAAATGTTCATATTTATATAATCATACAGTTATATATGAATCAAATCAAGCATTAAAGTAACTCTAAGTAAATTAAACTCTAAGTCAGGAAAATAAATCAAAGTCAATTGGGAAGGCTGGGCATCTTTATGTTTTATTTGGCCATTACTGTCAGTGCCAGGTGCCAATTTTCAGTAGTTTTAGTAGAGTTCTGGTTCAACCTTCAGCCTAGACTTATAGAGGGTGGTCTAGATCTAATTATGCAGATCCAGATCATCTGGATGACTTTGATTTACGCGGGGACGATTCCAGTTCAGTGCAAAGACGATTCTTCATGTCATCAGTTCACACACGTCTCGATGGTCCGGGATTTTTCTAATGTAATAAACTTAAGTTATTGCGTAATGAAAATTGCATAATTAGATATGGACCACCCTATATTGATATGTAAAGCAAGAATGAAGGTTTACCAAACCCTGGCAACTGTCTGAAACATTAACTGTTGATGAGTAGAATGATACTAAAATAAAATGTTAGAAACGTGTGTTTTATTATCAATAATTACTCCACTTCATCTTTGTTTTTCATTGTATATTATTCTGCCTTAGTCTGCCAATTATATATATACCAGCAGTGTTCTTCACATGTAATCAGTTGAAATGTAGTGAATGACCTAAAATGGTGAAAAGGTAAGCAGTAAGCTGGCCAAGGTTTAAATTTAAAGTTTAGTTAGCAAAAACTGAAATAAGGGAAATATCACAACATTACAAATGTGCCTTCTTCAAGAAGTAACTAGTAGGTTACAACCTACGGATGTTCTGCAGCAATTAAAGTAAATTAAGCCTTGCAAATTAAAGCAAACAATTTGCGCAGGTGTCCCAGCTTGTGTTGATTACTTAAAAATCCGCTATCTGTCCTAAAGCAGAGGTGAAACAGAACTCTGAAGGAGTTACTGGACAATATTACACTAGCATGGGACAAATTAACAATGGCAAATGAGACATTTTTGAATTATCAAAATCAGCACCTTTTGCTCATATAACAGCCAAAGTGCATTGATTCACAATGCCAGTCACTCTGTCATCAGCTCTGCCTGATGGCGTTGGTCTTCCAGAGTTTTAAGATAAGTCATTCGAGTCATTGGGGTGCAAATGCATAGCAGCTTGTAAGGAAGATACATGATAGCCATTATTGGTTGGAGTACTGCTTTTTTCCCCCCTGTCCTTCATGTGTGGACGGGTTTAATGAAGTATTACTCCAGCATAGGTGACAGACTATTTAGGGAGGCATGTTTAATTACTGTATGTTTTGAAATGTCCCATTTTTAAAATCAATGGAGTCTTCTCATAAGTTATGATACATGTAGCTGTACCTCAGATATTAACACTTTTACTTTACAGAAATGTGAAGAACTTTTTTTGATGGCAGTTGGGAGCAGAAATAAGAAATCAGTATGGCACAGACCTCCAAATCAGGGTTATATAGCAAGGAATTGAACCAGCAACCTCAGGCTTTGAAGTCCAAAAGCCTTAGTGACTACAGTGTAGTGCCTTGTTTATTATTCACCTTGCCTAAGTATTTTTATTTGCTCAGTATATCCATCCCTCCATTTTCCAACCCGTTGAATCCAAACACAGGGTCACGGGGGTCTGCTGGAGCCAATCCCAGCCAACACAGGGCACAAGGCAGGAACAAACCCCGGGCAGGGCGCCAGCCCATTGCATGCTCAGTATATTTAAACATAAATATTTTGCAAACTTCTTTCCATAACTAACTCAAACACATTTAGCATAAAAGCATTTTTATGTAATTTGTTTTGAAGAACAAGAAACTTCATCCCTTAATATTATAAATCATTTAATTAATGCTGACCCAGCTTGTCTTAATTACTTTCTTCAAAGCAGAAAAGAAAAACTAAATGACTCAACGATGAGCCATCCATCAGTCTCTAATGTCTTTCACACTGAAACTGCTTTAGCTAATGAGACTCTAAAATGAATGACTCCTTAAATGTTAACACAAATTTTGATTAAGTTAGCAAAAAACTTTAAAGAATTTCTACTTTTTTTATGTGCCTGTAACTGTAAAGTGTGTCTGCTACATGACAAATTAATTGATTTAGGAAGCCATTATTTATGTTGTGTGAGTCAAACAGAATCCTCCCATTCAGAGCCTCTTTATTCCTGCCCTTGCTTGTCCATCAGTCAGGCTTGTGGCTTAGATGTCGGACTTGCAGTTGGTTCGAAGATGACTGTAGTGGGGTGTGAGGTCACGGCCATAATGGCAAGCAGCAGGCAGTGCTTTAGAGAGAAAGCAGCACCCTATAAGATTCTGAAAATAAAAAAGTCTGATTGGAGCTACATACATTGTTAAAATGAAAGGACAACCACTAGGGGGCAGTAAGTCAGGTGCTTATGGACAATAAGCCATTCTAGGAAAAGAAGAGGCAGATTTATGTTTGAGTTTTTGTTGTATATCATTTATTTTAGCTTATTTTTGTAAGTTGTCTAGAATTAAGGGATCTACTAAATGAATTATAAGGTGAATGAGAAGAATAGCAACAAGGGATAAAGTGTGGTTTGTCCTTGCAGGTGGTTTCCCTATCAAAAAAAAACAAATTAAAAATGGGTGTTTTTTGCTATTCAGAAGAATACTCGCAAATGAGCAATTGCTTTAGAATGTGTATACTTTTGCTATGTGTACTTCTCCTTGCCTTCAGCTTATACTCTTAAGCTTTCTTTGTCATCTTTATTTAACTCTCACTATTAATATAGTATATACATCACAAAATATCGCTCTATTGTAAAGCATTGCGTTATACCAGAGGCTCTCTGACTCAGTCCTGAGGACCCAGTGTGGCTGCACGTTTTTGTCACAACCGACTGCTGTTTGCAATTGGACTCCTAACCTACTTAAGCAAGCTGTTATTTCCCAATTTCTAAGTTTTGGATGTGATGTAAAATTATAAAACTGAGTTTGGTATTTTTATATTAGAACATGGATGTCCGACTCCAGGCCTGTAGGGCTACAGGTTTTCATTCTAACCCTTTTCCTAATCAGAGACCAGGTTTCACTGCTAATTAACTTCTTTTCCCTTTAGTTTAATAGCCCTGTTATTAAGGATTCAGGCCTCTGAATTGATTCTTTTCATCATTAAATGGTAGCCAAACAGAAATGAGACATGAAATGAACTGACAGAGGATCAGCTAAATTGGGCTTTCAAACTCCTACTAGTTTCTTAATGACAAGCTGACTCACGTTATTTAATTCCACAGCTTGTTGCTGCTCTCATTCAGCGACAGCAGACATTTCAAAAACTGTTGATTTTCTGTTTTTTCTAAGAACACAATCAAAATGTTTTGGTGACCTTGGAGATCAACCTTACTGAGACCTCCACCTTTCTTTATTTTCACATATTGTGTGATGGGCACACGTTAGCTGGTCCTGTGGAGGCTTGTTTTGTATCTCATTATTGTTTGGCTGCTACTGAAGGAAAAAGAAACCACTAATAGGCCTGAGTCAACTTAATTAAATCCAAGGCAAAAGAAGTTAATTAGCAGCTAAAAATGGTCACTAATTAAGAAGATGGTTAGAATGAAAACCTGCAGCCTTTCAGGAGTTTGACACCCCTGTATTAGAATATACCAAGCTTTTATCAATGTTACATATTATGTATGTCTCTTTGTTTGTTCTCTCTCTCACTTTTGTGGGGAGCGATTACTTAAAATTTCTCTGACGCCACTCATCACAAGCTGACCATTTTCTTTCTTCGTATACCTATATATGTTCTTAAAAGTTCACAAATTCATTCTGTCCTTCTGTTCCTTTCCTTTTCAACATTTCAGCTGGAACTCCATCTGCTCCTTGTGACTGCCCTTTGTTCAAATGCTTCAGATCTTCAGTAACCTCTTGTCACCATAACTCCGGTTCTGACTGGTCTCTGTCAAACTCTACTTTACTTTCCAAATGGATTTCTTGATGTTTTTCATGCTTTCCATACAATTCTTTAGTATATTCTCTCTGTCACATTTTAATATTTTCACTCTCCATTGGTAATACTCTTTGTGATTTTTTTTACATCTAGTTTTTGTTTCCCTTGTCTTTTGATATAACTTCTCTGAATTTCCGGAACAAAGCATCTGTTCTTCAAGATCTGTTCAGGTGTTCCATTTCTTTAAACCTGTCTTCCCACCATCTACCTTTGTCCTTATTCTTTACCTTGTTCTGTAGTTTTTATGATCTCTTTTTGTTAACATTGACTCCATAACTCAATAAGGTTTCTCCCTTTCAATGTATTCTTGCACACTTTTCAGATTGCTTCAGATTCAATAATGTTTCATACACATATACACATCTCTATATTCCTATAATAGCCTTTCTCTTATTTGTTCAGTAAAATTTCTATCCTCTGTACCTCAGCTTCTACATTGTATTTTCTTTAATTTAAATTTTGCTGTCATCAAACTAAGTTTATGGTTAACATTTGAACTAGGAAAGGAACAGGCATTCTTCACATCGTATGATTACTTTTTTTTTGCACCAAGATGTAATCAATTTGAAATCTTCTGAGATCTCCATATAAACCTTCTCCTCTTTTCTTTTTAAAAGCACATATTTGTTAGACAGAGTTTATTTCTCTTGCAGAACTCTATCAGCGTTTCTTCTCTGTCTTCTCTAGGGCCTCTTCCTTTTCCAACCACTGAGCTGAAGTCAGCCATTACAATCAAGTACTAGCAAATTGTGCTCGCGAAAATTTTGCAAGAATAAAAGCGTTAATGAAATGATGAAGAGGGAAAGAAGAACATCACATGTTACAGTAAGAAAGGAGATTATTTTAATAAATAGTGACTTGTGAGAGGACTCAATACTATAATAGTCACATAATTAGTATGGGATGTTATTATAGTCACTTACAGTACAACAGCATGAATATTTACAGTACAAAGTGTAATATGAACCGGTTAACAGAACATCTTGGATAAAAAGGGAAATGCAGGGCACATGTAAGTCAGTATGTGTGAAGTGTGGCCGTCAGGTAATGAAGTATACCACCGTCTATAACAATTGTTGGAAAATGCATTTTGTTGAATAAACGTTATTGTCAGCGAAAATCCCGTGTGTGTCACCCACAAGTACCTGTACATTTAACCCAGGTTTCGATGTAACTCTGGAAAATGTAGTGTACAACGGGCCATAGGTAAAAACACGGCCTGACAAATAAACTCTGACATTATTAAACATTTGTCGATGTGACTTGGTGATAGTCATACAATATGCTAAACGAATGGGGAATTGCCTATGCCGTAATATAAAAGGAATATCTTGTTTTGAGCTGTCAGTGTTATGGAATCCCTGTAGTGTTTCTTGCTGTCTGACAGTTTGCCACTACTCTTCAGAAAGGTTGTGTGTGTAATTTGTTTTTTGTTCACTGTCTAGGTGCAAGACTTGCTGTCGTTGATCTTCGGATAATGTCGTTCTGTGGTTTGTCATACGTTGTCTTTGTTGTTCTAAGGCATCTGTGCTGGTTGGACTGGTGTGATGTAGATGTTTCTGCTTCTGTCCGTTGGTGTGAATGTGTAAGCTGGTGAGACAGTTTCTGTTGGTCGCAGCTAGGCCGTATATGCCTTTTCATTTTATCAGGAGGCTTACGTTGAAGTGAAGAAAAAAGGAGGTGTAAAATGGTTTTGTCACAATGCAGTTTCTGTGAGTAACAAAGTATGCACCGAATAAACAGTAAAATACCACAGTTGATAATTAGTCACATTGAAGAATTGAAAACTTGAAGATAAGCCTAAGACCAAAAACTCTGCCAGGAACACGGATTCCTTGCTATGGTTGTGGAGGGATATAGTAGTTGTGGCAACTATATATCGAGCATGGATGGTCACAAGCGAAATAATATAAGGATTGTTTTACTTTTTCCATCATAACCTTCAACAGTCTTGTGAAAAGTCAATTTCCTGCTGGGGATAAATATTTCCTTTTTTTTTTTGTTCCTAGGCATTGAGGTTAAACCATCTTCATTCTGTCACAGAAATATTCCACCTTCATGTCACAGGGGCCAGCAGTATTGTCTAGTATCAATAAGTTTCTTGTCCTTCTGAACAGATAATTCTGTAATTGCCTAGTAAAATTGTTCCATTCAGTTCCATTCTAGGGTGCTCAATCTATTTTTTTCATTATTTTCCAGCTTTTCAAGTTATAATAAACTAAACTAGCTAAACCTAGCTGCTCTATTTTAGGGATTTTGCATGTTAACAACGTGAGAGGCCATATGGATGCAACATC
Organism: Polypterus senegalus; assembly: GCF_016835505.1. Taxonomy (NCBI): domain Eukaryota; kingdom Metazoa; phylum Chordata; class Cladistia; order Polypteriformes; family Polypteridae; genus Polypterus; species Polypterus senegalus. Next base: position 247,861,963 of record NC_053156.1, on the reverse strand, counting down.
ATACAGCCTACTGATCTGATCCTGTTAACATTATTCCTGAACATTTAAGTATCCAATTCCATTACATCACTACAAAGTATACTGAGGTGGTTTCCCATTGTCTTCCTCAAAGTGTTTTTGATAAGTCACCATTTCTATCTAAATGGCCAGTTCTGCACATCATAAACACCACCCTTTAATGCCTGTTTTATGGCAGCATATTTAGCAACCCTTCCCACCACAGGATTTGATGAGGAAGGCGACTTAGTCTCCAAATACCCAACCATGTAATATATTGTTCTGGGTTACATGCTATTAGTAGTAGGTAGCTGCCAATGTTATCTGATATTAAGCAGAAATTTCATTATTAAGATGTGTGGAAGTTTGATATTTAGTGCATGGGAAGATTAGAGTGAACTAAATCTTTTCTATTTTTGGTGCACCTCATTCATGCAACTGCTGCATTTCACTGAGAGTAGAATTAATGGATTCTGATTAGCTGTGAACACCAAAGAGGAAACATAATTTGCTGAAAAATGTAGTGCAAACTGGTTGTTCAATACTATAGAAAATTGAAAGAATGTGGCAAGTAAAATTATCTGATTGGATGAATAAAACGTCATTTATGGTTAATCAAATGATCAAAAGATGGTGCAGCCTAATGTGCTGAAAAGCTAATCACTGATTAAGTAATGGAAAGATGCAGTACAATAGACATAAAGAAGGTGACAATCTGAATGGTGTAAATACATATTCAAACACAGATCCAACAAAAAAGTAGAAGGAAATTGTGCAGAAGAAGGTTGACAAAAACACTTAAACAATACATCATTCAGGGATATGGCAGCAGCACATGGGCATAGCAGTGGGTTCACAGACCCGGTTTCACTTATCCTGGGCCAATTTGGAGTTGCCAATCATTTTAATGAGCATAAGGACTGGACTGCTGACTCTTGCCGCTTTCTCAGCACGTACCATTTCAATATATGTCACACAACCAGCATTACAGCATTCTGAAGAGTTCTATGGGTCACACTAGTTCTCAATTATTTTCTCAAGTTATTGCCAGATATTACTATTGACAAAGACTTAAAAAATAATATGGACTTCAATAATTTAAACTCCTTGATATTGAGGAATATTGAGCCTTTGACATGAGTGATTGCCGAAAAGATCTAGAAGCATTACAATTGTTTATTTTCACTGAAAGACATGGATCCCATAGCCCATGTCTTAAGGGCAAATCAAGATTCACCAAAAGGCAATTCAAAATAATCATTAATATATGATTTTAATATATGAAAATATTGTAAATTGAGTAACTTTATTCTGCTTTGTCTTTGAAGTCTTAATTTACTTGTGTGCTTCATGGAAAATGATAGTTTATAATGCATTGTACAGTCTCACCTTTAGATATACAGCCCAGGTCCTCTAAGCACTTGATTATATTCAGATGAATGCAATGGCAGAATGGCAGACAACAGCAGTGCTGTGTTGAGTGGCTATCAAATAAATCTCAAATGAAATCTCTCTATCAATATGTTAAATGTCTTTATTTCCAAATGTTTAGATTTCAGAAGCAATGCTGTTTTGTGTTATAAAATCCTTATTCCGTTTTTTTACTTTGATATGTATAAAGTTCACGGCAAGGTAAAACATTAATATTTTAATGTAACAAAAACATATATTTCTATAGCACATTTTCATACAATACATGCAGCTCAAAGTGCTTTACAAGATGCTAAAAAATAATAAATTAGAAATTTATTTTCTGACAGTCCTGAGGCAGTACCAAGAGCAGGATTGTGCAAGAGTGTTGTTTCTGGAACCAAAAATGGAGAAAGGTCCTCATTATCTCTTTTAGTTGATAATAGCTGTCACACCAGCAAGTTCTTTCATAGAACTCTGGCAATTTAAAATTTCCAGCTTTGCCTAAGTGACATCATAATAAACTTTTGCCAAGTCTCAGTTGCTTAGCCCATTTAAAAAAAAAAAGTGTATGGCTAAGCTCATCCATTGACTTTGCTCTGAAGAGTACAACAGTTTCTGAATTGTCTAATGGCAGAAGGCAGCAATTTTACGGTTAATATTTATGAGTCCTTTTCTGCCTTCATCTAGTGGCAAGAATAATACACTCCACCCCAATGAATAAAATCCCCCCCAAAAAGTGCCTCCTGTATCTGATAAACTAGCTGAGATGGGGACTGCAAACAAATACTTTGGTGTTACAAACTGGAGATCACCAGGTTGTGGATGACTAGCATTTGTCCTCAGTAAGACAACTTCCATCTAGCAAACCAAGCTGTGATTTTTCACTATCATGCCATCCCAGTTCTTTTGGACATACTGTTCATCTTAAATACAGTGCTCCACTGAAGACCCCCTCCTAGACAAGGAAGACTGCATCCAGTTCTTTTCCCAACTAGCACTGCACTACTTTTACTTCAAAAAAATTTTTGCAGATGAAAGTTTTTCATAATTCCTCTGGCACTCAGTTCCTCCAGATCAGTTTGATTAGTGATAACTACAGAAATATCATCTTCATATACAGTGACTTTCCCAGGGTCCATTTTGCAATGAGAAATGAGAAAACCAGTCAAAACCTTTCTTACTTGTACCAGGAATGGCTCCAAGGCCAAAGTGTACAGCAGCCCTGTCTGACTCCTCTTCAAAAGCCATGAACAAGCCACCATTGACCTTAATAATGACAGAAATGTCACTATATAGTACTGAATATACTTAATAAACTGTTCCCCAGACCCAAAAGCCTTTAATGTACTCCATAAAAATGAATGGCTAAATAGTCTTCTACTGGTCAAGTCTGTAAATGAAAAAAATTTGCTGCAGCAAGAATGTCCTGGATCAAAAACACATGACTTTGATCTGAATGCATCACCTCTCCTAGGACTTCAATCATTCTGTTAGCCAAAGCTTTGGAGAAGATTTTATAATCGGTACATAGGAGAGACATTGGCTGCTACTTCTTAATAAGACATAAATCTACTTTCTTTGGCAGAAGTGTGATTATTGCTCTTCTACATCTTCTAAGTAGCACACCAGATGTGATGTGATATCCCAGAACTATTTATAAATAGGGGGATTTTATTCATTGGGGTGGAGTGTATTATTCTTGCCACTAGATGAAGGCAGAAAAGGACTCATAAATATTAACCGTAAAATTGCTGCCTTCTGCCATTAGACAATTCAGAAACTGTTGTACTATTTATATTTTAACTCAGCTGGAATGCCATCAATTACCGGGATCTTTCTGTTGTTCAGCTTAGTCAGTGAGGTACAGTTAAGCTAGAGTCACCTCAGTGTTCAGATCTAAAACTCCTGCTTTGGGAAGCTGTGGTAACTCCTGCTGAAAGAACTGTAAGTCATTACCACCATCATCCCCCCTCACCCCTAAACACAACAAACAGCTTTTCATAAAATTCATGGGCCATCTATATTTTTCTCACTGGGCTCTTGTGTCTCTCTGCCATTTGGTTTTCTCATACAATGCAAGATTTTGCATTGTGAGTTCTTTTTCTCAAGCCCACAGACGTACTGTGTTGGTGCATCCATCTTAGCTAACTGCTGAAAACAAAACCTCACTAAAGCCTCTTGAGTGCTTGTCTGTAGTAGGTAGGCCAGCCCCTGTCTTCTAATTTTTAGACTCGCCAGGAGTTGCTCTTTTGGACCATGAATGTTTCAATGATTCAGTTATCTGGCTTTCTACTGCTGCCATTTCTGTCTGTAAAGATTTGGTGACATTTCTGATATACTGCTGACCTAAGGACTAAATATGATTCTTCCCAAACTCCCATCACTGTTGGGAGCTGGTGAACTCCTTCTTCTTAGCCCTCCAACCTCCCCATAAATAAATAAATCTTTACATTTTTTATTTTAAGGATGAGTAAATTAAAATGCCAATATGGACTGGGCGGTCTGTAAGTGTTTAAAAAGGAACATACAAAAGACCAGGCTGTAATCAGAAAAGTCTGTGGGTATAATATAGCAAACTTTAAACAAATCTAAAATTATAAAACCGATCAAGACTTGCCATTGAAATCATCTCTCCATTCATACTTCCCCATGTGTAATGCCTATAGGCCCTGTTTTTCTTTATCCTCCATACATCTTCTAGCCCAGACTCTCTTAATATGTTGCTCAAAGCCTATGCTGAGCGAGGGTGCAGCTCCAGTCCATTATTCCTATCCAGTTGCGTATCAAGTGTACAAGTCAAAGTGTACTCTGCTTTATTCCCATTCATGTTTATTCTCACATCTTCAATTGTTTCCGCAAGAAATTATTCTGTATGTCTTTACTTTCTCCCCTTTTTTTCTCCATCGATATAGTCATTTCTCCTGTTTTCTCATATTCTGTCAGGGCAGTTTTTGATTAAATGTGAGTCACTGCCACAACCAAAATACTTAATTTCATCAGAAATGATGAAAATCACATAGTTGAACCTGTCTAGTCTAAACTTCATTGCCATATTTAAATTTTTATCCATTTTATTTAACACCATATAAACTTGTCTTCTAAAAGACAATACATGTTTTAAATCTGGTGATTTATATCCTAATGGGATAAAACAGATTTGTAAAACCAATCATCCATGATGCTGCAGCTCTTTCTATTGTTTCATTTTTTAAAATAGACAGCACATTCTTAATGGTGGTTCTACGGACTGGGAAGGCCAACGGAGACACCTGTATAAAGGAGCCATTAATTAACAACCCCCATCTCAACCACTAACGGGATCAAATCTACTGAGCTCAAGAAAATCACAATCGACCTGCTCATTCATGAAGCCAACTTAATCTTCTCATGGCAGTCCACCTCACTGACTGCCAACACTCCTGTGATATAAGTTTAATCATGTGGCAGTGACTCAGACGCCCAATGTTTGCAGCCATATCAGCTGCTGTGGCCCAAAGTCACTGCAAAACAATAAACTATTTACAACCAATCCAGATAGAAAATCCTTGTATAAAAAATACCAAGAAAAGTTCACCTTACTCACCACACAGAGTCAGCCATTGGCACCACTACTAGCATTAGAAACAACCACCCAGCATGCAGAGTGACAGAAAAACAGGAAGGAAGAGGATAGATAATGTGAGGGACAATCAGAATCTTTACCCGGCCAGGACCCCTCCTTAAAGGAAGGACAGCAGAAGATGTTTTTTTAACACATGCGAGCACACGGGCTCACATCCAACACTGTTTCTCATGCAGACCCTATTTGCTCTGGGGTGTAGTGATGGTCTGGATCTTTCTATGGGGATGAGAGAGAATCCACACTGTCTGCACCCCTTTTTGTCTTGGGTGTGAACTTTGCCAGGTTTGGGCATTTTGATCACCAGCAGAATTGAGCCAGTCCCCTTTTTCCCTCCACACAATTGGTCATCACACTCCGGTCAATTGTTGGGGACCTGGCTACTCAACATCCATCACAAGTAATTTGCAGAGTCAATTCCATCAGGTCTCCTTTATTATGTATGGTAATGGTGATACTCACCTGAACCGCCTCTTCTAATATGCTGGATAGTTCCCCGATGTGTCACCTCAGCCACTCTTGTGCCTTGGCTGTCTCCTTCAGCCTCACGAGTACCTCCTTTAGAGTCCCCATGAACTTCAAATACTCAGAGGATCTGTACAGATTTTTTTCAAAACATGGCAGGATCTAATCAGTAATATTTTAGAATAAGCTCTTAAAGTACAGAGAAAGCAATTATTTCTGCATTTCTTTTTCTTCTCTATTCCTCTCTATTGGCTTATCAAACTCATCAATTTAGGTATGTTTACAAGCTTTAGGTTTTACTCCATTGGCCTTGCTCTATCTCTCAGGGGTGGGGGTCAACTTGTACTTTTTGTAAAAATTGATTGATTTCTATGAAATGATTGCAATAAAATTAATAAAATTTCCAAAAAAAAAAAAGAGTCCCGATGAACTGTAAAACATTGTGTACGGGTTGGAGTACCCTTTCCAGCCCACGTATATGTCACTAAGACACTTGGGCATTGATCACACCCACCCACTGGCTGTGAGCCAGGAAGCATGCAGCTCCTCAGTACACGCTCCAGGTTTCCCGGAGGTTCATTAGAAATGCAATTACAGTGTCTGGTTTCTCGCCAACGGAACTCCGCCTCTATTAGATTAGTGATGGAGATCGCAGATACCTGCTGTACCTCCTGACATGTATTGATAGTAAGTCCTTTACTCACCTCCCCTTTCACCTTCAACTTCAGGGGACTGTTGTTAGTCGGATTGGGCGGCAGGCAGTATCAGGGCCATCTACTGGTCTGTGGGGCGAGATCCTCCCAGCTTGTCAGCACCATCGTGATCACTCTCAGGGATGTATAGTGGCCACAGACGGACACCTGGACATTCTGCCTCTAAAAGGTACGACCCTGGAAAACAAGATGAAGAGTCCCACAGTATTTTGTCCCAGGGTTCCACACTTACCTTGGCTTGGGCTCTGCTCTTTAGTTCTCTCTTATCCTGGGTGGCCACATAGCTCCCCGCGTTGGCATCCATGCCAATAGTGATCATGTGCGTTTGGCTCCTCGCTGCCTTCACGGACCACCTGAAACTTTTTCTTCCCATCACAGTGGAACAGAATGTTCCATTGATGAGCTCTATGTGTGCTATTGTGCTGTATGTCTCCTGCCACCACCGGCCAGGAAGTCCCATCTGGGATGGCACATGTGGACTACTGGGTGCTCACCAGTCACCCAAACACCTAACATGACAGGCACAGACACAAGTGCAATAAAATAGGATTTTATTCCATGGGAAACATTTTCCAGTCCTTTCCCACTAGCACCAATCACAGTACAGTCTAGAAATACAGTACACAGCAGTTGCAATCCAGGTATCTGCCAAGTTCCAGGTCGGGGAAGACAGTGCCTTCAAAAGTCATCTCCTCCTGTTCTTCCTTTAAGGAGGAGTTCTGGTCGTCATCCCACACAATAGATAGATAGATAGATACTTGAAAGGATACAGTACTATAAATTAAATACAACAACATGAAAAGCAATATATAAGGAAGAATTTCTTTGTAATTTGTGTACATCACAATAACTACACTTTAATTTTACTGTAAGAGATAGATAGAAAGCACTTTATTGATTTTCAAAGGGAGATTCACAACATATTGATGGCTGCTTTCTGATTGACTGACAGCAGTTTACTTCATAATCAATGTTTATATGTTTGCCACAGAGAGGTACAAAGTGTGATACCATAAAACTTGTGTAGACAAACCTTCTGGATGAATCTAATTATTTATTTCAATTGCATTGGTTTTTAGTAAATGTGCTGCACTGCTAGTTAGTTGTTCTTCCTTCTCCTTCCAAAATCTGCTGACTGGCTATTGCTGCCCTTCAGTTTGCCATTTTCTTTTTCTGTTATGACAAATCCTAAACTACACGTCACAATTTTGATAGCTGTAGCATCTAGCTTTTCTCTTGTATTTTATTAAGTAGATATCCCAGTACATTGCCTGTCATGTTCATCAACCGATCCATGTTGTCAGCTCCAGGGAAAGTGAAACACAGGTGACAGTCTGAGTGCCCTGATTATGTCTTGCTCCTCATTCACTTTTGTATTTAGAATGGTATAGTGTCAGCTTTAATGACAAAGTCTTACAAATCAGACCTGGCATTCTCCTGACATAAGCTGAATGATCTTCCAGGTGTAAGGGAATACAAGGACAAATATTAGCTGGTGTCTGTTTTCAAATGGATAATCTTAAGTAGACACAAGAAATGTCTATAAAGTTGCACACAAGTTTGTATGTAGATTGTGAAGTGCTACAAAATATCCTTCAAAGATGCTGTTTGGCAGTCCCCTCTCTTAAAATGTTTTTATTTTAGGAACTATTTTATAACCATAACCTATTATCCTTGTACCCATTTATTTTAATATGGGGATGCAATAAACCAAAGCCTATGCTGACAACACAGAGTGCAAGACTAGAAAGAGCCCGGAACAAGACACCAGTTTACTAGAGGACCCCCTTACACACAAACTGACACTCGCACAGGGCCAGTTTGGAATTGTCAGCTAACCTAATGGGCTCATCTTTAGGGGATGCAGATGGAAGAGTAGGAAATAAAAATGTTAGGTTTGAATACACGATGGGAGGTCAGAAAATTGAAACTGCACCTTATGAGTTGGATTTATGAGTCATATTGGACTTGACACTATCAACTTCCAGACAATGTTCAGAAGCCATTAAGAAAGTTAGCAGAATGTTAGGTTATATAGCACCCTGATGTGTAGAGTATAAGTCCAAGGAGGTTACGGTGAAGCTTTATGACGCATTGGTGAGGTCTCATCTGGAGTACTGAGTATAGCTGTGGTCTCCAGGTTACAAATAGGACATTGCAGTGTTGAAGAAATTCCAGAGAAGAGCGACTAGGCTGATTCCAGGGCCACAATGGATGAATTTTGAGGAAAGATTAAAAGAGCTGAGCCTATACAGTTTAAGCAAAAGAAGATTATGAGGAGACTGAAGTGTTCAAAATTATGAAAGGAATTAGCACAGTGGATTGAGACGGCGACTTTAAAATGATTTCGCAAGAAATCATTGGGACACAGTTGGAAACTTGTTAAGGGTAAATTTTGCACAAACATTAGGAAGTTTTTCTTTACACAGAAAACCATGTGGTAGACAGTAGGACTTTAGGGAGTTTCAAAACTAAATTTGATGTCATTTTGGGAAAATTAAGTGGATAGGACTGGTGAGCTTTGTTGGGCTCAATGGTCTGTTTAAGCATTCTAAAATCGTAATACTTGGAGGCAGAGCGAGAATGTGTAAATTGTTATTTTTTAACCATATATGCAAATATTAGCAGTAGTTGCATTTTCTCTTACTTTCATGTCTGACCAACACACAACAGACGCCCACTCTCTGATGCACAATAAATAAGATTGTATTCAAATGTATAGTAATAGTGTTATAAATACAAATATTAGAGAGTACCATAATACTTTATCTATACTATCCTCCTCAAGTCATTCACTTACTACTTTACTATTCCATAATGCATAATAATAATGTAACTTAAATAAAGCACAAACCAATGGGTAGCACTGCAGCCTCACAGTTAGGAGACCCGGTTCTCCCTGTGTCTGCGTGGGTTTCCTCCTGGTACTCTGTTTTCCTCCCAAAGACATGAAGGTTAGGTGCATTGGTGATTCTAAATTGTCCCTAGTGTTTGCTTGGTGTGTGTGTGTGTGTGCGCGCCCTGCGGTGGGCTGGTGCCCTGCCCGGGGTTTGTTTCCTGCCTTGCACCCTGTGTTGGCTGGGATTGGCTCCAGCTGACCCCGTGACCCTGTATTTAGTATATAGCGGGTTGGATAATGGATGGATGGACAAACCTAGTGCCACCTCTACAACAACACTGTAAAATTTTCCTGACTGTATCCCTGCCCTAGATTATGAATTCCAATGAAGCCTTTATTCTCCTTGATCTAGCAAATCCCTCTTCAGGCAGTTAGTTGTTCTCCCTCTGGCTCCTACTTTTTCTCCGCTCTTTCCCAGTTGTAGCACAAATGTATCCAGGCATATTATGTAGACCAGCTCTTTTGATATTTTTGAACTGCTAGCAGGGTTGGAAAGAGGATTCTGAATAATTAATTTGATATCAATATGGTTTAGTTTGGGCACAGATATTCCACAGGACAGCTTCAAGCCAATCGAGATCCTCTGTCCCCGTCCTTCTGAAAGAATGAGACCAAAAGCAGAGTTCAATTAAGAGCACCAATTATCCTTAGATCAATACATTACTTGGAGTGAAAACTAAAAAACTCTCCATGAATGAGCCTGAAAAATCTAACCTCTGCTGCATGTAGTCAATTAACCTTTTTACTTATAATTGCTGTTTTATATAATTTACTGATTTTTAAGAATTACATTAAAGAGGACATTACTGTATATGTCAGTAAGGTGTATGTATACTGTACTAAAATGGTGTAATTTCAATGCTGAGGTTGCCTACTAACACTCAATCTAAGTTTAAAGATATTACATTATGTTATTTGAAAATGTTATTATCTGAAATCATGCAAAAATGTATCAGAATTTGAAGTGTTAATATTAAGGTTTTTTACATCCATGTTCCATCTACCATATTGAAATACTACATCCATATTACATCTCCCATATTACAATATTACAATTCTCCTTAATAAAGGTGGACTGTATGCCCATCTAGTTGCTATTTCTCTGCCATTCCAAAAGATGGAGCATCACCAACATTTGTAGCAATAGCTTGCATTGCATTTCTCATTCTAGTAAAAGGCACATCATAAACAATAACACTGCTTTAATGAATCTCATACCAAATGGCACATAGAAGTAGCAGAGGTGTTTGCATTGCATGGTGCACTGCAAATGTTATGCTGAATGTCTGCATTGATTTCTTAGATTTCAACTTGTCTTAGACAGGTAGCACAGCAAATACATAAATAAGCCAACTACAGACTCAACAACAAATTGAAAGTCTGAGAGTGCATAACCAATAGATCACAGCAATGTGAAATTCATCATTCACAACATAATACGTTACTGCACTGTAACAGGCCAAACACAGGCTGTATCGATCCGATATGTGTAAGGTCGCTAGTGTTTTATTGTGTTATCGGATCACCTAACACAAAAGGTACCAACAAACCTCTTAGGTTGTTTTCTTAACAGGGTTAGGTAAAAGTATGAAAACCAGCTATATACTGTAATTGTTATTTGTAACCTCTTGTCTGTCTTACTGTACTCCACATATTCAACCCTAGGAACCTCTAAGATGGGTTGCTTTCTGACTGGGGTTGTCTTTATTTCAAAACCTTTACTTCAAGCCATTTTTGCCATCAATAACGGCCTTCACAACAGCATCTCTTTGAGCCTATAAGGGACCACAGCTAGACAAGGAATGGACAATCTAACTTCTTGGCTTCACTAGTGATACTTGGGCAAAGGCTTTGACGTTTAAGCTTTTATTTTAAAATTATATTTATTTCCTTTAAGGTCACCAACCAGCAAATATATAGTGATACAAAGGATCCTACAACCTGAGTGTCTTAACTCTTATTTTCACTATAAGCAGTATAGTAACACAATGCTAATGACCATTCCATTTTCTTGCAGATTATTTGTTCTCAAGCAAAATGAAAATGAAAGACAGAACTCCTCGGTAGTTTTTAAAAGCAGATGAGGTGAAGGCGATGGCTACTCTGAAAAATGTCTATTTTTACATTAGCATCCATTCCCGTCCTAGTTGCTCAAATATGTGCAAACACACACTGGTAACAGAGCATGTTGACATTTTTCTTTCAGTTTCCCATAATGCAAGTAAATTTTTCAGACATTATTATCAGAAAGTTCAAGGTTAATTTTCTGAGTTTCAAAGCTAAGTAATTGATAAATATTAAAAAAAAAAAAAAACTGCTTCGTGTTCCAGCTTCACCAGCAAGCATTGTACTCCTCTTCAGCTTGACAAGACTTCAGAATAGGCCGATTACCTGAACATTTTAAAGAATCTGCTGTACGTCTAGGTGATGTGATACTGAAGACATTATTGTGATGAGAGGCTGTCACTGGTTTGAAACTAGTGTAGTACTACATTATATTCTAAATAAATTACATACTTCCTCCCCTACCCATTTATTGATTACAAAAATAAATCTTAAATTTAAATTTTCACTTAAAGAGACTGAAGTGTCCAAAAGGTTACCATTGGTTCTGCATTCAGTTTGTACATAATTTTAATAAATTTCTTAAACAGCAGGTTTTGTGAGGTATTCCAAGTTGTTAGTACCTACCAAAAGTGGTCCAAGGAAGGACAACAAGTGAACCAGTTATACACTACAATACAATACAGTTTATTTTTGTATAGCTCAAAATCACACAAGAAGTGCCACAATGGGCTTTGACAGGCCCTGCCTCTTGACAGCCCACCAGCCTTGACTCTCTAAGAAGACAAGGAAAAACTCACAAAAATAACCCAGTAGGGAAAAAAATAGAAGAAACCTTGGGAAAGGCAGTTCAAAGAGAGACCCCTTTCCAGGTAGGTTGGGCGTGCAGTGGGTGTCAAAAAGAAGGGGGTCAATGCAATACAATACACAGAACAGAACAAATCCTCAATACAGTATACAAATAAAACTTTTAGAAGTACGGAGCAGAATTTAACAGTAGATGATATCACATAATATGATTTGGATTTGTTTAGAGTCCTGGAGACCTCAGCCATCAAGCTGCCTCCCCCATTTGGCCATTCCACGGCTGAAACAGTGCTGGGCCAGCCAATCCGATGACAGGATGACTCTTTCCCATGATTCCTGTGATCCTTCATCAGGGATGACTTTAACTTAGGCAGGCAAAACAACTTGGCAGGTGGGCCGAGAGTACCGAGAAGAATAGTTATGGGCACCCAAGGCTCATTGTTGCATATACAGTGGTGTGAAAAACTATTTGCCCCCTTCCTGATTTCTTATTCTTTTGCATGTTTGTCACACAAAATGTTTCTGATCATCAAACACATTTAACCATTAGTCAAATATAACACAAGTAAACACAAAATGCAGTTATTAAATGATGGTTTTATTATTTAGGAGAAAAATCCAAACCCACATGGCCCTGTGTGAAAAGTAATTGCCCCCTTGTTAAAAATAACCTAACTGTGGTGTATCACACCTGAGTTCAATTTCCGTAGCCACCCCCAGGCCTGATTACTGCCACACTTGTTTCAATCAAGAAATCACTTAAATAGGAGCTGCCTGACACAGAGAAGTAGACCAAAAGCACCTCAAAAGCTAGACATCATGCCAAGATCCAAAGAAATTCAGGAACAAATGAGAACAGAAGTAATTGAGATCTATCAGTCTGGTAAAGGTTATAAAGCCATTTCTAAAGCTTTGGGACTCCAGCTAACCACAGTGAGAGCCATTATCCACAAATGGCAAAAACATGGTACAGTGGTGAACCTTCCCAGGAGTGGCCGGTTGACCAAAATTACCCCAAGAGCGCAGAGACGGCTCATCTGAGTGGTCACAAAGACCCCAGGACAACGTCTAAAGAACTGCAGGCCTCACTTGCCTCAATTAAGGTCAGTGTTCACGACTCCACCATAAGAAAGAGACTGGGCAAAAACGGCCTGCATGGCAGATTTCCAAGATGCAAACCACTGTTAAGCAAAAGAACATTAGGGCTCGTCTCAATTTTGCTAAGAAACATCTCAATGATTGCCAAGACTTTTGGGAGAATACCTTGTGGACTGATGAGACAAAAGTTGAACTTTTGGAAGGCAAATGTCCCGCTACATCTGGCGAAAAGGAACACAGGATTTCAGAAAAGAACATCATACCAACAGTAAAATATGGTGGTGGTAGTGTGATGGTCTGGGGTTGTTTTGCTGCTTCAGGACCTGGAAGGCTTGCTGTGATAGATGGAACCATGAATTCTACTGTCTACCAAAAATCCTGAAGGAGAATGTCCGGCCATCTGTTCGTCAACTCAAGCTGAAGCGATCTTGGGTGCTGCAACAGGACAATGACCCAAAACACACCAGCAAATCCACCTCTGAATGGCTGAAGAAAAACAAAATGAAGACTTTGGAGTGGCCTAGTCAAAGTCCTGACCTGAATCCAATTGAGATGCTATGGCATGACCTTAAAAAGGCGCTTCATGCTAGAAAACCCTCAAATAAAGCTGAATTACAACAATTCTGCAAAGATGAGTGGGCCAAAATTCCTCCAGAGCGCTGTAAAAGACTCATTGCAAGTTATCGCAAATGCTTGATTGCAGTTATTGCTGCTAAGGGTGGCCCAACCAGTTATTAGGTTCAGGGGGCAATTACTTTTTCACACAGGGCCATGTAGGTTTGGAATTTTTTTTTCTCCCTAAATAATAAAACCATCATTTAAAACTGCATTTTGTGTTTACTTGTGTTATATTTGACTAATGGTTAAATGTGTTTGATGATCAGAAACATTTTGTGTGACAAACATGCAAAAGAATAAGAAATCAGGAAGGGGGCAAATAGTTTTTCACACCACTGTAATGAGCAAAGGCTAGCCCATTTGTGCTATATACATAAATATTGTTGTGGTTGTTGTTCATTGATCCAATCACACAGAAGAATTGCCATAGCATAAACTCCTGAAACACTTAATGCTGGCCATTAGGGAAAAGAGTCAGGACACAAAGCACAATGCAGCTTGCTACATATGGAGCTTGTGACAACAGATGTGGATGGGTATATAGAGTGAATGGTAAATCAAAAGCTTCACCCAAGAACTTACCTTTACCACCATAGTGCTGAAATCTGCAATATGTGTGAAACTTTAATGCACAATGGACTTTATTTACTTCATATAATGATTGTAGAAAATTGTCATGATAGAAATTAAATACAGTGGTGCTTGAAAGTTTGTGAACCCTTTAGAATTTTCTATATTTCTGCATAAATATGACCTAAAACATCATCAGATTTTCAATCAAGTCCTAAAAGTAGATAAAGAGAAACCAGTTAAACAAATGAGATAAAAATATTATACTTGGTCATTTATTTATTGAGGAAAATGATCGAATATTACATATTTGTGTGTGGCAAAAGTATGTGAACCTCTAGGATTAGCAGTTAGTTTGAAGGTGAAATTAGAGTCAGGTGTTTTCAATCAATGAGATGACAATCAGGTGTAAGTGGGCACCCTGTGTTATTTGAAGAACAGGGATCATCAAAGCCTGCTCTTCCCAACACATGTTTGTGGAAGTGTATCATGGCACAAACAAAGGAGATTTCTGAGGACCTCAGTAAAACAGTTGTTGATGCTCATCGGGCTGGAAAAGGTTACAAAACCATCTCTAAAGAGTTTGGACTCCACCAATCCACAGTCAGACAGATTGTGTACAAATGGAGGAAATTGAAGACCATTGTTACCCTCCCCAGGAGTGGTCAACCAACAAAGATCACTCCAAGAGCAAGACGTGTAATAGTCGGCGAGGTCACAAAGGACCGCAGGGTAACCGCTAAGCAACTGAAGGCCTCTCTCATATTGGCTAATGTTGATGTTCATGAGTCCACCATCAGGAGAACACTGAACAACAATGTTGTGCATGGCAGGGTTGCAAGGAGAAAGCCACTGCTCTCCAAAAAAAAATTGCTGCTCGTCTGCTGTTTGCTAAAGATCACATGGACAAACCAGAAGGCTATTAGAAGAATGTTTTGTGGACAGATGAGACCAAAATAGAACTTTTTGGTTTAAATGAAAAGCGTTATGTTTGGAGAAAGGAAAACACTGCATTCCAGCATAAGAACCTTAGCCCATCTGTGAAACATGGTGGTGGTAGTATCATGGTTTGGGCCTGTTTTGCTGCATCTGGGCCAGGATGGCTTGCCTTCATTGATGGAACAATGAATTCTGAATTATATCAGAGAATTCTAAAGGAAAATGTCTGGACATCTGTCCATGAACTAAATCTCAAGAGAAGGTGGGTCATGCAGCAAGACAACGACCCTAAGCACACAAGTCGTTCTACCAAAGAATGGTTAAAGGAGAATAACCTGAAGCGAGCAGTTAATGTGAGGAAACCCACCAACATCCCAGAGTTGAAGTTGTTCTGTATGGAGGAATGGGCTAAAATTTCTCCAAGCCAGTGTGCAGGAATGATCAAAAGTTACCGGAAACGTTTAGTTGCAGTTATTGCTGCAAAGGGCGGTCACACCAGATACTGAAAGCAAAGGTTCACATACTTTTGCGACTCACAAATATGTAATATTTGATCATTTTCCTTAATGATTATTATTTAATATTTTCCATAAATAAATGACCAAGTATAATATTTTTGTCTCATTTGTTTAACTGGTTTCTCTTCATCTACTTTTTGGACTTGAGTGAAAATCTGCTGATGTTTTAGGTCATATTTATGCAGAAATATGGAAAATTCTAAAGCGTTCACAAACTTTCAAGCACCACTGTATATGCACAATTAATTTACACATTGCCACCAGGCTGTCCAGGTGGTAAAACACATATTGTATACAGTATATAAAGCATTAAGAACACTGCAAAGGGACACTTGCATACACAAAGCACAGAAACTGGATAAAGTAACAGCTCTCATGGTACAGAGTTCCCTCTGTATTTGTTCAGTACAACTTGATTAGAATTGTCCATTTCTTAACCAAGTCACCCACTGTGATCAAACATGGCCCTTGTGTCTCTTTGATTGGAATGTGTGTTACAGCTTTGTGCACACACTTCCACAGTTAAGTCATTTTGATTAAAACATTCGTGTTACTAGGGTCCCAGGTGTGATCTAATGGTGAAAGAGGTGAAAAAACATTGAAAGAACATACCACGCTAAAAGTTAGCGCACCTTATCAAATATCCGGTACTTTACATGGTTCACAAATGTGCTGCTACTCCATTTGCCAAAAGTGTTAACTTTTCCTATTGGAAATACCATCCTGGTCTTACAGTTTAAATTTGCTGCTGTATATACTGTGTGTGAGGTGTTGTTCCTTCCTGTTCTGCCGTATGACTTGTCATTTTAAAGGTTGCTATATACAGTATAGTAAAATAAACACTGATTCTCTGATCCGTCACTGTTTTTCTCTGCTTATTGATAAAATTCTGTTTTGAGTTTTATAAAATAAAAATAAGAGAAGTTTTAATTTAATTATAGTATGATTTTCTTTGTTGTTTAAAAGGTCAAGTCTTTCCAATCACCGCAAAAAAAAATCATCCACTTACCTGCATTTACAAGCAGGTATAAGAGCACTCATTACAAGCCACAAGACAGCTTTCTATGCAAACACATCTTCTTAATGCATGGAATGTGCTTGAAAGCCGGCAGTGCAAGCCATTTGCTAATTAGTCACTTTTTCAATCTGCATGTTCGCATTCTCACATTCTCATTCATCTAAGAATGAATAGGGATTTTCTGACAGGCATTTTCAAGTATTTTGTGGTTAATGCACTTTGCTCTGAAACTTAGAAAATGCCTCATTAGAAGCTTTTTTCATGGAAGTATACAAAATATTGTCAGAAGAAATTAATATTAGAAGTGGTCATTTTTATTTTAAAATGTTTTTGAGAAAATGATAGATAGATAGATAGATATGAAATGCATTATATGATGGATTTTTTTCAAAGTATTCCTCACACATCCACAAGACGTTAAGGTTATGTGTACTGTATTCTCAAAAAGACAATATGGTCACAACTTTCTATTCAGGAACTATTTGGTATGTGTTTGGATCCGACAGGAGTTGTACTAGCCCCAGGATCCTCTCATTTATCTCCTAAATAAGTATTGCTTATGTGGCAAAACTAGTATTTAAAACTTGTACTTCCTTCTAATTAGTGTATATGAAATGTACAAGGATGTACTCCTTTTCTGTATATATAAAATCTTGTAGAAGGAGCACTCACAGGTTTTCCTCTACCCAGAATTAATCCATGGAGACACAAGGTGGATTTAAACAAAGGTGTTTTTTTTTAAATAAACAGTACATACAAAGAGAAGGAGGGCAAGTTAGAAATCAAAATACCAAACCAAATTAAAAAAACAATAAATATACTTGTCCTCTTGGCAATTTCTAATCACTTCTATTTGGCTTTCCTGTTACCTGTTGCACCCTTATGTATACTCCCTTCTTTCTCCAACAACATTTTCTTTCCATTCTCCTTAGCCTCTCTTCTAATCATCAGTCACACTTTTCTTCACCTCTTCTCCTTACTCTAACTTCAACATCCCTCTGGCCTTAAGTGCATGTTAAGCCCCATCTCATGACCACCTCTAGGGGTTACCTCCAGTCCCCATGGAACCACCTCACTTTCAATGAACACAGAATATCAAGCTGGAGTTTCCTGTGTAAGCACCAGGACACCATTGCACTGCCCAAGACCATCTCTGCTATATATGGGGAGAAAAAAGGTTGGTTCACAAAGGATGCTCCATTTAATGTCCAAAGATTTAAAAAGATGAAAGGAGTAGGGTGGACCTCTGACATGATTTGCCAGTCATCATAAGCTCTTTGAGAGCAAGAAGTAATACCTCCTGTTCAGGAGCTCTATCTCCATCAGAAGGAGTTCCCAAAATGACACAGACGTCCAGCTCTTTGGTGATTTATATAATATGCAGGATGAGGTAGAAGAGGCAGGGCTTGCATGGAGGAATTTCTCCTCAATTCTAAGAAGGGAAATGGAAAATAAGTTTGTGACTATGGTTGGTTGGGAGCATGCACTGATAGTGTGTTGCAGTACCCAAAACAACAACAAACAATCTGGATTGGGACCCAAATGCAGCGGGTGGCACCTCAGCACCACACTAAACAGTGTGAGGCTTTTTAAGGAGACTGGAGTGCCAATCCTGCCACCAAGCCCCAAGTTTTCCCTGTAAGTTGGAGGACTAGCTTGCAGGGCTGGATGCAGATTAACATCATACCCAGGACGAAGCAATTGCAGGTTAAGAGTCTTGCTTAAGACCCCAACGGAGTATATATACTCCTTATTTTTTCTGCTGTGTTTCCCTTTACTCATACCCATGACACTCCCCAAGCTTGCATGTCTGAAAACATATTCATTTACAGACCTGCATTGTCCAATTATGGGTTATAGAGGGTCAGAGCATCTTCTGGTGCCAGGTAAGAGCAATCCCTGAGAAGCATTGTAGTCCAATGTATTTTGTTTTGTATCCACTTTTTAATTAACAATTTACAAAAGTATTTAGCATGTGGGAGGAGAACCACAGCTTTTTTCTATAATTCATTTCTTTACCAATCCTTTAAACATTGCAGTTTGTCTTGTTGAATGCAATAAACGTCAGCAAGTGCCAGGTCTGCCAATTATATTGATGAGTGTTTTTGCATTGAGTAGAGCAAAAGTCAAATGAAATTAAAATGTTGAATTATATCTTTTGAGTTATTGATCAGGTTTAATGACTCTCTTCAAGGTATCCTTTTTAAGGTCTTCATGTTACTACAAAACTACTACAAATGAGCCCCTGTGGACACTAGGGGTCTAACGGAGCCCCAACTCCTTCACCCAACTACAGGCAAATACCTCTGTCTCAAGCTTCTTTCCCAACACAATATACTTCTCGTTTTTACTTTTGCAATTCCTCCAGGCCAACCTCAGCACGGTTTGTCTCTTCACACCAAACTCTGACTACCCAGGCTAAGTGGAAGGCTTCCTTTTAAACTGGACCAGAAGTACTTCCAGAACTATCACATATGAGGATACAGATTTGTTCAAGCACATCAAAAAGATATTAGATTCTAGTTAACAGAAATGAAAAACAACAATATCTGCCCATCAGCTAATAGTAGAACTACAGACAAATTGTAGAAAAGTAGTCGGAGACAAACCAGACGCAGTCAGAGTCCTGGAGACCTCAGACAAATAGCTGCCTCCTCTCTACTGGCCATTCTACAGCTGAGTCAGTGCTGGGCCAGCCAATCTGATGGAAGGACCCTTCTACCCCATGATTCCAGTGCTCCTTTATCTGAGATGACTTTTCCATTGCCAAGCAAACCACTTGAAAGTAGAGCAGTGGTACCAAGTGCCACATGACAATACCAAGGAGAGAAACAGATTAGGGAAGGGTTAGTAACAGTTTATAAATATCCTTTCTTACTAGACTCCTTACTACTCAATACAGAGAGAGACCAGACACACAGGAATAAGGTGCTTACCACAGGGTGGTGGGAAGAAAAAAATCTGCAGTAATTTGCTTAGGATACTGATAAAGATTCAAATTTTTAAATTGAATTTTAAAAATGTTCAGAAAATAAGGAGTAAAATTTGTGTAGGCGTCCCCACAAGCATAAGGTCCATATTGGCCATTCCATTTGCCATACCCAAGGGATGGGCCTATACATAGGGGAAACCACACAGATATTGGGATATCAGTACAGGTCTCCACATAAACAGAACCTGGGATGGGATACTGTTCTTAATATAGCCTTATAAAAATGTCTCCAATTATCTAAAATACTAAATAGATTAAAAAAATGCCATCCTCAGACTTAAATTCTTCAAAATGGATGCAGTGCTGTCAACTATCAATCTGAGTCATCAAAATGGTAACTATGCTACCTCTGCTCACATTTTAAGTGGTGGATGTGCCATTTAGTTCTGGCATTCACTGACCTTTAAGCATTTACTTATCTCAGTTTATAAAGATAAGGGGATTTCTTACCCTTCTGAATATTTAAAAAGCATATTCACTCAATCATATTTTTATCACATTACTTTCAGCAGTATCAGCTTGTTGTCTTTCCATCTGTGACCAATGAAAATGTTTTTATGTAAAAAGATTGTGATACTTGTCATTTTATTTTTATTTCAGGGATACCAGAAGTAAGAACACAAACATATAAGTCTTAACCATAAGGTAGGCAAGGGCAAGTTGACTGGAGAATAGCAAACTCAGAAACTGTAATCAAGGAAACAATAAAACAAAACAACAGAATGAAATGGAATGGAATCATTTTACTAGTCAAGTACATTTATGCATACAAGGAATTTGCCTACACTAATGTATTAAATACATACACATAACACAATCTGTAAGAAACCAATAATTCTCAAGAACACATAATCTAGTGACCATTTTAATAATAATAATTTATTTTATTTCTACGGCACCTTTCCCATGTTCAAAGTGTTTTACAGAAATTCAGAATGAAACAATCGAGCATTTACAACATTTACAAATAATATCCGTATAAAACAGTAAAATAAGATAAATACAGGAAAATGAGACAATAAACCAGAATGTAATAAAAAAAAATACCAATACTACAGGAAAGCCCTGAACAAACAAGCGTAGCAAATGTGTTGTGACTTGGAGTTCTAAAGCATGTAGGTTCCAAAGTAAATGCCCATTAGAGGGGAAATCCCTTCAAAAATCCCTAAATAATAAGACAATCAAATGCAACAAAAGTCCCAATGCAGTAAGCAAAAACAATATCAAAAACAGAGCATAAAGTCAAAAAAATCCAGAGAATCAAAAAACACAGTAACCAAATGAACAGTCAGGAACCGTGGAAGACCTTCTGGATGTATAGGACAGTGATTGACAGGTGGCCCCAACCCTTGGGGTACCACCCACAAAATATGTGAAAACATAAGATAGGCAAAGATAATACAGCAGATAATCATTAAAAGAAACATTAACATAAATAAATTGTTCAACAAAGAACAAAAAGGACATAAAACAAGACTTGAGATATAGCAATCTGGACAGAGTGTGAACTGAAAGAAGGGTCAGAAATTCAAAGTTAAAAGCTTCCCTGATTATTTTAAAGAATGAATTGAGTCGGCTGATCTTATTAATTTATGGGGTTGTTCCAATGCCAAGGTGTAATGGAGCACCCAAAGGAGCCCAATTAAGTTTTAATCACAAAGATGGTTGTCAGAACTTTAGTGGAAGGACAAGAGCATAGTTATGAATGTGTGCACTGGTGTAATCGATATAAGGCCATTTAAAGATTTATAGGATAGTAATAGAAGTTCATATTCAACTCTGTAAGATACAGGGAGCCACTGAAGGTAGAGCAGGATGGGTGTGATGTGCTCACTCTTGTACGTCTGTGTAAGGAAAGATGTGCAACAAGTGTATAAGTAGAGTTTTGAACTAACTGATAAAAGATTTGCATCGAAGAACCTGCCAGTAGGGAGTTAAAGTAGTCGATGTGGGTGGTAATAAAAGCATGCACAAGTTTCTATCATCAGAAAAGGAGAGGAATGAGCCTATGGACATGGAAGTAAGAAAGGTTCTTAATGTGATTTATGTGAGTAGAATAGCATAATATGGGCTATTAGAAATACAGTGGTGCCTTGTACTGTGCACAATTATAACTCTGAACCTTCCAGAGTTCGAAAGCTAAATTCGAGCGAAATATGATCCAAAGTTCGAATGATACTTCTAAGTTCAGACTGTGTGCACAGTGAAAACATTGCAGCAACTGATGGCGCTTACACAGCAAGCATAAATGTCATCTGTTGTGTACAGTCTTAGTGTTTGTCCACCAGATGTTGTTGACATACAGGCATAATCCCCACCCCCACTTTCTCTTACCCGAGTCACCGGTCTTGTCCTGCCAGTGTTTTATGCGGCCTGCTAACTCGATAGCTGTATCCAGAATGAGTGGATGATGTTGGGTCTCTGTAATTAGCAAAATGCAGCTGTCCTTAATGGTCTTATTTGCTGCAACCTGTAGCTCAATTTGCCTATCTTAACTGAAAATTAAGAAAAATTGATCTGGACTTTGAACAATTCAGAGTTCAAATGGCCTCCTGAAACTAATTAAGTCTGTCTATCTGTCTATATGTCATGTTGCTTTAACTTTCAGCACCCTGTAACATTTTCTGCAAGGAAGGCCCCTTTAAGTTTGGATGTGCTGGTTAGGAATTTCTGTAATTAGAGTTATGTAGATCTTTGAGTCTGAGCAAGTCAGAGTGATTGCTTCAAACCAAACAGTTATAGAAGACATAAGGATGAAATCAATGATCGCAGTGTAAAGATGGACTAGCAATGGATTTAGCAATTACATTGTTTTAACTATCTCAAAAATTTGTTTTTCTGAACCTCTTAATAACTGAGTTGATGTTAGCTTTTCTTTTGAGATCCTGAGAAATTATAATACAGAAGAATTTGAAGGACTCCACGGTGGTGTTTATTGAACCGAATATAAGAGTGAAAATAGGGGGACTTCTCGTGAAGCCTGAAATCAACTTTGTCTTCTGAGTACTGAGGTCCAGATTGTTTTGACTGCACTAGGAAGCCAGATGTTCTATCTGCCTTGCATAAGTGGACTCACTATTGCCAATAAGACCACTCAACATGGTAATCAGCAAATTTCAGGAGTTTTACTAATCCTTTGAAATGCAGTCATTTGTGTAAAGACGGAAATGAACAGGAACAAGCACACAACCCAGTGGTGCTCCAGCACTGCGAGATAATGTGCCCGATGTGTGGTTACCCAAATTTACAGCAAGGAGTTGTTAATCTACACACAGCTAGTCAGGCACAGCCAGCTGGGAGAACTTGACATGCAAAAGGTCAGTAGTGACGTTTTTAAAATCAGAACTGAATTCAGCAAAAGAATTCTTATATATGTTTCTGAAGCAGACATGGGACTGGTATTGGGCTGGGTAGGCCCAGGCTCACCCACTTTCCAGAGGCGGCTTTAGGAGTACGCGGGGCCTTGGGCGAGTGTCATATGCAGGGCCGAGAGCCATAAGTGTAGGCTATACTGTATACCATTGGCCACAGTCACTGGCTGTTTGATTACATTATGTATTGTAATTGTTCTTATATTGGTTTAGTGACCTTTAACCAACTTAATTAATGATTCAGAAACATTTTGCACGCAAAATTAACAAACTAGATGATAGTCGTTTCTGCCGAACCCGCTGGGGTCAGCAAATTTATTTAATTACGAATAACCAGAACACTTGTAATAAAACGAACACTTGCCAAACAGCTGCTTTGATAGCCACAGACGGAAATCCACTTTTCTGGCTTTTCGCTGAGCAAAATCGTTGATAAGATCCTCATAGTCCAATGTTGAGGCAAGTTCCTTTTCGATTGACAAAATAGCTAAACTGCACAGTGTGTTTTGCGACATTGTTGATCATAGATAATTTTTGTTAAGTTTCACCTTTGAAAAGCTTCTTTCTGCACTCGCAACGGTCACAGGAATTGCCAACATAATTCTGTATGCAACAACAATGTTGGGATAAGAATCTCGAATGGGCCAGATGTACCAAAGACACTCTTGAGCTGTATTGATGTTATCAGGAAGCATTTCTCGAAAAATCTTCAATTCTCCGCACAAGTCAATTCCGTCCAAATCGCGTGAGTCTTCTGCGCGTAACATGTTGTCCAAATCCATGCAGCATTTTAACAAATCATCTTCAAGTTGTACAGAAATCCAAAGAATGAGAGCTTTCTTGGTTATTGGTATAGATGCCGGGAAAGGCTTCTAAAGTAACAAGTCCTCGTTTATGAGTGGTTTCCGAAGAAATCCACCATGTACCGTATTTCAGTCTATAACAGATTTGAATGTCTTGCAGAGGCCTCGCATATTTGTATGATGAGCTGAAGGTGATTAAAGAATCTCCTATCGCGGGGCTCCCCTCAAGTGTGGGGCCCGGGATGATTGCCCTAGTCGCCACCCCCAAAGGCCGCCTCTGCACTTTCCTCACTGGGTCAGGCTTGATGTAGCTTACATTTTTTTTTCTTCACACATATATCTTTTTTCTTATGCATCTCCCTTCATTAAAATATTACAATAGGTGCTGAAGTGGGAGAGACCAACACAGACAGAGATACACCACTTAGCATGAGCAGGTGTGAGTCCTTTGATAACCGGGTGTATTTAACAAAAGCGGGCAAGCAAACATTCCCATTGTAACATTCAAATTACATCTCATCTACTCTTGACCCCTTCTCACATACTCACTTTATATGCAGTTTGTATTTCGCCTCACACCTGCCTAACTCCGGCCATCTCATCATGAATATCTCTCTCAATCTGCTCCATATGAATCCTCAGAGTTCCTGAGTCCTACCTTCTCATCAGCTCCTTTGCACACAGTACTTCAGCACCAGTATCTAACTTATGTCATCCTCCTAGGGGTTTTTCTCATGCAGGTTGTTCCTCCGGCAGTAACTCTGCACTATTAGACCACCAAGTAAACAGCGTTTCAAAAACTTCCAAAACCTGACACGAGAGACACCACAAAGACAAGTGAAAGCAGCAACTGCAAGCAGCTCAGTCATAAGATGCTAAAGAATCGTCAGAGGTCATGGATTTGTCTTATATGGGTGAGCCAACATCTCAACTGGCTGAAGTTTCCAAATTCAGTTATAGTTGCTAAAACAATGTACTTTTGTGACTTATCAATACATGATACAATGATTTAGGCTGTATTTTTGTAGTATGGAGGTCTTAATTCTTAAATGGAACCTTCAATGTTGCAGGATTTTTTTGTAGCCTTCCCCAGATATGTGCCTCAATACAATCCTATCTTTAAGTTCTGCAGGTGATTCTTTCTGTCCTCATGGCTTGATTTTTGCTCTGAAACACATTGTCAATATTGGGATCTTCTATAGCCTGGTGTGCGTCTTTCCTAATCATGTCCAATCAACTGAATCAACCACTGGCGGGCTCCAAACAAGGTACAGAAACATCTCACCAATGATCTATAGAATGAAATACATCTGAGCCAAATTAGAAGTGTCACAGCAAAGGGCCTGAATACTTGTGTCAATGCAATATTCCAGCTTTTTATTTTTAATAAATTTGCAAAAATTTCTAAAATCCTGTTTTTCTTTTGCCATTCTAAGGTATTGGGTCTTGCTTGATGTGGGGAAAATGAATTTAAATGATTTTAGCTGCAACATTGCAAAATGTGAAAAGTGAAGAGGTCTGAAAACTTTGTGAATCCGCTGCATAATGACTCCAGTACACTGACTTCATTGATGTTGCTGAATGTTCTCAAGGAATAAAAAAATAAATTTAAGCTGTAGAAACTCCTACCACTATTCTTCAACTTATGAGAAATGCAGTTATTTGTTTTATGACAAGAACTAGAAAATAAAATAACAACACTCCATTCATTAGCTATCTTCATTGACAACCACTTAAGGAGCTCTGAAAGGTTAATATTCCATTTTGGTTGCTAAACTAATTAGTGCATTTTATGCAAGTCTGCACTTGGCAGTTGTTATGCTACACTCTTTACTACACCAGTTTCTTCAACTTGGTTCCCAGCCTCAATGTGCAGTCCACTTTGTATCCCACTCATTGAGTCTTTTGGCCTTGCCTATCCCTTTAAGCTCCGTGGTGTAGTATTCAAGTATTTGTTTGTGTGTTTTTCTGTGTGATTTAGAGTTTGTATACTGTGAAGAAAATAGACAAGAAGATGTGGCTGATTAAAAAAAGCAAAAAAATAGCATGCAAGGGTGCAACAAGTATGTCATAACCCAGATAAAGAAACTAGGAGGGGAATCGATCCATCTAGCTCTACTGTTGGTCAGTCATTAAACGCTGACATTTGGCGGCTGTTGGATTTACATGTTGCCAACCATGAAAGGGCAGTGCTCTTTGGGGAAAGCAGAAACTGGGTCACTAGTCTTCCAGCTCACAGGTGTCTGAAGTGTGGATGGAAAATGAGAAAGTATAAGTGGCAGCAGGATAGTATTACTCATGATTTGAGAACCTTGCAGATGTTCCCCATGTGCGTGTATGTAATAATACATATAGAGTCTACTTCTGTTATTAAGTTTTCGTTTTCAGGTTTTTTACAATTTCATTAATTATATAATGCTTTGGATTGATCTAGAGAACATGTCTCGTCCCTTCACCTTGAGACGTGAAATGTGATAAATAAATATGGGCACGTCCACACGTTCAGTTATCCCATGGTGAATGTAAAAATCCCATATTTTCTTTGGGACTAGTTGAGCTTCATTTCAAGTAGGATCAGATTTGATTATCTGGCTTTGACCTCGGCAACTTTTTGACTTATGATTATGTTTTGCTCTCTTTCAATCTGGTTGATTTTATCTTGCTATTTCTTTTGATTTTTTTTTTGGCTTTTTGATTATCTTCTGGTCCTTTTCTCTCACAAAAATCTTCAGGTACTTTGTATGCCCCCAATATTTTTATACTGCATTGCATTTATGTAACTCATTGTATGTCGTTGTTTGAATCAGTTCTTGGCCTCTTTATGCTGCCCAAACTCCCTTGAGGTCTCTCCCCTGCTTTTTTTTTAATTACATTGTATGTCTTAGTCTAATGTTTTGGGTGCAGACCTCCAGACTGGGTTTCAACAGCATTTTTGATTCCTGTTACTGTTGTCTTGACATGTCGTGTCTACTTGCTGATTATATCCCTTCATGCCTTTATCCTGTTGTCCTTGTTTTCCATTCTCTTGCTGAAAACCTTGTCTCCTGCCTTTTGATCATTAAGTCAGTCAGTTTAACAGACTTTTGCTCTCTCCTTTTCAACTAGCTCATTGCTCACGAAGCTTTACTTCTTAAGTGAACCTGACTTCAGAGCCGAACATATGTGCTTGTGAGTGGCACAGAGCTGGCAGAAGATTGATGATGATCTCAAGATCTGGGATGCCTTTTTAATCCAAAGAAAAAGTAACATAGTTATGCAGGCCCTGCATGTTAAAATGATTTACAGCTCCACAGCAGGAGGTGGTTGTGGAGTAACTGCAGGGTTTTGTTCCAACTAATTTTTTAATGAGATGCAAATTCTTTAGGTTTACCGAAGGCTCCATTTAATTAGATATTTCACTCATTTCTGTTCTTCTTATGCTGTGTTAGACACTCCTTCCTAGTTGGATTTTCATTTTCTGGGAAAGATTAATAAAACAGACTGAATTGCTTTTATTTGATTCATCTTTTCATCCATCCATTATCCAACCCGCTATATCCTAACAACAGGGTCACGGGGGTCTGCTAGAGCCATTCTCAGCCAACACAGGGTGCATGGCAGGAAACAAACCCCGGTCAGGGCATCAGCCCACCACAGGGCACGCACACACACCCACACACACCAAGCACACACTAGGGACAATTTAGAATCGCCAGTGCACCTAACCTGAATGTCTTTGGACTGTGGGAGGAAACCAGAGTACCCGGAGGAAACCCACACAGACACGGGGAGAACATGCAAACTCCACACAAGGAGGACCCGGGAGGCGAACCATCTCCTAACTGCGAGGCAGCAGCACTACCCACTGTGCCACCGTGCTGCCCTATATTTGATTCAATTTCATTTAATTTTTATTAGGTGTACTATAGTATGCTATACAATTAAAAAATAATATTACAATATAAGGGGAAACATCATGTGGTATATGCAAACACCATACATATACAGAGTGGGTTTGTGGGACAGATGTCATCTATCTGTGGTTAACCGCACGCTGAAAAGTATCATTCTGTAATCAAATGATTATTCATTGTACCTCACACTAAAATATGCTGTCAGGTTGATTTAAAACTCAGTGAATGAGTGGTTGCTATTTAGTCTTCCTTGTCCCTGAGATGAGTGCCCTGCAACCTTTAAAAATGGGCCAATGGGCACAGACCCCAGCGCTCAAGTGGGAGCAGATTTTTGTTCCAGCCATTGACATTAAATGTATTCCTATCAAAATTAAATACACCATTATTTGTCAGTTTTAACCTTTTTAAGGTTATGGCTTTTATTAAATGGCTTATTCAAGTTGTGAGATGTTTTAATAAAGTTAATTTAAAGGCAAAAAAAAGAATGATTAGAAAGAAGGCAGGACTTGGAAGTATAAAGAGTAGCCTAATGGCTGCTAGTGATTGGTTTATCCCAAACCAGGCTAGGGTAGTAATAGGGACTTAATTAGATTAAAGAAGGGGAGTGTCAAGAGGGGGGATAAAAAAAGGTTTGGAAAAGAGAGTTGGAAAGGAGGTGAAAAGGAGACGGGGCAATACAAGGGGACAGGAGATGGACAGAAGATGGATGGAACGACTGGTCTATTAACTCCCATCAACCAGACCCATTAAGTGCATGTGTGTAGACAGACCTCTTAATCTCCATTAACTTGCAGAGGTCAAAGCAGGACCTTCCATTATCAGCCTTGTAATCTATTCAGCCCTGTATAGTCAAACACTTCATCATAACTAAGCAAACTAAGAAAACCCTAAATAAAAGCTGATAAGTTCAGGCCAACGGAAAGTATGGACTGGTCAGTGAAAGCAAATTTCTGCAGAGATAAAGGGTAGAAAGGGTGACAAGCATTAGGGTGACCATCTTTTTAACCAACCAAAGAAAGAATGTGTTTCACAGAGGTGGAGAAGTGTAGTGTAAAGACAAACAGGCCTGACACAAGTTAATGGAAAGTGTTAACGAACGGTGTGGAGTCAAAAGACTAGTGACAGATAGAGAGAGACACAGGATAAATGAAAGCTTACCAGTTTAAGAAAAAAGTGTTCCATGAGACAGCGATGCCAGTGCTGCCCAATCAACAGCTGCAGTGGGTGGAGTTTTCACAATGTGAGTTGCAGTGTATGAAGGAGCCTCACATGGTGGAGGCCAGATTGGTAAACCAGGCTACAGCCATTCCATACAAATGAGAAGCCATTCAAGATCATCTGTTTTTTTTTTTTTTTCTTTTCTTTTCTGATACTTGACATGAGTGCAGATAAGTAATGGTGCCAGTTTCATTTTTCTTTGTAGACCATGATGACCCCTAACAATGACTGGACCTTCCAATGTGAAAATTTATTTGACAGATGTTCGTGATGAATGTGGATGAGCTCAGGGGTGCAACGTTAGTGCGCAAATATATGTGACTGTAAATGTTGTATTTCTCCTTGTTTAAAAAAATGCTGTATATATTTGTATTGTTGAAATATTTTTGCTTCCATTGCAATTATCTTTATCATTTAAGTAAATCTTTCTTTTTTCCTAAACCTTTGATTTTATCGTCATTGTATTTGTTATAAACATCAAATTATATTATTTATGCAAGTGGAAACTGAATTGTAAAGACACAGTATATGGGAATAATTTACACAGAGACATCATCATGGCCCAGATCACAGTGGATCTAAAGGAGGCAGGGGTTACAAGTCATTCTAGGGTCCCATCCAGCATCTAAGCTACCTCTTTATCAATTTCTCTGCTCTTATGAGTTGAGAATGTGTCCTTTTTGTGTTTAATTGCAATCCATAATTGCCATATCACTTTTTCAGGTGGAAGCCATGAACGTTATGTCTTTGTTTTTTCTGATTTTGCTGTGGCCACAAGAGAAGATGTATGCTCCCACATTAATAAACTCAATGGTGGGTTAGCTGATGGGGAATGAGGTTCATGGACATCACCACTATTTCACTAATATTTCCACGTGAGAAATCCTTAGTGGGTAACTACCTAAGTAACAATGGCATTTAACAATAATTAACACAGCAAAATCTGATGATTTGGAATAGGCAATCATATTTTTTTCAATTCCTTCCTATAAAACAGAATTCTACCACAACTTCATTGAGAACAGGCAGCCCAAAAAAGCTCACCAATCCTATCCACCTTATTCTGCCAAAATAACATCAAATCAAGTTTTGAAGCTCCACAAAATTCTCCTGCCTACCACCCTACTTTGTATCGTATTCCATGAGTCTATGACTCTCTGTGTGAAGCAATAAATATTGTTGAGTTATGTTATAATCTACATAAATAAAACTTATTGTCTGTTTGTTTGCCAATCACCCACAAACGGCATAATTGATTTTCATGAAATTTTCCATGTGCATTACTGTTGTTCTAACTCAGGAAGGGGGTGGAAACTCAAGACGTAGTACCAATATGGGAGTGTGCTGGGGCTGATAGGAGATGCCATAAGCACAAACAAAGCTTTGCAGCAGCCCAAGTGCAATCTCATCAAAGACCACAAGTTTGTTACATTGTTTTCCTCTCAGTTAATTTGCCTTACAGTTTCATTGTCTTGCTTGATTGCAGCCTTTGTTTAAAAAGAGATCTTATCATGCGTTGTGTTTAGCTATGTTAAATTTCCAAAAGACAGTTTTTCCCCATACCAACAACAGTGGCTCCATGTGTTAATGATCCAGCAAAGGCCTAATGCATAAAATTAAAATGTTCTAAATTAAGATAGACATTTTGACTAAACAAAATGTCCTGCACCCACTGCAGCCCCTCATTGACTGAGCTGAGATGTTGAGATCTATATGGCGGATCCCACTGGATTAAATACTTCTTTCTGATATTAGTTATTGCTTATGTGCTCCAGGCCTGTGCTGACCAATTAGCGGAGGTATTTACACACATATTCAACCTCTGTCTCTCCTCAGGTGTAGTCCCCTTGTGCCTGAAATCCACAACCATTGTATCTGTTCCCAAAAAACCAAGGATAACCTGTCTGACTATCAACCAATTGCTCTCACCCTGTCATCGCAAAGTGCTTTGAACGACTGGTAATCACCCACATCAAAGCCTCCATCCCAGCTGATCTAGACCAACACCAGTTTGCCTATCGGTCAAACTGATCAACTGAGGACGCCATCTGTGTGGCTCTACATGCTGCTGGAAAAGCCCAACACCTATGTTAGGATGCTCTTCATTGACTGCAGCTCTGCATTTAATACCATCATACCTAACCAGCTGATCCAAAAACTCTATGCACTAGGATTTGCTCCGTCCATATGCAACTGGTTACTGGATTTTCTCACCAGCCGCCCCCAGTCTGTCAGGATGGGCAAACACACATCCTCCACCCTTACACTGGGCACTGGTGTACCGCAAGAATGCATACTAAGTCCCCTTCTCTATGCACTCTTCACCCATGACTGTCAACCCATCCACCAACCAAACATTATTGTTAAATTTGCGGATGATGCGACTGTCATTGGGCTTATAACAGACAACAGTGAAGCTGCATATAGGGAAGAGGAACAGAATCTGACAGAATGGTGCAACACCAACAACCTGATCTTAAATACCAAAAAGACCAAAGAAGTTATTCTGGACTTTAGGACCACTAAAAAGACCAATCACAGTCCAAAAACAATCAATGCAGATGCTGTGGAGAGAGTTTCCAGCTTTAAATTTCTAGGAGTCACCATCTCAGAGGAGCTGTCCTGGGCTGACAACATCTTGGGTATAATAGACAAAGCACAACAACGCCTCTATTTTCTCAGGAAACTAAGGAGAGCTGACCTCCGCCAGAAGCTGCTGGTTCATTTCTATAGATGCACTATAGAGAGCATCTTAACTAACTGCATGATGGCCTGGTACAACAGCTGCACCAAGGCGGCTAAAGAAGCCCTGCTGCGGGTCGTAAAAACAGCAAAGGCCATTATTGGGACTGAACTTCCATCACTCGAGCTCTCGTATAAGACTCGCTGTGTGAGAAGGGCCAAAAACATTCTCAAGGACAAAACTCATCCTGGAAATTCTTTGTCTGAGCTCCTCCCGTCAGGCAGACACTTTAGGATAATCCGTGTACACACAAACAGACTGAAAAATAGCTTTCTGAACTCTGAATCTCCTCAGTCTGAGATCATTTTTAATTGAACATGTGCAATAAGCTATATTGGTAATGTGCAATGTGTAATACAATATTGTAATGACCCGGCAGTCAGCATTAACAGCATGGTGCATTATGGGTATTTCGTTAGAGTTTACTTTTTGTGTTAATTAAGCAAGGCAATTGATTTCGTTTGCACTATAAATGTTATATGTGTTTATGTTTCAGTTAGTTGGGTGAGCTTGGGTCATTTGCAGCCCAGGTATATAAAAGTGTAACAGTTACCATTATGGAGAAAGATATTTTGATGAATGACCTTGGCTATGGCCTTGCATGTATTAAGCTTTGTTTTTGACTCTCTGCTCTATTAAAGAGGTAATAAAGGACAGAGCTGTGTCTTGCTAGATATTCCATCTATGCAATTATTTACGGAGACACTCGGGGTCGTGCGGTGTATGGGACACGAGTGTTCACCTGCTTAGTGAGCTAAGGTACAGCTGCATGTATGGCGCTGGTATTCTGCTAGCCGATAGCTTGGGTGAAGTGCGCAGCAAAGTTCAGCTCCGAGAACTTCAATACTCAACTACCAGTTGTTACAATATAGAATATGTAATGTACTATTCATTAACAGGTGCAATAACAATTTATGCTGCTGTACTTTGAGCAATAATAATTTGCTCTGGTTACTTGATTACTTAACACTGTATACGACATATTTGGAATTATTTGACTTTTCTTTAACTGCACTTTGGGGCTGTCACAAAAAGTAATTTTGTTGTGTTACACAATAATAATAAAGTGCTTGAACTTGAACTTGAACTTGAAATATAGCATTAGGCACACACAATGGAGTCTGGCTTTTTAACGCCACTATCAGGCATTTGGGAAAATAGAATGTGCACTTGAGAACTCTACTTCAGGAGCTGGAGTTTGGGTCATTTGCACTTATAACTACAAATCTTGTAGAACCTACACTGAAACAAGCGGGTGACATTTTAACAGATATTTTCAGTAAAAAGAAATCCACTGCCTTACCAGAAATACTTACAGAAAATCTCTTAGTGGGTGATTTCTGATTGAAGTTGAGTTGTTCAATTATGCATAGCATGTCGGTGAAGTCAGAAACTGACAGGCAATTAATATGCAATTAAATAAATTGTTCAAAAAAAAAAAAAGAAAAAAACAAGCAAAGCAGTTGTCAAGTCAGCCCTAGAACCAATTGGAGGCCTTGCTCTCTAATTGCGCAGTTGTCCCTGGTCACCCATTCATTGGTGCTCATACCATAATCACACGCTTCTTATGTTGCTGTTCTTCTTTTACTTGCGGTTCTCTTCATCATTGTCTCCAACCTGTGCTGTCATAAAGCACACTCTACATTAAGCAAATCTGTCAGTTGGCTTGTTATTTTTCCATTTTAGCTGTAAAACAACCTCAGCTTCCTTTGATTACTATTCAAGCTAAAGAGCTTAATCACACATGTGAAAAAGGATAATGTTTCATTTTTTTATTATCTATGTCTTTTGTTTTTGCATGATTCAGTGCAAAACAATACTGTAGATGGTGACTAGACAATGAGATGCACATCTGCATTGAACTGATAACTGGGCAGC
This sequence comes from Polypterus senegalus, assembly GCF_016835505.1. Lineage (NCBI taxonomy): Eukaryota > Metazoa > Chordata > Cladistia > Polypteriformes > Polypteridae > Polypterus > Polypterus senegalus. The sequence goes on along the minus strand of NC_053156.1, from coordinate 247,828,327 downwards.
TGTTATGAGAAATATAGACTTAAAAATGGTAGAAAGTGAGCATTTATAAAATTATTCTAAAAAGTACAAAGTAACCTTTTTAAACAGTTTACTAATGGGTTGCAGTTCTTCTTTGTTCTGCAGTAATACCGCATTTAAAAATCTGCTGAGAATTCCAATGGCAGCTTAAAATTAGTTATGTGAATTAATGCTGAAATCAGTAGAGAGAGGAAGGCAGTGACACTGGGCATGAAAAAAAATCATTCTGAGGCAGTAACAAATAAAGCAGAAGGAAATGCAAACAAGTGTATTTCACAGGGTACAGTGAGCACACAGAATAAGTGCATAAATACATATTTAATCAATTCCACTCCGAGACATTTTTAAAAACTTTCTTCAGTTGGGTGTACTTTTTAACAATTACACGTGGGGTTTCCCTTCAGATGGCCAGAAAAAGTAGACAAGAGGTTTCCTGTGCTGCTATACTGCCATCTAGTGATGAAGTTGGGTGCTGTCATTTTTTTTTTTTAATTCCAAATGCAAGCTGTTGATTTGCTTGCCAATTAGTGGTGGCAGTAATCTGTTTAAGGTTATTTCATATTTCTTGATTAAATTTCAACATTAAAAAAGGGGAGAATTATAATGACAACCAGTTTATTATTATATAAGGTATTCATCATAGGTAGGCATTTTGGCACATCTGGTACGTAAATTCAGAAATTTAGCTTTCGCACAACTGCCACTGTTTTTCTTATTCTGTTATCAGTGAATGCATGTGTTTTCATTTCTGAGATTGCGAGAACTGGTCCATTATCAAGCTTCTATTTTCTAAAATTCAACATTTGCTAAGATAAACCTAACAAGCTTAATGTATTTCATGGCACTGCCACAGCAGGGTATAGCCTATCCTGGCAGCTCAGCATCATGCTGAGCCAATTTGGCATTTCCAGTTAATCTAACACACTAACACATCAGAAAACCAAAGTACCCATAGGTACAAAGAGAACATACAACTTCCCCACTGACAACAACCAGATTTAAAATTTAAACTTAGGACCCTGGCTCTACGAGGCTGCAGCCCTGAATACTCTACCACTCGATATCTTCTGTGTTGTTGTGTAATTTTAAAGCATCATTAATGTTTTATCATGAAAATGTGTTAACAAAAGGCGCTTTAACCTTCCCAGTTCTTTTTAATTGATTGACTAGTTAATCCTGGGAACACCAAAATTATTGGCCTTAATTTATATTTACACCCTACAATACATACCTTTTAATATTAATAATAACCATACATTTTATTTATATAGTGCCTTTCCCATGCTCAAGGCATTTCACAGAGTCTCATAAAGAAACAGCAGGTATACAGTGGGTACAGAAAGTATTCAGACCCCCTTCAATTTTTCACTTTCTTATATTGCAGCCATTTGCTAAAATCATTTAAATTAATTTTTTCCCTCATTAATGTACACACAGCACCCCATATTGACAAACAAAAAAAAGAATTTTTGAAATTGTTGCAGATTTATTAAAAAAGAAAAACAGAAATATCACATGGTCCTAAGTATTCAGACCCTTTGCTGTGACACTCATATATTTAACTCAGGTGCTTTCCATTTCTTCTGATCATCCTTGAGATCACCTTCATTTGAGTCCAGCTGTGTTTGATTATACTGATTGGACTTGATTAGGAAAGCCACACACCTGTCTATATAAGACCTTACAGCTCACAATGCATGTCAGAGCAAATGAGAATCATGAGGTTAAAGGAACTGCCTGAAGAGCTCAGAGACAGAATTGTGGCAAGGCACAGATCTGGCCAAGGTTACAAAAAAATTTCTGCTGCACTTAAGGTTCCCAAGAGCACAGTGGCCTCCATAATCCTTAAATGGAAGACGCTTTGGGACGACCAGAACCCTTCCTAGAGCTAACCGTCCGGCCAAGCTGAGCTACCGGGGGAGAAGAGCCTTGGTGAGAGAGGTAAAGAAGAACCCAAAGATCACTTTGGCTGAGCTCCAGAGATGCAGTCAGGAGATGGGAGAAAGTTGTAGAAAGTCAACCATCACTGCAGCCCTCCACCAGTCAGGGCTTTATGGCAGAGTGGCCTGTCGGAAGCCTCTCCTCAGTGCAAGACACATGACAGCCCGCATGGAGTTTGCTAAAAGACACCTGAAGGACTCTGAGATGGTGAGAAATAAGATTCTCTGGTCTGATGAGACCAAGATAGAACTTTTGGCCTTAATTCTAAGCGGTATGTGTGGAGACAACCAGGCACTGCTCATCACTTGTCCAATACAGTCCCGACAGTGAAGCATGGCGGTGGCAGCATCATGCTGTGGGGGTGTTTTTCAGCTGCAGGGACAGGACGACTGGTTGCAATCGAGGGAAAGATGAATGCGGCCAAGTACAGGGATATCCTGGACAAAAACCTTCTCCAGAGTGCTAAGGACCTCAGACTGGGCCGAAGGTTTACCTTCCAACAAGACAATGACCCTAAGCACACAGCTAAAAAAATGAAGGAGTGGCTTCACAACAACTCTGTGACTGTTCTTGAATGGCCCAGCCAGAGCCCTGACTTAAACCCAATTGAGCATCCCTGGAGAGACCTAAAAATTGCTGTCCACCAACGTTTACCATCCAACCTGACAGAACTGGAGAGGATCTGCAAGGAGGAATGGCAGAGGATCCCCAAATCCAGGTGTGAAAAACTTGTTGCATCTTTCCCAAGAAGACTCATGGCTGTATTAGCTCAAAAGGGTGCTTCTACTAAATACTGAGCAAAGGGTCTGAATACTTAGGACCATGTGATATTTCAGTTTTTCTTTTTTAATAAATCTGCAACAATTTCAAAAATTCTTTTTTGTCTGTCAATATGGGGTGCTGTGTGTACATTAATAAGGAAAAAATTTAATTTAAATGATTTTAGCAAATGGCTGCAATATAACAAAGAGTGAAAAATTGAAGGGGGTCTGAATACTTTCTGTACCCACTGTATGTAACATTAGATACAGATGTTTCCTGAATAGAACATTAAAACAGACAGATAGATACAGGATATACAAAGGTGTTAAACAGAATAAAAGGCAATCAACCGGAATGAAATACTAAATTCAATACTAAAAGAAAAGCCTGAACAAATAGCATCATTTGTGAAATAAAAAAAACACACACACACACACACACATAAATTATCCTGAGCATCTGGACAGAGCGGTAAACTGACAGAAGGGACAGAATGTCAGGTTAATTTAAAAGCCTTCCTGAACAGATGAGCTTGTAGTTGTTTTTTAAAGGAATGAATGGAGTCAGCTGACCGAATTAATTTAGAGAGGTCATTCCAAAGTCTGGGCGCTATAGAGCTAAAGGCCCTTTCACCCATAGAATGCAGGTTAGTGTGGGGCACAACAAGATTGCCAGAATCTTAGAGCAGCATAGTGATGGAGAAGGTCACTGATGTAGTCTGGTGTAAGGTCATTAGGTTTTTAATAGAAGTTTATATTCAATTCTGCAAGACAAAAGGAGCCGCTGAAGGCGAAGCGGGATGGGTGCTTTGTACTTGCTGTTGATGGTCTGTGTTAGGACTCTTGCAGCAGAGCTTTGAATCAGCCGGAGCTGTGATATAAGATTAGAAGGGGCACCTGCCAGTAGGGAGTTACAATAATCGATGTGGGATGTAATAAGAACATGGACAAGTTTCTCAGTATTAGAAAAGGAGAGGAATGAGTGAACACGGGATATGTTATAGAGGTTAAAGTAGGAAAGTTTCTTAATGTGGTTTATGTGGATGGAATAAGAAAGGGAGGAATCAAAAATGACACCAAGAGTCCTTGCATTAGAAGAAGGTCTGATGAGAGCACCGCCAAGAGTGACTGAAAAGGATATAATTTTCTTAAGTTGTGCTTTAGTGCCAATTTGCAGGAGTTTTGTTGCAGTTTAATTTTAAAGACATCTGCTCCATCCAGGTTTTAATTCCACTGAGGCACATCGTGAGCTGTGAAAGTCCTGATGAAGTTTCACTTTTAACATTGAAATAGAGTTGAGTGTCATCTGTATAAAAATGATAACCAAGTCCTTAGCTACAAATGATATGGCCAAGAGGAAGCATATAGACACAGAAGAGCTGAGGACCGAGGACAGAGCCCTGAGGAAACCCCTTGTGTGACCGGCGCTGTGCTGGATCTGCTATTGCTAAGACTAACAAACTCTTGCCTGTCAGTCAGATAGGACTTAAACCACCACCGCAGTGCCACAGATAACCAGGATGTTCTCCATTCTGGACAGTAGAATGTCATGTCTGACAGTGTCAAATGCTGCACTGAGGTCTAACAGAATTAATATGCTGGATTGTCCAGAGTCTGCTGCCATAAGTAAATCATTAGTTACCTGAAGCTGAGCAGTTTTACAGCTGTGATGTGCCCTGAAACCAGACTGAAAGAGTTCCATCAGATTATTAGAGGTTAAGTAATTTGTGAGTTGGTAGACTACAACATGCTTGAGAAAAGGTAAGCGAGAAATAGACTGAAAATTATTAAGATTGTCAGCATCAGGACCAGACTTTTGTAATACTGGGGTTTCAGAAGCAATTTTAAAAGTGGCTGGGACAAAGTCAGTGTCAAGGGATGTATTTATTATTGTTGTAACAGTCAGGATTATGGCATGAAGGCAGGATTTAAGAAATGTGGACAGGATGTGGTCCAGGACACAAATAGTCAGCATCATCTTACAAAGCAGGTTATTAAAAAATGCAGATGTGAAAGAACTGGATGGAGTGGGAAGACAGGGAAAGATATAAATGGATGACAGATGTATGTTAGTTGAATTATTTAGATGCTAAATTTTATTGTGGAAAAAGTGGAGGAATTTTCAGACTTTGATAGAGGAGGTAATTGGGTCAGATGCAGGTTGAAGTAGTTTACTAACTACAGAGAACAAAACCCTAAGGTTATCGTGGTCACTTTCTATTATTCTGCTACAATGTGTGTTCTTGGCTGCAGTTAGTGCATCACTGTAAGCCTTTTGGTGGTCAGAGAAAGCCTGGATATGCATGGTGAAGCCAGTCTTACTTGACATTCTCTTAAGGTGTCGGCCAGCTGCTTTCATAGACCTTAACTCTGAATTGTACCACAGAGAAGAATTCTTAAAATAAAAACCTCCTCATGTTATAAATGAGCTGTTCTATCTAGCGCTGAAAGAAGGGCTGTGTTATAGTGGTCAACAAGACTATCTAGTGTTGATGGAATAGGTGAAGACAGAAAAAGATCAGGAATGAAATTAGCTAGGATAGAAGCACGGATATTTTTATGGTTTCTGAAAGAAATTTGACATTTACTCGTAAGTGGAGATTGAGGTAACGAGACAGTGAAAAGTACTGCTCTTTGTTGAGAGGGTCCCAAATCACTGTTACAGATAAGCCAGATGTGAAGATCAAGTAAAATATATGACCATCATAGTGAGTAGGAAAATCAGCATGTTGCACCAAGTCAAAACAGTCCAGCAAGGACAGGTATTCATGTCATAAGAGCCAGATGTTCGAAAGATAACCGGCAGTCAAGGGATTCTTTTGATATTTATTTCCACTCTAACAATTACTGCGACTCCTCCACCTTGTCTTGAGTTGCGAGGCTTGGCAAAGATGGTGTTACCTTCGTGACAGATGTTAAATTGTTTGGTTTCTGCCAGGTTTCTGTTAGGCAAAGTATGTCAAGGTTGGAGTAGATAATGAATTCTAATAGCAACAGCATTTTTCCATTAAGAGATCTTGAATTAAAAAATGCAATATTAGCTGATGAGTTTTCATTGTGTACAGATCCATGATCAGAGTTTCTGTTTACAAATTGCAGATTTGCCACACTGACACTCCTGTTTCCAAAGCCTTGAATAGGATGCATAATTCCTGAACAAATGCTGCTGTTGAAGTTTTCATTTGCAGCCCGGTGGTGGTGGCAACCTGACCCATATTGTAAATATTTCAGGAGCTGCACAATACCAGTCTTTTAGGACATTAAATCCTAAAAGACACTTTTTTTGCTCTGGATTTGCTCTGGACAAACTATTAATTAATTATGGAGGAGTTTGTCATGAGAGTATTTTAGCAGAGTACAGAGCAATACTTATCTGATAGTAGCAGAGAAGCAGCACAGCAGAGAAGATGAGATGGGCAGAGTAGGGTGGCAGAGATGAGAGGCAATAGCAAGAAGCAGAAGAAGCATAGTAGGAGATATTACAAGATGTGCATGAAGATTTCAGAATTCAGAGTTTCTAATATACAGCCACATATATATATATATATATATATATATATATATATATATATATATATATATATATATATATATATATATAACCCTGGTTATTACAGGCATGATCACCGCAGAGCCGCAAGTCAGGTAAATATAGAATCAGATTATTTCTTAGTTGTTAAGCATGTATAGAAGTAATCAAGAGCAATCCTGTATATCTATTATAATCAAGAAGACCATCCCCAGCTCCTATATCGCCACGGTGCAAATAAATTTTCATAAGACTCATCCCGTGAACCATAGAAAGATTCAATTGTCCCCAAGGCTGTGAACCCAGTCAAGGCAAAGTCAATAAAGTCTATAAAAATAAAACCAAACCAGTGCAGTACGAGTCAGATGCATCCAGTATAATTCAGCTCCCAAGTTGCTTCCTTTGAAAGAGTTCACCTGAACAAACACATCTTGCGATCTTAACACTCCTCACAAAACATATGAATTACTTGAACGAGAACAGTTTGAACCATATTACACTCATCACTCATGGCAGGTAATGTCAGTAAACAAGACAGTTTCCTTGAGATAATATCCAAGTTGTATTTCCATTATTACTTGTGTTTATTTGCAGAGAAACTAGACATCAAATACCAGAGGTCAAATTAGTGGGAAACACAACCTGAATGATTCATATCAATATCCCAAGCTTTGCATCAGTAAAACCAAGAAATTGAAGGATTCTTTCTTCTTCGTCCAGCTAAGACATTCTTTAAAAGTACACGCCATTGTTCAGCCTTTCTCCTCTTCTCCGTGGGAGTGCATTTTCATTTTCCAGGCGGTGTTGTACTTTTCTGATCTGACAGCATGATGTTTCATTGCATCTTCAAAACTGCCTGCAATTACAATGTATCTCAGATTTCTCTATCTTACAAGCTGTATGGCATTTCTGTCAAGCCAATTAAGGTGTACTTTTATACTATGGCTATATGGCTATTTTTAGTTGGCTTACATCAGTGAAAAATAGGAAAACTGATAAATTCCCAGGGTCTTGTTTCTTGTCAGTTAAGTTACTTTTAGCTAATTGTGAGAGAGTCCCATTTCACATCTTCTTACACACATATACCCCAATGGTTAATTTATCCGTGCTTAAATGTATACTTTCTAATAAATAATATTACTCTTCCAACATTTGCCTTTATATTTGCATATCTTCTGAGAATTATTTATTCTCTTTTCATGCATCCCAGACTTCAACACTCTTTTATAACCCATTGCTATTAATATCCACACTTCTGAGTCACTAATCCTGTGGCCCTCTAATGCCTGCTGTCCCTTTTACAGAACACAATGCTAGCTCGCCCTTATGAGCACATGGCACACACTCTATCCACTTAAAGCAGCATTTTATCTAAATAAACCATATTAATTAAAAGGATAAGTGTCTGTATTGCGGCACTTCTTGTGTGATTTTTGGCTATACAGTACAAAAATAAATTGTATTGTATTGTATTATATGTCTGTGTATTTGTGTGTCTGCCCAATTACTATGTCTCTGTCTTTCCAAAAGATGGCCTATCCCAAGCATTAATACTGCTTTTATGATTCCCATACCAAAAGGCTTATGCATTGTCTTGTCATTCTAACAGATGGGGCTTCACAAACATTTGTTGTAATGCATTTTAATACTACAAATGTTTATAGTGCACCATCTGTTGGAATGACAAATTCAATGCATTTTATTGCTACAAAATATATCCCAATAGATGGTGCACTGAAAATGTTAATACTGAGGTCTACATTAATTAGTTAGATTTCGGCTGATCTTAGATGGGGTAGCAAGCTAGTATTAAAATAAAAATACACTAAAATAAAAAAACACAAATTAAATACTGTAAGTTATATTTAATTAACTTTAAAAAGGCACAATTTTCTATCCCCATTACAATTACAAATGCCACATCTTTTTTTAATTTGTCTCTTTATGATCTTTCAGCCAGGATGAATGTGTCATCCAGCCATAACATTAAAACATTTAAAAAGAAATGGTGGCATAATTTAATGCCAGGTGGCCACCTGGTTTTCACCACCAACCAAGTCTTTAATATCAAAGTTTTTAACTTTTTTCTTTTTTGCTCCGTACTTTGAGCAGAGCCGGCTGTAGATCTTCTTTTTCAAAAATCCCACATTTCATAGGACAGGGCTTGGTTTAGTGGGGGTGTGCACCTGTGGGGTGGCTGTTACTATTGCATTAAAATCACAATAACTCTTGCTGTGTCTATTTGTTTGTTTTTATTCAGAAATGGTGTAAGAATGACAATTTGTGGGCACTATGCACAGTAGTTACAACTGGTGCTTACTGACTGTACTAAAACCTGCCTGGCCTATGTTTACATGTCCACCCTGTGTCTGTAGAGGCCTTCTCTAAGTATCCTTCTTCAGCTCAAAGACATTTGGCCCAGTGTGAGTGATTGTGTCCTGCAATGAACTGGCATCCCCTTCTAGCTGGCAGACTTCTAACCCTAAACTGGAATCATCACATTCAGAAAAAAAACAGATGAATTACTGTCAAACTGGACAGGGAAAGCATTGATTCATGAGAAATCATAAGAAAAACTACAAGACAAACTGAAACTCGATGCAGCTTCTCAGGAAACATTTTTCAATATGACTGAATGAAATTTGCTTAATGGGGTCTCATATTTAGCAAAGATATATAGTGGCTATTAAAAGTATTCAACCCTTTGAAGGTTTCCACATCTTATTTTTATATAATATTGAATCACAGTAAACCTAATTTTTTTTTCTGACACTGATCAATAGAAAAAGACTCTTTGATGTTAAACTGCGGACATATCTCCGCTACATGATCTAAATTAAATAACAAACACAAAACACAAAATAACCGAACACATAATTATTCTCCCCCTTTCATATGACACACCTAAATTATCACTGGTGCAGCCAACTGGTTTTAGAATTCACAGAATTAGTTCCATGAACCTTATCTTGCAAGTCCAGCTTGTAGTAAGTTAGTATAGTGGCCTATCCTGCACAGTAAAAAACAAAAAAAAAGCACTCCAAGAAACTCATGTAAAGGTGATTGAAAAGCACAAGACAAGGAATGGAGACAAGAACATATCAAATTCACTGAGTATAAGGTTAAATCAGTCATTGAACAATGAAAAAAGTATGGCATAGCTGTAAATCTACCTAGAGCATCCTCTCCACAGAAATTGAGAAGAAGATCAGTGAGAGAGACCACCATCCATCCATCCATCCATCCTCTTCCGCTTATCCGGAGTTGGGTCGCGGGGACAGCAACTTGAGCAAAGAGGCCCAGACTTCCCTCTCCCCGGCCACTTCTTCTAGCTCTTCCAGGAAAATCCCAGGGCGTTCCCAGGCCAGCCTGGAGACATAGTCCCTCCAGCGTGTCCTGGATCTTCCCCGGGACCTCCTCCCGGTTGGACATGTCCGGAACACCTCACCAGGGAGGCGTCCAGGAGGCATCCTGCTCAAATGCCCGAGCCACCTCATCTGACTCCTCTCGATGCGGAGGAGCAGAGGCTCTACTCAGAGCCCCTCCCGGATGACCGAGCTTCTCACCCTATCTTTAAGGGAAAACCCAGACACCCTGCAGAGGAAACTCATTTCAGCCGCTTGTATTCGCGATCTCATTCTTTCAGTCACTACCCACAGCTCATGACCATCGGTGAGGGTAGGAACGTAGATCGACTGGTAAATTGAGAGCTTTGCCTTACGGCTCAGCTCCTTTTTCACCACGACAGACCGATGCAGAGCCCACATCACTGCAGACGCCGCACCAATCCGCCTTGACGATCTCACGCTCCATTCTTCCCTCACTCATGAACAAGACCCCGAGATACTTGAACTCCTCCATTTGGGGCAGGATCTCTCTCCCAACCCTGAGAGGGCACTCCACCCTTTTCTGGCTGAGGACTATGGTCTCGGATTTGGAGGAGCTGATTCCCATCCCAGACGCTTCACACTCAGCTGCGAACCGATTCAGAAAGTGCTGAAGATCACGGCCTGATGAAGCAAACAGGACAACATCATCTGCAAAAAGCAGTGACCCAATCCTGAGTCCACCAAACCGGACCCCCTCAACACCTTGGCTGTGCCTAGAAATTCAGTCCATAAAACCTCCATCCACCAAGAGAGTTATGATAATTCTGGAGTTACAAGCTACAGTGGATTAGAGTGGAAACATTGTGTAGACAGCAACTTTTGGCCTGGTGCTTCACCACTCACAGCTTTATGGGAGAGTAGAAAAGAGAAAGCCACTATTAAAACACACACACGCACACACATGAAATCTTGGCTTGACTTTGCCAGAAGGTACGTGGGAGAAGTCAGCTAGAAGAAGCTTCTACGGTCTGATGAGACAAAAATTGAGCTTTTTAGTCAGCTGAATAAAATTCATATTTGAACACTGTACATAATCAAAAAACATGCATTTTTCCACAATGAAGTATGGTGGTGGCAGCATCATGCTGTCGGGATGCTTCTCTGCAGCAGGCCCCGAAAGGCTTGTAAGGGTAGAAAGTAAATTTAATGCAGCAAAATATTGTGAAATCCTGGAGGAAAGCCTGATGCAGTCTGCAAGAAACCTGCAACTTGGGAGAAGATTTGATTTCCAGCAAGAGAACAACCCCAAGTGTAAAGACAAAGCTACATACTGTAAGAATGGCTTAAAAACAACAATGTTAATGTCCATGGGGTTTCGTTTATAAAACTTTGTGTGGATTCGAGTTTGAAAAACATGTGAACATTTAATTCAGAAAAATGTGTACACCAAAGAATCTTATTTACAAAACCTGGTGTACACACATTTCTATGCAATTTATCTTTCTGAAACACAATCATTTTGTAAATGTGTGTATGTGAATGTGCCTTGAGCCCTGGTTGGTTGCTGCCCTGAAACAACTGAAGATCATGTGCAGTTTTATAGCACTTTTCCTCTGCATTCTGGGGTCAGGGAAAGGTATAAGTTGCCAAAATCTGATCAGGAAACCATTATTACTTGGCACATGTAATGACATGATTGCTGTTACAATGTATGGTACAGGCCAAATGAAAACATGAGGGTTCAGCCAGTTACCTCGCCAACAAGCCTTTCACCACACCCAGTACTGTTGCATATGCCAAAGCTACTTTGCCTCAAAATGAATGAATGTTATGTTGAACCATGCCACCAGACCAGACGTGTCATTCTGATGACTTGAGCATTAATGGAGTGCCAATGCTTATGGTTAACAAAAACAGCTTCACTTCTGCTAGATGCCTTTATTGTTCAATGATGTCACAAGAATGGAAAGAAGACATAAAAAGGTTTGGGGCAGGACCAGTGTATTATGCCCTAGCTGCAAAAGGGTTCAGTTATGAAGAGTTGTGTCTGGTTCAAAGTTCAAAACAGAACTGAAGACATGTGGCAAAGATGGCATCTTTAAAGGAATGGACCAGAAGTGATGTCATCAGGACAGGAAGTGACGTAGCCACGGGCACAGGAACCCTGTGGAGTTTCCTGTGAATGGTCTGCAGAGGATTGAGAGAAAAAGTCAGTGCACCTCGCCACCTCCTGGTCAGGCATGGAATTGTCACTTTTCAGACCCTTTAGCTGAATCCCATGCACATGTGTGTGATAATGAGTACAGTGAATTGCTCTGATTACTTTAGCAGAACCTCACACTTCTGCTAAATTTCCTCTTTAAGTTGGCAAAAACATGTAATGTTTTTCTTTATGTACACTCACACCATACAAAAACTGGATGTAGCACCTTACTGGTTGGTTAATGGCTTTCAGCACAGCGGTCGTGATGGAGTGAAGTTTGGTTGAGATATTCCTTACTAATTGGTCAGTTCTCTGAGAAGTGCTAACAGGTAGCTGGTATAAACTGACAAAAAAACAAAAATGTTCTTCAGTGTAAATATATAGCATTGGCCCTCTTAAAAGGGAACTAAAATACAGTCTGTACATTATTTTGATCACTCTTGAGGTGAAATTGGTTTGTCACATTGGCTTGGCTCGTGCAAGTTGTCATTTAGCTGGTTTGGCTGCATTTGCCTTCAAGTTTTCTTTTATGAATCCTTATGGAAAGCTGCAAATGCACAAAAAGAGGTTCACAAGTCTTATAAATCTGACCCCTGGAGAGTCTGTGTCAAAGCCCTGACCTTAATCCAACTGAGAATGTGTGGCTGCTCCTCTCATGATCTCCATGCACACTGACAGAGTTTGAGCAAAACAGGGAGAAAAATAATACTGTCCATATGCGTAAAGGGCAGCATGGTGGTGCATTGGTAGACCTGGGATCACTTCTCGAGTCCTCCCTGCATGGGTTTTCTCCGGGTACTCCTGTTTCCTTCCACAGTCAAAAGACATGCAGGTTAGGTGAATTGGTGATCCTAAATTGTCCCAAGTGTGTGCTTGGTGTGTGGGTGTGTGTGTGCCCTGCAGTGGGCTGGCGCCCTGCCTGGGATTTGTTCCTGCCTTGCGCCCTGTGCTGGCTGGGATTGGCTCCAGCAGACCCCCGTGACCCTGTAGTTAGTATATAGCAGGTTGGAGAATGACTGACTGACTGACGTATGTGTAAAGCTAATAGAGACCTGAGCACACAGGCACAAAACTGTCATGGCTGTCAAAGTTACATCTAATGAATACTGACTTGAAGAGAGTAGATAGACAGACAGACAGAGAGACAGACAGGTGTACACTTGATCCTGAGGGAAATTTAAGTATGAGTAGTCAAGAGTGATAGCAAGTTAGATTTAAGTACAAACTATGCAAAATAACATTTAGTAAGTACACTGGGGTTGTAATCTTACAATCCAGTACTGTACAGTTAAGGTAGATGTCACATACAATAATGCTAAAGTCACAGGTACTAGAGTGACATAATTTTAAAGTAAAAATAAAGTGACATGGCTTATGCTGATAGGATAACATATTTAAAATGACACATTATGAAAAAAGGTTGTAGCTATGCAGTTAATTATTTTAATTTATTTTATTATAAGGTGTTGTGTTTCTAACTCATGTCAGCTAGGACGCCTATCAGTAAGATAATCTCCAAATGGCCTTCTAAATGAGCTCAGACCACATTATTCTATTACATAGAGATGATGTGAAGTGTATGGCAGGGGATGTTATTTCTTTAGTATTTAAGAAGTCAAACCACTCTACATCAGAGGGGACTGTGTGGAGAGGGTGTCAGTCTTCCACTTCCTGGGAGTCCGCATCATGGAAGACCTGTCCCGGGGTGTGAACACAGCAGAGCTGGCGAAGAAGGCTCAGCCGAAACTTTATTTCCTGAGAGTCCTTAGTAAACATAACATCCCCCAAAAACTGCTGGTGTCCTTCTATCGCTGCTCTATTGAGAGTATCCTGTGCTACTGCCTCTGTGTGTGGTTTTACAGCTGCAACACAGCGCAGAGGAAAACATTTCAGCAGATCGTAAAGACTGCCCAGCAGATCATCGGCTGCTCTTTACATTCTCCAGATGACCTGCACAGCTCTCACTGCCGCAGGAAAGCAGAAAATATCTTAAAAGTCTCATAAATATCCTAAAAGACTTTTCTGTCCTCTGCATCTTGTTCTGTTACACCCATCACCTGCATGTCCTCTCTCACCACATCCATAAACCTTCACTTAGGCCGTCCTCTTTTCCTCTTACCTGGCACCTCTATCCTTAGCATCTTTCTCCCAGTTTACCCAGCATCTCTCCTCTGCACATGTCCAAACCAATGCAATCTCGCCTCTCTGACTTTGCTTTCCAAATGTCCAACTTGAGCTGACCCTCTAATGTCCATTCATCCATTATCCAACCCGCTATATTCTAACTACAGGGTCATGGGGGTCTGCTGGAGCCCATCCCAGCCAACACAGGGCACAAGGCAGGAAAGAAACCCCAGGCAGGGCGCCAGCCCACTGCAGGACGCACACACACCCACACACCAAGCACACATTAGGGACAATTTAGAATCACCAATACACCTAACCTGCATGCCTTTGGACTGTGGGAGGAAACTGGATTGCCCAGAGGAAAGACACGGGAAGAACATGCAAACTCCACACAGGGAGGGCCCAGGAAGCAAACCCGGGTCTCCTAACTGCGAGGAAGCAGCGCTACCCACTGCGCCACTGTGCCGCCCACCCTCTAATGTACTCATTTCTAATCCTATCCATCCTCGTCACACCCAATGCAAATCTTAGCATCTTTAACTCTGCCACCTCCAGCTCTGTCTCCTGCTTTCTGGTCAGTGCCACCGTCTCCAACCCATATAACATAGCTGGTCTCACTACCGTCCTGTAGACCTTCCCATTTCACTCTTGCTGATACTCGTCTGTCACAAATTACTCCTGACACTCTTCTCCACCCATTCCACTCTGCCTGCACTCTCTTTTTCACCTCTCTTCCACAATCCCCATTACTCTGTACTGTTGATTCCAAGTATTTAAATTCATCCACCTTCACCAACTCTACTCCTTGCATCCTCACCATTCCACTGACCTCCCTCTCATTTACACACATTTATTCTGTCTTGTTCCTACTGACCTTCATTCCTCTCCTCTGTAGAGCATATCTCCACCTCTCCAGGGTCTCCTCAACCTGCTCCCTACTATCGCTACAGATCACAATGTCATTAGCAAACATTATAGTCCACGGGGACTCCTGTCTAATCTTGTCTGTGAACCTGTCCATCACCATTGCAAATAAGAAAGGGCTCCGAGCCGGTCCCTGATGTAATCCCACCTCCATCTTGAATGCATCTGTCACTCCTACCGCAGACCTCACCACTGTCACACTTTCCTCGTATATATCCTGTACAACTCTTATGTACTTCTCTGCCACTCCTGACTTCCTCATACAATACCACAGCTCCTCTCGAGGCACCCTGTCATATGCTTTCTCCAGGTCCACAAAGACACAATGCAACTCCTTCTGGCCTTCTCTAAACTTCTCCATCAAGATCCTCAGAGCAAACATTGCATCTGTGGTGCTCTTTTTTGGCATGAAACCATACTGCTGCTCACTAATCATCACCTCACTTCTTAACCTAGCTTCCACTACTCTCTCCTATAACTTCATGCTGTGGCTCATCAATTTTATTTGGATGGTTTAAAATATGTTGTCAAAATTATAGTTTAGGTTGTTTGCAAAATTTGTTCAATAAAAAGGTTCTATATTTTGACTGCATCCGTCTTGCAATGCGATTCCATCTCTTCATTAGTGCCACCCCCTTGAAAACTATCAATTTATGGGGCCATGCAAACCTGTATTAATACTTGTGTGCACATTAAAATGTTGTTTTTTTTTGTACAATGTACAATGACAGTGGACTAGGTTATTCTTAGCCAGGCTACTGCAGTAACTGCAGTGGAAAATGTGGTTAACATCCACTCATGCATGGAAAAAAAATACCGTTCAATCTCCTTGTTCTTCAATCTCCTTCAGATCAGCTCTTCTGCATAGGATGTAATCTACCTGTGTGCATGTTCCTCTACTTTTGTACATAACCCTATGTTCCTCCCTCTTCTTAAAATACGCATTCACCACAGCCATGTCCATCCTTTTGGCAAAATCCACTATCCTCTGACCTTCTTCATTCCTCTCCTTGACACCATACCTACTCATCACCACCTTGTCTCCACTGTTCCCTTCACCAACATGCCCATTGAAATCTGCTCCAATCACCACTTTCTGTCCCTTGGGTACACCGTTCATCACTTCATCCAGCTCACTTCAAAAATCTTCTTTTTCACCCATTGCACACCCAACTTGCAATGGTTGGTGCATATGCATTCATCATCACACCTCCAATTTCCAGCTTCATAATCATTACTCTGCCTGACACTCTTTTCACCTCACTCTTGACAAACTGTTCCTTCAGAATAACTCCTACCCCATTTCTTCTCCCATCCACACCATGATAGAACAATTTGAATCCACCTCCAATCCACCTGGCCTTACTCCCTTTCCGTTTAGTCTCTTGCACACACAATATATCAACCTTCCTTCTCTCCATCATATCTGCTAACTGTCTCCCCTAACCAGTCATACTGCCAACATTCAAAGTTCCTTCCCTCGGTTCTACTTTACTTTCCTCCTCTCCTTCTGCCTCCGGACATGTCTCCCCCCTCTTCTTCTCCTTCAGCCAACAGAAGCCCAATTTCCACCAGTGCATGCTCTCCAACCTGACCTAACCTAATTAGTTATTTAGTTATTTAATTAGTTATAGTTAGTTATTTTCTACTGTTAAATTCTGCTCCATACTTGTAAACTTTTTATGTTTATACTGTATTGAGGATTTCTTCTTTTCTGTGTATTGTATTGACAACCTTCTCTTTGACACCCACTGCATGCCCAGCCTACCTGGAAAGGGGTCTCTCTTTGAACTGACTTTCCCAAGGTTTCTTCCATTTTTTTTCCTACAAGGGTTGTTTTTAGGAGTTTTTCCGTGTCTTCCTGAAGAGTCAAGGCTGGGGGGCTGTCAAGAGGCAGGGCCTGTTAAAGCCCATTGTGGCACTTCTTGTATGATTTTGGGCTATAGAACAATAAATTGTATTGTATTGTATTGTATTATTTAGCTGGAACCTGAAGACAGTCAAAGAGCTTATACCAATTTTCACACACACACACAAATTAATTTTCTGCAGTTTCATCTTTCCATCTGCTGAATCCAAGGTACAATTCACAGCCTGGTCACTGCATGTGTTGGAGTCTGCCTATTCTTCATATATCTTCTTGGGTTTTTCTCCAGGTACTCCATTCTCTGCCTACACCCCAAACACGTACCTGTTTAGTTACTTATTAATTTGTTCAGGTGTGTGTAACAGTGCGTTTAATTTGACTTCCATCATCTAAGATGAGTTCCCACCTTGCAATCTGGGCAGCTGGAATAGACCTTGTCATCACACTAATCTGACCTGAATTAGCAAGTTCGAAATTGGATGGATGCTCTTCAGTTTCCCATCCAAGCTGTTTATGTCTTAAAATCCTTGTGATTCAAACACGATGGGTAAAATAAAAATTAAAATATATCCATCCATCCATTTTCCAACCCGTTGAATCCAAACATAGGGTCACGGGGGTCTGCTGGA
Organism: Polypterus senegalus; assembly: GCF_016835505.1. NCBI lineage: Eukaryota > Metazoa > Chordata > Cladistia > Polypteriformes > Polypteridae > Polypterus > Polypterus senegalus. Next base: position 247,810,999 of record NC_053156.1, on the reverse strand, counting down.
GCCAATCCCAGCCAACACAGGGCGCAAGGCAGGAACCAATCCCGGGCATGGCGCCAACCCACCACAGAAATTAAAATACATAAATAAGAGAAATTCAACATCTGACATTTAGTCCTCATAGAAGAAAACATGACAGCTGTGGCAGCATAACCAATAAATGGACACGATACAGAAGTGTTAAGGAATGCTGTAATCTATTACATGGGGTAGCTATCGTGTGTGACATAAGGTGTTCTGTTAGGTGACTGTACTGTGGTATGTGTGGTAGTCTTTCCCCTAAATAAGAAGGACATACTTTTCCGACCTCTGCTGTTGTTATAATAGGGTCATTTTCTTTAAAAGTTAAAGTACTCAGAACATAACAGTTGCCCCAGAAGAGAAGCTGCATGGACAGATGAGTTCCAAAGAAATCCTGGAAATACTTTACCAATGGAGATATGCCAGGCTAACACCATGGAACATTTTAAAAGCCTACTAAAAACCCACTTTTTTAAGTAGACTTTTTTCGTAAACACATTTTAGTTGTACTCTTAATATACTATACAGTACATGCATAAATTATCATAATCTTCATGGAAGTGCAATCATTACTAATCTCTACATTTCTCTGCAGTGATTTGTGATGCTCAAATGAAAGTGGATACCACAGTTATGAACGAGACCCATTGTATCGAATCCTGTAGGATGAAGCCTGGAAATAAAGAACAACTTCAGTACATGTGTTAGGTAAAATGCCCAGTGGGAACAGGCTGGTCTTTTGGCCTTAGAACCCCTAGTTTGTTTGTTTTTCTCTCCAGCTTATCTGGAGGTTTGTTTTTCTGTCCTTCCCAACAGTTGACATTATCATTGCAATCATCTTTAGAGACTTCTAAAATGACACTATACCTTTCTACTAATTATATACAGTATCTATTTTGTGAAAGCTGATTGATATATTTTCATTTATTCAATACTATTCTTACCTAATTTTAATTTGGTTTTATTTTCTTGTAACTATTTCTTTGAGACCTTGTAAAGCTCTTGGAGCTACATCCTGTGTATAAAAATGCACTATAGCCATTATTTTTCAGTAGTAGCAAGTTCCTGAAAACTGTGACAAAATTCCTTAAGTCCTTCAGGTGAGGTGATCCCAAACACATCTGACCCCTGGGAGAAGGTCATAAGAATATTGTCCCATAAAATATATTGCCTTTGTAAAAAAAAAAAAAAAAATAAAGGGTGTTGTGATCAAAAGATAATGGTTGTGCACTGATCAATGATAAAAAGTGCATAGTTATGTAGGACATGAAATTAATGTCCAACCTGCCACAGTCTATTGCCATTAACTTGTTAAAGTAATAAAACATTTACAATTTCCAACCAAAAAAAATACTTAAATTCTGCACTTGTTAAATGGCAGAACCAAGAACTTAAAAGCCTGGATTTATTACATCTTGATCACCCTTCCATCAAACATTCCTAAACTGTTTCACCGATATGTTCACAAGAGCCAGAGCCAAATAGAATAAGACTGCAGAACAATTTGAGATCATGTAAATGGAGTGTTTATTCCTTCCAAAAAGTAAAGATTTGAATGACCAACAATCAAAAAGTCCATTATGAAGATCTTAAATTTTCCTGTTTGACGTGTTTTTCAGTTTCAATGTTTTCTGAACTACATTAGACTCAATCTTAGGGCCTGCTTCACAAGCTATGCAAGACAACACCAACTTACAGCTGGTTAAATTCTGATCCAAAATTAGCCCCAAGGAATGAGGGTTCTACTGCAAATAGATGTAGTCCATACTATATTTCTTATTTGATGACTGAAAATGGCAGATTTCACATTTAGCCATGCTTCATTCCTTTTATAACAAAATGTGGCTTAACCAGCAGCAATAAACTGTAGTTGTGCACTTCCAAACTCACTTGGCTAAACAACAAAATATTTGTATAAATCACTTTAACTTTTCCATCTGATCCAATTACATTGGGCCAAGGCTTCTTTAACAGGCTTGTAAAGAAGATATATATATTTTATATATATATAAAATCTACACACACACGTTAGAAACTGGGAGGGGGGAGAAAAAAAAAAAAAAAAAAAAAACCTATTCCATGAACTGATCCTTTAAGTTTTTGGATAGTCTGCCAAGATGGCTCAAGTTTTGCATTTATGGTTTTGACTTAAATTATAGGCCACCATTAAAGCCTCTTTGCAATGGCAGCAGGTAAAAGGCAGTAATTGATACTTCTGATGCCAGCCATATTAAATGCTCATCCAAGAATAACCCCACTTAATTCTTGGCTGAATATGTAAAGAACCCCAAGTAGATTTAGAACCCCCCCCCCCATGAAAACATGCACACTTCACACAATTAGTGCCGCAATGGACTGGGCACCAAATTCTTTCCATGCAGAGAACGACAAGCTCACTAAGAAAAATACCCAAAACAAGATTCAGACCCCAGGTTGATGTATAAACAATGAATCCGTCGACAATACTTATCTTAGATACTATATATGCCATACTTTATAAAAAATACCTAACAGTTAACCACGTTTCAATGAAGTGTACACACAAGTAGCTTAAAAAATTTTAATGAAATTCTCAAAGTGCAGATAAAATCTATAAATAAACACTGTACACATAAAAATGTTACAGAAACAATCTGTAGTGACACACCGGGAAAGCCTGTGCAAACGTAAACATGGGCAGATACTCCGAAATCTTTTGACTTGTTTACACTTAAGTGTGTAAAGTATGTTGTAACAAAGTTCATAGCAAAAACATGTCACAGCACTTGAAGTGTTGAAAAACCATTTTTAGAAATCGGCATCTAAAGTAAAAGTATTTTCAGTTGGTTTGGACATCACACCCATCCTTTGATATTCTCCAACTCTCTTCTCAAAGAAGTTAGTTTTTCCTTCCAATGAGATGTTTTCCATAAAATCAAAAGGATTTTCAGCATTATATATCTGCAAAAAAAGCACACATCATGTCAGTGATCATTTTTAGCATTAGCTCCTTAAATCTCCACTTTGTAGGCTTTCCACCACTTTGAAAGAAATCCTCCCCAAGGCAATGCAACCACATTCCCATTCAAATGGGATAGGCTTACCTTGCTGTAACCCAGCTCCAGCATCAATCTATCAGCCACAAATTCAATGTACCTCTTCATTAAAGTGCAGTTCATTCCAATAAGATTCACAGGCAAAGCTTCCGTTAAGAATTCCTAGAGAGAGGGAAAAAAGCACCCAAATAAGTCAAACAAGGGCTACATTTGTTTGAAGGGTACCGTTTGACCTACTAATCAACAATGCAGTTTTAAAAATTGTCCTGACAAGGAACAAAATTTCCAGATCCAACTGACCATCCTAACAGTGAGAATTTACTATGTTCTTTCATTCAGCATAATTTACTAGTGACCTTCCAGAACTGCTTGGACAAGTGCAGAGGAGAGCTTAGTTTGGCTTATTACTGGAAGTAGGATACATCTTGATAAACCTTTACATTTTCAGAATTAATGCTAACATTGTTAGCTTTTAAAATTACTACTCAAAAAGTTACCTGTTCAATCTGTACAGCATTCATGATGATGTCCTTTACTCTTTGTTCAGAGGGTTTGTTTACCAGATGTTTAAACATTAAACATGCAAAATCACAATGGAGGCCCTGTATTTAAAAAAAAAAAAAAAAAAAAAAAAAAAAAAAAAGCCCCAAAAACACCACCCTTAACCAGTTGTCCAGACCTGGATACTATTAACATATGGCATAAATTCAGATTAAGATAAATGGAGCAAGCACAAATAAAACATCTTGAGACTCAATTATGTAATCAAAGTAGACAAGACAAGGGCAAAAATACACCACAACTAACCTCATCTCTGCTAATAAGTTCGTTTGAAAAAGTCAGTCCAGGCATCAGACCTCTCTTCTTCAGCCAGAAAATAGAAGCAAATGAGCCAGAAAAAAAGATTCCTTCAACAGCAGCAAAAGCCACAACACGTTCACCTACATGAAAACAAAGACCGCAAGTTTCAAAACTTAGCCTGTCAGTTAAAAATTGTGTAGTGGATAATCCACTATTCTTGGACACAACCTAAAACTATTGCCATTCTCAAAAAACTGAAATTTGAGCATATGAATAAAAGCTTCCACATTTATACAGAAAAACCAACTGCCAAACAGATTTTAGATGCTTACACTGAAACTTATGGTGGGGTTTTGAAGAGACACCACATACACACAAAAAAAAAACATACCATACTGTGCATCACGGTTTCCTATCCAATTCAGTGCCCAGTCGGCCTTCTTTTTCACACAGGGCAATGTTTCAATAGCATTAAAAAGGTAATCCCTATAAAAGTAAAGCAATAGATTATTAATAGATATATGCAAGGTTTAAAAGAAAACTCACACCAAGTAACAATCTTGACCAGTGTGAAACTGCTCTTTACAGTACGTGCATGTTGGGACCGGTCTCATTTGTAGGTTTCAGCCACATGCCAGACCCCACCTGTTGGGTTTTGTGTAGGAAAAGTATAGGTATAGTGCAAAGGTATCCCTTTAGACCAAGTTGACTTAACCATCAAATACTACTCAAATGTTAAATCTTGGGTCTGGCTCCAGGAGTGGGTCTAAGTATTATTGATCTGGGTATGGTCAATATCGGTTGGGAATTACATATGTTCCAAACACTGCACAGCAGAAGACCCTGGGTGTGCAAGAAACTCAATCCCTTAACTGGTCTGGGATTTCCTAAAAAGTACCAGGTTGAATGCTGGTTGAGAAAAAGGTTATTCAGTTGCCACCACAGACCTCAAAAGAGCACAAATGGGATAATTAAAAGTAAGGTACAACACTACCTTAGACAATCAAGAACAACCCATAACATTCTTTTAAAGGAAAATTACTCCAATACAATCTGACAAAACACAGTCCTTACCGTTCAACAGGGTCTTTAATGTAGGTATCAATTAACAGACTGTACATTTCAGAATGGATGTTTTCCATAGCAATTTGAAAGCCATAAAAACAACGAGCTTCAGTCACTTGCACCTCCTGGCTGAAGCGCTCCACCTGATGATAGTCAATTTGGGTTAAAAACTTAAAATGAAACACGCACTTTCATACAACACACATGCAGAAATATATACATATATATATATACGTACCAAATTCTCATTAACGATACCATCACTAGCAGCAAAGAACGCCAAGACATGAGAAATGAAATATCTTTCATCCGGTTTCAAGGATTCCCAGTGTGCAACATCTTTTGAAAGATCCACCTAAAGGTAAATTTATTTTTTTTAAAAAACACCCTGTACACTTTTACCAATCATCATTTGTTTACTATTTGGACACAAGTCAACACACCTCCTCTGCAGTCCAGAAAGAAGCTTCTGCTTTCTTGTACATCTGCCAAATATCATGATATTGAATGGGAAAAATAACAAATCGTCGAGGATTGTCTTTCAGCAAGGGCTCCTCTTGAACAGAGCTTTTCAGATTTCTAGATTTCACCTGAAACAAAAAAAAACCTAAATTAATGTAATAGCCAAGGCAAACTATGTTGCATTAATTTCAATAAGGCGTCTACAAATTCTAGGCAGTCTAAACAGACAGGTCCCAGCTACACAATAGCCCAGATCAACAGATTCAAGAAAAATTCAAGGGATTGCATTCATAACTTATACAGTTACCAGTGTTCAAAGCTATATGCCTGGATCAAATATATTCTGCCTCACTCATGAGCAGCGGAATTAATACCTTGCTATTTAACAGCTTAAGTACCTTCAAGTTAACAGCTGGCAATTAAAACAAAATCAATCGCAATTATGAAAGCAAATGTCTAATGGAACTGCAGGCCAATTTGCCAAGGCTTCGTGAAATATAGGAAGGGTGCATTACTGCAACATAAAATGTGTTAGGACGAACATTGTCCTTAAATGCAGAACAAAATAAAACTTGGCAAATTTCCTACTGCAGATTCTGCTGCTATTTAGCATTAGAGCAATAACTGGAAAAATCCGATACCAAAATGCTTGAAAGAAAATTAAACAAAACCTGCTTCATGAATGATATGGTAACCTGCAGGATGCCTGGTGCTTTGAAATTATTTACCTCCTAGTGCAAGGCAATTTGAGTATAAATCTATTACAACGCCTAATGTCTGCCCCTCGACACTATCCCGAAAAAGCGGGTTAAGAAAAAGAATGGATGTTGCACAAGATTTAAAACATACTTCACCCAGAACATTCTTTTTTACCTGCCCTAGTTAGTGTTCATCCGAGCCACCCGAATAGCACCATGTTCCCGGAAGTTTGATAAGAAGTCTGGGAAAAGCTTGCAACCCCAGTTCCCCGCCTGCCTCACGCGCTTTCAGATACAGATGGAAGGCCCACATTTAAAGTTTATATATCGGGGCGAGGGCTTTTACTAACTGCGGCTTCAGGATTCCGTCATCATTTGAAAGATTTTTTTTAATCTAGTTATATACACATTTACTTTAATCCCCGCCAAAAATAAAAACACTTACCGTGCTCTCTGCTTCTTCGAAGATCTTTCTTGCAGTTTTCGATGCTAGAATTCGTGAACTGTTTAAACTGGGGGGCTAAAAGACAAAACAAGGTTAAAAAAAAAAAAGTTACCCTCTTGGCAAAGCTCGCTAACGCGCGCGGTCAACCACTCTTCGTAATTTAACTATCGCCCTATATCACAAACTGGCTTCAGATAATTTAAATAAAAATGATCTTACCGTGTTTTCTTTATCGACGAGTGCGATTTTCTCAAGTTTGGAAGACAGGTTGCCGTTCTTTGTAGAAAGAGGTGAGCGAGCAGAGAGCATTTTTTGACTACGTGAATTAAAGATGCTGAACAGAACTGCTACGCAGAAAAAATATAAACGGAGGAAAAAAAAAAGCGGGAGTAAAGTATTTATGACACTGAAGTCCTGGCAGTGTAGCCTACTGTCAGCAAAACCGGCAACTGAAATAAAGACGCTCTGGTGAGCGCTTATTTATAACTCAAACTCTTGGCGCCGGATTTCTCCGACCAATCACACTCAGGATTCACAAATATCCAATCAGAAGGCAGCATCAAGATTGCGGGAAATTCGAGGACTTTTGTGAGAAAGCTGCATTTTACGCGCTAAATGAAATTAGCCGAGGAAAACAACTGCCTTGCTGACTGTCATTTTACATAAATAAAATGAAGAAGACATTCACACTGCGAAATATTTTATGTGCAAAATTAAAATATCGCCTCAAAATTAAGGAAATACTGAACTCAAAGGTAAAGCTGGACAGTGCTGTCCGCCCAAAACTACTACTTAATAATCCACATCACTGTGTTTAGTCCTTACTTTAATGACGGGATATATTTTCTTTTTCATCTTTGTCACACTAACACGACTACACTTACATTATATAATTTTTAAAGCGCGGTGAAGAGAATGGATAAAATTGCAAATGAAATACTGCATAATAAGGATTTTTGTAACATTATAAGTCCTATTGTTATTTAATGTACGTTTTCTAAAATAAGAGGTAAAATAAGGCGAAGTTATTCCTGATCTGTATAATTAAGAGTAGTCGGCGCGAAACGTGCTGACACACTTTTCACCCCCTCTCACCAAATCAAAGGCTGGGTGCTTTGATAATAATGCACCATATAAAATAAATGATAGAAATACAAAGGCAGGCAGTATTCGCTGAAAAATAGCCGTTTTCAAAATATGATTTATTAAAACACTGCATCTGGATTTTCCCTTTGATCTAATTGTTTGTGTAGTCCATCCGTTTCTTGGTTATAAGAGAAAGTTAAAATAAATACATAAATTGCACTATCCACAAAGTAATAGGATTTGCGACTTTGATTTTTTTTTTTTTTATTTGAGCTCAGTTGCTAATTATGAAGTATCAATCCTTAAGGCTATTCACTAGTTGCAAAATAAAGCATTTCTGGTCAAGATTTCCTCGTAGAAATTATTCAACATGATTCTCAGCCGTCTGTATACAATAATAATCTTTTGGGGTTTTATTTTTTATTTTCATCAAATAATCGGTGATTTTTTTTTGTTATTGTGTGCAGCTGTGCGTTTATAGTTATACTAACGTGGGGGAGGGGGTATGATGGGGGTAGGGTAGTAGTTTTTTGCCGCCAGAATTATTGCTTAAGGCGGACACAACCTCTCATTTATAAATAAAACCCATCAAACCTTTAATAGATCGAGGAGAAGGAACTTGTTCTAGTTTTTCTAATAACATGTACTGCGATAAAACCAGTGCGGTCTCTCCCACAAGGCGAGCACTAATATCCACCCCATTCAAAGAACTTCAGAATTAAAGGATAACTTACTGGGGTAACTGCAACTGACGATCATCAAGAAAATCCAAACATGCAAGTGGTTATACTTGTCCCCAGGTGTATCTGCGAATAAATATTGGGGTTGAATTTGCAGGTGACATCCCATATACAGTAAAGACCGCGTAAACGGCATTCTTTTATAGAGCAGGCTTCCATTTCCTGATTGGAACAAAGGCAGCAAAACATTCGTCCAAAAAGAACAAGTTCAGGCAGCGCCCCTGTTCTTCTCTTTAGGGAATAGTGACAGTAGCATACATTGCAAATATCTGTATTGTCCTTTTTAAGTATATAAGTATTCATATATATTTATTAGGCAACTGTTCTTTTCTTATTTTAACAAAAGCGCCAACTGGCCATTTAACTGACAACAAGAAGACTGATCATGAAAGGACTGCTTTGAAACAGCAGCTTTTGGCAGCAGCACCATGTGATCGACATCTCCCTCTTTCGGTGGGAGGTGTGCAGGAACAGCACAGATAACGCTTCTTTTTCTATTTCTAAACGTGGCAATTCGAAAGAATAGAAGTACACGAAAATAGTGGATTTTCTTTGTAATGTACAGACATTCACGTTCTTTGAATTCAAGTTCTAGATTACGGGTTTCAAAGCCTACACCCTGCAGGATCTGGTGCAAGACGGGAAACAAGGTCCATCCGGGCACACTTAGAGTCAGGAAACTACGGGACGTTAAACGGAGAACTCCAAGCAGGTTCCATACAGAAAGCATCATAGCATTAGCAACATGTATAGTATCAGTAGTGTTGAAGACAATGAGGATGTAACGATAGAAACAGGTAACATCCATCCAAGTACGCTTGAAATAAAGTTTATCATAAGTAAGGTGCCACACAACTCTGTCACAATGCTTGAATATTACGGGTAAGCGACTATTTCCCACGATTCCGTATCGTCTAACATCCATCCATCCATCCATTATACAACCAGCTATATTCTAACTACAGGGTCACGGGGGTCTGTTGGAGCCAATCCCAACCAACACAGGGTGCAAGGCAAGAAACAAATCCCAGGCAGGGCACCAGCCCACAGCAGGGCACACACACCCACACACCAAGCACACACTAGGGACAATCTAGGATTGCCAATGCACCTAACCTGCATGTCTTTGAACTGTGGGAGGAAACCAGTGCACCTGGAGGAAACCCACGCTGACACGGGGAGAACGTGCAAACTCCATGCTAGGAAGACCGGGGAAGCGAACCCAGGTCTCCTTACTGCTGAATCCAGACCAGGGTTGCAGTTGGGGGTGCTGGAGCCTATCCCAGGCTATCATAGTGGTCAAGGCAGGAACAAACCATTGCATTGTGAACACACACCACTAGGGTGTTGCCAATTCTCCTAACCTACATGTCTTTGGACAGTGGGAGGAAACCCAGGCAGACACGGGAGAACATACAAACTCCACACAGGGTGGACTCAGGACACAAACCCTGTTCTCCTTACTGAAAGGCAGCAGTGTTACCAGTATGCCACTGATGATATGCAACAGATCAACAAAATATGTTGTTTGTCAGTTTAGATTTTCCTTTTTAAAATGTATCATTTTATAGTAGGCATGGTGGTCTATTGGTACAGTTACATTTAAACAATTTTGTGGGTATAAAGAGCTTTTGAATGGAGGTCACTGCAGAAGAGTAATTTATCCAATTAGATTAATATATATGTATGCATTAACTGCCCTTGATCTGTAAAGGATCTAATCAGTAAACCTTTCTGCTTCTTCTAAGGCCATGAGACACTTCTCCAAAAAGCGCGCATGAGGATGATCTTTCCGTCATGCCTTTTGTTTTTTCTTAATGCAGCCCTCATTTCCTCTGCCTTTCATCTCCCCGGGTATTAATTTCTGTTTTTTTTCATTCTCACTTGCATCTTTTTAGCATCTTATAAATTCCCTTCCCCCATCTTCCTCTTTTAGGAGGAAGCCCAATACCCTTTTATATCACTTCCTAATTCTAGTGTCTCTCAGAAGTTGTCTTGTTTGAAAAACTAGATTTGATTGTTTTCCTGACTTAAGTCTTGGAACATTCAAAGGCTTTGTTATATTATATGTACTATTAAGTACTTAAGTAGTGTCTTATTCCTTTCTTAACATATGCAATTCATGCCATTTATTACATTTTTGTAAATAAGTTAGTGACTTGTAATAGATTTTTTCTACATTTAAAGGTTAATATTTGCATTATGTTACCTTTAAATGATTTGCACTAAAGCAGATCATTGTGGTTTAAGTCATTTAGTTTTGTTAGTCAGTTCTTCCTGTTGAAAGCAGTTTAGTAAAGTAGCTTCCTCCAGAGTTATCACACGTTCTCTTGACAGCTAAGAGCCGTTTACCACTTCCTGGCAGAGGTGGCTTTGTAATTCTCTACACCTTCCCAAACTCATTTATTGTCCTCCAAGTGCACCACAGTATCTACAGTATATCTATAAAAATCCCTAAAGATTTTGCTTCATTCTTACCTATTTCAGGTACTATTACATGTCCATTATTTTCCTGTTTTGTTTTCCTTTTTTAGGTTTTGTAATGTTCTCTTTCACCAAACTGTTTCATAATGTACATTTCTAATTAATCTCTGCTCAGAACCCTGCTTTGTGTTTCATTATTTTAAGAATACTTTATTTCTCCTTCATGTTAATAGAAAAATTGTGTCTTCATGAAAACTACAAAAGGAACTGCACAAGAATTCACAGTACCACCTTGCACAATTAGTCCAATTACTTAAATAATATTAATAATGTTGATCTCCCTTAAGGCGGCACGGTGGCGCAGTGGTATCGCTGATGCCTCGCAGTTAGGAGACCCGGGTTCACTCCACTCCCTGCATGGAGTTTGCATGTCCTCCCCGTGTCTGTGTGGGTTTCCTCCGGGTACTCCAGTTTCCTCCCACAGTCCAAAGACATGCAGGTTAGGTGTATTGGCAATCCTAAATTGTCCCTAGTGTGTGCTTGGTGTGTGTGCCCCCTTTGGTTGGCTGGCACCCGACCAAGGTTTGTTCCCTGTCTTGCACCCTGTGTTGGCTGGGATTGGCTCCAGCAGACCCCCGTGACCCTGTAGTTAAGATATAGCGGGATGGATAATGGATGGATGGCAAAGATTCTGACAATAATATGCTTTTTCAGTTTTCTTCCATACAATTCATGTGTTCTTTTACCCATTTTCACCTTTTATTTTTATTTGCCAGTTTCAGATATGGCTTTTTCTTTGAGATTCTACGTCTAATCAGCCAGCATCCTAGATAAATCTTTTCTCTGTCACAGGGGACACTGATATTTGGCATGCATTTAATGAAGAAGTCAACTGACATTCTGTCAGGTGTTTTGTTTCTCTTACTACACACTTTGATGTTCTTATCCTCCCATGCAGTTGTCCATCTGTGTCATGCCCTTCTTTTTTCAGTTTGCCCTCTTCTCTCAAGAGTGTAATAGACACCTTTGTATGGCAGTCTGTCACATGGAATGTCCTACAATCTGCAAAAAAAACAATAGGCAGACATGATTCTTGAGAAAGCCATTTCATTTTAGCCATTTTTAAACCCAGAACTGAACTTTAGGATTTCCAGTACCAAGGGTCAGCTCAATTGTAAACATCAACTAATGATACCCACTCTGAGAAATTTGCCTCTTTAAAATTCATCCATCCATTATCCAACCTGTTATATCCTAACTACAGGGTCACGGGGGTCTGCTGGAGTCAATCCCAGCCAACACAGGGCGCAAGGCAGGAAACAAACCCCGGGCAGGGAGCCAGCCCACCGCAGCCTCTTTAAAATAATTTTCTAAAAAATATTGCAGTAGAACAAAATCACTGATGGCACTCATTGTTGTTGGCGTCTTTTTCCTGTTCATGATGCATAATTACTTTTACCTGACATATTAGTCAAGTGGGGGGCCCACCTTGAAGGTATGAGGAAATTGATATTGGTTAATTGAAATTTGCTGGGTCCCCTTTAAGTTACACACAATGCAATACACTGACATTCAATCATTCAATTGAAGAACAGGGGCAGGGAGAGCGTGGATTTGCCTTGGTGCCCCCCAGAGTCGTGGTGCCTCAGGCCATTGCCTATTCAGCCTTAGTTGAGTTCACTTTCAACCCAAGTGAACAGAATAGCAGGCTTCAGCAGTTTTCTCTAATATCCAATTACCATTAGACTAATTAAGGATACGCTAAGGGAATTTACCATCAGGACACTCCACTAAAACTTGGCTAAAAATGCAGTCCTATATGAATAATAAATAAATATAATTATGTTATTAAATAGCATTAAATTATTACAAGCAGTAATAGACATTCAAAACACTAGTAGCATCTAAGCTATATTTTAAAATCAGTTTAATGATATCTTGATAAAAATAAGGTACATGAAAATTTCTAGGTGTGTTCAAACTTTTGACTGGCAGTGTCACTCATCTCAAATTACATCTTTTATATTTGTCACTATTCCATAATACTTGACAAACCACACAAAAATGCAACACTGAGAAACAAAAGTACAAATTACATTACAAAATAACATCAAAGTAAATTTCAAGAAAATATTAAAAAATTAAGAAGAGCATGCAAGTGTCTTGATGTTTAGTTAGAATTTAGAACAATATCCTGAATGAAATGTAAATAGATGTCAAAATACAGTAAGGATTAACAGAGGGCATAGCCTGGTCAGGATTGTTATGACTGTTAGTTTTAAAACAGGTAAAGAGTTTGTTTTATGCATGATCTGAGCACTGGAATATATGGGGTGTCATGGAAAGACAGAGATAACCTCAGAGTAAATATTAAAACATCAATCTGCCACTAGATGTCACTGCTGAACAGTCATAATATACCTCTTGCCTCTTGCATCAATCCTGAACCAGAGAATATTAATTCCTTATCCACACATGCATAGTCCAGTTCAAGTTCTCAGAGAAATTTATCCTGGTGGCATTAAATTCAAGGAAGGAATCAACCATCCACAGATTGTTAGTATATTGTTACATCCACCCCAGGGCAATTTACAGTTGCTAGTTAACACATTGTAACATGTAAGTCTTTAGGATGTTGTGGGGGTACAGGGGTGGGACAGGAGAATCAGAGAAACTCAGAAAGGCATGGGGAGAACAGGAGATTTCTAAACAGACAGAGATTGGCTGTTTCACTGAGCAGTGAGTGAAAATCAAATTATAACTGTTTAGGTTTTCAATCAATCAGTATTATTCAATATAATGTCACTCACAGTTATATTCAGTACTAGCTGTGCTACCCTTCAAAAATGTATCAAAGTAATCAAACTAGACCACAGCATTAACATTTGCACTGCACCATGCAATACACATATCTTGGTTATATGCCATTTGGTATGGGATTCGTAAAAGCAGTGTTCGTGTTTGTGATGTGCCATCTTTTGGAATAATAGACATAATAACTGGACAGACACACAGACACTTATCTTTTTAATAAGGTGGATAGTGTCTGGTTTGTGATTGGAGACAAGCTAATTATTGAAGCTTGAACTGAAGTTATTTGGAAATGGGGAGAGTAGTTATGCTGAAACAAGGATTGTAGATATAATGTTAGGTAGGTTAAAAATTAAACTATGTACAGAGCAAGCATACAGGAAACATCTCAGGGTTAGCTGATGAGGTCATCACAGCTGTGGATAACAAAGACTTGAGATCAAAAATAATTTAAAAAACGATGTAAGGAAATATCCATAAATGCAGACAGGAATTGGTGGGTCTAGGAGTAATGTACAGATTTATATAAGACAAGAAGAAAAATAATATTAATCAAAATACTCATGTTTTAAGTGCAAGATGAAATGAGACGCAGGAATGTGATAAAATACTTCTGGGTATGTCAGTTGTTAACAGAAATGTGTAAGAAGTGACAACACCTCAATATACCTTAGCTGTCATAAAGGGAGGAACAACTGATCAGCCATCTGTTTCACTAAAATGTTGGCTTTTAAAGAGGAGTGGACACATGGATATCAATCAGTGCGATGCCATCCATTAGGACATTAGAGATAATTCATTAAATGGAATATACGAAATATTACCTTTCTGTTGAAAAAGGGATGTTTATGTTATTTTTGGCAAATGTTATTCAGAAAAGAATAAGGAGTTTAAGTATAGAGATGCCTACTGACCAAGGGCATTCTTTGAAAGACACCGGCAGAGGTTTAAGAGCAGTTGCTGCTCCACCGACTAATGTCATTGATTTCTTTAAGGAGGTAACAAATAAAGTGAATTGGATAGAGGTACACATTTATTACTTAGTTGGATTTTCAAAATGTAATTCCGAACAAGAGGCTTCTGTTTAAAATGGAGGCAATTAGTATTACCAGAAAAGAATATGTCAGTGGTTAAACTCTGTGAAATGGGGGTTAATGTGAATACGTGAAAAAAACATGTAGATTGTAAAAATGTGTTGAAAGACACTGAGTTTCTAAAGGCCCAGACTTTTAAAGACCTACAAATTAGTGTGCATTGGTCCATGTCAGCAAATAGGCTGCATCCCAGTATAATATAAACTGAAAGAAGAAATGCCAAGCTTAACCAATATACTGCAAAGACATCACCAGGAGAGTTCAAAAAGTGGCTTCACTGTTAATTCGAGGGCATAAATTCTAAGAAAAAATAGTAAAGACTGAGGACAAAGTGACAAACATGATATCATGGTCAAACTTGTTCTGTTAGAAAACTGGGAATCTGTACCTGGACTGGTGTTATGTAGTCGAGGAAGGATATATTTTGGCCAGGGAGTCAGCATAAACTTTTAATCCATGCAATTCAAGGCCAGGAAACTATATCAGTACTAATCGACTAGACCAGAAGTGGGCAATGTCAGTCCTGGAGAGCCACAGTGGCTACAGGTTTTCATTCCAACCCAACTGCTGAATTAGAAAGCAATCCTTGCCAGTCTCACACCTTATTTAATTTTGTGGCTTGTTAGCCTGAAATGTAAGCTTCTTATATCGTAAATATTTTCCTCTCCAAGGATATCATCCAAATGATTTGAAACCTAAAACAGAATTTTCAGCCTGTCACATTTTCTACTACATGTTCTATTAAATCAAACAGTGCATGTTGAACATACACAGTTGTAATTGAAAACAAGTTAGATGAAATGCTGGCTGCTTTGTCATTTACATTTTATTGCTAATAAGGAGCCATTAAAACAATGAATGCAGCTGTTTAAGATTGAAATAAGCAATCAAGGGTAGGGAACCTTAACAAACAAGACCACTAAAATGAAGCATCAAAATGTCACTTAAGCAATAAGTGTTTCATCAGCAATAATTTTTTTCTCATTAAGAAACTGGTTTGGAACAAAAACCTGCAGCCACTGCGGTTATCCAGGACCGACCTTGCCAACTCCTCACTAGACTTTTGTAAAGAAAACACTGGACATGTTTTTTTTTTTTTTATTCCAATGGAGAGTTGGTGTTGACTGTTGACTTTCTTCTGGGTAATTCTCATTCAGTTCAATTTTTTACAGCAGCTAGTAGTGGGCAAGTCAAATAGCCCACTCTTACCTGTGTTTTTATGTGTCTTTTGTTGAGATGTTGTTGATTGTTGTCAAGATGTTCTAAAAAGCAAACTGTATAAGTCAATACTTAAACATAAAGGCAGGCTGTAGTGGTACTATTAAAGGCAAAACTATGAAAAAATGTAGGATGTTATGTACACTATAGGTATATGCTACAAATATATTGGCCTAAAGTCAGAATGTAAAACAATAAAGGAAATGTACATACTGTATACAATACAGTATTACAGTGGGGATGAACAGAAGTAACCATTTTGATAGCAAACATAGTTAAATAGTAATAGGATCATGAAATTTGAAATAAAAAATGGATTGGATTGTATTCTCCCAACCCCACTTAATCCAGTTCAGGTTCACATACAGCAGAAGCTTATCATGGCATCTTTAAACTTAACACTGTCAACATTTTGGCATTCAGTCATAAATATATTTTTAAAAGGTTGGGAAGGTTCCACCATACAAATACTACTTTCTGCAGCTTTGAATGAAATAATGCAGTAGAACACTTATTAAGAGCTGTGTCGACACAGGCTATATGAACACATACCGATTTAGGAATGAAAAATAATAAATATGTTATGGTAAAATAAAAATTGTAGGTATCAATTTTGCAGATGCAGCTAACCATACATTTCTGAACCTATTTATTTCAGTGTAAGGATGAGGGGTTAGTGCTGCCAAATGCAAGGAAGGATGCCAGTCCATCACTGGGCACATTCATCCATACACTCACACTTTAACACATGAAGCCACTTTAAGACATTAAGTCATATTTTTAGAATGTCAGATGAAACTGAAATACCGAAAGAAAATTCAGGTGAAAGTAAGGAAAAGTGAGTAAACTCCACACAGACATAATGCAGCTTGATGATCCTTTTAAGTTCTGGCAGGATATTCTGTGGACAGATGGGTGAAAAGTCAGATATGTAGCTAATATAGATCATCTTATATCATTAAGTAAAAGTGAATTATCTGTTCCACAATATGAAGCTCATTCCAGTGGACAAGCATGATGATGAGCATACTGTATATCATCTGGAGATTTGCAATCATTAAAGGAGTAATGAAAATTGGACTCTACTACTGGCCATTCAACTATGAGCCAAATATGAATATCATAGGTAGGTCATGAAGTAAAGATAAAAATGTCCAAATCACACAAGGATGTCTACATTAAAACCCTGTGAGTTGTTGTAAAAAGACCCGAAATGAAAAATAATTAAAACCTCACAAGTTATTGAGCAGAAGCAGTTCACCAAAGAGGAGTCAATCAAACCCCTCCAAAGCACTGACATCAACTCATCACTTATGAACTATAAGAAATATTCAGTTGGAGCTATTGTTCTTAATGTTGACATGACCAGCTTGTGAGTGCAATTGGGCAATTACTTATTCAAACAGGATATTGGGTGTTGTATAACTTTTTTTTTTAATTATTTTTTAAAATTGTGTGTATTATTTATCCACACAGAACCTTTTATCTAATTTGCTAGAAAATCTGATAATTCTGACTGTGACAATTGAAGGGAATTGTACAGTTACTCAAATTTCTTCTCAAATCTCAAAGACAAGTATTTCACAGTAAGGTATCTAGTGACTTTAAAATGACCTAGTATGAGTAAATGTCGAATGACCATATGAATTATACTCTGTGCCGGTCTTCTGTCCCATCCAATACTGGTTTATGTGGTGCACCTTCTACTGCAAAGGTTAGAACTTTGCTGTCTGTGATCCTGTAATGATAAAGCATCCACTCAAGCAGATTGATTTCATTTTCTATCACTCCTGCAGTTTTTTAAGTATACTGTTTGTTTGGCTGAGATTCTCAGTTCTTTGTATGGTGGCATGCATAGGACTGAGACCTGAGTTTGAATCCCGGGCACAGGCATTACCAGTGTAGAGTTTTCATATCCTCTCTGCTGTATTTCTGTGTAGGTTTTCTTCCCACACTGCAAAGACTGAAAAATTTACCTTGACCTCATGCATGTGTGTGTGTGTATGTGGGTGTGTTTACCCTGTGGTGCATTGGCATTCTCTCCAGGTTTGGTTCTCACATTCTGCTAAGTACCACCAAGTTAGGTATTGATCCTTCATGACCCTAAACTGGGTAAATTCTATGGAAAATGAATGAGTGAAGTAATTATTCTATAACAATATACTAGATGATCACCATTTTTACTTAATTTCATAAACTTGTATCATGATGTGGGCCGCACGGTGGCGCAGTGGTAGCGCTGCTGCCTCGCAGTTAGGAGACCCAGGTTCGCTTCCCGGGTCCTCCCTGCGTGGAGTTTGCATGTTCTCCCCGTGTCTGCGTGGGTTTCCTCCCACAATCCAAAGACATGCAGGTTAGGTGGATTGGCGATTCTAAATTGGCCCTAGTGTGTGCTTGGTGTGTTTGTGTGTGTCCTGCGGTGGGTTGGCACCCTGCCCAGGATTGGTTCCTGCCCTGTGTTGGCTGGGATTGGCTCCAGCAGACCTCCGTGACCCTGTATTTGGATTCAGCGGGTTAGAAAATGGATGGATGTATCATGATATCGCGAATTTTCCCACATGAGGACTGTACATGGTGTTGTTTTGTTCCTTCATTTGAGACAATGAGTTTCATTATTTATACAGAAATCGTTCCAGAAAATCCATCAATTCTTGAAGAGCGAAGACTGGTGTACATTACTTCATGTTAGTTGCTGATTCCAAATATCACATCATGTGCACTTGTGTCTGCATATCAGAAACTAGCTTTATTGTTAGGAACAGGAGGATCCAGTCATAAATCAGAGAAAGGCCTTGTTGACAGAAGCACAGGAGAGAAAAAATACAGTCTGAGTGTTGAAATGAAATGTGTAAAGCCACATGCTCAGTAACACTGCAGACTGTTTCTAACACCATACTTTATATTAGTTCCAAATCAAAGAAAATAGATTAATAAATATATAATTTCAATAAAAAGGAAGAAAACTTGACAGAAACAGCAGCCACTGTGACTTTTTATCTCAAAATGAGTTCCATTTAGAGTTTGGTGCCTCAGCTACTGTAGATATTCCTTATTGGTATGAACACAAACAGATAGGACACTCTGACATGCAGGCAAGTTGTGTGGCTTCCATTAACTTTTTTGGTTTAGTAAATTTTTGAACTATGCTTTCAGACTAAATTTGTAGTTCAGTTTACCTAAATAACCTCACACTCCTCAGGATTAGACATTTCAGTTTCTTGTACTGTACGCCAGAAGGTTTCCTAGAAAACATCATGTTCTCCCGTTACAAACCAAAGTTTGCTAACTCATCAGCATAACATGCTATTCCATTCCACCCATCTAGTCGTCTACGTTTAAGCTTGTTTTGATGGTTTACGATTACAGCTAAATCAGGCTGTCCAATTCATTGCAGTTATCGTTAGTGTTACAGCTCAGGGTTACAAAAGTGACAAGTGAAGAGCTCTGAACAAAATGGAAGCTAGTCACACTTCATTCATTACAAGAGCCAATCAGAGACATTATCAATTAGATATAAGTTCATAGAACAAGGAAGCTCTCAAATGCCTTTAACCATGGTTCCAGCCAGTGGCATTTCAGGCATGAAAATTCAGAATTTCCCTAAATGTGTGCAGAATTTACTTAGGTGAACATTAAATCAAAACTAGATAGTCACCTTGTTAACTATTATAACTCAGCCCTTCATTCAGCACTAGATAAAACATCTCCTTTAAAACATAAGGAGGTTTCTTTTAAACGTTCTTCTTCATGGTACAATTCAGAATTAGTCTATAAAAGCAGTTGGTTGACGCCTTGAGAGAATATCACTTAAGACTGGCCTCACTATGCACATCCAGGCTTTCTTTGACCACCAAAGGGCTTACAGGGATGCACTAACTGCAGCCAAGAACGTGCATTTTGGCAGAATAATAGAAAGTGACCATGATAACCCAAGGGTTTTGTTCTTTGTAGTTAATAAACTACTTCAACCTGCATCTGTTCCAGTCACCTCTTCTACTGAAGTCTGTGAAAAATTCCTCTCCTTTTTCTGTGATAAAATTAAAGATATAAAAAATTCAACTAACATAAATCCATCTTCTGTTTATATCTTTCCTGGTCTTCCCACTCCATCCAGCTCCTTTTCTTAATTTTCACCAGTCATATCTGCATTTGTTAATGACCTGCTTTGTAAAATGAGGCTGACTACTTGTGTACTGGACATCATCCACACCACACTTCTTAAATCCTGCCTTCATGCCATAATCCCGACTGTTACAGCAAGAATAAATACATCCCTTGGTACTAGCTTTGTCCCAGCCACTTTAAACATCACTTTTGTAACCCCAATGTTAAAGAAGTCTAGTCTTGATGCTGATTTTCAGCCTATTTCCCACTCACCAATTACTTAACCTCTAATAATCTGATGGAACCCTTTCAATCTGGTTTCAGAGTGCAGAACAGCTGTACAACTGCTCTGCTTCAGGTAACTAATCAATCGCTTATGGCAGCTGACTCTGGACAAACCAGCATATTAATATTGTTAGATCTTACAGCGGCATTTGACACCTTTAGGGGTGACATTCTACTGTCCAGGATGGAGATCCTGCTGGGTATCTCTGGCACTGCCCTCCAGTGGTTTAAGTCCTATCTGACTGACAGGCAAGAGTTTGTTAATCTTAGCAACAGCAGATCCAGCACAGTGCCAGTCACACAAGGGGTTCCTCAGGGCTCTGTCCTCGGTCCTCTGCTCTTCTATGTCTATATGCTTCCCCTTGACCATATTATTCATAGCTTTGGACTGAATTGCAATTTTTATGCAGATGATACTCAACTCTGTTTCAATGTTAAAAGTGAAACTTCATCAGAGCTTTCTCAGTTCACAACTTGCCTCAGTGAAATTAATACCAGGATGGAGCATAGCTCTTTAAAATTAAACTGGAACAAAACAGAAGTCCTGCAAATTGGCACTAAAGTGCAACTTAAGAAAATGAGTTCCTTTTCAGTCACTCTTGGCGGTGCTCTCAGACCTTCTTTTAATGCAAAGAATTTTAGCGTCATTTTTGATTCCTCCCTTTCTTATTCTACTCACATAAACCACATTAAGAAACTTTCCTACTTTAACCTCTATAACATATCCCATGTTCACTAATCCCCCTCCTTTTCTAATGCTGAGAAACTTGTCCATGTTTTTATCACATCCCACATTGATTATTGTAACTCCTTACTGGCAGGTGCCACTTCTAATCTTATATCACAGCTCTAGCTGATTCAAAGCTCTGCTAGAAGAGTCCTAAAACAGACCATCAACAGCAAGAACATAACATTCATCCTGCTTCACCTTCTCTGGCTTCCTGTGTCTTATAGAATTGAAAATAAAATTCTATTATAACCTACAAAGCTTTAAATGGCCTTGCACCAGACTACATCAGTGACCTTCTCCATCACTATGCTCCTCTGATTCTGGCAATCTTGTTGTGTCCCACACCAACCTGCACTTTATGAATGACAGGGCCTTTAGTTGTATAGCACTCAGACTTTGGAATGACGCCTCTAAATTAATTCGATCAGCTGACTCCATTCATTCCTTTAAAAAACAACTTAAAACTCATCTGTTCAGGAAGGCTTTTAACTTAACCTGACATTCTGCCCCTTCTGTCAGTTTACCTCTCTGTCCAGATGCTCAGGATAATTTGTGTGTGTGTGTGTGTGTGTTATATCACAAATGATGGTATTTGTTCAGGCTTTTCTTTTAGTATTGGATTTAGTATTTTACTCTGGTTTATTGTCTTTTATTCTATTTAATGCTTTGTATCTCCTTATTATCTGTTTAGTTTTTTATGCAGAAATATTTGTGCCCAATGTTAAATATACCCTGCTGTTTAAATAAGTGCCTTGAGAATGGGAAAAAGCACTATATAAATAAAATGTATTATTATTAACTTACCTAAGTAATAACTGTCCCACTTTTGCTAGTGGCTTAACGATACATGCAAATTCACTCGCCTTTTGTGACACAAAAAATTTATCAAGCAGTACAATGCCAGCACCTGGCCTTTCTTGATCTGCATCTCATCATTGTGATTCCCTCTGATACTGTCATCATTGGACAAAATACAAGAAGAACAATTTAAACGCTAAATAATGAATGAGGCTTTGCAACCACTTACTACACACTATGAAAAATACAGACCATGGACTGCCTAATTTGAAACAGTAACACATCAAGTTTAGTATCAGAAGGTGAAAAGGGATATGCAACAACATGACAGAAAGAATATGTAGAATATTCACACTGGATGACCAGTAGCAGTGCAAATTGTCATGTGGCCAGGTGTTTCCTGGTCAGCAACAACAATTTTCTACATACATACCTGTTCCTTCAATAACTCTTTCAAGAATAATAGGCACTTTTCATTTTAATACAGGTCATGAACTTTATTCCCCATCACTTGAATGGAAATTTCAGGTTGGATATGTGGATACACACACTCAAGGGTGTAGAGGACACTGCAGGGCCAACTGGTCCACCTACTCAGTCAAAAGTGGCTTGTAGCATGAAGACAATCTCACAAACTGCAAAAAGGAATCTTTTCCTAGATAATTACATTGGACATATTATAGAAAATTGGAGAATAAGCTTCTGAATACAAAGGGTTGTTATAATCATTTTAATAATAAGTTAAAATGCTAAGCGAACCTTATTACTTATTTTGCACAACATCTGATAGGACTGTATTGTATTTGCTTTTAATGAGAAATGCCGCTGTAACCAACACCAAAGTCCTTTACTTAACTGAGTTTGTTTAAAGCTGAAGTGACTGTATCCTACTGAGCCAGGAACAAAGAAATATTGTAAATATCTACTTTTTTATACAACAGAATGTTTCTTGTTAATTTAAGTTTGCATAAGATTTTGCTTTTATTGGTTTCAAATAATCTGATGGATAGCTACCATAATTTAAAGCAATCATATTTCTGTATTGTTAATAATATGCTATTGAAAACACGTAAATTAATTCTTTTTTCCATCCATTTTGGCCCCTTGTTAATCTGTGTAAAGTTTCAGTGCTTATGCCCATTTACGTATGTGAACTAGGTGTTCTTCCAGGGTTTTGGCGGGAGGGGAGGCATTTTGTTAAGTAAAGCAGATGTATCAGTTGCTATCACGAGAGGGTGGCTTCAGATGTTAAGAACCTAGCCCCTGATTTTTCCCTCCTGCCTCCTCACCCCTTGCTATACAGTATGTGCAATTCACTTCCATATGCAACTCATTTGTATCTCCAACAGGGGACCATCCCTCCCCCATTCTTGACAATATGACATCCATGTACTTAAAGACTTGCATGTATGTCTTGCTATTTGATCAAACATCTATATGCAACTCATGTAAAACACTAAAGAAGAAACCATACTATGATCTGCAATAATATGTATAGAAATTGCCTTCTATAGTTTAGGTGTGACATTTTCACTTTTGCTTATGGAAGCAAAAAAGTCAGAGCCATCCCTTCTTATGCCTACCCAAGAGGCACTGGACTCTAGGCAGGTACCAACTCTTTAAGAACACTGGTTCATCATGGAGTACACTCATTGTACACAATGTTGAACCATTGTTTTGAAACTGGTTAGCCTATTAGCCTTTCTTTGGTTTGTGGATAAAATTCCAAGTAAATGATAGGAGAACATGCAAACACCAAACAGGAGCCTTCTAATTTATCCAATGAATAATTCATTGAGTTATTGGGTTTCATACTATGTTGACTATCATAGAATGGCCTGCTTAATATGCTTTCACTGTAATCAGTGTAAAGTAGCAATGGAAAAACAATTTGTTTCTCTTTTTCTGGAGCTCCCCTATCTCATCCACTACTACGCATGTGGTTTTGCATGTTAAATACATAAGAAAATTTCATATGAAGGCAGATTTCCTATAATTGCTATGTAAACAAACCATGCTGTAATTAAGAAACTTTCAATGAATAGACTCCTTTGTGCTAAAAGCTGCTATAGCAAAACAAATCTTTCTGCATTTTTACAAACCTAAAATGCTCACAGCTGTGTAGTTTTACATGAATAGAGTGGCATGATGGCATAGTGATTAATACTACAATGTCACAATATGAACGTTCTGGGTTTCATCCCCAACGTTCTCAATGCCAGTATGGAGATTTCCTGTTTTCCCTGCATTTGGTTTGTTTTTTTTCTCCCAGGTATTCTGGTTATCCTCTTACACCCAAAGATAAGTGTTAAGTTATTAAGTGATGCTAAACTGGCACCGCATCTGTACAATATAATGGTTTAGTGGTTGATGCTGCTGAATCCTGTTCTTAGAATCTCTTTACAATAGATTGATGCTCTGTTCTGCATTATACTTTGTGCTGCTAGGATAGGATCCAGTTCTCCATGGCCCTGAAGTGGATTACATGAGTTTGGGAATGTTGTGTTAAATGTTATTCTAAGTATTCTGTAGTTTATAGATAGAGCTTTAGCATTCAGTTTAATACTGTAATGCATAGGTTTTTAAACTATGGGTCATTTGTTGTATGAATTTGGGTCAGCCAGAATGTTGATTCACAAAAGTACTTAATGGGCAAGGGTTATGTACAGTTTGCAGAGTGCCTTGTGTTGGGTTTCCTTGGGCCATTTAAGCAAACCCCGTCACTCCGCTACGACTTGTGTTGGCAGTGTTCCATGAAAACAAGCATCCCCTCGGGGGATAAGTGTCAGTAGCAATTCTGGGCCTTAAAGACACAAAAAAGGCAAAATTGGGTCATGAGAAAAAAAAAGTGTAAGAACCGCTGCTGAAATGTAAACTCACTTTCAGCAGGCACATGCAGTGTGTCTCTGGAGATTGATGGGTGATTATTTCTATTATTATAATCGTTGCATACTGGAGAGATAACTTTAGATAAGTTAGCTTGCAACATTAATGGACACTTGGACAAGATGTTTAAACAAATTTTATTTAGATTTGTTTTGCTGTTGGAGGGTCCTAGGGTGACCCTATTCTCCTTTACAGTCTTTATTTTGTACACCTTAACAGAATGCCACCAATCTCATACTCTAACCACACAGTCCAGTGGTGTAGTTCAGCACTTCTCCCTTCCTGTAACCTCACACAATATGATAGATCACCATAACGAACAAAAGAAAGTTACACTTTTATTCATGCATTATAGATCAAATAGATAGTGCCATAAAACAAAATAAATTGTTGCCACCATACAACGTGGTACTGCTAGATGTTAAGTCTTTTCTAGGTGGCACTTTTCCTGCATTGCTTCAAGTGTCAGCTGTAAGTCAGAGCATTCTTGGATTGGTTTTTCTGTCTTCCTTTCCGATTAGCTTTTACTGATCTTATAAAGCTAATCTAGGTATGATGTGGTCATCTTGTCTCCAAGACAATTTTGCCAATCTCATCTCTGAAAAGTACTCTCACAGCTCATATGCTTCTGCCATTAGAATCAAGGGGGCTATAGTGAGGTGTGCTTGGATACCCAGGAACAGTGTACATTCATATTTCATAAAACTAAAGTCATGTTTCTAAAATCATCTTATTCAGCTCCTTGTTCTAACATAGTAAATAGGAGCCAACACCATAGCATGTTTCTATAACCATTGACAATATAGAACAGTGTGGTCCCCGGCCGGGGCTGGAGCCTGGCCGGGACGCCCAGGAGGAGGAGAGGAGGGCTTGTGCCTCCTCCAGACCGCGAGGGGGCGTCCGTCTTGGTTGTGTAGGGGACCACGGGTACAGGGCTTGGAAGCCCAGCCCTGTAGGGACCCGTGGACACCGCCGGGCGGCGCCCCGATGCCGGTTTACCCTGTGTGGTCTTTGGCCGGGGATGGAGCCCGCCGGACGCTTGAAGACCGGAGGAGGGCGTGTGCCTCCTCCAGACTGAGTGGGGGCGTCCGTCCTGGTTAGGCAGGGGGCCTCGGGTACAGGGCTTGGAAGCCCAGCCCTGTAGGGACCCGTGGCCACCGCCAGGCGGCGCCCCGGTGCCTAATTATCCCGGGAGCCCGGCACTTCCGCCACACCAGGAAGTGCCGAGGGGAAGACTTTGGGTGGCGCCCGGAGAGCCGCCAGGAAAGCAGCCGACACTTCCGCCACGCTGGGGCGTGGCTAAAGAGAAGAGGCCGGAAACACCTGGGGCTCATCCGGGGCATTATTTAAGGGGCCGCCTCCATCCAGTCAGTTGGTGGAAGTCGGGAGGAAGCAGACGGAGCTGGAGAGAGGACAGGAGGCGGCCAGTGGAAAGGCACAGTGACTGTGGGCCCTGGACTTTTGGGGGGATTCGGTGCTGAAGGCACTGGGGTTGCGTGAGTGCATAACTTGTATATAGTGTAAATAAACAGTGTGTGGAGCAAAATATGTCGTCCGTCTGTCTGTGCTGGGGCCAGCGTTCACAACAGCTATACTTTCTGCGTAAACTAACTATCTAACATTCAGGTAAGTCTTAAGCAAACACCAAAGCATTAATGAACAAGGTACATTTTTAGTAGTCAATTAAAATAACCAGCTGCTTTAAGATAAAAATGAAGCATCTTTGAAAAATAAACTCTTTGTAAAGGTCCACTTTTTAAACATAAGGAAAGTCCTGCTAATTTCTCCAACAACATTGAAGCGTAGGCAAATTAGGAGGCAGGCTCACTTAACATTAAAAAAGTTTGGGAAGTGGGGACTAAAACTTTTGATTTAAAGTCCAGTATCCAACAATTCCACCATGTTGTGGGCTGTCTATTAAGCAATACCCTTTTCCAGTTAGGAAACAATTATATATTTAAATTGGCAACAATTCAGTAATAATATCAATAAATGACTTGGGATGCGAGAAGGTTAAATACCATTGTAAAGGACAAACTGGTGTCTCCAGCCAGTATGGACACCACTTCCTTAACTGGCCAGGAGGCCTTGATAATGGAAGGCCAGGGCGGGAGCGATATCTCCATTCCAAGCCTGAATGCAGAGGTGCAAGGATGTTACATTGGCTACACCGGGAGTGGTATCCTAACAATCACTGTGTGGCATCTGTGCTGGACTCGCAAACCTGAAAGGTCAGCATCCTGTCTGGTAACCCCACTGTGGATGCTGGCAGGGCAGCATGGGAGCTGTGGTCCCATGGGCCTGCCCTATTGGATTCTGTAGGGATCACCGGGGGAGCTCTCAGATACTGATGTTACAAACACTGTGGTGGTCCTGCCTGATGCAGAAGTGCTTCCCGGGGGCAATAGATTAAGCACCAAAAGTACTCCTGGGTTTGGAGTTAAAAGAGAGCACTCGACTACACTTAAGAGAGATATGGAGTAGGGTGTGGAGGATGGACAAAACATACCTGGGAGGTGTGGAGGAGAAGAAAGAAAGAGAAAAAAAAGAATTGTTTTGTGCTTGTGCCACCATCAGAAGGACATCTATATAAGGAATTTGTTTAATAAACCTTGCATATGTCCCTGGGACTTGTGTATGGGGTTTAGGTTGCTGTAACGCTTCCTACTAGTCACACCACATTCTTCTCTGGTTGATCAACATTAGATCAGTGAAAAGCAATAAAAAAAGAAAAAATAAACAGTGCATTTTGTCTGATTACTACATTTATCTAATTGAATATAGGCAATGGCTGGGGCTTGTTTTAATTCTTCCTTTGACTTGGTCTGGGGGCAGATGTAGTGGTTAATTTGTCAAGGCTCAACAAATAAAAATATTTTTTGTTCATAATTATATGAATTCCCTGACCAAAAAAAAAAACAGCAATTGATAAACCTCAATGTTTAGAAACCCACATGACAGTTCACGCATACTGCAAAAAACACAGGATTGTGTCCTTATAGCCTGGCAAAACATAACCATGGCAACCCTGATGTTTCTGTCGGGTGACCTATGTTAGTTTCCGCACCAGTAGAGTTTATGAGGGAAATTCCTTGCAAGTTAACCGTTTCAGAAAACCTTTTTAGTTTACTCGCTTATAAAAAAGGTTACCTTAGCCACAGTCTTTGAAGACATTGCTATCCTGAATGTAAGCATGCAGACGTTAGTCGTTAGTCATTACACGTGGAGAGCAAATATGGATTCCCGGAACCTTGTAGTGTTTCAGACATTTGTGAATGCAGAGATCAAGTTTAAGTAAAACTAAACATACTCCCAATGGCCATTGAAGCGTTTTACAAGCAAAGAGTCTAAATCTTTGTACTGAAGCAATAATAGAAGACTTCCCAACATTTTTAAATGAACCTGTAATAAAAGTGTAAATATTTCTCACTTTGAAAGTTTGAAAAATGTGAATAACAGTGAACAAGTGTAATTTGATTGAAAATAACTATATATAAAGTATATGCTGTTTCTGTTTAATCTTCCTATCCCTCTACCTATGATAAAGCCTGCCTAATCTAATTCAGGTTTGCAGAGGGCTGGAGTTTGTTCCAGTAGCACAGAGCACTAGGCAGGAAAAATTGCTGGACAGGCTGCCACTCATGCAGCCATTTTCACACTGGAACTAATTTAGAGTTGCCTTAATCTGCACATCTTTAGGACATGAAAGGAAAACTGAATACCTTGAGAAAAACTCATACAGACACAGAGTGAAAACTCAAACTCCACATGGGCAATGACACGATATTGGATTCTAACTCAGGACTCTTAATATGATGTATATGATATATTTAGGATTTATGATGATTACTAATCAATAAAGATGTCACCCAGGAGGACACCATAATAATATAGGATTTGGAAAAGAAATTTTTAACCTGGCTAATTAATTATCAGTTTTGCCATTGGCAATACAGATTTAATGCAATAATTCAGCAAGGCTTCTACTTTCTTTACCTTACATTTCTCGGTTGTAGGATGTGGGTCTTCGGCTTTTAGACTTGTATGAAGGTACCTGAGGCACACTTGTTTTTAAAAAATAGTAATACAATTTATTGAGAAACACAATGGTTATAGAAGTATGATAAATGCATGCAAACTGTATATTGACATGTAAGACTGGACACAGACAGACAGACTAAACAGACAAACATATAACCTATAGATAGGCTGTTTATTGGTATTTAGAGTTACACTTTATCTTGGCACAGGTAAATAATGTTGCTTGGAGCTGTTGCTTTCTTGATGCTCTGAGTTAAAGTGGAAGGTTCTTCATACATTGGAGTACACTTTCTCTTTGCTGCATGATCTTTGTCAGTGCTATGGTGCTGCTAAATTAACTCACCTTCTGCTGTCTTTTACCACTCCATAGATAAAAGACATTACTTATTCTGACCCAAGAGTTTTGATGCTGAAATTCCCTTCTTGAAGTGATGGCCCCTCAGCCTTGACAGACTATTAGCACACAGCTTTGGCTTGACAAATAGGGTCTCAGCTTCAGGTTTACAAAGGAAAAAAAGTCTGTCAAATTCTGCTCTCCTAGGAAAAGCACCTCATAGCTTTTAGTTTGAAAAAAGATTTTAGAAAGTAATTTTGGAGAATGTGCCCAGAGTGCACCTGGGAAGAGTCACAGAGTTCTCTAGGATTCCCAAGAGAATTTCAGTGAGTGTATGCAATTCACAATTCTAAAAGCTTCTCTTTGTTTCACCCTATTCTCTAGAATTCTTTGCTTCTTCTTACTGAGAGATGGGATACATGTGGTTTTAAAGGAAGGTTGGATTTTCTCCTGCTTGGATTAAAGTCACTTCCAGTTACAAAACCAGTGTCTTCTAATAGGAAAGTTCTTCTGACTATCTTAGTCGTCATCCCTTGAATAATAGGTCTTTGTTTAAGTCCATTTTGCATCTTCTGGCTTAAGAGGGTCTGCAGAGGGACTTCTGGAGAGATGTCAGTGCAACTCTGATTTACACCTTTGTTATGAGCTGAGGTACAGACAGATCCTTTGACAAGCTGGAGATCAGTCACTTAATTTGGAATGTAGGTGGGGGAAGGCACAGCTGGATGCCTGCATCCCTGTTAAATCTGCTTTCTAAACAGACCTGGTGTGCTACAAAGGTCTAGTAGAATGGGCAATGCCTAATTTGTTCTTACATGTGTGGCTTCATTTGTGTTATACAATGAACTTTGCAACAAATATTGTAAAGTCTGAAGTTCATGTATTTATTGTAAGACAGTGGTTCTCAACCTGTGGGGCGGGCCCCCCTAGGGGGGCGTGAAGTAACAAAAACGGGGGCAAGAAGATGTGAAAAAAAGAAAACAAGAATCAAAAATATGAAAAAAACATCTGTTGAAACCAAAAAAACTAACTTAAACTACATTCTGATACTAGAACAATAAATATAGAGTTAGATAAATGTCGATAAAAGTTAAGTAGGTATAATAAAATATACATCTACATTTCAAAAAAATGTTAGCGGGAGTGCGATTAAAACTGTTATGAAAACTCGGGTCACAAATACTTAAAGGTTGAGAAATGTTGTTGTAAGACATTATTGGAAATGGCACTGTATTTGCACAGGGCCAGGTAAGGACATATGGTGTGAGCCACACAGAGAACCTTATCTGGTCGAAATACATTTGGTCCAAATACATTGAAACCTTGATAAAGAATGCAAGATTTCAGGCTGCCCCAAACCCTGCACCATTGAAAGTATTCTAACAGGAAGTATTACTGCCTGGTTTGGAAACAGCATGCAGAAGGACCACAAGGCTATATAGGCAGTGGTGTGGTCAGCTGAATGCACCACTGGGTGTACTCTTTCTAACCTCTAGGACATACAACAAGAGATGTCAGACCAGGGCAAAGAAAATTATCAGTAATACCAGCCATCCCAACAGCAGCCGCTTCTCTACACTGACGTCAGGCAAACGACACTTATCTCTGAAGACCAGCTCATACAAATTCGACAGGAGCTTCTTTCCACAGTCCATCCACATCCTGAATGAGAAAACTACATGGTTCCTTTTGTTATTTCTCTTATACTGAGTTATTTAAGTTGTTATTTATTAATTATCATTTGTTTGTCACATTTTTTGTAATTCTGGTGCAAGGCATACTATTGCATTCATTTAGCATAATGATTTCTATTGACATTTGTAAAGATGCGTATTATTGTTTTTCTCCTTTTATTCTTCTTCTTTAATACATAGCCTTGGAGGTTAGCAGCTAAGCATTTAACTATATATTGTATTGTGTTTATAATTGTATATTACAAATAAAATTTGATTTGATCTGAGACTTTACCATAAATATGAATGCTCACATTTAGTTTTTTTGTCCTTCTGTTGGTAATACTCTCTACAGGTCTGTAAAGAAAGCTATATCAGTGGCCAAATTTACTAAAACTCAACCTTAAAAATATTCTGCTAAATTTTAATAAGCAGTGCCTATCAATGGCATTCCCTAATGTGAGTCTTCTGTGCCAAATAACCTGAAACCAGTTGTACATTATTGTTTGCTCATAATCCCATGTCCTCTCAGTTCACATTTACTTATGCAGCCCTTCCAACGTTTATATCCATATATTGTAATTTATCATTGACTAAATAATCTCATTTTATATATTGATACTTTGAATTGCTTTGTATAGCACCATCAATGATGTGTTCAATGTAGAGAGCTATATGACCTGAAAATTAATTGATTTAATGATTTATTGATTGATGAATAAAGCAACTTTTCAAGATTATGTTCATATTGCTAATTTCAGGCCACATTGTTCATTGAAAGATCATAACCTATTAACAGTAATATCTTTTTTGTCAATGACACCACACCAGTATGGACTGATGAAGAAGGTATATATTGTGAGTTTTGTTTATAAATCAAACATGCCCACTGACTTCTCCACCCATTCATTTTACGTTTATTGCCACAGACATTTTGACATATTTGGTATACAGTACAGTATGATTAAATCCCATGTAAAGTCCTGAATGTGATTACACCCCCTTTACTTGGTTTAATTAAGAGATTAAATAAGAGAAAGTCAGAAGAGCAACTTCTCTAAGTGGTTTCAGAGAGGCAAGCAAAGGCGTAATTTTACTATGTATGGTATCCCGTGTATCTGAACTGTTTGAACTATTGTGGGCCTTACTTTAAAAAAATAACATAAAAAACCTAACTCATGCAAGTAAAATATTCACCTTTTGATAAAGGTTTGGTACAGTGTGTTCATACATCTCACCAAAATCATTTTATTAATAACAATTGTCACAAGTTCATTTCATACTGAATTTCTGCTGGAAACACCACCTCATTAGGCAGAATCAAACAAAGCCATAGCCAACAGTGTGAATTTCAGAATGACTGACACATATTTATAACAATTCTAATCAATTGATTGTAGACAGTGTTATGATTCAGGTCTCTTTTCCCCCACTGAAATTAATTTATGGATAAGACTCTCCAAACATGTATGTAATATGTAAGAATGAAGAGCATAAAGAAATTTAGAATGCTTATCATGCTTAAAGTGATAAGAGAAAATTCTCCTTTCTTGACATTTTGCACGTTTCACACACACACACACATACCTTGGATCATTTTTCTGACTTCTGACTAGAAACAAAGTGGCTGATAAGGAAAACATAAATTCAATGTATACATTTGCTGGTGAATAATACATAGGTTAAAAAATCAGCCACTTTCATCCTCCAGAATTGAGTATGAGAACCTGGGTTCTAGACAGACTCATGATCAAACTTAGATTTTATGGAGAGTATCCTTAAAGAATGTCATATATAATAGTTAAAACCAACACTGTGCATTCACTAAGCAGCAGATTGGGAGAGGTGATTAAAGGACGGACTCAAGGTGGGGGCATAAGGCATATAGGCATGTAAAATCTAGGGGAGAAAAATTACATGTTGTTACGCTGCATGGTGCACAGTCAAGTGCATGTGTTGTAATGTGTTGCAGTTTGTTATTAGAAGTTATTGAAGTTCATTGAAGCCTCCACGGCCATTTCACAAAGAAAGAATTGTATTTTTCTAAACACATTCTTCAAATACTGCCTTCTGACCTATTAGTTTTTTTTTATAAACAAAACTGGTAATTGGGTATATAATAATTACATGAGAAGTTATTGCATGCGCGAATGGCTTGACTACATTTATAAAATGTTAATGATTTTCCAGCATCTGCCTATTTTGAAGAATGCATTCTGTTAAAAAGAGGAAGAAAACATGCATAACACATAGAGGAGCATTCAGCATTAGACTCCATCTCTTAGGGGCAGTATTCTGCATCATTATCCTCACCAATAGCGGTGCACTGCATGATAACATGCAATGAATACACTTGGCTTGAACATTCATAGTTTCCATGCTCTTTCTATGTAAGTTCCACATTCGTTTGCTCAGAGGTTGATGCGCTTGCTGCTTCCTGAGCCTCGCTTCTTTTCACCACCCTAGCGGCCTGCTTGTTCTCTTCTTTTGTCTGCAACTTTTATCGTAAAAACTGATTAAGTCAGTGTTTGTATTGTAATTACTTAGTACGTTTTCCTTAATTTTTCACTTAAGCTGGCACTCAAAACTTCAATCTGCCTCAAGAATGATTTAAGATATGAAGAGGTAGGGGAAGTGACAGCGAAGGTGGTAGGGATGAGAACGACGCCCATACGCATGCAACGCTCGGCCACCCTGCTGGCCACTGCCAAGAGTTGATTCTACAATAAAATAAAAATAAAAAGATGAATAGTCTTGGAAGTCAATTATCACCATGAAATGTACTATATGCGTACCAAATTTCAGGTCAATGGTTCAAACGGTTCGCGAGCTGCAGGTGATTTAAAATCCTGGACAGACAAACGGACAGCCATGGTAGAGTATTACATAAGAAGATTTGAGTCAACTCATTTGATTCCACTGTGGGTGGTATGGTAACTAAATATACTGAATTGTCTTGTTTTTTGTCGTCAGTGCTCAATTGGTGACATCAATGTGTGTACTATGTGGTTCTTCTATTGTGATGAGCAGGTGTCCAAGATTTCACTAATGTACCTGATTCTACATAGTATGCACATTTTAAGATTTTAGCGTCATTTGTGTAGGTGTTAAAAGTGAGATTCTTTTTCTTCAATGTATCTGTAATATTGATTTTAGCTGGCCTACCAGTATCTTATTTGACAGTGTTCCCTCTCTTTTTCTTCCTGTTTGAGCTGTGAATGTAGTTGGTGCTTAGAACTTGAATTGAGATGAAGTCTTCTCAGCAGCTGAAGAGGTGACATGTTTCCCAGGAGTGCTGTAACAGACTTGCTGACTTTGCAGTCCACAAAGATTTCCTAAAAGGACTATTTTCTTGAGGGAAATACGGGCTTCCTGTAGTTTAAATAAAATTTAATTGCATAGCAAATGTTTAGAACACTTCTTATGCGAACAGGACATTTTTATTTGACATGTTCAATAGGTGCACAACAGTTGTGAATTCTGATCTACAAAGTTTGAAATAACCTCCTACTTCAGACAATGACGATGAATTTCCTTTCTTGCGGACTTTTAAGAGTTGTTTGGATTTTGAATGGAAGCACTAGAAGTAAGTAGACAGTATTCTGAATTAATATGCTTAGATATCCCAGACCAAACTGTCACAGGATCTTAGTTTATACTAATTATTACCTCCATCCATCAATGTGTTTGCTAAACATCTTAATCCAGCATTAGAGTTGTGAAGGAGGTAGAATTGTATTCCACAAAAATAGGGTGCTTTAACAGTAATAAAGCAATGGGAAAATGTCTCAATGGATTCTGTGGTTCCTTCAATTACTAAAGCACCTATTATTTAAGAAATAAGGGTGGGCATTACAATTACAAAACACAGAAGCTTAAAAGAGGCAATAAATGGGTGAAGTGCCTACTCTTTGTTCACATCACTAAAATTCTCATTAATATTCACCACAAAGATAAAGGCAATAATCATTTGGTTACCAGAGGCCTTTATAGGTGGGTGGTTACTGTGGCCTATGAGGTGTAAATTAGGCCTTCTATTGGACCACCAACAACTTCAACAGTGGGTGGGTGGGGTGTACCAGACTGACCCTAAACTCTACATAATATATAATACATTCAGCCAGCTCATGTGGAAAGAAGTTAATGTCTTTGACCAGAACAGAGCAACAGAATTGTGATCCTACAATAAGGTCTTTGTGCTTTTTTAATATGTTGTTTGGCAAAGTTTTGCACAAGTATGAAAATCTGTTTTTATTTTGATTTATTTTGTTTAAAGCCATGTTTAAAAATTGTTTTGTTTCATCAAGCAGAGGATCTAATTATTATTTCACACTTTAAATTGATTTTGCTAAATGTACTTTAAAATATTGAGTAGCAATATTTCAAAAGTCTGAGCTTCAGCACAAATCCACATGCAGAAGAGATGGTGCAATTTGTCAGCCACACAAATTAAAATGAACTACAGTTTTTGAACTGTTTAATTAGAAAACATAAATATATCATGTAGATGAATAGTGAATATTCAACTAGACTGCTGTTTGTCTAATGTTTCACTGCTATAAATAGTATTAAAAATACAAAAATATTTAAAGCTTCTTGTTCATAACAGGCCTTTTTCCAGGCCATGCTTATCCCTGTCATAAAAGAGGGAGGCCTAGCTCTGGTGGCTAAAATTGTGTAACCCTCTAGCAAAGCAAACAGTATAGTCTTACTGGAGATGTGACATTTTTGAAGTGGTACTCCAGTCCACGTAGCCTGCCAGCCAGCCTCAGCCTAAGTAAGCCATTTTATGACGAGTGAAAGGAGCATGTAGTTACTCAGCAGCCAGAAAAAGCTTAAGTCAGGTCACGTCAAATCAATTTATTTTTGTCTAGCACTATTCACAGGGTGCGTGCTCAGAGCGCTGTAACAACTTCACAGGTAAAATACTGTTACAAACTTTACAAATCACAAGTTGCACACACATAAAAATGCAGGCTTGTTTGTTGTGATGTGAAAAGGCAGCTCAATGTTTTCTGTTTCATGCAGGTTACTTTGCCCTCAGCCCCTGACCCTTTGCAAAGACTAGCTAGACTGACCACTAAGAATTTTTGTGCCATGAATAAGTATATTGCAAAAATCTGGCATCCAATCCAAGGTTGGTTGTTGTGCTGACTGGACAGAGCAGCAGTTGTTCTTGAACAGAAATGGAATCAGAAGAAGGATTGTAAAAATGAACTAGTCAAAGATAAAACCAGTAAGATAGTATTTAGTAACTCAGTCTAATTCATGAGACAAAAATCTTTAGTAGAGAACCGTAGCGAGAATGTCTAAAAGCAAAAATAATGAATAGCGCCAAAGCCAAAACCTAGATGTAAGTCTTAGTCAAGGGGCAGGGAAAAAGGGAACTATAGATTCTATTAAATGCTGAAACAAAAGATGTTAGGTATTAGGCTGTATCCACAAACTTGGACGTTGAATGTTGTGTGCTGCTTGCTTTTGAGTCATCACACATATAATGTCATTCGGTGTGACTTCCTGGAGGTGTGGCCTAGCAACCCATGAATTCATACCTAACGAAAACAAGACAGAGCCATGGGAGAACATATTTACTATTCAACATCATTACAAATGCATCAGATACAAAAAACAAAGTGACAACTAGATTCCTTCCCTTCTTAACCTCTCCAAAATAAAGTTTCAATTATTTTTAGACCCCGAGGAGCCGCTATAAAAAATTCTAAAGTAATTCTAGTCATGGCAGCATTTTGTGCTGCCAGGATAATCTTCAGTTTCCTGTAATATTATATTTTTTTTTGTGATGATATTCAGAAAATGGCATCCTGTGACGTAATGATGCTGCTCTTAAAAAATTATGTAAACTGGCATGCAGTGAATAAGCTGAAATTGCATGTTACATATTTAAGTTTTAATGCACGCTTTACAATATTTTAAAAATTACTAAGGGCAATATTTACATCCCTATGATTCTACCTTTAGCCCTTTGTTGACTTTATAACATAAAAGATCACAACTGTCACATCAGCCACTACTTGAATGGATAGCAGTGACACTCGGTGTCTTTGTACTGTTTGTTTGCCCTACTAAATATTAGGAAGCAGATTTCTGCTTTTCAACTATTTGGTGTATACATTTAACCATTATGTTCTTTCTCTTTTACACTCAGTAGTGAGGGTGAATGTCCTGCCATTGGCATCACCAGGGAGATCATTGGCACTTTGGCTTCTCCATGTACATAACATCATTATGCACAAGAAAAGCATCTTATGACCACAATTCCTGTAACACCAGCAGTTTGTGGTAAAGAGTAAGTTATTTTTGTGAATTGCTTCAGATACAAAATCAAATTCTTGAAACACTCAAACTAATGATACAAAGACAAACTTTGTTCTAATCTGTGCACACAGTGTAAAACTGGAGAGGTGGCACTGTCTAAATATATAAAAGTGAAGTGTACACAAAAGGATTGCTTCTGTGTGTCACCTTAACCCAGAACGAGAAATGCAAAATGTACCACATGTATTAAATGTTAGCAGCAAAACACTTCAAATTCCATATACGACTTCAGTACTGTGTACATTATTTCTTTGACATTGTAGCTGCATTTTCCCAAAATTACCAAAGTTCAGCAGCTTCAACTCAAAAAATGGGATTCAACAAAATCCTGACGTGCAGAAATTATTCCACAGACCAAATATCTTCGTTTTTTAAAAGTTTAGTTAAGTTTTAAAGTAAAACAGTTCACACAAAAAAAGGAAAATTAAAATAGGAAAAAAGGGAAAATTAATGTTAAGAAAAGTTCAATTCTAAGCTTAATCTTGTTATATCTCAAATTGTTACTATTTACTTAACATTTCTGAACCATTTCAAAACGGTCAGAAAACTGTATGCTTTTCCCATTTCTAAGTTTAAAATGAGTCTTTTAAGTCCCTATGTACTGGGACCTGTTCTAAAAAACATCTGAGCTTATTATCACACTGTTATTCAGTTATAGTAAGAAGGTTCTATCTCTTGCTAACTTATAGGGGGAAAAGACTATACCATAAGTTATGACTATGAAAGAAATTCATATTCTATTCAAATTAAGCAAACATTAATATGAGTTTGACTCAAAACTTTAACTTTCTAAGATTGGCTCTTACAGACATCTTGTAATGCACTTTGAGCTACATCCTGTGTATGAAAATTTGCAAATAAATGTTGTTATATTGTGAAGGGATGAAAAATGGAAACCAGAATTTTCTTTTAGAATTCCTTAAATAAATGTTGAATACAAATATACTATGATTATTTATCTAGGAGCTAGATGTTTTACTGTTTTCCTCTCTCATTTTTGTGGACTTTTTGTATTTTGCTTGCTAAAACCCTTACATTTACATTCAATTATTTGGCTGAGGCCTTTATCCAAGGTAACTTACAACATTTGAGATATAATTGGTTACATTTGCTTTGTTTTTCCAGTTTTAGCACAGACAGATAAAATAACACACTCTTCATCACACATTATCATTAATGGGATTTGAACCCCCAAGGTTTTAGTTCAAATCCTTAATCATTATACCACACTGCCTGCCTTAGTCCCATTTTGGAGCCTGTGCTGTCAGGAAGCCTGTCATTTGACTGTGGGGCCAGGCTGCCTGTAACGAGGCCTTCTCTGGGGAGCCAGACTTGTGGTTTTTAGATGACTCCACCACTTGTATGAGCTTGTTAGGGTAGGAATCACAAAACAGGCACTTGAAAGTTTCTTGTTGGAGTTAGGATGTAAATTATGATAAGAGTTTGCCTGCACTGAGGAAATAAAGCTGAGGTCTGGAGATGAGGAAGGACGGTGCTATAAGTGCTAACTTTAAATATGCAGTCCCATAAATCAGCCTAACAGCCACATAACTATTGTATGTCCTGAATTGTCTTTGTCTTGTGTTTTAAATTTTTTTGTTAGTGAAACCACTGTATTTATACATTTTGCCTCATTTCCATTTATTCATATTATTTTATATCATACATACTTTTAATTTAAATGAGTTTTTATTGTGTAATGGCTTTATTCCCCAAAATGCACACAAAGGAAGGAAGATTAAAAGGAAAATAAACCCTAGTTCTCTAGGTGGGATTTAGGTGTCTTCACCTCTTTCTCCCAAGACTTAGATGATGCCAAGGAAGCAAAAAGTAACTAATAAGATGAGGTAATGACTAAATAAAAATAAAGGATGGATACAAATTACAGGAAGCAGAATGTACAAACACAATACAAATAAATGAACAAAACCCTTCAATCACTCTAAGCCATCTTAACTCTTTCAGGGCTGATGTCGACTTTCGTCAAAAGGAGGAGTTGATGATGGTAATCGACTGTAAACTGAGACAAAAGCAACCGTTATGTTTTAGTTGGGCTCTCGTTGCTAGAAGGAAAGTTAGATTCGTTGATTTGACGGAGATTTCCAGTGCTCACATGAGTAGCAAGGCACAAACAACAGCAAAAATGGCACTGACATCTGGCGAGAGAACAAAGCAAATGCGTAAAGCAAAATACTCTGTGGATGACTCTGTGTGCCTCTTACCTCTGAACTGGACTATGACTTGTCAGGCTCCGATTTTGATACAAGTGATTGAAAACAAATGTGAGGTTCCAGCTTCAGCCGATTGGTCACCAGCTAATCGTTGTACTGGCATTGTTCGCCAGTGAGGACTGCCACTTAACAATGATAAGAGGTAGAAACCAGATTGCAATGCATTGCGACCGTGTCCCAGCCATGCAAAGACAGCCTGGCAGCAAGCCTGCCGCACATTCTTGGCAAACTGGCAGCCACAGCATGCAGCAACAGATGTTTTATGTTGATTTCTATGTGAAACCACTGCTTTTCAGAAACTTTTTTTTTTTTGGAAAAAATATTCAACCCTCAAAGAGTTAAAGCAAGTTCTGTCACTTTCTGCCAAGCAAAGAGTCTCATCTTTATCTTGTTCAACAGCACCTTGATTAATGTCTCCTCCTGCTCTTTCTATCCATTTCCTCTTCTTCCTGGGGGATTCCTTCCTGCTGCCAATCAAGTCTTTACCATTAGTTCCCAATTCCAACTCCACATTCAATACGCCCATAGTGACTTAACCTCTGAGCAGGAACTAATTTTGGGATATTGTATCAACTACCTCTGGGGTTGGCTATGGTCCCTGGACCTCTTGGGGCCATCTTACTAACACTTCTTTAGCACTTTCCATATTTTCTAACAATGCCATTTGCCACAAATGGTTTGACAACCTTTAGATTACCTGTCCACTAAAATAGTTGCTATAAAACTTGAGAGTTCCCAAGCACACAAGCCTTGAACAATCCCAAAAATGTCCACTAGATTGGGAAGACCTGTCACAAACCACAGCCAGTACCATAGAGGGCAATGGAGAATCTTTAAAAATAAAGGAGTTTTTAAAAAAAAAGCTCAATTAACAGTGAAGCTCTGAAGACCATGAGAGGAAAGGAATTCTAAGACAAACAAGTCCAAAATGGAAATCCAGCAAACAAACTTAAAAAAGTCAAAGCACAAGTCAAAGAATCCAGAAATACACAAAATAATCAAAAGTACAGCCAATCACAATATAAACTCACCAACTCCCAAGTGCATTTGAATGAACCACAAAGGACTGTGGCTTGCACTTGCTTTTATGGGGTTGAGCACAGTCCCATGCAGTGAGAGGCAGATGGTCCCACCCACAGACCACAAGAAACACAATAAAAGATACATAAACACAAAGCAACTAAATAATCAACAATGGAAACATAAACAATGAATAAAACGGACATAAAATAGCACCTGAACCCCAGTCATCAGAGGAGCCCTGGCCTAAACATAACAATAGTAAATAAAGAGCCAGTGTAACAAAATAGTTCAGCCTGCTAACACCTTATGGATTGAGAGATTTAAGACATTAATCATTTTTTTCCCTAGTGTCCTCCCTCCATTAACATAGCCCTTAAATATTTAACTCCTGGGGTTCCAAATAATGCTTCAGTGACATCTTTCTAGTTAAAAATGGGTGTTACAACTATTTGAAACATTTGGTCAACAGTCCTTTGGCATCCTGAAGGAACATATTGAATTATCGAGAGGAAGTCCCGTCTTATACTTATAGACAAAATTAACATTGACCCTTTCTGGGAACCCCATCTAATTATAAGGCCTAGTGTCCTAAGCTGGTGGTGGTTCAGTACTGCTGGAATGGTTAAATTAATTATTAATATCAGAAAAGAGCCCACCAGACCTTCCCTGGTCCAATTACTGTCCTGGACTAGATGTACAGTAAATTCTCCCAGCAGTTGCCCTGACTGGGTCCTCCTTCACGTAGGCTGAGTGGTTTTAAGACCTGGTGCAAAAGCCATTTTACCCTTATGTTAAAAGTCAGATTTTGAGTAAAGCACACTAAAAGCCAAGTCACAAATCTGAAGAAACACCAAATAGGTAAGGAAGTCAAACATTTTCCACTGTAATTTGTCTGAGTCTCCTTTTTGTTCTCATTTCAGTTTCAATATTTTATATTTGCCTTATGACAATTAATTGGAATAAGGGAGTTCACAAAATTGATTAATCCACACAGTTTAAAAAAAAGGAACATAGCATTCTCAAACCCACTTAATCGAGTTCAAGATTGTGGGGGATACAAAATACAAAATGAAATTAAAACTGTGACACATTCACAGACATGAAACATTGTCCCAGTGAAAAAGACCCTAATGAAAAGTTGCACCTGTCAATATTCTAGAGCATATTTTCTTAAACTATGGGTGCAACTCAATTTGAGTTGTGGGTTGTCTAATTTTGAGTTGCACAGAGTCATGATTTACAATTGTATTTAAAGAGAAAGGGTCGTGTACGGTTTGCAAAGTACTCTCACGATTTCTTGCCATGGGCAGTTCAAGCAATAGACATTACTCTGCTACGACCAGTGGCAGCAATTTCTCCTCTCTCAGAATGGTTCTCGAAGGCAAAACTAAGTTGTGAGAAAAAAAGTTTAAGAAACACTGTTTTAGAGTGTGAACATGCTATGGCTGTATTAAACAATTAATAGGACAAATAGAAAATTCCAAACTCTGCTATCCCTCTGGGCCTAGCTTCACATATTTTGAACTCCTATGTATCAGGTGGGGTGTCTCTCCCACTTACTTGCCTATCGAGCACCACAGCAAAGCACTCCCTTTTTCAAGGTCCTGTTGCAGGGCTGCTTTCCGGCATAAGCAAGTTAAGTGAATGCTTCGAGCTTCGTGAACAATGGAGGCTCCCAATCTACACAGCAGAAAATGATGTTTCTATAGTTAATCCATAAAACAGGTATACCACTTGAGTCCACAAAATGGCTGGAAACTACCCTCTCGTGTTCCTTTCTCTCACTATCCTGGAGATTTAATCTCTTTAATTGTTCTTTTGCTACATTTCGCGTCCCCATTCTAAACTCAAGGAAACCTCCAGCATAGCATTTCACTGTATTATAGGATCACTTCTATTCTGACTAAGCCAGAAAATCATGTATTTGGCTACCTGATTATGAGGCTTAAAATCCTTCAGTTGGACTCTGGTGTCCCAACACCCCTAAAACTTGTTTGACCATTAAAAAGTATTGTCTACAAGGTAAACTTGTAGGCTGCCCAACTTATGAGGGCAACACAGCTTTGTCCATCCATTTGGTGACTTTAAACTACCAGTAAATGGGCTGAAGGGTTGTGACCTGTCTCCACCCAGTTCCCACCCTTAAATTGGAGAATTGGTCCCTGTTTTGATGACTAGGTATTCAAGTATCCTGTTAACTATTAATGGATTATATCTTACCCTAAACTGGAGGATAGGAATTCAAGGCACCTGATAGATTTCCTACCTCGTATACTGTGAGAACATTACATGCTTCCTCTCAGGTCTCAACTTCTCAACGCTATACTTATTTAAGTATGTTCTAGCCTTGAGAATGAGAGTGTAATAAAATCATTGTGATAATCCTTATCTCCAAACACAATTCACATAAACATTTTATTAGATTCTGAAGTAATGTAAACACAGTAATCTTGAAGCCTGCTGGTGGTTTTGGAGATGGTTGTATAGAACAAAAATAAATAAAATCACAGTCCTTCCTGATTGCAAATGTATTTAATCAGTGGAAGTAACTGTGCGAACAGGGCAGTGAAGGTGCTTTAGGAAGTGGACAATAACAAAAGTACTCTATGATCTCTAGTGGACAATTATCTTTAAAGAGAATTAAACAATGATGTTCCTCTGGTAGAAGGGAGATGGCATTATGATAGACAACAGGCATCTATGAGGATGCTTCAGGCTCCAAGGGCAATTGGTGAGGATGAAAATGTAAATACAACATGATGAATGCTAATTATGATAGATGTGTGCATTTAAATGTAAAGTGACTGAGTGATTGAGAAGCACAAACGTGTTATTGTCATTGGTGGAAAGATCGTACACTTTTCAAATAAATCATTGCTTTATAATTGGGCCACACAAAGATAGTAGCGATCCATTTTAAACATGTCCCGGGAAACGTCTTATTCAAAGTGTACTATTCAAACACTTCATGTATTAAAGTGACTGAGTACTTAGTCACCATAGTAACAAATATTTGCCTTTTTGGACAGAACGCTATAGCATCTGCTGCTTCACCTCATGGTATGATTTTTATTTTTGGAATTAAAGATTGCAAGCCAAACAAATATTTCCTTGCCGCTGTCACAACTCCAATGTTTATTAATGTCACTACTCAATGTTCCGTGGTTTTTTGTTTGTTTTAAGAAAAATTTTCAAAAAATGTTAATAGTAAGCAATAAAAAGAAAGAAACGATACATTTTGGAATTAAAAATATATAATGCTGTGGAGCCCCATTCCGCACATCCTTGAACAACATAAATCCAAGGTAGTAATGAATGAGTAAAAAATAGGATAATTTAATTTACAGGAGGAACAAAACTTTCATTAGATTTGTTACTGTTTGGTATGAGCTTCAGCACTGCCAAGGATTTATAAAAATAAAGATTTTTCATAAGGAAAATAGATTTGAAGGCTAGCAAAATTGATTTGGATATATCTACCATGTAAGAAACTGTTAATAAAGACTTAATAACATGGATTTAGGACATTTTTTTACCTTTGGCAGAATTAATATTGTTGGCCACTACTGCAAAGCGAACTCTTCTCAGTATTAATGGAGCATGTCAGCAAACCAACTGAAGTCATGAATGAACCTAAATGGTTTGTGTTCACTCATTTTGTGGGCCTGTTAACAGTAATGGAAGAAAACAATTGACTACCTTAAATATAACCATCATTGTTTGCTACTTACAATATAGAAACTCACAAATGTACTGGTAATCAAAAGACTACATACCTTATTGAAATTTCACCTGTTGACAACCTAAATGCTGAAATCAAA
The DNA here is from genome assembly GCF_016835505.1 of Polypterus senegalus. NCBI lineage: Eukaryota > Metazoa > Chordata > Cladistia > Polypteriformes > Polypteridae > Polypterus > Polypterus senegalus. The sequence goes on along the minus strand of NC_053156.1, from coordinate 247,766,840 downwards.
ATAAATCATGCCAAACCTATTTTCACCATAACAATATCTTGTCATCAATAATATTTAAAAAAATGAATGGATTGCTTTTCTTAAAAACAATTGGACATAAAAAATAAGAATCAATGCTTTGGCTGTGTATGTAATTTAACCAATCACAAACTAAATTATGTGCAAAGGTACCACCTAACACCAACTGAACTGACTCTGATTAGCCCTAAGTAAAACTCACTGTTCCTGTAAGATTTCCTTGAAGATTTCTTGGTGACACCGTGCTTAGAAAACTATGCTTCACATGAAGCTAACAAAAGGTTTATGGGATCTTTTTGCTGTAGGGTACAGATCAGTAGAGAAATACTAAAGAATTCACATATAATGGAACACTGTGCACACCATTATTAAGAAGTGGAAAGGGTATGGCAGCACTAAGACATTATAGAATGTTCCTGACAAAAAGAAAAAAAAAACAATGATCAGAAAAGGAGAAAGACTATAAAGATGGTTACAGTGAGGCCAAAGGCAATGTTAAAAAAGGTAATAATACCTGGTCACTTACTGCCTCATATTCATTACAGGTATTTTCCAGAAGTCACAGCCATAACGTACCACAATTTTTCACATAAATTAACATTTATACCTATATACATTTTTCAAGATTACACATTCAGTTTCCCAAAACCAAATGAGTAAATGTCAAATTCAAGTTTGACATTGACAAAGGACAATGATGTTTTTACTCATGTCTCCCACAAGCTAGTGACAGTATTACAATACCAACAACAGACAAAAAGATAATAAAAGCAATATATATGTCCCATTGTTTGTTGAGACTAATGAGTGATGTTTGATGCGACACTAGTACAACTCATCACCCCATCCAAAGAACACAGCATCTACAGTAAAGAATACTGTAGTGGTAATTGTGTCATTCCAAGAGTCTTTAGTAGACACGGGGTCTCTGGTTAGGGTAGAGAGGAAAGTAAATGGCTTCCAGAAAGAAGATATTTTGGTGAAAAACCTGCTGACCTCTGCTAGAAAATGTTCACTTTTTCAACAAAACTACTCTTCAATAACAGACAGCCAACTGAATGGATAATCCAAATAAGGTCAATGTCCTGAAATGAAGCGGTCAGATTCCAGACCTCAGTTCTTTAGAAAATGTATGGACTCACCTAAAGTAGGATGTTTAGAGGAGAGCCCCTCACTAAATAATGAAGGCTGAATTGCTCTAAATAACAGTGGTATAAAATTGCATGACGGTCTGATAAATTGACATACTATATGCCAAAATCAAAATAGGTGTTTCCACAAAATATTAGTAAAGCAATATAACTAATGAAGGGGCTGAAAGATCATTAGCTCTTCATATATTGTTTTTCCCTCTTTCACGTTTTAGGTTATTTTTAATAAAATTATCCACTTGTTTTTTGTTTAAAGGTTGTTGATTTGAATATTTTAGTAATCCTGATTTGAAATTTTGTTAGGAGGTGTAGACTTTTAATATTCAAAGCATTTCATAAAAAACATGAAACTAATTTTCTTATAGTTGTACAGATTAGTATAACCAATCTTCTTTGAAATGATTAGTAATGAATTAAATGATTACAAAAACATTTATCAGAATATTATAAAACTTTTAATGGGTACAGAAATGTCAGAAAGTTAAATTAGCTATCTGAGAAATGTCAGAAAGGTTTTCTTCAAACAGAGAAACAATGGCACATGGAATAAATGTCCAACTAGTGGGGCAGAGAGAAGAACTTTGGGGACCTTCTCAACCTTGTTGTGGAGAAATTAAGTGGATAGAGTTAGCAAACCTTGTTGAGCTGAATGGACAATTTGCATCTAAATATTTCTAATATTCTAGTTCCCATGGACACACCCCTAATACTGACACACATATTGAATCATACAGAGGGTTATTCCCACCATTGGTATCTTTGTGAACTTGAGTGCTTTGGTAGTCTAGTGAGAGCTTACGAGGGAACGATTAAGCACCCACATAGTGTGCAATCATCAGGCAAGAACTGAATAGACATTTTAAATATAAATTTATGTCAGGTTCAAGTGTAATAAGTTCAGTACAGATGTTTTACCATAGGAAGAGTGGTAGCACAGAGCTGTCATTCCTGCCTCATACTGTCAGTCTCTAAATATACTTTACACATTCACCAGATTATTTAACTGTAGAATATTACCAGTTTTAGCACTAAATACTGGAAATGTGTTAGTAAGACTTGTCACTTACCATAAAAGTCTAGTCCTTTATGTTCTGTGAGGCAAACTATATTAATTCTATTTTTCCAGATATATAACTTGATATGTATGGAATTGTGTAGACTGTGAGTGATCATATGACATTTGTCTAGTTGTTTACAGAACAAAGACAGCAATTCACATCTAGGTATCAGTAATTAATCTTGTCAATAACAGGTCTTGGAGATGAAATTTCAAGGTGAAAATATATGTTGGAGGAAACTGTGCCCCAGGGGCTGAAAGGTTGCCATGGAAAAAGACAAGTAGTAAAATAAAACACACAGCCAGTTTTTTTTCAATAAATAACAAAATGTATTTATTTATTTTTACTTTTTTTGGTTTCTAAAATGACATGGCTGTGCTGTTTTACAATATGTGTACAATTTCGAGACGTGGATCAATACTTGATAACTCTCTTGGCTTGAAAAATGGAAGTACTGTGTAAGTTTAAGATTTTGCTTTCACATAAATACCACTATGGTGAAGCAATAACATCGACTTGAAAAATACAGAACTTATCCTTTCACAGCAAATCTTCAAGTTAAAGTTTTCAATGCAAAAAAGTTGCATTTCCCTTAATTTTATATTAACATTGGATTCACAGATGGTTTGAAAATGATATTTCCCTACAGTTTTGTAAAACACTCTAAAACAAGTTTAATGCAGCTAAATGAAATGTTTCCCTGGACCTCCAAAAATCTGAAATAGATTATAATTGTGTAATTTTCAGCTGTATCTGCTTTTTCCAAGGTCAGCTGAAACAAATATTTTAATGGGACCCTTAAGGAAATACAGAGGCACATTTGTACAAACAGAAAAGGCTTCAATTAAATAAGAACAAAGTACTCATTGAAGCATAAAATTACACTATTACTTGCCACCGGTGTGATGATCATGAACTTTATTCTCAGAAAACCCTATATTGCCAAGACTGTTGAATTTTATAGTTTCTGTATATTTTTAAATATGACCCAGTTGATTTTACCAGTTGTGGGGCGATGATGATTACTGATGTGATCTAGATGGATATTATTAACAAACAGGAAATAAAAACATTGCAGTAGACTTCTAAAATGTGATACCTTATTGCTCTTTTAAGCTCAGCATTACATTGCATTAGTTTTTGGTGCATTTATGAATAGTTAAGATTTTGGGTTTTACAGAGACTGGTACTGCCCAGGGCAGCACAGTGGCGCAGTGGGTAGCGCTGCTGCCTCACAGTTAGGAGACCTGGATTCGCTTCCCGGGTCCTCCCTGCGTGGAGTTTGCATGTTCTCCCCATGTCTGCGGGGGTTTCCTCTGGGTGCTCTGGTTTCCCCCCACAGTCCAAAGACATGCAGGTTAGGTGCATTGACGATTCTAAATTGTCCCTAGTGTGTGGGCTGGCACCCTGCCTGGGGTTTGTTTCCTGCCTTGCACCCTATGTTAGCTGGAATTGGCTCCAGCAGACCCCTGTGACCCTGTAGTTAGTTAGGATATAGCGGGTTGGATGGATGGATGGTAGTGCCCATTGTATCTCCTGGGGCCCAGCTTCAATTCCCAGCACCGTCACTGCATGAACAGATTGCAGATGTTCTTGCCATGCTTGTATGGGTTTTCCTTTAAGTACTCAGGTTTCCCTCACATTTTAAAAGACATGGTGGCTTCTCAGTTCTGTGGGAGAAAGAGAATATACTTACCCCAGTGTCAAATCCAGAAGTTGACTCCAGGTCGCATATGTGCATAAATATATAGACATTGAAACTATTATGGGAGTCCTTTAAAATGATGGCAAAACAGATATCCCTTTCTTGGTATCCTATGCAGATAATGGTGCATTATAAATCTTGGGCTGCTCCTCAGCATCCTATCCAGGCAGTGGTCCACGCCAATGTCAAAACGGCCTCAGTAGACTCAATAGACTTTGCAGCATATAATTAAAAATCACCAGAATAAGTTAAGAGAATAATGTTAAACCTGGTTCTTAATTTTCAAACCCAATTATTCCGGTTCCAAATCATGGAACTGTTTCCAGTAGCATTAAATGCAATGCAGGGAAAATCCATAGATGAGGTCCCAGACAACATTATCATTCACATGAGGTTGATTTTGAAGTGTAAATGCAAAATAATAATAATAATAATAATCAGTTGATCAAAAGTGATGGACGCCCATTTATTTTTTGCTAGAAAATTATTTATGTTCAATCTCAAAGATTGTGTAACAAAATCATACAAACTATGAAAGAAAACAAGTTTTTATGCTAATTATCACCAAAATAATTGCTTCTGCTTATTTGGACCTGGTGTTTCTGTGTACTTTTGAGCTCTAATGATAGGCAAACAGCTGAAGGGACAGACTGACACAGCTCTGGGCTCAAGTTGAAAGAATGGTCCAGAAGTGGAATCCATCCATTTGTCCTTTGTTATGAAGCCAAAGCCAAAGAAAAGCTTTGTCACTGATCTCTGGGATCCTTCTGCTCCGCGGATGGAATGTGCCTCTCGCGTCATATAAAGCTAAACTTCAATCACTCAATGTCCCAAATCCCACTAGCAATTAAATTAAGAAAAGGCCCTGAAGCCCATTTTTCAGAGAGGACAATAAAATACATTAGCAGCACACAGATGTACAAAGCGCGTTGGCAAATGTTAGCGTCAATGATTGTAAGGCATTCTGAGGGCTGAAAAAGATGTTCAAGTGTGTCACAAGTGTGATGTAAGGGAACATTTTCTAATAGCTCATGCATTGTTTTCTGTTCTGAGAACTTTTATTTTTTGTTTAATGCTTTGATACTATTTTTTATCCAATGTAATTTATTTAGCTCTTCTCTGAATCTATTCCTGTTCTACCCTTTGTGAAGTAGTTTGATTATAGTAAAGGTACTGGGTAAATACATTATTATTATTATTATTATTATTATTATTATTATTATATTAGAATAATAAATGTTAAGCAGACAAACACAAGGTTAGAAGAATTTAACCAGAAAAACACTTAATCTGATTCACCACAACAGTCCGATATACAAGTATAAATGCATAAGACAGTTTAATTCAGTTCAATTAATTCTCATAACATAGATGTCCAAGTAAAATGCAGCACATTGTACAATAACTAGTGAAAAATGGCAAAAATTGACAGACAAAACCAAAATATAATAAAACTTACATTTCTTGTTTTTTTCATTTGAATAGGTCTGATGATGTAGACATGAATAGTTTCAGTCTCTTATTAGATCCATCTTTGCCAGGTGGTTAGTTGTGACTGTGCTACAGGAACTTAATCAGGTGTCTGATTTGTGAACCATTGCAAGCAAACTGATGAAATCCGAAAACACCTACAGTGTCAGAACTGGACCATGGGGCAGGTGATCTGGTCTGATGTTTTTTTGTTTTTTTTTAGATGATGTGGATGGCAAGGTGCATGTGTGAGAGTTCACAGCAAAATGCACTATGGGATGAAGAAAATCCGGCGGAGGCAAAGTGATTTCCTTGGCAATGCTCTGCTGGGGATCCTTGGGCCCTAACATTTATGTGGATGTTACATTGATACTTATCCCCTCCCGCCCACTTAAAGATTATTGTAGGCCACATACATTCCTTCATTGCAACAGTATTCCCTGATGGCAGTGGTCTTTTTCAGCAGATTAAATGCACCCTATAAAAAATATTTAGGAATTCTCTAGATCTCAATGTGATTGAAAATCTGTGGGATGTGCTGGAAAAACAAGCCCAATCAATGGAGGCCCCACCTTACAACTTAGAGGACTTAAAGAATCTGCTACTAACTTCTTGGTGCCAGATATAATAGCACACCTTCAGAGTTCTTGTGAAGTCCATGTCTCGACGGGTCAGAGCTGTTTTGGTGGCACAAGAAGGACCTACACAATATTATAAAGTTGGTGTTAATGCTGTGTCTGATTGCTGTATGCTTTGGAAAGGTAAAGTGCTAAGTCTACTCCTGAAATCTCCTTGGATCCTTATATTTCATTAAAGGGTACTAAGCCTTAGCAATACAATGAAGTAAGGCATTTAAATGATATGTAACCTTTTCTGCTTTTTATACAGCATACTCATAATTTTACAATAGTTTCTATATTTATATGCATTATGGTGGTTAGCACATCTGCATCACAGTTCTGGAGACCTGGTCTTAAATACCACCCCTATGCTCTCTTATTTGCAATTTATGTCATCTGTGTGAACTTGTGTTTTTTTCCCTATGTGCACTCTGCTCTTCTCCTACAATCTAAAGAGGTGCATATTATATTAATTGGCTACTTTAAACTGTTCCCTTATGAATAAATGTAAATGTCTTTGTGAACTTGACCTGCGATAGACTGGTACCCACTTCCTTGTGTAGACTAATGACAGGTTAGCATCCAGTTCCTGTAGCTCTGAACTAGATTAAATGGGTGCTTGTGTGGATGGATGCCTAAATATGTCATTATACATATTTTCTATCTAAATGTGGATTTACTATAAATTGATAATAAAGAAAATAAATATTTGATCAGAAGTTAAACCAAACAGTAATATTGTAACTATGTTACACTGCAGTTACAACGATGCTAGCCACCCAGGTTGATTTTTTAGCTCAGGTGGCTAGATTTCTTGTGTGTACAATCCACAGTTAACCTGCAATGCCAACTAATGGACATGCTAACATGACTCTGAGTGAATGTAATGTATACAGTATATAGTTGACTGTGATGTATTTTTTTCAATTTCAGATTAAAATTCCAGGCTACTCTGAACCACTTCACTGAGGCCAAAAAAACAAGACACCAAAATCATCTACTAAGATGTCCTCGGACATTAAATTGATCCCTAGGCAATCACCATAATTGGCTCCTGTTCCAATAAATTCTTTAAGACTTTTGCTGTTAATCTACACTCTTAAAAAGAAAGGTATGAGAGTGGTTCTTCAGAGTAATGCCATAGGAGAACCATTTTTGGTTCCCAAAAGACTATTCCACATAAAGGTTCCAGAAAGAACCTTTATTTACTTAGATCTATAACAGGCCCCATAACGTAAATAACCATGACTAGGTGGTAACAGATTTATAAAATACCAATGAGTCATGATTTTAAAAGGTCTCTTGCTGCAAGCAATAACACAGGCTAAGTCCAGTTTTGCTAAATCTGCTAGTGTTCTGCTAGGTAGCCTAACATACATTAAAGATTTCAGATTTTTTTCACATATTAGGAAGCTTTTCAAAACACAAACAACTAAATTTGTATGTAAAAAAACTTTCACAGAATGAAATGGTGCTTTGTCAAGCAACAGTTCTATGAGAAACCACACAGCCCAGTACAGAACCATAAAGTGTTTTTAAAGAACCATTATTTTCAAGAGTGTAGGATTCTTTTTTACCTCCCTGAGCATTCTGTATTGTGTCTTAAGAGTCATCTTGGCTGGGCAAAATCTAATAGAAAGAGTACTTAATCATCTCCAGTCATCATCTAACTGAGGACTAATTAATATCTAAACTCTTTGAAATTACATGGAAACTTTTTCTAGCTTTATGCAAATCAACAATTCTTGATTGTAGATCTTCTGAGATCTCTTTTTTTTACCAGGCATACTTTACATCAGCAGATGCTTCTTGTGAACAGCAAACACAAAATGTCTGAGTCTCTCTTATACGTCAGAGTGTCTCTAAACCACACTTCCTATCTTGTCTCATTGATTGGACTCCAGATTTGCCAACTCCTGACCCCAATTAGCTTTTGTTGAAGATTGCCTAGTGGTTCATATACTTTTTCCAATGTACAATGTAATTGATTGAATGATGTATTCAATATGAATAAGAAAAATACAATCATTTGTATTTTTTGTATTTGTAGTGTTTGATATTTTAAGTCGGATGACAATCTGACCATATTTTCTTGCCACTATATGCCACAGATGCTCTTCTTTAGACAGGTCATGGCAAGCAAAAGAGATAATAAGATTTATCATTTGTAACCAAAATCCATTTAATAAGAAATAGAAAATGCCTTATCAAATGCAAAATGAATCATTTTTACAGAATAATTTTCTTTATCTTTAATTTTTGGGTTCAAACTTAGATTATGGATTTTCATTCATGGATATTTACAAATCCTAGAGTGAGATCAAATAAGCAACTACAATACTCTTTCAAAAGGAAATATAAATGCATTTCTTATGCATGCTTACTTGTTTGGTTAACATGACATTTTGTTCATGTTAAACGTTTTGCATAAATATACTCTATATTGTCACATTGTTATTAATCAATACTGTTTGTTAATCATACATTCCAAAACCACACTTTTTCACCAGGTCAATTCAGTTTAGCAGTTCTATATAACAATGACATTCCCAGAGGAAAATCACATAAGCTAAAGAAGATCCTGGAAACGCCAGTTGGAAGACAGTCCAGCCACGAATTAAACCAGGCTTCAAGCACTTTGAGATAGCAATGGTACCTCCTGTGATGCCATGCTGCCCTGTTTCATTAATGATCTCAAGTAAACAGCGATGCATATTCTCAGTCCCTGCCATAAACTAGAAACTTCTGCAAATGTACAAAGAGGAATATGATTGCCTTTTAATTGTGTGGGAGCCAGCACACTCTCGGCTGCCTCATTTGCTAGCTAAAGGCAGTCATTGTGAAACAACATGTCTCAGGCAGCCATCCAATAGCGCCTTATTATTTCCTCTATAAATGCTAAAAAAAGCCCATGTGTAGAAAAATATGTTTACACTTTCCATACTTCAGAAAATTATATAAAAGAGCTGAGTATTTTTAGTTATATGTGCAATCAATTTTCTAAACAGTTATTGGTTTCTTTATGCTTCTAAACATAAATATGCTTAATGCAGATAAAACTACCATAAACAAGCAGAGAACAAACTCAATTAATGTGACTGACACCCTAAACAGTGCCAGCAATTGTGTCTCATCTTAAAGTGTTAGTGTCCAATTACCTTTTGTGTCCACATGCATGGAAGACTGTTGTTTTTCCATTAATTTATAATATATTAATTTTGAAGAGGAAATGAGTGCACACTGTAATGCACAGGTTAGTGAATTCAGTACCTGAAATAGCACAGCCATTCCCTTTTATCATGCCGTAGTCATTACTAAATTAAGTGATCATGCCATTTCTTGTGTGCACTATATATAATTTCAAGCAAACAAGCAACTTCTAATTTTTGTACTCTTTGATTGCCTTAGCATATTGTAAAATTGGGTCAAAGGAGGCACCATACTGACACTGTGTTGATAAACAAAAATGATCTTGAATCTTTATCAAGGAGCAGTTTTAATTGCAAACCAGTGACTGGCAGGATGCCATACATGAAATAACCACTGCAAGTTATACCGCTTAGTCAATAAGGTTTTGCCATTGCAAATTACCAACATAGAAAAGGAACAAGGCAAGTATGTATGCAAAAGTATTTGGAGCGTCAGAGAAAGTATTTGGTAGTATGGCACAAAACAAAACAAACCTGATGAATCTAGTGCCTGATATTCCCTACATTAAGCTGTCAATTTGTCTGTAAAATCTCGCAGTCTGGTATTTCATCATATGGAAAGATATGGAATAATCATATTTCATTGATATTCTACATTCCCAGTTGTGTTGTGGTTGGCACATATGAGGCCAAACATGTAAAATCATTACCACTGAAAAACAAACTCTATTAGAGCGATTTTGTTTAAAATCAATAGTCTCCAACTCCTACTAGTTTACAGTTTTAGAGGTCTTGATAAGTTTCATTTGGATTGATTGATTCATTGTTTTCAGATTAATTTGTGTTTGTTTTATTTATTTATTTTTATAGTTCTTGTGTCCACAGACTTGTATGCATCTTGGTAAACAGACACATACACGGACATAACTCTGAAAATGCTCAAAACAAGTTCAGGGATACCAAAAATTCACTAAACTGCATCAGCATTTCAGATGCTGTGTAAATGCACCAAAAGTTCATACTCTGACTTCTGAACCAATCACAATACTCTATCTATCATATAGCACATTTTATTTATCTACTTTATACATAAACTAGGCATGTGCGCCCAACTACGTTGCCGCATGTTACAGTTTTCTGTGAAGGGCTCCCTGTTTAAACGCGGCTGCCAGTCGTGAACTGGGCCCTTCGTCGCACAGCATTATGATTTTTTATAAGGGAAACAAAATTACAAAAGAAAACCCTTGGATATTGATTCGACAGGAACGGCCTACTCGGAATCACTGTCCGAATCGTACTTATGTGGTGGTGTAGGAGAATTTCTGCTTCTGTCCGTTCACAGTCCATCTCGTTTTCACGATGCTGTCTTTTCCTCTCACAATCTCTTCTCAACCTTTCTCCAATCTCGCAGGTTGCTTTGTGGCAATCCAAAGAGTAAGACAATATACACGGAGCAATGGTTATAAAAGGGGGACACATAAGTATCCAGGCTCTTTAAAGCATAAATAGGGATCACTTCACTGACATGTGAGCAAGCCACGGTACAACTGTGAGACACGCAGCACTCGCCGGCTACAACGTAACAATAATAATTTCCGGCACGTGCTGTTACGTTGTCATTCATTTTACCCACTGTCTTTCTTTCATTCATATGTTACGTAGGCACGTACCTTTTATCTTCGGCAATCTCATTCTCTAACCAGGCCTCAGGAGCTAACCAGCGTAACACTGTCCACCACCCCTTTCGTTATTCTGGCACATTGTTGACATCCGTGAGTAACAACAACGTACTAAACTGGAAGGTGGTCTAAGCATGCGTGGAATTCACGGACAAAGATCAAGATCTAAATGAAGATCTCTTTAGTTAATTTAAATCACAACAATTTGTTTAGTTTGAATGTCTGTGTTTTGAGGTGTGACTGGAGTACTACAGTCTTCAGTAGTATAAGCCTGGAGGAGATTCTTAATGCAATTCCTATGTTTTAGCTGTCTCTCTACTGCCATCTAGTGCTTCTTCTTCTAATTCATTCATGAACAAACAAAGATCAAGATCCAAATGAATATTATATATAGAGATAGTATTTTCCCATTCTGAATTTCTTCGATTACTGCATATTTTTGACACTGAATTTTTCAGGTCTGCGGTGGGTTGGCGCCCTGCCCGGGATTGGTTCCTGCCTGGCGCCCTGTGTTGGCTGGGATTGGCTCCTGCAGACGCTAGTGACCCTGTGTTCGGATTCAACAGGTTGGAAAATGGATGGATGGATGGATGTTTTCGGGTCTTCAAGAAAAGTCTAGTATTAGATAAAAAAGCACCTAACTGATTAAATAGCACATTTTTTAAATTGACATTTATTAAATGAACAAAGTTATACATCACCAGAGTATACTTTTAATACAATTACTGATGATAAGTGCAAGTGGTGTACAATTTTTAGTTGAATTACACTGCACTTTAAAATTATGCATTACTTGGAAGTTTTCACAGAAAACTTTATTTTAAAAGTGAAAACAGATCCCTTCAAAGGGATCTCAATTGATTACAAATATAAAACACAGAATAATTGATTGCATTAGCAGCATTCACCCCTCTCAGGTCAGTATTTAGCAGATGCACCTTTGGCAGCCATGACGGTCCTGAGTCTGTGTGTTCAGGTCTCTTCTTCTTTGTGAAACTGCTCGGGCTCTGTCAGGTTGCATGGTGATCTGAGTGAGCAGCCTTTTTTCGAGTCTAGCCACAAATACTCAAATGGATTGACACCCAAACTCAGACTTGGCCTCTCCAGAACTTTAATATTTTTGTTTTGAAGTCATTCCTATGTAACATTGGCAACTTTTGCTTTATGCTTGGTGTCGTTCTCTTGCTTAAAATCAAATCCTCTCCCAGTGGTGCAGGTTCCTGAAGACTGCTTTCCTCCAGGATTTTCTTACATTTTGCTGCATTCATTTTACCTTCCAACCTCATAAGCTGTCAAGTGTCTGCTGCTAAAAGGCATCTCTAAAACATGTTTCTGCCACCACACTATTTCATGGTGGAGATGGTGTTCTTATTGATAATATGCAGTGTTTGGCTTAAGCAAAACATGGTGTTTAGTCTGAAAAAAAAGGTTTATTTTGGGTTCTCAATCCATAAATCTTTCTTCTAGCTGAATTCAGAGTCTCCCATACCATATGGTAAACTCAAGCCAAGCTGTCATGTTTGTTTTTTAACAGTGGCTTCCACTTTGCCAGTCTCCCATAAAGCGGCAACTGGTGAAGCACCCATGCCATACTCTCAGTTTCTTAATGATTGATTTAACTGGACTCCAAGGGATATTCAGTGACTTGGATATTTTGTTGTATCCATTCCACATGACTTGTGCTTTTCAATCACCGTTTCCCATTTTGTCTTCATTGTGTAGGTTAGGCCACCATACTGACTCACCAGAAGTTGACCTTAGAAAATAAGATACATTTACTATTTATATTTAAATGCCAGACAGGTGCTCTCCATTGAACTAATGCTACGACTTCTAAGACCAGTTGGCCGCACCACTGATGTTAAAAGGGGTTGAATACTTATGTGATCAATTTTATTTCTACTTTATACTGTATTTATAATTAATGTATACCACTTTGCAGAGATGTGTTTTGTTGTGTCAAACAAATTAATCTAAATCCACTCAACCCAACCCAACTCAACCTTGAAAGAAAGGGTATAAGATTTACAAAAAAATATTTTGCAAAAGGAAAAACAGTGGAATGAATAAGGCCACAACATGCCCATTATTTAAGGGTTTTAAATATGAGGCAAATGTGCTTCAGAGGCCAAGTACATTAAAAAGAAATCAAACTTCTATGCCTGGAGGAATTTTACCAGTAGGACTAAAGATGTTGTCATAGATTTTTTTTTCCAGTTATAGTAGTTAACTGCAGTGTTTTTTTCTCCGTAAAGCCCTGGCTGTGCTTCAATTTTCTGCTTGTGAGGTCATTAGCCCGAAACAGCCATGGTCAATTTGTTAGCCTGTGTTTCACTGAGCTAAAAACAAATTATTAACCTGAAGTCCTCTTTTGACCTGGCAGTGACTGAAAAAACACACCTTGCATGCCCGGCTTGGTATGAAAAGTATGAATGAAATGTTCAATATGCTGGTGTGTTGTGTACATGTATTCCGCTCACCAGTTGGCTGACTACCATCCTTTACTGCTTATGTAATTTTTTTCCTACGAGTGAGCTCCTCGATCAAAACCCAACACTCACTCTCACGCAGACAAGGAAGAGGAAAGTCGGCAAACTCAGAGCTCTGTGTGTGATGAAGCGCTCCCGAGGTCTGTCCGAGGATGAGGGCATGTTTGTAAATCTGTGTAAACAGGGCAGCTCCTCTCAATAATCCGGATGCGCCCAGATGGCTTTGGCATCATTCAAAATGCGCGACTCCAGTCCTAGTGTTGCTTCTTTGCTCAGGCGGTCTTTGAAAGCTACGCCAATAACAGAACTTTAAAAACCTGTAGCTGTGTCTTTATCATTGCTGGTGCGGCTAACGTTTTTCTGGAGAAAAAAAAAAAACTCTTGATAAATTCTTTATTTCTTTCTTTTCCATATGTTGTTAGCGCACTTAGTGTAGCGAGCCAAGCTCTGACGTGTGCACCCAAGTGGAAAAGTTAATTTTTAACTCGCTTCAATGGGCGATTCGCCCGCACTTGGCAGCGCTGCAGATCCAGACGCATCACAGCCCCATGCGCTTAAAATGTAGGCAACGGTTTTAGAAGCTACAAACACTGTCTTCTCAAAGCTGTCTGCCATGGGTAGCGGCAGCAGCAGAGGGAGAAAAGTTTCGGCCGCATTAGAAAAAGATGCGAACACCCTGCACAAGGGTGTCAAGCAGGGGGAGCTTGAAGGGGACAATCGTCTTTACAAAATTCAGAAGTTGTCGCGCTTCTGCCAACCTCGTGCCCGTGCCGCACCAGACTGTCATAGTGAAGGAAACGAGTCGGATTTTTCGCTCGACGAAGAAGATGCAGATGTAGAGGACAATGAAAGGAAGTTAGACCGAGCGTTAGCAGAGTTGGAAGGGGACGACTTCAGTTCTAAGAGAAAACATCACCAAGGGTCCTTCGTGCGCTCCAACACCTACAGTTTCTGCAGTTCCCGACAGGTGTACCCCGGACCCGATTTCAGTTCAACCCCTTTTATCCAGACAGGAGTACCCAGAAAAGGACTCGCCGGACATTTAACCGCTAATACCGCGCCGTCATACTTTGGGAGAGAAGGGGTGAACGCATGTGCAGCGTCCGCGACTCCTGCTTGGGGACATCACCTGGAAAGTCGCGATCACAGAAATGTGAGTAACCTGCGACGGACTTAAGAGATAATCCTATTGTGACAACTTGTCTGGGTGCCTTGGCTTCGTTTATTTCGCATATGTTTCGTAATTCTTTAGTAAGGTTTGTTTCAAGTTTTACTGAGACGCGCTTGGTCTTTTCCTGAGCTTTGTTTTCTTCTAAAGGTAAACTAATAGTTTTATATGAACGGATTATACGTACATTTTAGTAATGTTTGTTTTATACAGTGCCGTTCGTCATGAATATCACGCAAAAGTGTTTTTATCAGTATGCACAGTACGATTTAGGGACTAACGCGCTGGTGTGTCCTGAGGACGAGTGATGAGATCTGAACTTACAGCCCAATAGCCGTGAGCCCAGCGCCTTACTATATCAGATTCTGATTGCCTCAATTTATAAATATATAAGATTTCGAAAGCAAGTCCAAGTGCCACACATAACGCCAATCCATCACTTAACCAAGTGTTTTGACTCTCTGCTAAAAGTTAAGCACACTGTGCGAATACAGGAAACCACTGATGCATATCCAGCTGCGGAAATTAATGTTTATACATTAGGCTAAACATTTTTACTTTACATATGGAAATTCCTCATTGCACATTCCCACCATCTCATAAAAATACCATCTTTTCAGGGTGGATCTAGAAGAAAAATATTTAAAGTATGGCTGAAATTTACTGTAATAGCAGTCCTGTATACCCTTGTTAAGCTATACCAACTCCAAAAATGTTTGATTCTAATTTAAAACAGCTCGAAATAGATTTCTACATGCTCTGTTTGTTTTTACATTTAAACTGTTTGTTCATTACAATTCATTCTCGTTATGTTTTAGTTTGTGTGAATAGGTCCTTTATATTTTGCTTGAAGGTTGCTATGTTTTTCAGCACACCCCAACTCTAGAGCTCTGAAAGATGATCTGTGGGTTGGAGCAGCTCCATGAAACCATGACACAGATGTATCCTGTTGACCAAAGCTGTTCTCATGTGTGGGCACACCATTTAAAACGATGGGTTCAGTAAATCATTACATTTTCCAATATTTTATATATTCACTTTTGTGCTATGAAAATGTTGCAGACTCAGTAAATTCGTCCATTTAATTTCTAAACCCATTTTTCATGTTAAGCTGAAGCCTATTCTAACTGCAATGGACACACAGCAGGAACAAAAGAACCAGACAGGTCACCACTTCTGCCTGCATATAGGATGTCCATATCGAACCATTGAGTAAAAATATCAACCTTGGGTGTTTAAAGTTTGCAATTTTGGGGGTGTCCAAGGGATTGCTTAGTCGGGAGAAAACTGTTCTGGTGACAGCTGGCAGGCAGCTCCCATATTTTAGGAAGACCGCTATTAAAATTGTTAAAGGAACAGGCCATTATAGTTTCTTTTTGTGTTTTTAATGTAGCTGTCTTATGTGTGTTCCATACACCACCCAGAAGCTTCGTCTCCTTATGGACCATATTGGCATGATTTCAGAATGTGTTACTCATTTCCCAAGTTTTTTTTTTTTTTTTTAACTTAACTTTAAAGGCATATTTTTAATAATGTGAACAGTGAATTATTTTTCTTATTTGGGATTTTAGTAGTTGGTGCCATGGCAATCTAATGATAAGCACTGCGGTTGGCTCAAAGCTCCATGGACCTGGGTTCAATGCACATCCCTGCTGCTGGCTGCATGGAGTTTGCATGTTCTTGTAGTACTGGTGGAAACAGCAGTAGTTTTGTCACTTGCACAGAGGACAGGGAAATTCTTACTTGCATGTCCAACTAACATTGCCACTATCCTGCATGATAAACTAGAGATAGAGGTTGGTAGACATGCGCTGATAGCGTGTTGACGCACCCACCACATGACAAACCACCTGGATTGGGACCCGAGGGCAATGGGTGACACCTCAGCGCAACATTGGCAAACTGTGAGGTTTTTTTTTTTTGGTTTTTTTTATTATTTTTATTAATTTTATTTCACTCCATACAAAGCAATCAAGTTTTTACAAAAAGAAAAATAGAGTTAAGAACAGATCGATCCCCACCCTTGAGAGAGAGAGCAAGCCAAACGGCATAAAATTTAAGGCTTTTAAACATACCTAAATTAATAAATTCTCTATGCTTCATGAACTTAAAATATTACTGATTAGATCCTGCCATGTTTTGAAAAACGTCTGTACGGATCCTCTAACTGAGTATTTGATTTTTCCAATTTCAAATAATATAACACATCAGTTTCCCACTGACTTAAAGAGGAGAGTTTGGATTCTTCCAGTTTATCAGAATAAGTCTGCGTGCCAACAGTGTAGTGAATGCAATCAGAATTTGTTTGTCTTTCTCCACTTTAAGACCCTCTGGAAGAACCCCAAACACAGCTGTTAATGGGTTAGGAGGGATTGTGAGTCCAAGGCTGTCTGAAAGGTAATTAAAAATTTTTGTCCAGAATAATGTTAATTTGGTGCAGGCCCAGAACATGTGACCTAGTGAGGCTGGGACTTGGTTGCAGCGCTCGCAGGTTGGATCATGCCCTAGAAACATTTTGGAGAGTTTTAGTCGAGACAGATGTGCTCGATATATAATTTTGAGTTGTATAATTGTATGCTTTGCATATGGAGCTCGAGTGAATTCTCTGCATTGCTACTTTCCACTCCTTTCTGATATATTAATTGAGAGATCTTTTCCCAGTGTCCTCTTGGATCTTTGAAAGGAGGGATTGTAAAATGATTTTATATATTGTAGAGATGGAGTCTAAGTCCTTGAGATTGAGCAATATTTTTCCAGCATGGATGAGGGTGCAAGATGAGGAAAATCTGGAAGGTTCTGTTTAACAAAGTTCCTGATTTGAAGATAGTGAAAGAAATGTGTAGCTGGAATGTTAAATTTGGAATGTAATTGTTCATAGGATGCAAAGACGTTGTCTATATAAAGATCTCTAAGCAAGTTAATTCCAAATTTTTCCAGATATTAAAACTGCATATGTTTGTGAAGGTTGAAAGAGGTGGTTCTCTTGCAGAGGTGCCACAGATAGAAGCTTCTCCGTCTTAAAATGCTTTCTACATTGGTTCCAGATTCTAAGTGAGTGGAGCACAATTGGGTTATTAGTGTATTGCCGATAGCGTGTGTTTATTGGAGCACAAGCAGGGAATACAAAGAAGTACTGCAGGATTTTACTTCTATTGTGGTCCAAGCCTGTGTATGTTCTTCTATTTGTGTCCAGGTTCTTATCGCCTGTATATTTGCTGCCCAGTAATAAAACTGGAAGTTAGGTAGAGCCATGCCACCTTCTGCCTTTTGTCTTTGTAGGGTCGCTCTTTTGATGCGTGGATGTTTTGAATTCCAAATAAATGAGGTTATTGTTGAATCTAATTGCTTAAAGAATGATTTATTAATGTATATTGGGATGTTTTGAAATAAAAAAAGGAGCTTAGGAAGAATATTCATCTTAACAGTGTTAATTCTTCCAGCTAGTGTGAGATGAAGGGTTGACCATCTATGCAAGTCTTGTTTAATTTTTTCCATGCAGACGCTAAATTTTGTTGATAAAGAGCTTTATGTTTACTTGTGATGTTTACCCCGAGGTATTTAAACTGTTCTGCAATGATAAAAGGTAGGGTGTCTAATCTAATATTATATGCTTGAGAATTCACTGGAAAGAGTACACTTTTATTCAGATTAATTCTGAGACCAGAGATCTTTTGAAATTCTGTGAGTGCTGCTAAGACTGCAGGCACAGAATTTTCTGGGTCCTGATATATACAGTACCATGTCATCTGCATATAATGAGATTTTCTGTTCCAGTCCTTCTCTGCTAATCCCCTTTATCTGATCAGTATTTCGACAATGTATTGCCAGTGGTTCAATGGCAATGCAAACAGCAGCGGTGACAAGGGCATCCTTGTCTAGTGCCACGCTCTAGTTTAAAGTAGTCTGAGCAAATGTTATTGATGCAAACTGAAGCTTCTGGGTTAGTATACAGTAATTTAATCCATGCACAAATGTTGGGCCAAACCCAAACTTCTCCAATGTAGTAAAAGGTATTTCCATTCAATCATGTCGAATGCTTTTTCTGCATCCAATGATAATAATATTTCTGGGGTGTTTGATTTAGTTGGTGAGTATATTACATTAAACAGGCGTCGAAGATTTGAAGATAAGTGGCGGCCCCTAATAAATCCAGTTTGGTCTTGTGATATTACCGAGGGAGCACTTTCTCCATCCTTCTAGCTATGATTTTAGAGAGTATTTTAACGTCGTTATTCAGAAGTGAAATTGGTCTGTATGATGCACATTGTAATAAGTCCTTATTTTGTTTTGGAAAACAGTGATTAGTGCTTGGCGAAAGGTTTGTGGAAGAGATTGGTTATCTCTGGCTTCTGTAAATGTTGCTAATAGGAGGGAGCTAGCTGAGCGGAGAATTTCTTGTAAAATTCTGCAGGGTAGCCATCAGGGCCTGCTGCTTTCCACCTTGGAGTGACTTTATAGCATCTAGTAATTCTGATAATGCCAGAGGTTTATCAAGTTCCTCCACACTAAAAGCGTCTATTTGTGGTATCTGTAATGTATCCAGAAATGCATTAGATTGTGTATTGTCTTCTTTAGACTCAGTAGTATATAGGGATTTATAGTAGTCTCTGAAAGTGTGCATTATATTTTTGTGTTCATGATTTTATCTCCGTTCGTGTTAGTGATTACCGAGATTGCGCTGCACTTCTTGCTTGTGAATTTGTTGAGCTAAAAGCTTATTAGCTTTCTCCATGTTCATAATAATGATGTCTGGATTTGTAAATTAGTTGTTCAGTTTCTTTAGTTGTCAAGAGGTTTAATTCTGAATGTAGAGCCTGCCTCCTCCTATGTAGAGTCTCGCTTGGTAGTCTGGCGTGTTCTTTATCTATTTTAGTAATTTCGCTTTTTATCTCCGCTACTTTCTTGGCTTCGGATTTATTTCTGTGGGAAAGATATGAGATAATCTGACCTCTTAAGAAGGCCTTAAGAGTTTCCCAGAGTATTCCTGAAGAGATCTCAGGTGATGTATTTGTCTCTAGAAAGAATTTGATTTGTTTGGATATAAATTCAGTACAATTCTCGTCAGCTAATAGAAGCGGTTGAGGCCATCTGCGGGTGAGTGTATGGGGCTTAGTAATTTTAGCTCCAAGATCATAGGTGCATGGTCAGAAATAACAATTGCATCGTATTCACAAGATTTAATCATAGGCAAGAAGTTATTGTCTATAAAGAAGTAATCAATCCTTGAGTAACAATGATGCACTGGTGAGTAGAAAGAATATGTTCTTGAATTTGGGTTTAAAAACCTCCAGGGGTCTGATAAGTTGTGAGGTTTTTAACGGTGGCTGGGGTGCCAATCCTGCCACCTACTTCCACGTTTTCCCTGTAAGTTGGAGAACATGCTTGCAGGGCTGGCGCAGATTAACGTCATACCCAGGGTGAAGCAATTGCAGGTTAAAGTCCTTGCTCAAGGGCCCAATGGAGTAGAGTCACTTCTGCCATTTACAGGATTCAGACCAGCAACCTTCCAATTGCTGGCGCAGATCCCTAGCCTCAAAGCCACCACTCCACCCATATGATAAACAAGAATGTATTAAAATACATAACTCTATTTTATTTAAGAGTGCTTTGGTTTTCCTCATATATTTGCATCTTAGGATAATTTGGAGCGTCTGAAAGGGCCTGATACAAGTGAGTCTCTTATCTGCGTGTTGTGCCCCTGTGATATGGTTCCTGCTTTCTGCTCAGTTCTCAAATTTTAAGCTCTGATACACTTTTACCATGAAATAATACAAAAGGTTTAGAAAATGGGCTTTGGTAATGATCTGGGACATGCTGCTAGGCTGAATGGTTCTGTTAAGTTTAACGCATATACATGCACTGACCCAAACTCGACTCTTCAGGACTTTACTACTCAGTTACTGTATGTCATCCATGTTTGAAGTCAGATATCCTCAATGCAAGTCTAAAGAGCATCCTGTTTTGGATTTATTGTACGTTCGTATCAGCTTTACTGATGCCTGTGGGATTTAACGTGAGTTACATCAGCAGCATTTGCCATAACTGGCAGAAAAAGCCATAGCAAGTAATCAATGCAAAATTCCAAACTACACAACTGTTTAAGGGATGGCACGGTTATGCAGTGGTAGCGCTGCTGTCTCAAAGTAAGGAGACCAGGGTTCACATTCTGCGTTCTTCCTGTGTGGAGTTTGCATGTTCTCCTCATGTTTGTGTGGGTTTCCTCCAGGTGCTCCGGTTACCTTGCCACAGTCCAAAGACATGCAGGTTAGGTGGATTGGCAATACTAAATTGGCCCTGGTTTGTGTATGTTTGCCCCCCGATAGACTGGCACCCTGTCCAGGGTTTGTTCCTGCCTTGTGCCCTATGGTGGCTGAGAAAGGCTCCAGCACCTCCACAACCCTGATCAGGACTAAGCAGCTGAGGATATGGCAACTGTGTGCCATAAGTAATGAAACATGAATATGGTGTTTATTCTTGTACAGATAACTTACTAAAATACCAATCATTAGAGGCCCAGCATGGTTCTAATTACAGAATGAATATTTTTATGATTTTGATTACAGTGAGGCTGAAATAATTGTGTTTAACTTAAATACCTTTTTGGATTCCAAGCATGACTAAATGGCTGCAAGCAACTGAATTATTCTGAAAAGCAGCATCATAGCTATGGCAGTCATCATCAGCTGTAGGATCTTCTTCTTCTTTCAGTTGCTCCCATTAGGGGTTGCCACAGTGGATCATCTTCTTCCATATCTTTCTGTCCTCTGCATCTTGTTCTGTTACACCCATCACCTGCATGTCCTCTCTCACCACATCCATAAACCTTCACTTAGGCCTTCCTCTTTTCCTCTTCCCTGGCAGCTCTATCCTTAGCATCCATCTCCCAATATACCCAGCATCTCTCCTCTGCACATGTCCAAAGCAGTGCAATCTCACCTCTCTGACATTGTCACCCAACTGTCCAACTTGAGCTGACCCTCTAATGTACTCATTTCTAATCCTATCCATCCTCGTCACACTCATTGCAAATCTTAGCATCTTTAACTCTGCCACCTCCAGCTCTGTCTCCTGCTTTCTGGTCAATGGCACCATCTCCAACCCATATAACATAGCTGGTCTCACTACCATCCTGTAGACCTTCCCTTTCACTCTTGCTGATACCCGTCTGTCACAAATCACTCCTGACACTCTTCTCCACCCATTCCACCCTGCCTATACTCTCTTTTTCACCTCTCTTCCATAATCTCCATTACTCTGTACTGTTGATCCCAAGTATTTATACTTATCCACCTTTGCCAAATCTACTCCCTGCATCCTCACCATTCCACTGACCTCCCTCTCATTTACACACATTTATTCTGTCTTGTTCCTACTGACCTTCATTCCTCTCCTCTGTAGAGCATATCTCCACCTCTTCAGGGTCTCCTCAACCTGCTCCCTACTATCGCTACAGATCACAATGTCACAACAAACATCATAGTCCGTGGGGACTCCTGTCTAACCTTGTCTGTCAACCTGTCCATCACCATTGCAAATAAGAAAGGGCTCAGAGCTGATCCCTGATGTAATCCCACCTCCATCTTGAATGCATCCATCGCGCCTACTGCAGACCTCACCACTGTCACACTTCCCTCATACATATCCTGTACAACTCTTATATACTTCTCTGCCACTCCTGACTTCCTCATACACCACAGCTCTTCTCGAGGCACCTTGTCATATGCTTTCTCCAGGTCCACAAAGATACAATGCGACTCCTTCTGGCCTTCTCAACATCCTCAGAGCAAATATTGCATCTGTGGTGCTCTTTCTTGGTATGAAACCATACTGCTGCTCACTAATCATCACCTCACTTCTTAATCTAGCTTCCACTATTCTTTCCCATAATTTCATGCTGTGGCTCATCAAGTTTATTCCCCTGTAGTTACTGCAGTCCTGCACACCCCCCTTATTCTTAAATATCGGCACCAGTACACTTTTTCTCCACTCCTCAGGCATCCTCTCACTTTCCAAGATTCCATTAAACAATCTGGTTAAAAACTCCACTGCCATCTCCCCTAAACACCTCCATGCTTCCATAGGTATGTCATCTGGACCAACGGCCTTTCCATTTTTCATCCACTTCATAGCTGTCTTTACTTTCTCCTTGTTAATCTGTTGCACTTCCTGATTCACTAACTCCACATCATCCAACCTCTTCTCTCTCTCATTCTCTTCATTCATCAGCCTCTCAAAGTACTCTTTCCATCTGCTCAACACACTCTCCTCACTTGTGAGTACACTTCCATCTTTATCCTTTATCACCCTAACCTGCTACACATCTTTCCCAGCTCAGTCCCTCTGTCTAGCCAATTGGTACAGATCATTTTCTCCCTCCTTTGTGTCCATCCTCTCATACAACTCATCATATGCCTTTTCTTTAGCCTTCGCCACCTCTCTCTTCACCTTGCGCCTTATCTCCTTATACTCTTGTCTACTTTCTGCATCTCTCTGACTGTCCCACTTCTTCTTTGCCATCCTCTTCCTCTGTATACTTACTATATCTGCTGTAGATTCCCTGCTGTCTGGTAACTCTTCACTGCCACCCAGTGCCTGTCTCACCTCCTCCCAAAACTCAACCTTGCAGTCTTCCTTTTTCAACTTCCACCATTTGATCCTTGGCTCTGCCCTCACTCTCTTCCTCTTCTTGATCTCCAACATCATCCTACAGGCACCCAGACTGCTTAACTACACTCTCCCCTGCAACCACTTTGCAGTCTTCAATCTCCTTCAGATCAACTCTTCTGCATAGGATGTAATCTACCTGTGTGCATCTTCCTCCACTCTTGTATGTAACCCTATTCACAACAGCCATGTCCATCCGTTTGGCAAAATCCATTATCCTCTGACCTTCTTCATTCCTCTCCTTGACACCATACCTACCCATCACCTCCTCATCTCCACTGTTCCCTTCACCAACATGCCCATTGAAATCCACTGCAATCACCACTTTCTGTCCCTTGGGTACACTGTTCATCACTTCATCCAACTCACTCCAAAACTTGTGGTGCATAAGCACTAACAACATTCATCATCATACCTCAAATTTCCAGCTTCATAATCATTACTCAGCCTGACACTCTTTTTGCCTCCAAAACACCCTTGACATACTGTTCCTTCAGAATAACTCCTACCCCATTTATCCTCCCATCCACACCATGATAGGACAATTTGAATCCAGCTCCAATCCACCTGGCCTTACTCCCCTTCCATTTAGTCTCTTGCACGCACAATATATCAACTTTCCTTCTCTCCATCATATCTGCTAACTCTCTCCCCTTACCAGTCATACTGCTAACATTCAAAGTTCCTACCCTCTGTTCCACTTTCTTTACTTTCCTCTTTATACGTCTCCCCCCTCTTCTTCTCCTTCTTCTTCTTCGGCCAACAGTAGCCCAGTTTCCGCCAGCACCCTATTGGCTAACAGTACTGGTGGTGGTCGTTGTTAGCCCGGGGCTCGATCGATCCGCTATGGAAATTTGTATTGCTGTCCATATATTGATTTGGCAAAATTTTACACCGGAAGCCCTTCCTGATGTAACCCTCCCCATTTATTCAGGCTTGGGAATAGCACGAAGAAACACACTGGTTTGTGCATCCTCTGTGGCTGATTTTCATCATCAGCTGTAGGACAATGGGATAATGTGTTATATTTTGACCTGTCAGACATACTGGTAATTGTATTAATAAAAATAGCCTTTACAAGAGAATTCTCCTGAAGATCTGCATGACTTTATTTTATACAACAGCTTGCTAAAGTTGTTCAATCCATTGCTGTTTCTTACCTTGTGTAATGTGTCTCTGGGACACGTTATGCCCAACTTCCTCTCCAGAGTAGGCTGAGCAAGTTCAATTAATAGCGTATGAATGGGGCAGAATAGTGGGGATGGCCCTGCACCCTTATGGTTTGCTCTTCAGCTCCTTAACCAAAAGTTCACATGGACCATATTCAGAATTTCTGTTTTTTGAGTCACAAATATCTAATAGTGTACGTCTCTTTCAGTTTGGCTGACAGTTGGCTGTTTGATTATACATAAAAATAACTACATTTCTTCACTTTCTGTCATTTTCCTGATTCCTTTATCTGCCAATATTTGATACTACACATTAGATAAGTCTGTGCTGGTTATAAACCAACTAACCATTTCCTTTTTGGTAACTGAACTTCATCACATTTTGTCATTTTTTCTTGTGCTTATTCTGAAGTTAACAGACAAATGCCTCATATGATTACATTAATGATTTCAATTAATTTTCTGTTTGAAATAAAAGTCTGTAAGTACTGTGGTTGAAGTAGCTGTTAACTGGAATGTTCTGTTTGTGTAGAAACCTTCAGGTTAAATGGAGTTACAAACTACAATTGGGTTAAGTGGTGGAATATTAGCTATTGTTCCAATTTCAGAGCACTTGAGCTATGTTTTAGTTACTGGTTGGAATATCATCTGTGTTGAGTTTGTATGTTCCCCCTGTGTCTGTCTATCTATCTATCTATCTATCTATCTATCTATCTATCTATCTATCTATCTATCTATCTATCTATCATGTGGTTATCCTTCTATAATCCAAAAGACATGAATTCTGGTGGCCTGGTAGCTCCAGATTGTCCATATGTGGCCAGTGTGTGAATCTGGGTGTCCTAGTGTGTTTTGTGACGTAATCAGTGCTGGGTTTTGTCTTATTCCAGTTGCTGCACGGACCAGCTCCTGCTACGCACATCTGTGTCAAAGAATAAAAATGTCACTAAAATGGAGGTTTACCAGTAGTGTGTTAAATTTGACAAAAATATAAATGGCTGGCTGCCACCCTCTCTCACCATTCACTCTAAAGAGTCAACTGATAGAACGATTTTGAATTTCATATGAAAACAACTTTTACAAGCATTTAAGCCTTCCAGTCTCTGTGAAATTGCATGCCATCTTATTTCTTTTTAAATTTAACAGTAATCTTTATTCTTTATAGATATTAAATAAGAGCTTTGCTGTGCTTTTTTCAGAGCCAGAGTGAAGATTTTGATGTACTTAAAGAGGAAGCCAGCCGACAAAATGTACGGAGTTCCTTTGTATTTTATCAGTTGCTTTATGCTGTTTTGTCTTTGCACTTTCTCGACAGGTAAAATTTCATAGTTTTGTTTTTTCTCTTTTCTTTAACTTAAAGGGTTCTCTGGCACCTCTGACACCTCAGGATTTGGAAAACAACAACGTTTCAGATAAGTACGTATCAGTTTTCAGTAGGCCATTTTACCCATTGTATCTTAAATGTGGCTTTTCTGAGACCATTTCCATTAATTCTGTTTTTTATATGCATGAGGACACATTTTAATCATTCATTTTTATTTTAGGTTTTGCTTTCAAGAAATTGAAATAATTTTAAGTTCTTTCATGACACTATTTTGTTTTATATGGTTTCCGCCATTTACTTTGCTTGCTGTTTGTACTGCATTATGTATAAACTATGCAGGGATAACCAGGATTATGCAATGCATGATGTTACTGTTAAAGGTCAGCTTCATGCAATTCCTGGTTGTCCAAGATTTTGGATATGACCAAACCTTCTAGTGTGCTTACTTTGTTCTTCAGTGTTTGTATTTCACAATCCTTTGCTTTTTTGAACCCTGATTTGAATATCATTTAGATTTCCCGATTACAGACTTTAGACCATTATCAACTACCTTTCATCTTCTTCTTATGCAGCTATATCCCGATTCTATATTCCTATACGCTACTATGGTTCTATCTCCTGGCAGAATAAATGCAAGTGCATTTTGCTTGTCTATGTCCTTTTGCATTTTGAGTGCATTGCTTTTGGGAGTGTGTGTTCCCACTGGTTTCTTCGTCTAAAATTGTTTTACCTTATTAATTTTCTTGTCCTGGCAGTTACTTTTTGTTTGCTCTACAGGGGCCTTTCTAAATTCAGGTAGGCACTAAAATCACGTTGTTCCAAGTAAGGACAGGTTAGCAGAGCAAAGACGTGTTTATTCATCCATAAAGTCTTCATTTTTTTATTTTAAAGTTTTAAAATTACTAACAGCTTGTCAAAGGGCTTAGATCCATATTTTATTTTCTTTGCTTATTTCCCTGTCGCAGCCATAGTTGTTGGTGAATCACAAACACTCTTTTACCAATGAATACAATGTTTTAAGCTATTAACAGCTGTGATGCTATACATGACAGCAAATTATTGCTGAGACAGATTGGGAAACTGGTGTAAGTTGAAACTGAGAGATCAAGAATACATAATAACAAAGCTAAATTGTGACACAAACTCAGTCAAAAATTGGGGAAGCAAAGTCAAATAACAGTAGACCAAAGAAAGAAATAGCAAAACAAGAAGCGCAAAATGATTTTTAGGTAAATAAAATTTAAAATAGTGAACTTGCACATGAGGACAACCTTTTAACCCATCATGTTGTTAGCATTAGCGTCACAGCTTATGTGACTCCGCCCCTAATGACATCATCAGCGTCTTACCAATGGGAGCTCAAAATAGCGATGCCCATTTAAACCAAAATGGCAGTGGAAATGATAAAAAATATATTATAAAGATCTCAACCACACACTATAGCAAGAATTGAGTTCCTTGCCTTCAAAAACTTCAGACAGAATTTCTCAATAGCCCAGAAACCTTTTGTTACTTCATAACAACAACATTACAGTGATTATGACAATTTTCCTGTTTTTTTTTTTTAATATTCAGTAAAAAGATTATGGAAATAAGAATGTAATCAGGTATTTACTGGTTCTTGCTAACAATGGGAAAGCAGCATATGAAATCTAACAAAGAGTTTTTCCATTTACTGCTCTCTGTCTGTAAAATATAAGCAATTCAAACTTATTAAAAATTACAACAAAACCAATGACAAAGAAATTTTAGGTAATAGAGAGAGGCACAAGAGATTTTATTTATCTTCATTTTTAAAAACTTTTAATAAGGTTTCATTTGTAAGGTTAGTGATCACACTAAAAAAGCAGAAATTGAAGGAATTCAGTGTGCAGATGGGTGCAGAACTGGCCTAAACAGAGAAGGTAATAGGCAACAGTATGTGAACTTTGTCCAAAAATCAACTATGTGGCTTTAAAAGCGTCATCCCTCAGGGATCTGTGCTGGAGTCACTACTCTCTTAATTTTTATAAATGATCTACGTAAGCATGTAATTAATATAATAGTTAGCTTTACAGATGACACTGTGTCTTAGAATCAGCAAAGTCATAACAGGACAAACATAATGGCTCACTCACCACTTCTAAAATTCTTCAAAAATGTTTAATGCTAATAAGATGTTGGTTTATAGAGAGACGTCAAAGTCCAGAGAGGGTCAACAAAACTGACTCTAGGGCTGAGGACACGAGTTGGGTGGAGTTGCATCTTTACAGTTGAATCAAATGATCACTGAGTTTAAAACCAGGCAAACAGATTGTATGCTAGAAGCCAGCTTTTACTTCAAATGAGTGCACAGATGGAAGCAAGTTATGGATAAATTTCACAATAATGTTATACTGTAAAATATTTCTTTTCACAGAGGATGGCATGGCAAAAGCTATCAAGCGGTATAGTAAATGCTCAACTTAATAATTTTTAAAAGAGTTAGGTGTATGTACAGAGATTAATGAACTAGTTGTGGCACAATGGCCCTTTCTTGTTAAAAGTTTTTGTTATCTTCTTACAGAATATAATTTTGTGAAAAATATAGCTATACTCAGAAGCTTTGTCAAATTCATATACAAACTGGCATGAAAAGCCAGCATGCCTATATACATTCCAGTAACTAAAACTGTTGGACAATTCTTTGCAAAAAATATCTTGTCCATACCCAGATAAGGTCAGATCATTATGATATCAAAATGCTTATCTATTGCAAGATTGGATACAGTAAGTAAGTCTGATAGGGACTAGATCAATGGCCCATGACAGGCAATATGAATTTGAAAGAGAGCTGCAACAATGGCTGATAAAAATGGTTCACACCTATTCTGAAGGACCTGGGAGAGCCAGAGGAACACCACCATAGAAGAATTAACAGATTATTTAACATGCTGATGCTACACCTCTGTCAACATTTTGTACCACTGAAACAGACCTGGTAGCCTCTGTTAAATCACTGCTTATTTCCCATCTCAGATTGAATCAAGAATGTCACGATGGAGCAGCATACTGTAGTGTGGAATGCCAGAGAATGTCATTGGGTCGTCATCAGAACAGAGCTCTACTTCATTGTTCTTTGGGCCCACACATGACATCAACAATGATTCAAACAATCATCCATCCATCCATTATCCAACCCGCTATATCCTAACTACAGGGTCACGGGGGTCTGCTGGTGCCAATCCCAGCCAACACAGGGTGCAAGGCAGAAAACAAACCCCGGGCAGGGCACCTGCCCACCACAGGGCGTGCATACACCAAGCACACACTAGGGAGAATTTAGAATCACCAATCTACATGTCTTTGGTCTGTGGGAGGAAACCCATGCAGACACGGGGAGAACATGCAAAGTCCACGCAGGGAGGACCCGGGAAGTGAACTAAGGTCTCCTAACTGCAAGGCAACAGCGCTACCACTGCACCACCGTGCCGTCCTTAATTTTATTCTTATTTTAATTTTATTTTTTATATTTTGTCTTTTTTCTCTTTCTTCATCCTGTAAATCACTTTGAGCTAGATCATTTGTATGAAAATGTGCTATATAAATAAATATTGTTGTTGTTGTTGACACTTTTTCCTGTCTTTTTCCTGACAATCTGGTTGTCAGGCACATTGCCTTTCATTTCTTTCTTCTCTGTCTCAGGCTGTTGTTTCATCAGTCTAAACTGGCAATTCTGAAGAATCTGTCACTCTTTCATCATCTTATGCCCAATAATTTGTCCCTAGTCTTAATTTTACGCTTGTTGTCACTATCTATTCAATATGCATTTAATGCAGTAGACCTCATACTCTTTCCTTTTTCTGAGAAACTAGTTTAGCTCAGATATACATCTTTGGAGCTGAGTATCGCAATGTAAAAGAATTTATTCAGGTAGCACTGATTTGCCGTGTGCTTACAGTCCCGCATAACTGACAATTCTTTTATTTATAGATTTGGTAGTTGGGCTGAGTCACTAAGTTTTAAAGTTAACTTCTCAAATCTTGTCCTGCATGGTAATTGGAAATTAGCTTTCACAATCCAAATGCTTTTTAGTCAATATGTCCTAATAATGCATAACAAAAATACATGTTCCCAATTTGAATGCCTAAGTATTGCTTTCTTTTGCTCACAGGCATACCGAAACGTTTTCTCCCACCGGTGCCTCTGTGTTTTATGACGGGTCTGAAGAGGAGCTTATGGCCAGCATTGAGCGCGAATACAGCTGACCTGCTTCCAGAGGCCCCAAGTACCATGGAAACCAAAGCACTTCTCAGCTAAAGCAAGTTGTCTGAAGGGGTGATAATGCACGAACAACTGATTTTTATAGTGAAACAGTAAAACCTGTTTATGCATCCACTTCAAAGTAGACTTCTCTAAAAGAGATGTTTTTGGTTGTTGTGAGGGATGGATAAACGTTTATTTTTTTTTTACTGCTTTTAATGACAAAGATGTACATTACATTTTTCAAAACATTACGAGAAAAGAAAAGCTCAGGACTATCGATGTTTTTCTGGATGTCATGTAGACGGAATTTAAATGCATCATACCAGACACACTACAGTGAATATAACCATGAATCTTTATTGTGTAAAAAGAGAAATCTGAGATTCCAACCTCCATGGAAGGTCTGACATAGATTATTCCAAGCACTTCCAGCCTGCTGCCTGATTTTCCAAGTTCACATTTCTTTAAATGAACACATTTGTTCTTAGTGGATTTTGAAGTATTGAAGACTATTGGAAGAAATGTGATGAATTGTATCACAGCAGTCAAAAAGGATTTAGATGAGTACTAAAAGCTCTACTTCATGTATCCCATCTCTTTAAACATTTTAAACTTTGCATTAATTGCATTTAGGTTTTATGTTTGCTTCACAGAATGCGGTTATAAAATGTCACTGGCAACAGATGTTTCTGCATTATACATAACTGAAAGGCTGTGTTTTTCCTTATTTTTACTATGTGACACATTGTAAAAATGACTTCAGCGTTAAAGTCAGATTGGCAGGTGATCAGAAAAAAGAAACCGAGTGCAGAGAGAATGTTTTTCTTATCCTCTGGCCTGGCTTGTGTGTTCCTTGAGGTTTCCACATATGCTTCATTTCCTGACCTCACCCAAAATATCCTAATTTTGCTGCTCTAGACAGGAAAACTGAATTGCGCCAAGCGCATTGGAATTCAGCTCCAGCGAGAAGGGGAACGGCCTTTCCACCACTTCATCATTCTTCTTTTCGATTCTGACAATGACTTAGTGTATCAAATTCTTTTTTTTCTTTAAGACCTGCGTTGGTGCACATGGAGTCAGTGGAGAGCCTGCCTGTTTTACTGTAGACTCTTTAAAGATGGGTTTGGAGCAAGTAGGTAAATAACTGTTGAGGATTTTTTTATTTTCAGCCCAATTCTACTGTGCTTTAAACAAATTTATTTTTAAATGACATTTTCTGAATAGGCATCTGGATTACATCCAACCTTTTACTTGAACCAAAAGTAATGAATATTCATGAATATCTCTGAGTATCATCTTTTGACTTATGCAGTTTATGCCGCCACCATAGAGGTGAAATGTCACTGTGCAGGCCTACAGGGCACCCATGGCAAAAACAGGAGAACACTGCCCCCTAATGTACAACTTCCAAGCAAAAAAAATAACACTTAATTTTTTTAACTTTACTAAATCTATCCATCCATCCATCCGTTTTCTAACCCACTGAATCCGAACACAGGGTCATGGGGGTCTGCTGGAGCCAATCCCAGCCAACACAGGGCACAAGGCAGGAACCAATCCTGGGCAGGGTGCCAACCCACCACAGGACACTTTACTAAATCTATTAAAGTCAAAATGAAAAGTGCTTGAAGATATAATGAATAATGGTTATTTACTGTTACTAGTTTTATTGCTTTGCTTTGCTTATACTATAGTAAACTCCTTAATTAAAATGGAGTGTTCCAACAATTGTGGTCACCTTAATGACAGAACTCTTATAAATTTAGATTGTGAAAAGTTCAACTTGCCATTCCCCATTTATTAGAAACATTTGTAACATGCACAGTGCCATACACCACTGCATTCTGGGACAGATAAATACAATCTGGCCCATAAAGATCCACAATGTGAGCCAAGCAAACCCTCCACATATCTAACAGATCACTCAGATGATCACTGCCAGCATTTCCAGTTTTCTCTGCCAAATGTTTGCACCTGTTATGCAGTTTGTACACTACAAGTAATGTTGACCTTTCCTAGCATAATGAAGTGAGACTAATTAATAGCAAAATATACTCACTTTCTTTTGGAGTGTTCAGTTCCCCCTGGGTATGTCTTCCTCTTGATCTTTCACCACTTCTATGTGGGGTTTATGTACTTGATTAACCTTCTCCATATAACTCGGTCCCACACCTCCTCGCCAGGCATGCCATTTTCCTTCAGATCTTCTTTTACTTTAACCATCCACCTCTGCTTTGGGCTCCCTCACTTTCTCTTCCCCTGTACTTATTTCCATCACTGTTTTGCCCACATATTCATTGTCTCTCCTCTTCACATGTTCATTCCATTTCAACCTATTTACTAAGATGTCTCTCCCACT
Organism: Polypterus senegalus; assembly: GCF_016835505.1. Lineage (NCBI taxonomy): Eukaryota > Metazoa > Chordata > Cladistia > Polypteriformes > Polypteridae > Polypterus > Polypterus senegalus. Next base: position 247,734,593 of record NC_053156.1, on the reverse strand, counting down.
TTTGTTGTACCTCTTATTGCCTCATTTCTTATTCTGTCCTTTTTTGTAACTCCACACATCCATCTCAACTTTGACATTTCTGCCACATCTAAATTCTTCTCCTTCGTGCCATATTCTGCCCACGTCATAACTCCGTACATCATTGCTGGCCTTACTGCTGATTTAGAAACCCTACCTTTAACTTTTGCCTTAATTCTTTGATCACACAATACTCCTGGTACCTTCTTCCAATTGCTCCATCCACACTGCACTCTATGGGTTAACTCTGCATATAAGATTTTATCTTGGACTACCACTGATCCCAGATATCACTTTTCAATAGCTCTCCCTGGACACTAACTTCTGAATGCTGATCATCGTTAAACCTCATATATTCTTCCTTTTTCCTATTTACCTTTTTTATTGTTCTTATTTTATTATATTGAAATAACACAATATTCCATACAAATAAATACATTTTTACAAAAATAGGATCAAAAACAAATCATCCTTTACCTTTAAATCTCTATCTCCCAAAGCCCTTTCTCTGTTCTTCCAACTTCCTCTCCATTTCCTCTTTCTTTTGTGCTATAAAACACAGATTTAATGATACAAAGAAACAGTAAATAATACATTAGGGTAAATTAATCTGGTTGGCCATGGAATGGCGCTATATTGTATCAGGACTGAACTGATTGTTATTATTATTTTGAGAGGCAACTACTACATTTGACGTTTCTAAGGGGTCAGAAATGAAATGCTGGTACACAGCAAGAAGGTCAGTAATCAGAGCCTAAAAAAGGCAAAAAAAAGACAAAGCAAATCCCGAAACATTTTAAGAGCTCAGGACATGTCTTTTGCAAACCCCTTCCTTTGAATTTTTTCATGTTAAACTCCAGACATAACTTTATGTGCATAACAATTTTGTATAATGTGAACATGACAAAAAATGACAGGTGACAGTCCCTATAATAAATAAAACAAGTCCTTAAAATGGTGACACAGTGATGTCACTGAATTAATGATAAAAAATGCAATCAGTGAAAAAATAACATTAAATAACACACAGAAGCAAATCTAATGTTAAAAATAAATAAAAATATTTTCCTGATGCATTTTTTAAACTCTTATTAGTCTGAGCAAGGCTACTGCAATATATTTAAATATTTTTACTATTTTTATTCAAAAATAAGATTTGTTTCAAAGCTTTTTCTTTTTTTTCTTTTTGTAAAACTCGCGTTATGTATATGGAATGTTATTTGATTTAAAAAAAATCAATAAAATTAAAATATATAAAGAATAAATAAATAAGGTAAAATGCATCATATCTGTGAATTTTCTTTTTGTACTTTGTGTAATGTATACAATTCCCTTTCCATATGAAAGTACTTAGCTAATAAAGTGATCCAAAAATATAGTAAATGTAACTGTTTCCCATGGTTTAAAAATATAAATAGTTTCCCTTAGAACCCTTAAAAACAATTCATTTAAACTGTGTCTTCCAAAATAATGATTGATTTCTCTGTAATTTTTCTGTTATTTTCTTTGGTTTGATTTTGTAGCATTTTGTTATATCTGTTGTGTTATTTGTATTTGTTCAGTTGAGTTGTGTGCTGTTGTAATGTTTTTTTCTGGATAAATAACACTACATAAAGCATTTCTCATTTTCCTGATTTTACCTGTTTTTTTAAATCTTTTTATATATATATATTATCTTAATAAAGTAAATTCATTAATGTTCCTAGTAACACATGATTTTACTTTCATATGCTAGAAATGACCCACACATTACCTTGACATTGCGACTCTTCAGGAAAGACTGCAGCTCAAACCACATCCTATTTATACTCAGATATAACGTATTGTATTTACAAAATAGTCGAAAAAAATGCCCGAGCTACAAAGAGTAGATAAAGAACCGGGAAGTAGTCTAATACAGCAGGAGCTTTATACACATGTTGGATGAAATGTTAGGACCTGAATGCACACTCATTAGGTATCCACCAGGGGGCACCCTGAGCCCCAAACTTGTAGACATATTAATGCCTCACACAATTCTGGGTTTAAATAAAAGATATATATTTGTCTACCACACCTTTCCAATAATCACCTGTCAAAAGATAAAATAGCAAATACAATATTTTATTGAATTATTCCTCCTTCCTACCTCCAAGAGTGTCACTTGCTGCCTCCCAACTCTGACTTCCCTATGTGAGGTGGCAGGCTACTTTCTAAGCAAGACCCGGGACTGCTTCTGGTGTCACCACACTGCATGTCAGGAGTCATTCCAGGTCACAAGGAAACCATTATTGTCCAATCCCCAAAAGCACCTTCTGGTTGAACCCAAGGACCTTGACAGGGCTGTACTTCCACACATCAGTTCCTATGTAACCCTGCGGGTGTCCTGATTTGGGTCAGCCTCGAGGAAAACTGCCAACTTCTGTGTGGGGTTATGAACTGTTCCCATAATCCACGTTTACCCAGTCCATTCATTACAGTCTGATACCTGCCATTACAAAAATTACAGGGCATTCCAGCCAGGCTGTGTCTCCAGACCTGTGGTCCTTCCATTATGGCATCCTGGCTGGTTAAGATCTCGGGATGCCCATCTGTCTGCCATGGCAGTTTCATACTATATAAGGAACAGTGATGAGCAAACCCCACAGAGTTTGTTTCACCATGAGTTGCCTGAAATCGTGGAAATGTTCGGGAACTTTGTGGAATTCTGAAAAATGCATTAAAGTCAATGGGGATGGAGGAGTTGAACTAGTTTTGAATGGATTATAATTGTGCAATGGTCTTTAAATGTCCCAGAGGGCTAGGGAAGCATTTACCAACTATGCTGGACTGATTATTGTGGGCAAAAATGTTATCCGTGCTGTGAGATGGCGGTGCTAACAACTGCACCACCATGCCTTAAATAACAAAAGATGCAAGAATAACAAATGCAAAGAAAATACAAAAAATGGCCACCAACTAGCAATAAGTAAATAAAATATTGATCATTGTGCTTGCAGAGTTTCAATCTTGAGGCATACATTGGCCTGCCACAAAGCGACGACATGGGACTCGTTCAATCAATTTGAAGTTGCAGTTCTGGGAGTAGCTGGAATGCCTTTTTTGTTTTCCATGTATCTGTGCTAATTCTTCACACTTTCTTCTTCTGTCAAGAAGTAACTAACGCTTTATAAACAGTAATAAATATTTTGTTATTTTTTTTTTTTTCCCACAGGGTCTCATGTGTTTTCTGACTCGGGAAGAGGAGGGTAGGACTCTGCTGTTAAGGCTTGTTTTGACTTGAGGCAGCACATAGTAAATTAGCAGGGATCAGTGTTATACAGTATATCCGGTTGCAGTACTCCCAATAGTCTCATTATGGTCAGCTAATGAACCCCTCAAGTGAAAATACTGCACGTTTTTCTTTTGGTTTGTTTTTTTTAATAAATGCATGTGCACCTGTCTGAAAATTCAACGCATGTCCGCTACACCACTGTGTTGTCTCTCTGGCTGCACAAAGCATGATGGGATACCCAGAAAAAAATGTTCGCCTAAGCCAGCCACAAGGTAAATTTCCACCAAAGATTCATTTAGCAAGGTCACTGGTGAATACTGAATAGTCGCTGAGAAAAACACTTTGGCAAATTTCATTGATCAGCGCTAATAAAGAAGCTCAGAATTTCTCTTAGTTTCAGCTAAAAATTCACAAGAAATTATTCATTGACAATCACCATTAATAATGTCATTCTAGTGCTAATTTATGGTCACACTCTCTCTACCATAAAGATGGTCAGAAAGTGATCTAAATAGGATTTTTCCCTGATTAAACAGGCAGTGTAGTCATATTAGGGCCATGGAGGTGCCACATACTAACCATGCAGTAATGGGCTCTCCCACTTTGACGGAGTATATAGCTGTATATGTAAAAGTCAATGTATGTGTGTATGTATGTTCCAGCATCACTTCCAAACGGCTGGAGCGATTTTCATGAAACTTGGCACACATGTTTCTCATTGGTCGACTAAAAATACTGTAGGGTGAAATCAACCCTAACCCACCCCCTTCTGGGTAGGGTGGGGGGTAATCTTACAGTCTTGTAGGCATGTTATCACCCAGTTGACACACAGAATGACCACCAGAGGGCGAACTGGAGGTAACTGCCAGCATTCTTTATGTTTGGGCACCAGAGCACAGCTGTTGTTTTTGAAATTAAATAGAGTTGGCCGGTTCCGAGCATCAACTGGATGATAACATACTCTCAAGACTGCAAGACAAGCACATTAGTGAGTCTTCATTGTTTGTTAATTAGTTTTTATTTTTAAAGTTAAACAATTAAAAGAAAAAAAAAACACTTTTTTTCCTCCCGGGCGATGCTGGGCATTTCAGCTATGTTAGCTAATTTATTCATTAAGTGCACTCATGAACAGTCAGGTACCCATCAGTCCATCTAATTATCTCTTTGTGGAACCTACTTAATCCAACTGCACGGTCGCAGGGAATGAAAATATACAACCATTAGACATGTAGAGACTGAGCCAGAATTCAAACTCAGTCTCCTGGAGCCTTCAGGAAGCGGCACTAATCACTGCTTACTACCATGATGGCCTGTATTGTTAAACGGCCTGTATTTGATATAGCGCCTACTAGAGTTCAAGAACCCCCCTAGGTGCTTCACAACACAACAGTCATTCACACACTGGTGATGATAAGCTACTTTGTAGCCACAGCTGCCCTGGGGCGCACTGACAGAGGCAAGGCTGCCGAACACTGGTGCCACCAATCCTTCTGACCACCACCAGCAGGCAAGGTAGGTTAAGTGTCTTGCCCAAGGACACAAGAGCTGCATTCTCATGCCGGGAGCCAGGATCGAACCTGCGACCCTCCGATTGCTGGACAACCCGCTCTACTGACTGAGCTACTGCTGCCTATGATGATCTAAGGGAGTGCATACTGGGGATGTTAAAATTTGCCACCTTATAGAAACCATGTCTTTTGACAGAGAGAGGGAGGAAGTCCAAGGTACAGTACAGGTTCCAACACTGAATCAAACTTTGGGTTCAAACACCATTAGATGAAATGTTGCCTGCTGTTCAACAGTGCCTCCCACAATTCCAATAAACTAAATATGAATTGCTTAGTTTATTTCTTTTGGCAAGTAAGTCAAATTCAAATATACAATATGGAAAATGCAAATATTTTTCTCTAGTGTATAATTCAATATGCAAGGTGTTGCAGAAAAGTAATGAGACTGATTTTTTATTTACCAAAGTTTTTCTTTTTTTCAAACATCAATGTTATCCCCTTCAAAGTAGTTCCCTTGGGCAGCTACACACCGATGGAGACGTTGTTCCCACTGTTGGTAGCAGCGCTGGAAGTCTTCAACCGGTATGGTCTTCAGCATGTCCGTTACACTCTTTTGGATGTTTTCTAAAGTCCCGAAATGACGTCCTTTGAGGACATTTTTCAGTTTAGGAAAAAGGAAAAGTCACACGGACTGAGGTCAGGTGAATAAGGGGGCTGGGGAACCACAGGAATGCCTTTTGAGGTCAAAAATTCTGTTATGGAGAGGGCAGTGTGACATGGGGCGTTGTCATGATGGAGCATCCATTTGTTTGCAATGTCTGGTCTCACGCGAATGACCCTTTTTCTGAGCCTTTCAAGGACGTCTTTATAAAAAACTTGGTTGACAGTTTGTCCTGGAGGAACAAATTCTTTGTGGACGATTCCCCGCTAATAGCAGTCACAAAAATCCCGTAGTTAACGTAAGGAGTTGAAACTCGCACTGAGCTATGGGAGGGTACTGATACACGTGCTCTATCAAGGACAACAGTGCAGCGTTGCCAGATCGCTTGCAGTGTTGGCAGTCTCATTACTTTTCTGCCACACCTCGTAATGCTTTTCATCTTACAGTTGATGCCTTCATGCTCACATAATATAATATACTAAACAGAAATTCATTAATAAATATATGCAGTTATAAAAATAGTCTAAGTTATAGTCTAAAAAGTGGACAAGCATGCAAAACTCAAACTGGGGCCCTGCCAACTTGCTTCTAGTTTTTACATCTGTTGCAGAAGTTGGAAACCCTCCTTGCCAAACCATAACTCATATTCTTATTTTGTTTAGTGTAATTTAAATGTTGTAATTTTCAATATGTCTGTTTTTATGTTGCTTTCCTCACACCACCTAAACACATGTGTCTTGGATTGATTTGTGACTCTGTATGGGTGCTCTGTGAAAGACTGGCTGTCTGTCCCATTTGGTTCTTGACTTGCACCTGCTCTTAAACTGGACTCTGTGGCTTTGAAACGTGAAGGATGCATTTCAGGTTGTGCATCATACTGAAGTTCTGCAACCACTGGCTCATCATGAGCTGTGATTTCATTTATTAGATTGGCTGCATTCCAGCCTGAATTTTCATTTTTTTCTCTTTTGCCCATCTAAACTGCTCACAATTTCCAACTGCGTAGACTGAACTTCATTTTTTACCCTTTTCACTTTAATTAGCCATTTACCTCATTCTGTCTCTAGAATGTCTTTAAAGAAAAAGTTTTCTCTTGTTTTTAAAAAGAACAGGAATCACTGAAGGAATTTGAAAACAGACGACCAAAATGACTCCTCGAAACAGTTTCAAAATCTTCAGCACATCTTACCATTAAATCAGTTAGAATGCCAAAAAAGTATAACTTGAATGAGCAACAATTAATAGATTCAGAATGAAGCAAAGAATTTAAGGACAAAATATGATTCATGAAAAGCAACTTAAAACATGCTCATAAAGAGTTCTTATCAAACAAACCAAACTGAACATCTCTCCTGTAGTAATCAGTTACCTGGACATGACTACCATGACTACAATCAAATATAAACACAATATTTTTAATTAGCAAAAAAAGAAACCAAAAAATCGAATTACACATTTCCAACTACTTCCTGATTAACAATAAAGCCATTGTTAGTAATTACCTTGAAAATCTAAACTGAAAAAGAAAAAAAAAACACTTAACTAATTATTTCCTAGTTTAAAACCCTAATCCATTAAACAAATCCACTTATTCTCAAACCATCTAATTACAGTAAAGGATGATGCCTCCTTTGGCATCATTAGGTGTAAGTCATCAACCAGCACTAAACACAATTATATGAAGAGCATTAAAAAAATTCCAAAACTTCCAAAATTCTAAATTCCAAAAGAATTCAAAACAACTAATATAAAAAACTAAAATACAAAGATCAAAATCCAAACCCAATGCAATGATCAGCTGGGTTCTCAAAGAGAATTTGATGCCAAAATGTAAGCATTAAGGCTCCAGTGAGGCCAGGACACAAAATGAAACTAACCCCAAAATCAATAAGCAACCTTAAACCAATAAAAAGGGCTAAGAGTTTCAATATTCAAAGCGCGAGAAAAGGAATGGGTAACTGCATAAACCCCTGGCTTAATTTATAAAACAAGTTTGCTAAATTAATTAAAAAAAAAGTCATTTTAAAAAAAAAAAAAAAACAAGAAAAAGCAAAACAATATCAAGAAAGGATCTGATAAAAATGAAAAACCTAAAGCTAACAAATTCATAAACCAGAAATCAAATCCTATAAACAGTCAGGGCCGAAGTCTATAAACCAAAAAAGGCACTTATAAAATGAAATCCAAGAGAAAACAGAAGTAGAGTGCACTAAAGCCATTGTGGCTTTTTCAGGCTTATAATACCTAGGGGCATTCTCCTATCTGTAGCATTAGGGTGGGTCCAACTCCCTTAGGCTAAACATAGAGGAGACAAGGTACATACAGTAACATAAAGAACAACTGAACACAATATAATATTAACATAGATAGATAGATAGATAGATAGATAGATAGATAGATAGATAGATAGATAGATAGATAGATAGATAGATAGATAGATAGATAGGAAAGGTGCTATATGAGATAGATAGATAGATAGATAGATAGATAGATAGATAGATAGATAGATAGATAGATAGATAGATAGATAGATAGAAAGGTACTATATGAGATAGATAGATAGATAGATAGATAGATAGATAGATAGATAGATAGATAGATAGATAGATAGATAGATAGATAGATAGATAGATAGATAGATAGACCCTGCCTATTCCGTAAGGAATCCTAAACCATAAATACAAGAGCCAGCGGTATAACCAAAAATAAACTTTGATTGAAAGGCAGAAATTGAAAAGGTATCGATTTAAAATTAAATCTATAACACAATAAAGTGTACAGAAAGTGAAGGTGTCTGAATACTATCTGAATCCACTGTATAGGACATCATCAGGTCACATCCGAAGGCCCTAATTGCCATTTAGTGAGGAAAATGTCCAGGAAATAATTACCAACAATGTAATAAAAAGGAGACAAGGGAGCCGGGGAACTTTCAAAATTAAAAAAAAAAGAAAAACACTAAAAAGCAAGCACATAACTGTAACAATCACGTGGTTCAATCTATGAGCAAAGTGTAAGACTCTCTTGACAGCTACTAGTGCTCTATGGAAATATTCTTAGCTTTGTCTTGGAGCCACTCTCAGACTATTGCAGAGTTTATTTAACACAGACTTGACAGTTCTCTCTGCACATTGGTAAATACAGAATTTCTGTTTTTGCCATTGTGTTCTTTTCTGTCTCTTTCTTTCTTTGCTGCTTGTATGTTTGGGGGCTTCTCCAGTTCTGTGACCTTTCCCCTTTCTTCATTTGAATACTAGTCCTCAGGCTTAAGCATTTGGCCAGCATAATCTACTAGACTAGCCTAAACTGAGCAGAACACGCATTTATGAAGGTATCTACTCCACCTTGCTTAGCGTTCTTGGTTAGGCCACCAGATGGCAGCAATACAAACCAACAGTGGGATTCTCAATCTTGGCATTTTTAAAAGCTTCACATATTCTGTGTAAAACCTATCAATGCAAAAGAAGTAAACTATAGGAGGTTAAAAAAACGCCTTTTATCTGTAATATATATAGATATACAAACCCAGTGAATTGTTTGAAGCAGATGAAAGAAATGAGGATAAGAATAGCAAAAATAAACAACTTCCTAAGATAAGTTGCTTCATTGGTTAATGTATAATGAGCCAAGGGTGGGAAGAATAAAATATGTCTTTCTCAGAAAATACTATAGCTTCAGCACATGACACAGATTATGTAGCAGATATTAATACTTTTTATTACAAGAAATTTAACCTAAAATTGAAAAATTCTTCAACTATGCTTCCCCCAGAAATCATTGTGCATACATACTATTTGGCAGGTTTTGGTTCACTTGTGGTTCTCAACTGAAGTGGTTATTGGGGAAAATAAAATCATTTGTGAACACCCAGGGTCTGTCCGATTTATATTGCTGCAAACAGAAAAAGAGAAGAGCATGAATGCATATTAAAAGTTGCCTGCACAGCATGTTTAGAATTGTAAACTCAATGCAGTGTATTAAATACATCAAATTAAATTGTACATATTATGTTTTTCTTGTTCTATCACTACACCTCTTTTTCACAGTGTTGCTTTAATTTTGTAAAGCCACTCTTATTTTACAACCAAATACTGTACAATCAAGGCCGATGTCATTAACTGTTTAAACACTGTAGATAGGACAGACAAAAACTGTATTATAAACACAGTTCTTTATTTCATTAGAAAGAAAAAAAATTGACAAGGATCAAGCTATTCAGACCCAAAAAGCCCACCAGTCCCATCCATTTAATTCCACTAAAACAACATAAAGTTGAGTTTTGAATGTCCCTGAAGCCCTTCTGTCCAGTGCACTATTTGATAAGTTTGTCCATGCATCTATGGTTCTATGTGAAGAATAACTTCCTAACATTTGTGTGAAATTTACCCTTAACAACTTTCAAACCGTGTTACCACGTTCCTGTTGAACTCATTTTAAAGTAATAGTCATGTCACCCTTTAATCACAATTTTCTTAAGCCCCGGAATCAGCCTAGTCACTCTCCTCTGGACTCTCTCTAGCACTGCTATGTCTTTTTGTACCCCGAAGACCAACCCTGCACAAAGTAGTCCAAGTGAGGACTCGCTTGTGCATTGTAAAGCTTAAGCATAACCTCCTTTGACTTATACTCTGCACAAATTGCTATATAACCCAACATTCATGTTAGCCTTCTTAATGGCTTCTGAACACGGCCTGGAAGTTGACAGCAACCAGCCCATATGAATGACTCCTGGCTCCTTCTCATAAGTTGTATTTTCAAGTTTCAGACCTCCCATTGTTTATTCATATCTAACATTTTTACTTCCTACGTGTAACTCTTTACATATACTTACATTAAATTTCACCTGGCACAAATATGCCCAAGCAATGTAGGCTGTCCAAGTCCCTCTGTAATGATTCAACAAATTCTAGATAAACCGCCAATCTGCTTCCTTGGTATCATCTGTAAACCAACATGTTACTTATATTCCTATCCAAATCATTTATATAAAGTATATTAAAATAAGGAGTGGCCCTAGCCCTGACCCCTGTGGAACACCATGCTTAACGTCAAGCAGTTCTCTCTCTCCCTGCTTCCTTTTTCTGAGCTAATTTTGGATGAACTACACAGAACACTCTGAACTGCCCATTCTTTTAGTTTGATGGCCAACCTCTCATGTGGTACCTTATCAAATATTCCAATTGTAGCCTTTTGCTGCTTCCTCATAGAATTCCAGCATATTAGTAAAATGCATTTCAGCAGTGACCGAGTTTGGATAAGGCATTCTGAACCAGAATAGACTCAAGTATATATAATATGTGCTTTCATAAATGGAATCAGGTTTTGAGTAGCAGCTCTTTGTACTGGTTTCTTGATGCTTATTGCTTAATGATCATTGAGAAGAATATTGTCACTATGCAGTAATTAAGGCAAAATAAAACATTGTTATTTTTATGTTAATTATCATAAACTCCTATATATTGGATATATATATTTATTGCTCCTTTCTTTGCAAGTGATCTCAGGTGCAGTCAAATGGCAAGAAAATCTTCACTATAGTACATAACCCTCTTTTGGCGACATCTGGACATTGACCTTCCTTTTTCAAACCCTTTCTCTTCAGAGTGTGCTGTGTGCTTAACGTTAATGTCATGTTGAAAAGTAATATTCATCATACACTTTAGCTGTCAGGGAGAATGCAGCAGGTTTTATTTTAAAATCTCTTGATTTTCAAGGAGCAGCCCCATAGCATGATGCTGAAACTACCATACTTAACACGAGGTATTGTGGTCTTTGGATGATGAACTCTGTCCTTTTGACACCAAACATATTTTGAATTATGGCCAAAACATTTCCTCCTTTGTCCCATCATACCATAACAGGCAATTGTGTTGGGAGTCTGAATATGATTTTCAAAAATATACACAGCCTACTAAGAATTTAAGTGTTTGTTGATATAAAAACTGAAAGCAAATCAAATCATGTCAAATACATTTATACAGGATCTGATGTTCTTTTTTTGATAGAAATGGCTTCTGCCATGTCATCCTACTCCAATGTTCAATCTTGAGGAGAATTCAAAAATGTATGACATTTGCAGGGGAGAAGCTAGCTACAACCATAAACTCCAATCATCCCTTGAAGATTGTATTTAATCTCTTGGTAGCCTTTGTGATGAGCTTTCCTCTCAAACAGACATCAATATGGAGGGACTTCATGCTCTTTATAATGTCCTGGTGATACCATATTGCCTCCACTTTTTAATGATGATCTCTTCACTGTTTGATCATTCTGTATACAGTGCCTATAAAAAATGTTAACCTCTGTGAAAGTTTTCACGTTATTATTATACAGCATTGAATAACATTGTATTCAATTTCGCTTTTTTAATATTGATCAACAGAAAGACTGTTCGTTGTCAAATTGAAAATAAATCTCTGCAAAGTGGTCTAAATTAATTGCAAATATAAAACGCAAAGTAATTGATCTTACAAGTATTCATCCCCTTTAATATGACAGACCTAAATCATTACTAATGTGGCTAATTGGTTTTAGAAGTCACTTAATTTGTTACATAATTAGGTGACCTGGTTGTAGTTAAGGGGTTTCATCTAATTGTAGTACAAATGCATGTTGTGTGGAAGGTCCAACTAGTGGTAAGTCAGTAATGTTTCTTCTTCTTCTTCTTCTTCCTCCAACGAGAACTGTTGTCCTTTTTACATATTGATCAGTGCTAAAATAAGCCAAATTAAATCCACTGTGATTCAATGTTGTGTAATAATATGCTGTGATAACTTCCGAAGAGGGTTTTACAGGCACTGTTTGTAATTCACTTGAAGTTCTCCTTATCTTTACTTTAACTCTCAACCAAGATCCAATAGATCTATTTTACCTCCTTGTGGATTGCTGTTATCTCTATAATATATAATGTTAAGAATCTTCTATTATGATCAATTCAGTCTTTCCATAAAAGTAGGATGTAAATCAGTTGCAACTGTGAGTGAGACCAAGTATACTTTAAAAGGGAAATGACTGTAAGCAGGTAGACTCGGGGTAGGATTGCTACCAAAAGAACAGAAATCAGTCACCAAATCAAAGAGTGGACAACACCTGAAGTCAGCCCTAATAAGAGGTCAAAAATGCAAGAAAAAAACTCGAAAAGAAAACCTCCAAAAGGTAACTGTCTTTTACTAAAGTCGATAATTTAAAAATGCAGCAGGCACTGATGCTTTCTGATCATACAGTTCTTTAAAATGACCACCATAACCATGTGATCACATCCTGGTACACCACATGTGAATTAAAAGATCATGCCCACAGCCACTTGACATTATAGCAGCTCAGTTCAAAACTGTTCCTCACTTTTGATATCTTAAATAAATTAATATTTTGACCCCTTCTTGGGAATTCTGTAACAACAGTAGGTTTTATTTTGGGTTGAACACTTCCTTTTATGCAATATGAAAGAATATTGCCTTAATGAAGCATGTGAAACGTGTTTGGTGAAAAACAACACAATTTACCACAAATGTCATCAAGAATGTGCACATTTATCAAAGGAATTGATTGTTTTTTTGTTAATTATTAATTTGTTTTTAATCTGATCACAACATCATAAATAAAAGGGAAAGGTCTGCCATGATTTGTTTCAATTTTAGCCCTTTCAACAACAAAGGCATACATTTCAAAAGTGTGTGTGTAGACTTTTCATGGCCAATGTATTCAGTATTGTGTGTTTGCCTACATTTCATATTATTTCTTTTTATCAATTTTTTAAATGAAAGGGCAACCATGATATAGAATTCTATGATGCATATGCCACACACCAGATAAATACAAAAGAAACTGAAACCAAATGCCTGGAAATAGTTTTTTAAAAGTGCAAAGATATTTTCATGATGTGCGATATGTGACTTGGGCATTTAGAAGGTGCTCAAAATCAATTATCCTTTTACTGGCATTGCAGAAAATTGTCTGATGCTAAAATGGTCACATGAGGCTAGCTGGGCAAGAACATCTGCCTGTTTCTCAAGAGGGACAAAGAGAGAGAAAGAGAGAAATCATTAGCAGTCCAATTAAAGATGATAGCATGCAAATCCAGAGCAGGAAAATGGGATTCTCTACATTTCATTTTATTGTTAAAGTCATTGCCCACACACCAGTTGTCCAGGTGAAAATCAAATCATGAAATATATTTCTCTAATTTGATTCACAATCTAATTTAAATTATCTTAAAAGTGTAGATAGACTAATTGAGTGTTTTTTTGTATTTGAGTTTTTACTACCATATTATGTATTCAACATGAAATAAATGCTCCAAAATGTTCATATATTATTACTGTATTTTAATTTTAGGTAAAATACAGTATTTGAGAGTATTATCATTATTTATGTAAACTGTTGTGGCTACACTGTGGATTCAATTTATGAACAAAACCATAAAAATCTAGGTTGCCATGGTGATTCATGGGATGCCACGAGCAACTAGCTCAATGCCGACACCCTGATGTGCTATAATTGTGAAAAAATAAACTGCTTGTGAACTATTCTTTCATATATCCTGACTGTTTAAGTCACCTTGGATATAGGCAAACTGCCAAATGTACAATAGCAATAATAACCAATTTCTTTCTGGAAGGCCTTTTCTACTCTAATAAATACCACCCATATTCTATTTGGCCTACACAAAAATGGAAGGTTCCAGTCTAGAAGGTGGCATTAACCTAAAATGAAAAACAAAGCAGAGTATACAGTATGTGTGGGAAATGATGCACTCATTTTTGCATATTATAAATACACTCAGTTAATTACAATGCATGGATCAAGATGATACAATGAAATTTGTGAAAGGTGATAAGTCCATCATAACAAGAGAAATTTTTGCATTGCGTTTCTCTTTATTTTGTATTATTTTCTAATAACAAAATATCACCCACAGAAAAATGCAGTGTTCAGTAAATATAATTGATAATATCATTGTAATTCATACACACATGCTTGTTGGTTTTTTTTTTTTGTCATTTGTATATTACATATTGGCACATATATTTATTTCGCATATATACATAGAAAACATGCAATTTAGGTTGTACCAAAAAGTTTAGATGCCATATGAGCTATTAAGACAAAGAATTTTACAAAATGAAAACACCTGAAGAGAGATTTGAGATGAAAGTCAGGCACACAATCTGTCACATTACTAAGAACTTGATGAAATATTGTGGTTATACAGAGGAAGAGAGAAAGGAAGGGCAGATGTGGATGAGTAGCATTTCATTAATTCATTTTTGCAAATAACATTCGAATATGCTTATAAAAGGCATCAATGTTGCCCCCTTGCTCTTTTGTGGACTTTCTATTATAATAGTTCAATATCTAAGTGTAGTTGTCTTGATGGAAATGGCCTACTAATCCAGCCTTTGAATTATCTAGTACCAAGCTACCTGGAGCCAACACCTCACCCATAGACAAGAAACATCCCTATGTGACTGTTGTACTAAACACTCTTGCTCTGGTCTTGGGATTTTTAGCTGTTTTTTCAAGAAGATAAAACAAAATTAAAGTCAAGTTGACTGCCGTTTTTCTCTGAGTAGCTCTTCCACCTGCTTTGTATATGCATGCTATCAGGACTTCCTCCCATATGCATCAATGAATTGCATGTCGGGTTATCTACTCATTCTAAATTATATAGTGAGAAAATCGCTATATAAATGCAAAGAATTTAATTTATTTATATCAGTGTGAATTGATGTGTGAGTTCATGGCAAAACAGTGAACTTACAGTCTTGGCAAAGATGGGTACTCGTCTTGTGTCTGGTGCTGATATGATGGTTGACTGCCCGATATAGCCTTACAAAGTCAAGGAGACCTTTTTCAATTAGTCCTGTAAGTTACAACTGAATAACCAAAAAACAAAACATGCAAAGAAAGAGAAAGAAATATATTTTTCACACATTAGCAGATAGCTAAACATTGGATGACTAAAAATTGGGTTCAATGATGACTCAAAGGCAGAAGCAAAGCTGAGGTACCTTTACTTACATACACCATATTCTGCTGTCCTATACTTCCGCCTTCCTTTCCTCTACTCTTTTTTCTTATGAAGAAGCAAAGCTTTTCCAGGCTGGTTTCAGAGAAGTAATGGGAGACAGGTTGAACTGATTACATCCTAAATATTGTATACATACTGCATACAAGATGGCTGCTGAACTATGAAGTTTGCTTCATGTGATTATACCTGTAGTTGGCAAAAAGAAAGAACAGAGTAAGCTGAACTGTGTTAAAGTTTGATAATTACTAGACACACTGAAATGTCAGTTAGTTATAGGTTCCATAACACATATAGTAAGATAAAAAAAAAGAATCTGCTACCAAGCACTGTGTGTTTTATAGTTCTATTACAGTTTATAATAAGCAGGTTCAGAATAACAGACTGAAGGACCCATAATATATTTTATTCATTAGCATTTTTATGAAAACACAAACTTTTTTTCCTCCATGAATAAATTTGTTTTAATGCCCATATAATTTTCAACTCATAAATAAAAAAATAATAACCTGCTTATGGTTATTTCTATTCTGTTTCTCCATGGTGGCAATATTCTGTGACCCACCCTTAAGTATGTTTTGACTCACACATATTCAAGTCTGTTCAACATGTCTATTTGACATTAACTATAGGTTATACACAGTTTGTCTTAATGGAAGCCAGAAATTTTGTTCGGGTCTCAGACAGTAAACAAGACTACAGTTAGCACTTTCTTTAAAATGCACATTTTAAACAAATATGTTTTGTACATGCAGAATCAATATTCACAGCCTGTAAAACTTAAACAAATACCATCAAAGCTAATAGAAATGGAACGCTGCCCTTTTGTAGACAGATGGCACTTTAACACAATATACTGGAGTCAAACATTAAACAGGAAGACATGCAATGTGGTGTTTGAAAATCAGGGATAAGTTTTGCTGAAGATGCAAGAAAAAATAGCAACATAAGAGAGAAAATAGAAGTGCAATCACTTTCACCGAGCAGGAACTTTGCCTTCTTTGCAGGGATCCACATGTATATAAGAAAGAAAGAAAGAAAGAAAGAAAGAAAGAAAGAAAGAAAGAAAGAAGTTTACTCAACAAGCCAGGTGTGGGGTAGTTTTGCCATTAAATCTCATCCTGTCTGTTACCAGTGACAGAGACTTATTTCTGCTGATAAAGCAAATAATCTCTTTAGTTAATCAGTTTTGGCTTCTTCATTATGATTTATATTATTCTCAGTTATTGCCTAGTTGAAACTACATTAATAATTTATATTTTTTGGTAAAATAAAAATGATCAGACTAATTTTGTTTGTGAATTTAAAAATCTAATTTTTTTCACGGAAACAAGTGATGAAACTATTATGAAAATGATTATAAAATGAATGCGCTTAATGAAAACTGATAATATTGACAAATGGGAGATAATAAATCACACCTAATTAAAGATGATATGTTCATTAACAATGAAATAGTATCTCACATCCAAAAAGAACAGTATATAGCAAAGATAGTTGCCATTTAGTACATTTACCTGAAAAATCACACTCTTAATATTTTCATGATTGAGGATTTGTTTCTATAAAGAAATAATTATTTTTTTATCTTTACAAACAAAAAATATATATTTTAATTTAGCAAAAAAAAAAAAAGAAAAATACAAATGTGTTGTTTATTTCACAGTAATATTACTGAGAGCAGCGTTATCTAGGGTGGGTGGTGGAGGAGCGATTGGCACTGTTTCCTTACGGCTCAAGGGCCCTGGGATCAAATCACATTCTGGGATAATAACATATTTTTAAATACAGACAGCCTGAGCTGGAATTCTGGCCTGGCTAGTGTCCGCATGAAGTTTACATGTTTTCCTGTGTCCATGTAGGTTTTCTCATTGTATTCTGTTTTCTTTGTACATTCCAAGTTATGAAGATTAGCTAACTCTCAACAAGCCAGGCGTGGGTTTATGAGTTAAAGGTGCCTTGTGAGAGCCTAACTTGCTACCTGTGGTTGTTATTTGCATCAGATCTAACCCTGGCTGTTAGGAGTGACTAAGGCTCTCCCCGTGAAATAAATGAAAATAAGGAGACTCAGAAAAGTAATGTATGAACAGATTCCATGACTGTACTTCTATGCACTCTCTAAGAACTATGAACTAAGGGCCTATTAAAAGATTTGTCTGCATCATTCCAGGTGCTGCAAAGTAAGAAGATGGCATCCCATTTGGACCTAAATGGTTTGAAAATGCATAAAAGTGAATGCAATTAATAGCATAGCCTTTGATAAAAATACATACAGTCAAAAACAAGTAACATGAGATAACTTATAACAGATCAAAAACAATTTAAATATTACCTATGCACAGAGATCGCCATCCTAATATGTTTTACAAGTTCTGCACTATGTTAAATATTAATTTTCAAATGTACAAAGAGCATTTTTTGTTTCCACTGCCCTAAACACTAATAATTATTACTCAATCAAATTGGACATCTGTTGAAAATCTGACCGTTTGACCTGTAGTATAGTTAGATCCATGTTTCACACTCCACAGTACAGTGTAAGTCTCACATTTCTTTTAAAAGAGACATCTCTCACCCAGATGCACCAGAACTATCAACATATGCATGATGAGACTGTGGGGTTTAAGAAAAAAAATTAAAAATACTTTAAAGGAACTGCCTATAGAGCTGACATGTCAAAGCAGTTACACCTACCATAAATGGTTTGTTTCTTATGGATCTGCCATGCAGAATTATTGTTACTTGGCTGACACCTTAGTCCAAGGTTACTTACAACATTTGAGAGATACAATTAGTTACATTTCTTTTGTTTCCTCCAGTTGAAGCACAGTTGGGTGAAGTGACTTGCTCATGGTCGAACATTGTCAGCAGCAGGATATGAATCTACAACCTGAGGGTTTGTGGTCAAAAGCCTTAACCACTACGCCACACTGCTTGCCTATGAATGATAAAGAGCTTCTGTTCTCAATCACAATATAAGGTCAATGATGTCTATGCTGTGTCATTTTCGATAATAGATAATAAATGATTTGTTTCAGGGATATGATATATGTACATACACTTCCACTCCAAGGACATGCTATCTGATCAGCTAGAGAAACTGAATTAGCCCACTCTGAGTGGATAAATGGCCATGTGTCAGTGTTCCCTGATATGACTTGTCTTGTGTCAGGACAGCAGAGGCTACCCACATACCAAGCAAATATAAGCTGAGAACATAACTGTTAGATGAATGGATTTCCTGATATTGGTAAAGCTAACAAGAAAAAAACTATATCCTTAACGGGAATTCCGAAAACTGAAAGGAAATAAAAGTAAGCACATCTTTTTATCTTTTTAATGTCAGCTCCATAACTGGTGGAGTTAATCAACTTTTGTAAATGAGTGTCATATCTTTTCATTTGCATAAAGGAATTATAGCACATTAAAAATTGTAAACAGCCACTTCTGTGATCCTGCAAAATTAGTGCATTAAATGTATACAAACGAATGTATGTATGATGATTAACAAGTAATTCCACAATTACAAATTAAATGACCTAGGTGTTCTAGGTTATAGTACATGGTGACTCATAATGCAAAACATGGAATACTAATAATAAAAAATCTGGCCGCCAACTTGTTGCAATAGTTTATGCTGTTGCTTCACAGCTCAATGTACTTGCATTCTGCTCCCACTGGAGTTTGGAAGTTGTTTCTTATCTATGTGGACTTTCAATGGGGATTCCTGTTTCTTCCAATATCTCAAATATAATCCTTTACTAGTTAATAATCAGCTCATGGCTTCACACTTGTAAATCTAGCCAGCCATTGTCTTAAATTAGTTTAATCAAATTATAGGTTTGCATACAGGGCCAAAAACCGGCAGCATCAGCTATAAGTAAAAGAAAACAAACCATGAGCATCTAAAAATCTATTCACTGTATCACGTAACTACATTATTTACCCAAATTACCTAGAGAAATGGCACCACCTACAAAGAATGGCTATATGCCATATGCCACAAAGTTCAACATCTATTTCTGAATTAACCTTGTAGTATTAGATATTATCATCTATTGTTCTTTTTCAAGGTCATGGGAAGTTGGAGCATATTATTATTATGAAATTATCCAGATACCTTTACTGAAAGTCACTTACAAAAAGTGACTTAAATATTTAACATTTTAGAGCTTGTGAAGTTATCAGGTATCTGAAACTGTTTTAAAGTTAAATACTAAGAAGCCTGGTAATACAGCTATTTTTATTAAATGAACAAGTAATGTATTACAGAAATGTAGGCATCTGGTGAAATGCATCTGTAGGAGAGCTGATTGGTGGAAAGTAAAAACAGCAATTCTTCTGGGTTAGAATTCTCCAGATAGTAAGATAATGTCGAAACAAATTGTTTAGTTTGATAAAATCCACATGAAATGTATGTGTTATCTACCAAGGATCCCACTCTGTTTACCTTATTCACACCAGATTTCATGGATAATTTTCTTACATGCCACCTACACAGGTTGTCTGGTGATTCTGCAATTTTGGAGTTCATAAGTGGTGGGCATGATGAGGAACAAAGAAGACAAGTGAATGAATTTGCTGAGTAGTTCATTTTAAATCATCTACAGTTCTACAATAGCAAAAGCAAAGAATGGAAGAGGCCGTTTGGTAGAGCAAGGCTTCCCTAATTGCAGTCTCCATCAGGAGAGTAGGTGTTTTTGGTGGTCCTGATGTATAATTAATTACTTGTATTTCTACCTTGGTTGTAGCAGAAAATTACATTTTTTCATATGTTCTACCTATTTGTATTTTCAAATGTCCTTTTTTGTATTATGTTGTGGTAAGATTGACAATGTTTTATGGACTGTTCTGGACTGTCTGGAGTAGGAAGCAGACAGAATGATGTTTGCTGAACAGCTGGCTCACACGTTTCTGCATGATATGCTAGCTAATCTGTATGGCATCTTCAGTTCAAGGTTAATTCTACCATTTAATTATGATTCTCCAGGTTGCACTACAAAAGGTTTTCTATCCAGCTGCTATTAGACGTTACATAATTATTATACATAATTCCATTTTAACATCTTAGTGGAGTTGTGGTTCTCAGGCTAAGGATCTGTGCTGGTATCTAGAAGGTTGTCGGTTCAAGTTCTGATACTGCCAGAAGGAATCCTACTCCATTGGGCCCTTGAGCAAGACCATTAACCTGAAAATTGCTCCAGAGACACTGTACAATGGCTGAGCCTGTGCACTGACCCCGAAAAGGTCATATGAAACAACAATTTCTGGTGATTAATATAGTTTATCAAAAAAAATTAAGTAAAATACATTATGAGCATAAGTTATTACCAGTATGTATAGTTAGGTCCATAAGTATTTGGACACTGACACAATTTTAATAATTTTGGCTCTGGCTACCACAATGGATTTGAAATTAAGCAATCATTATGTGTTTGAATTGTAGACTTTCAGCTTTATTTTAACATGTTTACCAAAGATACTGTATGAGCCATTTAGGAATGGCAGCCATTTTTTCCACATAGCCCCCTCATTTCCAGGAGCTGAAAAGTATTTGGATACTTGATTGACAAACTGTTCAATAGCCAAGTTAGAGCAGTTCCCTCATTTTTTAATTAATTATTAAATTGGAATTAACTCCAAGTGTGTGCATTTCGAAACTGTCACTGTGAACTCTCAATATGAGGTCCAAAGAGCTGCCATGCAAGTAAAAACAGTCCATCAATAGGCAGAGAAAACAAAACAAACACTTTAGAGAGAGCAGAAACATGAGAAGTGGTTAAACCAACCATCTGATCCATTCTTAAAAAGAAGTAACATGCTGGTGAACTCGGCTGTACCACAAGGTCATGGAAAACCAGAGAACACAACTGTTCTGGATAATTGCAGAATTACAGTATGTCCTTGGTGGAAGTAGACCTATCTTTGCCAAAGTCTACAATCAAGACAAGGCTACATAAAAGTAAAGACAGAGAGATTACCACAAGGTAAAACCATTAGTAAATGTCAAGCATAGGAAGGACATAGACTTTGCCAGAACACATTTTTTAAAAGTCTATCCAGTTCTGGAACAATTTTCTTTGGACAAAGATCAATATATACCAGAATGTTGGAATAGAGAAGAGTATGGAGAAGAGAAGAAACAGCTCATGATGTGATGAATATCACATCAAATACAAGCAGAAACTTGAGACAGCTGCAGTAAAGGCCTGGCAAAATATCACATGGAGATGGCCATAGGTTCCAGACTTCAGGCAGTCAATGACTGTAAAGGATTTTCAACCAAATATTGTATAGAATTGTATAGATATGTATTGAAATGGCTCAAACGATACTTTTGCTTCTTCTTTCGGCTGCTCCTGTTAGAGGTTGCCACAGCGGATCATCTTGTTCCATATCTTCCTGTCCTCTACATCTTGATCTGCCACACCCATCACCTTCTCTCTCCACATCCATAAACCTTCTCTTATGCCTTCCTCTTTTCCTCTCTTGCATGGAAGCTCTATTCTTAGCACATAATTAAGCCTAATTAAGCAATTGATTGTAGTGAAATTAGTTGGAGTTTCAGACCCTGACTTAGTTGATCTTCTGTTGGTGCGCTCACTTCACCTTTCATTTCTGTTTGGGTGCCATTTAAGGAAGGATATGAAGCAATTTAGAGGATCGATGAAAAAATTAGGGGAACAAATCTTAAAAAAAGATTCAATTAAAATTGAAAGTTAATTAGCAGCTCAAACAGGGCACTCATTAAAAAAAAGATTAGAATGAAAACCTGCAGCCATGGTGGTCCTTTAGGACTGGAGTTGGCGAAACCCCTTCTCTAATGTACTTATTTCTAATCCTGTCCATCCTCATCACACCCAATGCAAATCTTAGCATCTTTAACTCTGCCACCTCCAGCTCTGTCTCCTGCTTTCTGGTCATTGTCACCATCGCTAACCCATATAACAAAGCTGGTCTCACTACCATCCTATACACCTTCCCTTTCACTCTTGCTAATAACCCTCTGTCACAAATTGCTCCTGACACTCTTCTCCACCCATTCCACCCTGCCTGCTCACTCTTTTTCACCTCTCTTCCACAATCTCTGTTACTCTGTACTGTTGACTCCAAGTATTTAAATTTATCCACCTTTACCAACTCTGCTCCCTGCATCCTTACCATTCCACTGACCTCCCTCTCATTTACACACATGAATTCTGTTTTTTTCCTACTGACCTTCATTCCTCTCCTCTCTAGAGCATATCTCTGCTTCTCCAGGGTCTCCTCAACCTGCTCCCTACTTTCGCTACAAATCACAATGTCATCAGCAAACATCATAGTCCATGGGGACTCCTGTCCTATCTCGTCAGTCAACCTGTACATCACCATTAATGAAGGGATCAGAGCTGATCCACAATGTGCTCCCACCTCCACGTTGAATGCATCTGTTACTCCTATCGCAGACCTCACCACTGTCACACTTCCCTTGCACATAACCTTTACAACTCTTACATACTTCTCTGCCATTCCAAACTTCCTCATACAATACCACAACTCCTCTCAAGGCAACTTGTCATATGTGTTCTCCAGGTCCACAAACATGCAATGCAACTCCTTCTGGCCTTCTCTATACTTCTCCATCAACACCCTCAGAGCAAACATTGCATCTGTTGTACACTTTCTTGGCATGAAACCATACTGCTGTTCACTAATCATCACCTCCCTTCTTAACCTAGCTTCCACAATTCTTTCCCACAACTTCCCATAATGCCGTGGCTCATCAATTTTATCCCCCTGTAACAACAACAACAACATTTATTTATATAGCACATTTTCATACAAACTGTAGCTCAAAGTGCTTTACATAATAAAGAATAGAAAAATAAAAGACAGAATAAGAAAATAAAATAAGTCAACATTAATTAACATAGAATAAGAGTAAGGTCCAATGGCCAGGGTGGACAGAAAAAAATAAAATCTGTAGGGATTCCAGACCATTAGACTGCCCAGTCCCCTCTGAGCATTCTACCTAACATAAATGAAACAGTCCTCTTTGGAGCTACTACAGCTCTGCACATTTGCCTTATTCTTAAGAATTGCCACCAGTACACTTCTTCTCCACTCCTCAGGCATCCTCTCATTTTCCAAGATTCCATTAAACAATCTGGTTAAAATCTCCACTGCCATCTCTCCTAAATACCTCCATACTTTCACAGATATGTCATCTGCACCATCAGCCTTTCCATTCTTCATCCTCTTCATAGCTGTCCTTACTTCCTCCTTGCTAATCTGTTACACTTCCTGATTCACTATTTCCACATCATCGAACCTTCTCTCTCTGTCATTCTCTTCATTCATCAGCCTCTCAAAGTATTCTTTCCATCTTCTCAACACACCCTCCTCGTTTCTGAGTATGTTTCCATCTTTATCCTTTATTATCCAAATCTGCTGCATATCTTTCCAAACACAGTCCCTCTGTCTAGCCAATCGGTACAGGTCTTTTTTTCCCTCCTTAGTGTCCAACCTCTCATACAACTCATCATACACCTTTTCTTTAGCCTTCGCCACCTCTCTCTTTACCTTGCACCTTATCTCCTTGTACTCTTGTCTACTTACTGCATCTCTCTGACTATCCCACTTCTTCTTCCCCATCCTCTTCCTCTCTATACTCTCCTGTACATCCAAATTCCACCACCAGATTTCCTTTTCCTCCTTCCTCTGTAGCTGTCACCCTTACTATTTCTGCTGTAGTTGCCCAGCTGTCTGGTAACTCTTCACTACCACCCAGTGCCTGCCTTACCTTCTCCCTAAACTCAACCTTGCTGTCTTCCTTTTTCAACTTCCACCATTTGATCCTTGGTACTGCCCTCTCTCCTCTTCTTCTTGATCTCCAACATCATCCTACAGACCACCATCCTATGCTGTCTAACTACACTTTCCCCTGCCACCACTTTGCAGTCTTTAATCTCCTTCAGATTGACTTCTGCACAGGATATAATCTACCTTTGTGCATCTTCCTCCACTCTTGTACGTCACCCTATATTCCTCCCTCTTCTTAAAATACGTATTCACCACAGCCATGCCCATCCTTTTTGCAAAATTCACTATCATCTGACCTTCTTCATTCCTCTCCTTGACACCATACCTACCCATCACCTCCTCGTCTTCTCTGTTCCCTTCACCAACATGTCCATTGAAATCCGCTCCAAACACCACTTCATCCAACTCACTCCAGAAATCTTCTTTCTCATCCATCACACACCCAACTTACGGGGCATATGCACTAACAACATTCATCATCTCACCTTCAATTTTCACCTTCATAATCATCACTCTGTCTGACACCCTTTTCACTTCCAAAACATTCTTGATATACTGTTCCTTCAGAATAACCCCTACTCCATTTCTCTTCCTATCCACACCCTAATAGTACAATTTGAATCCAACTCCGATCCACCTGGCCTTACTGCCCTTCCATTTAGTCTCTTGCACACACAATATATCAACCTTCATTCTCTCCATCATATCAGGTAATTCTCTCCCCTTACCAGTCATAGTGCCAACATTCAAAGTTCCTACCCTCAGTTCCATTCTCTTTATCTTCCTCCTCCCCCCTCTTCTTCTCCTTCTTCGGCCAACAGTAGCCCAGTCTCTACCAGCACCCTGTTAGCGGTCGTTGTTAACCCGGGACTCGACCAGTCCGGTATGGAAATCTGTTTTCTTGTCCGAATGTTTTTTTTATTTATTAATTTTATTACAATCAATACATAGCAATCAAGTTTTTACAAAAAAAGAATTATGCTAAGAACAGATCGATCCCCACCCTTGAGAGAGAGAGCAAGCCAAAGGTGTAAAATTTAAGGCTTTTAAAAATACCTAAATCAACAAATTCTCTGTGCTTTATAAAATCATTTCAAAATATTACTGATTAGATCCTGCCATGTTTTGAAAAAGTCTGCACAGATCCTCTAACTGAGTATTTGATTTTTTCCAATTTTAAATAATATAACACATCAGTTTCCCACTGACTTAAAGAGGAGAGTTTGGGTTCTTCCAGTTTATCAGAATAAGTCTGCGTGCCAACAGTGTAGTGAATGCAATCACAATTTGTTTGTCTTTCTCCACTTTAAGACCCTCTGGAAGAACCCCAAACACAGCTGTTAATGGGTTAGGAGGGATTGTGAGTCCAAGACTGTCTGAGAGGTAATTAAAAATTTTTGTCCAGAATAATGTTAATTTGGAGCAGGCCCAGAACATGTGACCTAGTGAGGCTGGGGCTTGGTTGCAACGTTCGCAGGTTGGATCATGCCCTGGAAACATTTTGAGAGTTTTAGTCGAGACAGATGTGCTCGATATATAATTTTGAGTTGTATAATTGTATGCTTTGCATATGGAGCTTGAGTGAATTCTCTGCATTGCTACTTTCCACTCCTTTTCTGATATATTAATTGAGAGGTCATTTTCCCAGTGTCCTCTTGGATCTTTGAAAGGAAGGGATTGTAAAAGGATTTTATATATTGTAGAGATGGAGTCTAACTCCTTGAAATTGAGCAATAATTTTTCCAGCGTGGATGAGGGTGCAAGATGAGGAAAATCTGGAAGGTTCTGTTTAACAAAGTTCCTGATTTGAAGATAGTGAAAGAAATTTGTAGCTGGAATGTTAAATTTGGAACGTAATTGTTCATAGGATGCAAAGACGTTGTCTATATAAAGATCTCTAAGCAAGTTAATTCCAAATTTTTCCAGATATTAAAACTGCATATGTTTGTGAGGGTTGAAAGAGGTGGTTCTTTTGCAGGGTGCCACAGAAAGAAGCTTCTCCGTCTTAAAATGCTTTCTACATTGGTTCCAGATTCTAAGTGAGTGGAGCACAATTGGGTTATTAGTGTATTGCCGATAACGTGTGTTTATTGGAGCACAAAGCAAGGAATACAAAGAAGTACTGCAGGATTTTACTTCTATTGCGGTCCATGCCTGTGTATGTTCTTCTATTTGTGTCCAGGTTCTTATCGACTGTATATTTGCCGCCCAGTAATAAAACTGGAAGTTAGGTAGAGCCATGCCACCTTCTGCCTTTTGTCTTTGTAGGGTCGCTCTTTTGATGCGTGGATGTTTAGAATTCCAAATAAATGAGGTTATTGTTGAATCTAATTGCTTAAAGAACGATTTATTAATGTATATTGGTATGTTTTGAAATAAAAAGGAGCTTAGGAAGAATATTCATCTTAACAGTGTTAATTCTTCCAGCTAGTGTGAGATGAAGGGTTGACCATCTATGCAAGTCTTGTTTAATTTTTTCCATGCAGACGACGAAATTTTGTTGATAAAGAGCTTTATGTTTACTTGTGATGTTTACCCCGAGGTATTTAAACTGTTCTGCAATGATAAAAGGAAGGGTGTCTAATCTAATATTATATGCTTGCGAATTCACCGGAAAGAGTACACTTTTATTCAGATTAATTCTGAGACCAGAGAGCTTTTGAAATTCTGTGAGTGCTGCTAAGACTGCAGGCACAGAATTTTCTGGGTCCGATATATACAGTACCATGTCATCTGCATATAATGAGATTTTCTGTTCCAGTCCTTCTCTGCTAATCCCCTTTATCTGATCAGTATTTCGACAATGTATTGCCAGTGGTTCAATGGCAATTGCAAACAGCAGTGGTGACAAAGGGCATCCTTGTCTTGTGCCACGTTCTAGTTTAAAGTAGTCTGAGCAAATGTTATTGATGCAAACTGAAGCTTCTGGGTTAGTATACAGTAATTTAATCCATGCACAAATGTTGGGCCAAACCCAAACTTCTCCAAAATAGTAAAAGGTATTTCCATTCAATCATGTCGAATGCTTTTTCTGCATCCAATGATAATAATATTTCTGGGGTGTTTGATTTAGTTGGTGAGTATATTACATTAAACAGGCGTCAAGATTTGAAGATAAGTGTCGGCCCCTAATAAATCCAGTTTGGTCTTGTGATATTACTGAGGGAGCACTTTCTCCATCCTTCTAGCTATGATTTTAGAGAGTATTTTAACGTCGTTATTCAGAAGTGAAATTGGTCTGTATGATGCACATTGTAATAAGTCCTTATTTTGTTTTGGAAAGACAGTGATTAGTGCTTGGCGAAAGGTTTGTGGAAGAGATTGGTTATCTCTGGCTTCTGTAAATGTTGCTAATAGGAGGGGAGCTAGCTGAGCGGAGAATTTCTTGTAAAACTCTGCAGGGTAGCCATCAGGGCCTGCTGCTTTTCCACCTTGGAGTGACTTTATAGCATCCAGTAATTCTGATAATGACAGAGGTTTATCGAGCTCCTCCACACTAAAAGCGTCAATTTGTGGTATCTGTAATTTATCCAGAAATGCATTAGATTGTATATTGTCTTCTTTAAACTCAGTAGTATATAGGGATTTATAGTAGTCTCTAAAAGTGTACATTATATTTTTGTGTTCGATGATTTTATCTCCATTCGTGTTAGTAATTACGAGATTGCGTTGCATATCTTGCTTGTGAATTTGTTGCGCTAAAAGCTTATTAGCTTTCTCTCCATGTTCATAATAATGATGTCTGGATTTGTAAATTAGTTGTTCGGTTTCTTTAGTTGTCAAGAGGTTTAATTCTGAATGTAGAGCCTGCCTCCTCTTATGTAGAGTCTCGCTTGGTAGTCTGGCATGTTCTTCATCTATTTTAGTAATTTCGCTTTTTATCTCTGCTACTTTCTTCGCTTCGGATTTATTTCTGTGGGAAAGATATGAGATAATCTGTCCTCTTAAGAAGGCCTTAAGAGTTTCCCAGAGTATTCCTGCAGAGATCTCAGGGGATGTATTTGTCTCTAGAAAGAATTCAATTTGTTTGGATATAAATTCAGTACAATTCTCGTCAGCTAATAGAAGCGGATTGAGACGCCATCTGGGGTGAGTGTATGGGGCTTAGTAATTTCAGCTCCAAGATCATCGGAGCATGGTCTGAAATAACAATAGCATCGTATTTACAAGATTTAATCTTAGGCAAGAAGTTATTATCTATAAAGAAGTAATCAATCCTTGAGTAGCAATGATGTACTGGTGAGTAGAAAGAATATGTTCTTGAATTTGGGTTTAAAAACCTCCAGGGATCTGATAAGTTGTGATCAGTTATAAACTTTGTAATTATCTTTGCGGTGTTAGTTGCCGTTCCCCCTGTGGAGGAAGTCTTATCTAAAAGTGGATTTAGAACACAATTAAAGTCCCCAGCCATTATAAGTTTATGAGTGTTCAGATTGGGAATGGATGCAAATAAATTTTGTATAAATTCCTTATCATCAACATTAGGTGCATAAACATTTATCAAAATCATTTTACAGTTAGATAAGTCTCCCATGACCATCACATATCTCCCTTCAGGATCCAATACTACATCTGATGCTACAAATGGTACTGTTCTATGTATGAGAATTCCCACCCCTCTAGTTTTCTTTGTAAAACTAGAATGGAACATTTGGCCAGTCCAGTCTTTTGCAGCCGGAACTGATCCTTACTTAGTAAGTGGGTTTCCTGTAAAAATACTATTTTAGCATTTAGACCTGTTAGGTGAGAAAGTACTTTCTTTCTCTTTAATTCGTGATTCAGGCCTTTAACATTCCAGCTTACGAAGTTAACTGTCCCATCATGGAGACACTGATTCTGAGTTTTTGGTGTCATATTATAGTCTTAACTGGAAGTGAAATAGTTTAGGTCTTAATTTCCTATTCCCCCAAGAGTTGTTGCCATGCAGCTTATTATTACGTTGATAGTTATAATTATAAAGATTGAGATGATAGATTAGATATAGATCAAGCCTGCTCTCTTTCTCTTCCCCTTAACCCCCACCCTCCCTTTTTGCCTCCCCAGGTGAGGCTAAAACCCACTTCATGCAGTCCCAGTCCTCTGACATACCCAGAGACAGAGCACGTCCAAAGCACATCAAGCCCCCATGCAGTGGCGCTTTAAGGTTAAAAGATAGAGATATCTGTTACCAATATAGTCTTTAAAAGAGGAAAAAGAAAAAAAAGAAAAGAATTTTGCACTTAATATATACATATATATATATACATATATATATATATATACATATACATATATATATATACATACATACATACATATAATCTTCATCAATTTTAGTGCATTAAGATGATATCCCCAGATAATAAACCCAGGTGATGGTGTTAAAGATGTGTCCAAAACAAGCATAACAAGTCTTAATGCAGTAATAGCAATAACAGCAAACCAAGGGTATGATATTGAACAGTCTCATTTAGGGTACACATGAAATAATTAGAAAAGAAAAAAGAGGAGGAAAACGTAATTAAGCACAATAAAACATAAACATTTAGCCCTAGTAATACTAAGTAATGATAAGTAATAAGTAAGTAATAATAATAATAAGTAATATAAGAATATGAGAATATATGCTGATAAAAACCCGTATTTTAAAACAAATAGATCAGACAGTAGATTATTAATCCTAGCTTTATCATTTACCGCCATGACTCACAATTATGTATCAGAATAGTCCCGGGATCAGCTTTCTTAACTCATTTTCTGCCTCCTCCTTGCTAGCGAAAACATAGAAATGACCCTGCCATTCCACTTTCAGTTTTGCCGGATACAGGAGGCCGTATTTGACATTGGCTTGCCGTAGCAGCTGTTTAATATTATAGAAGGCGCGTTTATAGCTGTTGCTGGAGAGAAGTCAGGGAAGACGCGAATGTGGCAGTCTTCATATATAATATCTTCCCCTTTTTTCCTGAGGAGTTCCATCACCTCTAACTTAAATGATAATCGTTCAAAACGAACTATAAAAGATCTTGGTCGGGTCTGACGGTGTTTGATCCGCGTCGCGTAAGCGCTGCTATCTCAGATTCTGCTTTAAAGTCGCCCCGATTATTTTAGAAAAAGTTCAGTTGCGAATTTCACGGGTTTAAACTTTCTCGATTCTCCGGCAGGCCTTCAATTCTGACATTATACCTTCTATTCCCATCTTCTAAAGCAGCCAGTCTGTCTCCAAGTTTTTCTCCGAGTTTTTTACATTCCGAACTGACATTTACTGCTCTTTCCTCGGCACTGGCAGCGTAGATGTTTGGCTATTTCGATCCGATTCGTGAATGTCTCACTAAGATGCTCCAATCGATCAGCAAGCGTGCTCAGTTTAGCGAGTTTTTCTCAATGCGCTCTTCAATTTTACCCAGCACCTGTCGGTTCAAGTTGGACCTCTTGACGCAGCCTTTCATTTGCCTGTTGGAATTCCTGTCGCAGCCTTTCATTTGCCTGTTGGATTTCCTGTCGCAGACATTCATTGGCCTGTTTCATCTCCTGTTTTAATTCCTGTTTCAGTCTCTCAAGTGCCTTTGCCGTTGCTTTCTCATTAGCCTTCTCGCTTTCTTTATATCTTGCGTGAGCTCAGCGAGCAACACTTTCAGTTCAGATAGCTCAAATGTGCCTTCTTGTACCGTAGATGAAGCAGCAGACTCTGCTGAAGCGGTGTCCCGCTGCTCCAGTCCAGCGTAATTGCGTAACTGAAGCCGCGGACCTCCCGCCTTTTCCAGTTTCAGGTAATCCTCTCCAATCGGCGAGCTATCCACATCTGCACTCACGATCACCTTCGCTCCCCTTTTCGCTCTCAGCCGGCGACGATGTAGCGGACCGTGGTCCCGAGGAGTCTGTACTTTCGCCCATCTGATCCAGGTCTGTCTCTGAGAGGCCGTATCTCGAACTAGGGCTTGCTGATCGCAGCTTGGATGTAGCTTTAGTCTTGATTCTTTCGTTCCCTTCTTGTTGGCCATGTTTATATGTGTTTACATATACTGTAGCGGTCCCTCTCGGGTTGAATAAATACAGGATATCTCAGAATAATAAGCAAATAATATGAAAAATAGCACCACTGCTAGCGGAGCTCCACTTCAGACGTCCATCTCCGCATCGGACGAGACCTTTCTTGTCCGAATGTTGATCTGGCAAAATTTTACACAGGATGCCTTTCCTGATGTAACCCTCCCCATTTATCTGAGCTTGGGACGGGCACAAAGAAACACACTGGTTTTTGCATCCCTTGTGGCTGAGTTTCATATGATACTTTTGATAATCAAGCATCATAAAAGTATCATACAATACTTTTGCTAACCCTCTTAAACTAAAGCTGATAATCTACACTTCAATCACATAATGATTGATTTGTTTTAAATCCATTGTGGTGGCATACAGAGCCAAAATTATGAAAATTGTGTCACTATATAAATACTTATTGACCTACTTGTGTGTATGTGTTTATTGACTTAAAAAAATTCTATATTTAAGGACTCTATTTCTCTTAATTATATTTCCGTCTTATGTAAATGTGTATTATTTATTCATTATTTTTCCTAAATTTAATTTGTTTTTCTTTGCATTTAATAACTTTTTTGACATCTTCTAAAACACTTTCAGTTAGTCTGTGTATATGAAGATGTGCTATATAAATAAATGTGAGTCAGTCAGTCAGTCATTGTCAAACCCACTACATGTTATTTATTTATTTTACTTTTTAGACATGAAGTATAGTTGATATTCATAATATCAAACACGTGGGCATTATATCTTACCAGAACAATTTAACTGTGTCCATGTGGATTAAAGAGAGGGATGGATACACTATATATGATAATAGACACCATTTCCATTCCCAGCACAGAAGTCCCATCCAAAGACACCTGATGCTACATCCACTCCTTCCTGTCCACTTCAGCCACAACTCTAAAGGGAGATGGCAACAGGAAGTTCTCATCAATTGATAAATAGCAGCAGTGAAACACCCAGCTCCGACATTACAGTGCTATTCAGTTCAAGACCTTAGTGTCTTTGTATTTATCATTTTGCCTTATTGTACAGCTAGGACCCTAACTTTTTTTTCTTTATTTTTACAGCATTTGCTAATATTAATATACAGTATGTGAGCCAAGTGGAGTTTTCTTTGGGATCAGTAAAGTATCTGCAGTGTCTAGATATCTATGTAGATATATCTATATAGTGTCTATGATATTCTCACATTTTCATTAACACCTGTTTCTTCACAAATGTTGCATTGGTTTGTTATTATGTAGTACCTGTGGTGTATTGATCAAGTTATTACTTGTAATATAGGAATGAGATCCTAAAATGAAAAGGAGCTTTTCCTTCATCATAGCACACTGCAGAACATATTTATACATACTATGTAGCAAGTTGGCCAAGGGCAAATACATTTTCATCATAGTGACTGTGGCTCCTAGATGTTCATTTTATAATTATTTCTATAGACTGATTTTTGTATATCAGTTTAGGAGCAACATTTAAACAGGGATACATGTATAGGTATATATGTTTGTTCTAAGCTGTTCCTCACATCTATGGAAGCGCATTAGGGCCACGGTAAAGAAAAAAAATACAGACACAGTGAAGAAAAAAAAATATATGTCGAGAATAAAGTCGACATGTTGACTTTATTCTCGACATTTCCACTTTAATCTCGACGCTTATGACGAGAATAAAGTCGACCTGTTGACTTTATTGTTGACATTTCTACTTAATTCTTGTCATTTATGTTGAGATTACAGTCGACACTTCCACTTTATTCTCGTAGTTTATTTTGTCAGTAGAATGTCGTGAACTTCTGAGTGGCATTTCGTTTCTGCCCTCTCCACACAGAGACTGGACACTCTGCTGTTGCCAGAGAACTGCACGCCCTGGTGTGTCTTGATACCCCTCATCCAAGTGAGGTTCATTTTATTTTAATTAATATTTTCTTTATCAAGCTCTTGTTTATAGTCAAATTTGCCACAGGTAACTACATCAGGATCTCAAACATCCTGAAAATCTAGCTTCAAGGAACACTTCAGAGAACAGGCTGCTGTACCACACCAAGGTCACAATCCTGGAAGGCATTGATTTTTTTATATCACTCAACCAGGCTGTCAGGTTCGAAGAGAACTAATGGCAAGTCTTCTCAGACAACATATATTGATAAGAGGCAGAGATCAATTAAGGTCATCCTTTCATTCCTTTTCAGACAAACATTCAAGGTTGTTACGAAAGGCTGGTACACAAAACATTAAACGGTTCACCAAAGTTCAAGGGACTGCACTACACTTGAAGTACAAAACCAAATGAAAAACAAAATCAGTTCCTATACAATTTATTTGCCCAAGCCCAAGTCTCTTGCTAAGTTATTCCTTTCATTTCTTAAGGTCAGGCCACTGTTTAATGCACATGTCATGTTATGTTTATAGCACATATCACTTGAAGCACCAAAATAGTGGTGCCCATGATAAACAATCACACAAAATAATGACGAAAATGTAAATAAACATTAATAAAAATTAATAATGCATGGAAACCAAAAATATATACTAGAAATAAATTCGAAATGCATTTCTGACATAACCTGTGAATTGCCCATAAGCACCTCTACACATTTAATAAGCAAAGTGCATCCTGGTTATTTTCAATTATATGTTGCATAGTGTATTGGTGCATTTATAGTTTATACTTTTAAACATGGACACCTAACTTTCCTCCCTCAACTGTGCAGGTTTTAATCTGTGTACTACAGTTTTACTACATGCTAAACACGTTCTTGTTAGACTATTTATTGAATCTAACCTGGCTTCATATGAGTGGGGGGTGTGGGTGTGCCCAGCTATTGACCTTGTTCAAGACTGGTTCCCACATTGTGCCTGATACAGTTGAGAACAACTTTGGCACCCAGGACCCAGAATTGTACATAGCACAGACAAACTGATGTTTGGATGGAGGGATGGATAAATGGCGGCACAGTGACACTGCTGCATAACAGCTCAAAGAAACTAGGATTGAACCCTGGGCCAACTACCTTCTGTATGGAATTTGTGTGCTGTACCTGTGCCTTTGTGAGCTTTTCTCATCTAATATGTGCAATTTAGATTAATTGGGGACTGTAAAAGTGTCATTTTGTGCATTCCCTGTTCTGGACTTCTGTCCCATACAGGATTGATTCCTATTTCTGGGAGAATCCACCTCCTTGTAACCTAACAGAAAAGTAAAGGATGGCTAGAAAATTTTTAAATATGTTTTTTAGGCACACAATGTTGTATGAGTTCAGGAAATGGACAAAGGGATACATTGCTCTAAGCATGCAAATAGGAACTGTTTTATGTAAAAGTGAACTCTATCAAATTAAAGGCCTACCCCGACCTTTCCATTAGCCTACTGACTTTCAGGGTACTTTTCAGAGGCATATTCACTTTTTATACAAATGGGTCATTGCTTCTGGTGCCTTTACCCATCTTTAGTATGAGTTTTCTTTTCGCATATGATTATTTTCTTGTCCTGCATCTGTTGTATATGTTATCCTTTAAATAATTCTATTTCATATTTGGTGCTAAACACTCTTTTTTTGGCACAGTAGACACTGATTCATGTTGGGAGAGGGGGGGTTGCATGGGAGCTTAACTGCTTCTGCTGCTGGAGCTGACATTAGTTTTACCAGATAATTTATCTCACAGTCGTGGTGATTCATGTTTTATCTGCTGAGGCACGTACATTATTGTTATTGTCCAGAAAAAGCGGCCTTAATGATACAGTCAAGCTGCCACCTCACTCTGGTTTATGACTCATCAGGGGGCAGCATGACCTGGCTGACATCACTGCTGTTGAAATCTCCAGGGAGCCAAGCAATTAAAGGCATAGTCAGATGAGCTCTGCTAAACTTTTAAAAGGTTAATGGCTGCCCAAGCAGATTGTGTCATCTTAGGTGACAGTTCCCGTCTAGTCCATTGAAGCTCATCCATCCCTTTTTCCCAGTAATATAACGGAATCATGCTGAGATTATGGGCTACATTATTTTTCTTGGTCTGACTTGAATGATTACATCAGTTTAAAATTCATTAAGTGTGACATTTTTAATTTTTTCTTTTTAAAATTTAGACTTTCCCCCTTGTCCTTTCTGTCATTACTTGCTAATCTGCAAAGACTACATTGATCTATCCCTTTATTTACAAAATATTACCAGCAATTTTAAAGAAGCAAAAAAATGTTATACTTCAATTTGAAATATTTTGTATGAAATAAAAAAGGCTTACAAGCAGTTGTGCCGTGCCATCTTATACTCCTTTGGACCCATCTGCAAGAACTTTGCCCATCTGAACTTAAAGATATTAGAAACATTTTTTAGAAACATTTGCTCAGGCTCCATCAAGGTGAATGTAGTCAGTCTACATGAGACTCAAGTTTTACATTTGGCCGTGCCACTCAAAAACGTTAACTTTATTTTAATGGTTACATTTCACTCTATATGGCTCAACTCAATATTGTCCCTGTCTTGTCAAATATAAAGTTATAAAAGGTTATCAGGTTGTCATCATCCATTATATAATAATTTTACCTGAGTGATAGGTTATGTGCATTCTAAGCCAGGTATGGTGCTTTGAATTAAAGCAAGACTTATATTTCTATTTCAGTAGACATTTTGTCAATGTATAATTCTGAAGTCCTCCCTGCGTGGAGTTTGCATGTTCTCCCTGTGTCTGCGTGGGTTTCCTCCGGGTGCTCCAGTTTCCTCCAACAGTCCAAAGACCTGCAGGTTAGGTGCATTGGCGATTCTAAATTGTCCCGTGTGTGTGCTTGGTGTGTGTGTGCGTGCCCTGCAGTGGGCTGGCGCCCTGCCCTGGTTTTGTTTCCTGCCTTACGCCGTGTTGGCTGGGATTGGCTCCAGCAGACCCCCGTGACCCTGTTGTTAAGATATAGCGGGTTAGATGATGGATGGATGGATAATTTTGAAGTCTGACTGGAGCTTTAATGTTGTGCGGACCTTACACTTATCGTGAAAGGTAGTTGACTAAATCCTTCATGGCAGTAATATAAATTTCTTTTCTATAATTAGCAACAATTATTCTTTAATTTCAATTTCTCTTTGTCATTTTGTAAAGCTTCTTGGGTTTTCTTGATGTCCCCTGATGATTCGATGGAACCTTTTATAGACAAACCAGTTATGTGGGCTCCAACACCATTCATTTTGACCCACGAATGAGACGACACATGCATAAGCCCCGTGCATAAAGATCCCACCAACTCCTTCAAATGTCCCAATGAAAATCTTTTCTATAATAGTCTATAGCTGAACTGAATGACAATTTTTAAATAGCTGCATAAGCAGTTAAAAATACACTACATTTCTGAAGTGCTAAAGAAGTTTATTACTTCTCCACTCTCCTTAAATGAACTCTGTACTTCTTATATTTTGAATATCCCTATCTTAATTTGCAGAATACTTCCCGAGACCGTGCTCAGGATTGAGCGGGCATAGAAAATGTTATGGTATGGACAGGGCCGTTCTTAGCTGTTTGGGGGTCCTATGCAGTTCAGAAATGTGCAGGCCCCAGAGCTCAGGAGGGTGTTCTAAT
Source organism: Polypterus senegalus (assembly GCF_016835505.1). Classification (NCBI taxonomy): domain Eukaryota; kingdom Metazoa; phylum Chordata; class Cladistia; order Polypteriformes; family Polypteridae; genus Polypterus; species Polypterus senegalus. The sequence continues at coordinate 247,697,740 of NC_053156.1, read as the reverse complement.
AAAATGTCCGGAAAAGGCCTTAGATGACCAGTAGGCCTACATGTACGCTTGTGTGTATGCAGAGTGGTAAAATATTGATTTTGTTCTGGATCTGGTAAAGGCTGGTAATATAAGGATATTTCATGATTTTATGGGGATCTCTCTGAATGAATCCGAATCTCTAAAATTAACGTTTGCTATAGTGCATTTGGCAAAGTTACGACAGCGTGACAATATTATTAGGGAATTAGGTGAAGATTGCAATTTGGATAATAAATTACCATTGTTAATAAGACTAAGAGATGCACATTCCAGACTAAGCGATCGCTAATTATACTTTCCCAGTCCCACATCCACGCCCCCGATTTCATGCCTGCTGCCCCCTGCTTCTACCCTTCCCCACCGAATTCGACTCAGAACGATAAAATTTAGGATGAGGAAGGTATCGTGACACACGACATGAGGGACTGGCACAGACGGCTGCAGTGCCAGGGGCATGACATGGGCCCCAGGCCCACAGACCAACAACAAAAAATAAAAAATTGTTAAGTTGGGGACGGGTCAGGAGTCCCCCTCGCGGCCGGGGCCCTAAGTGGATGCGTAGTTCACGTATGCCTAAGAACGTCCCTGGTATGGATACAGACATCTCAGTCTTTGTGGCACAGTTGTAGCAATCAAATTCAAGACTTCATATAGGCAAGTGGATTTCTTAACCATTGGTAGCCAATTACAGTGACAAGCAGACTCCATATATGTTTTAGAACAAAGGAAAACGCATGCACAGTCTAAAGGGTTACATAAACATGGAGTACATATTTATCAAATAAAAGTTTTCTGATCTTGCTATTTTTTCAGAAAATGAATGACTTGCTATTTGATTGTCTAATACAACTTGACATTACAGTATTTGTTGTAAAAAAAAATTACAAAAAATAACATAACATGCTCAAAGTTTCTTAATCCAGTCCAAGGTCACAGGATACCCTGCAAGATAAATAAATGTATCAAAATAAACTAAGAGGAGTAAATTCTAACTCTTTAAACACAAGCCTTGCATTGTGTTAAGCAACAAGACTCCCAATATTCAGCTATTTGTAGAATTGTAGAATATAAATACCTCCATCACACATGTGACTTTGAAGTTAACCATCCCAGGAATTTACTCATTCATACATACCAGAGCAACCCAGGAAATTCCTGGGTCAATAGCATTCACATGTGAGCTTCTCATCTTAAGTAAAAGCCAAAATAACATTATATATATCATACTAATACATATGTTAGCTATCTAATATTACATTTTTACTAGTCAAAATTCAAATTACACATAATTCAATAATTATTATACATTATTCAATAATAATTTAGACAATTGAAAATGAGGTATTTATTTGCCTCTTGATGTCAATGGCACTTTTGATTAGGCACTTCAGTGATTCCATTTTAATTAGTCATACTTCAAATTAAAGGTATCTATAGTAATGTTGTAGACTAGGGGGCTTCGCTCCCTGCTCGCTTCGCAAGTCTAAGAAGACACACAATAAGACTTTTACTGTACTATGTACACATGACATAAACCTTGAACTTTAAATTTGTAATCACCAAACAGCCTAGCCTACACACATTTGAGGATGTGGAAGTTAAACAAAAGTACTAAGGAGGAAAACCCACTCAGACAATGGATAAACATGCAAGGTCAAGATGGGCAATATCTGGGCACAAAAAAACAAAACAAGCAGCACCACTAACATCTGTGTTCCTGTGCAACCGATATTGCTAATGTGTTTGAATTAAATATATTTTAAAAATAACTTTATACTGTACAGTTAGCCTTAATGTTATTGACAAAACTGACATTCTGATTTTAACAGGTCAAAATATAATTTATACAATCCCCAATTCTTATTTTGACTATTCAAAATAAAATTATCAATATCTCCAATTAATGGCAAATCTATAGCTGCTCACTTGTATTTATCTCTAAATGTATTAAAAAATTCAACAGAGTGGTCTTGGCAGGCAGAAAGCAGTCATTCGCACGGTGTTGTGGCGAAAAATTCATCATCAGAAGGCTTTTTACCTAAAAATAAAGGCTATTAGGACTCGAGATAGACAGACAGAGTTTTAAGGATTTATTGCAATAAATCAACACAAAAAATAACAAGGACTCAACCCAATACGGCCAAATTAGATTGAGCGACGATCATTACAGCCATTGAAGCTTTTATAACAATTTCTTATCATTTTGGCTCATTCAATTAGCTGATTTTGCACCTGGTTCAACTGTCCATTGTTCCTCTTGGTGTCTGTTTGGCTTATTCTGATTGGTCTAAGACTGGGTGGATGGCTTCTTCTTTCCATCTTTGGGCTTTCCTGATGTAATTTCCTATCTTTTCTAACCTTGCTCTAATGAGCTGGTTTGCTTACCTCCGCTGACTCCCTTTTACTCCCATCCGACCAAATCTTGAGTTTCCATGGGAACCCTTATTATCTCCTTAGACTGGTCTCCTAGTGGAATGTGTTATCTTTCTATTCTGTTCCCATTTTTTCTAACTGGCCAAGGCTTCTAATCCATATATGGGTTTTCCTCTCTTAGGCTTTCCAAACTTTTTACTATAGTGACCTGAAGCTTAAGCTTTAATTAAAAAGAAGTATAGTATGTGCTTTCATTTGATCATTGCTTGCCATGCTTGACTTGTCTTAATTTCTACACTAAAGTTAATTGCTAATATATTCTTATAATATTTTTGCTAATGCCTACATTTGCTAAGATTTTCTCTTCATGCATTACAGTGTGACCTTGCTTGCAGCAAAGGCCTTTTGTTGCCTTACTGCTGATTCAGCAACTCAGCTGAATACAGAGGCCTTTTCTGTAAGTTATCTCTTCCTAGCCTTCCTAGAATCACAGGTGTCCTCAAACTCTTATCCTGTCCAAAACTGGTTTCGCTGCATCTATTAGCTATTCTTTTCTTTACTTTGGAAAATCTAATGTAAGCCTATAAAATAATGCAATATAACTGATTTTTAATTAAATATTTGTTAGACCTATGTATTTGCTTTTATATTCTAATTTATGCTTAATCTAATGTTTTAGAAGCTTTTAATTACTTTCTATGGCTCATATGCTAATTTGCTATTCGCTTATGCTAATAAAAAATTTTCCTTCTACAACGGCCCATTCATGCACACAGACACGAACACACGTGTAGAATTTACATTAATTCAGACAATCATACAGTGTTAACCAGATAACCAGTCAATATTAAATTGAATATATCTGAAATTCTTCTCTAATTGGTATTAAATATGTTGTAGATATCTCAAATTCATCAAAATGATTACTACATACACGAGCATAACGTACAAATATTTTCCAGCGCACTTAGTCCAACACAGGGTATTTTGACTAACCCTAGTTACGTTCAGACAAGCCTGAGTGAAGTTTTAAATGTTTAAATGCCAAGTAATAAAGGAAGGCGGACTAAAAAAGATCACAGCCGCCAATTTGCATTCGTTTTTTTTTTTTTGCTTTCTTTAACTGTGTACTTTTTATTTTTCAGAAAGAATGGACATTGAAGCAAATTTTGCATTAAGAGTTTATTGTATTTGTTACCATTTAATTATGGATTGTTATTATTTTAGCATTTTATGAAAAGGGCTTTGCTTGGAATATAAACAAATAATATAAAACGAAGGCAGTGATCAGGACGAGATACTTGCAGCTTGAAATTTTAAGACTTGTCTATCAATACTTAGACAATATTAATGAAATACCAGCAATGTCTGTCTGGATATTGTTATCGGTACACCTACCGTACACATAAAAAATAGAACTGATTAGAAGATGAAAGATAACAAAGTGAAAATGGGTTGCATTGGTGGATCTTTTCTACATTTGCTGATATCTGCAGATTAGGATAAATACTAAGAAGCATGTCTACACAATACAGTGCTAGAGAACATCTCACATCTCATCAAAAATCTGGTGGAATCACAAGCTCCTCTCCCTGAATCTCATATTTAGCTTCTATGTCACCCTATGCAAAACTCTAAAGATATTCACTGGTCTCTCTCTGTTCTGGGCCACTACATTACAAACTGCTCACCAGTCTTCCTGCTCTCAGTTTGGCTGTCAGTGCACTAGAACCATCTGGAAATGAATGAATTTTCTCAACCTCATCTTTCTTCATTTCGAAGAATTACATTATGTCCTTTTTTTCAACTGCTGTGTATGGTTTTCCCAAGTCATTGGTACAGAAGCTTATTCCTACCACTCAAAATAATACAGTAATATTCCATGCACTTGGCATTGGCATCTGGTGTGGGGGGCAAAGTGAATGTGCAAAGCAAAATACTCAGTGGATGACGTTTTGAGTATATTTTACTATTTTGAATTGGACTCTGAGTGATCTGGAGGTCAAGATTGAAAATGAAAGTGAGGTACAGGCATCAGCTGATCAGTCCCCAGCCGATCATTGTGCTGAACATGTTTGTGTAGCTGATAAGCCTATGGTAACATTTGCCTGGAAGGACCACCACTTACAAAGACACAGCGACGTCCACCACCACCACACATCCACAGCCCCTGTGCAGCCGCTGCTGCTGCCATAAGCAGAGATGGTGAACATGCAGCGAGTGCCACAGAAACAGCAACAGATGTTTTATGTTGATTTATGTGTGAAACCATTGCTTAGTGTGCTTTTCAGAAAACAGCCCAGCACCCACTGCAACCCCGCTGTCCTTGCTGCAAGAGACAGTTAACATGTGGCCACATTGCACTACACACAGCAACAGACTCTTTATGTTTTTGTATGTGAGAAACTATTGCTTTGTGTGCTTTTTGGAAAACCCCCCGGCAGCCGCTTGCTCTGCCCTGAAAGCCAGACCGCTGCTAGAGCCGGTGCCTGTGCTGCTTGAGGCGGCTAAGACATGGCAACAGCACACTTCATGTATCAGCAGAGGTTTTATATTGGTTTATGTGAGAAAATATTGCTTTGAAATTGTGTCTCACGTAATGCACACCCCAATTTTTAGAAAACTAAAAAATGAGAGTGAAAATTGCATGCATTATATGCAACATTTTACGGTGCACTGCATTATTTTACAAAAGTATTGCTTTATTTTGCAAAAGTCATTGCGTGGTGAGGTCAGTAATAAAACTGTGCATACGCATGCTCTTATCGTCTGCTGACAGCTAGTGAGAAAGAGGTTAAGCACGTGTATTGTGTGCAAACAAGTGGCAAGAACTAAACAAAAGTTATAGGTTTGCATTTAGAGTAATCCTGCATGTGTTGAGGGGTAAATTAAATCTGCCCAGTTCAGGGTAACAGGAAGCCAACGACTACTGCAGTGACACTGGGTGTAAGACAAGAAGCAAATGTGGTGGACGGCACGCTGGTCCTTTGCTGGGCACAGCCAATAAGAAAAAGTTTGCTGTGTTCAATCCAGTTACAGAAACCTTTATATAAATATCACTTTAGCTTTACTACAGTTATTTGCATATATCAGGGGGTCCAGAGGCCAATATTCATATCGTGAAACTTCTGAGGCACAGGTTGTGGATGGAAAAAGGGGACGGATATTATTTACTTCACAGTCATTAAAGGTCTAAACATATTATCTTAATTGATAAGTATTTCTGACTTGTTTTCAGTTTTCAATGATAAAACAGGTAATTGTAAGCAGTTAAGTACACTCACTGCTACCATCAATCTCCAAATTCAAGCTCTGTGCAGACTGTGGTGCTGTGAGGCAGAAGTGACAGCTCTGCACTAGTACTCTGCTTCTATTCTAAGACACCTGTACTAAACTCTACCCTGATTAAAACTGACTATAGCCTTTATCCCATTTTTATTACTTGATTGGAAGATATGCGCATGCTTAATCGCTCTGTCAATAGCTATCATTGGAAGACCGAAGCACAATGGTAATGGCAGCAGCAGGCAATATCTTTGTGAAATAACCCAACACTTTTGTGAAATCAAGTGATTGATTTTTTTTTTGCAAAATAACACAATACTTTTTAATTTTTAGTGGCTTGAATAAGCTTCCGTACATACTGTAGGTATTATTTTGTGCAGTAGGACTGAAATGCAGTCAAGCCATTTCTATTTAGGTTTCAGGAATGTGCTGCAACTTTCCTATTGGTTTATATGCATCGAAAAATGCCCAATCTATTTTTCATTGGCCCTTTAAGGCTAAAGCAAAAACATCCTCCTATTAGGGCTGTCATGGTCATAAAATTTTAGTTGATTACTATTGTCATACAAATAATTGCAATTAACAATTTAATTGTCTTTTTCTGTTTATTTTGTAACAGTATTATGGAGTAACTCTAATAATAGTTTAATAATATACAAACACCTGATAGAGAAGAAGAGCCATTTAAAAAAAAATAATAATTTTATTGTAATCATTCCATACAAATTGATAGGATTGAGATTGAAAAACAAGTCAACTCACACCCCTGAGAGAAAGAGAGCATGGCTAACTGGGTAAAACGTAAGGCTTGTAAACATACATAAATTGATGAGTTTAATAGACCAATAAAAAAAAAAAGTCTAAAAAAAAGAAATAAGTCTAAAAAATTGCATTTCTGTTTGCCTTTTAGGTTTTGTAAACAAAAATTATATAGGGCAGATATGACATAAATAACATAAATAACCAATAGCCAAGGTACCATTCCCCAAAAAAATGATGGCGTTATTTGCCTGCTGCTGTCAGAGTAAAGCCTGGTTTATAATTTCTGCATGAAGGTTGCACACAATCAGTGACCTAAACAAGACTTTTATGCTTATGGTGGCCTGTTCGATTAGCGCATCAATATTCTTCTAGATAGTAGATGACAGTGTTTGGTTAATGTCACGATAAAGGAAGTGAGACGCTGCTAATGGAAGAAGAGTGGTAGCCATTATTATTGGCTTTAAGAGGAAAAAGAGAAAGTGGAGTGTCAGACCCATTAACCAAAAGCAGTAAAGCAGGTGTATAATATTCTCATGAGTGGGTGATAAATACATAACAAGGCTCTCCTTAAAGTTTACCACTGTTTGGAAAACCCAGAAATCCCAAGTGGGGACATGTCGCTGTGCCTGGTATCATTTGTATCATGTACTGTAGCTCTTGCGACAGTGTGGACGTGTCAAGTCAAAAAGTATTGAACAAAACATAGAAGTATACATATTATCCTGCATTTTTTAAGCGGTAAATTTATTCTGCCCATTTTAGCATAACAGGGATCCAGCACTGGATGTAAGACAAAAAGTCGATGGGCTTTAGCAGCTGCCCGGAAGACTCTCTAGTGCCGTGTCTGCAGTCCCTACATTGCTCAAGGGCTATTTTTGATGGCCGGCTCCTTCAGGTATTCTGACCTCTAAGTCACCTCTCGACCACCTGTGGAACTTGTCCCTCTCAGGTCCCTATCTAGGCTAGCTACAATACAGATAACAAAATGATCAAACTTGTTTGTGTTTCTGCTCAGTTTTTTGGTTTTAGGTTTTTACTAACAAATGCGGGCCGGTGAAATGTGCAGTTTTTCATACAAAAGAAAAAAGAGTAACACATAAGTAATGCACTGTCACACATTACATTTTATAATAAGCTAGTATGTAACATAATTAGTGAGTTACTTTTTTTTGTAAGTAACCAAGTTACTTTTAAAAGTAATGTTCTCCAACACTGGATGACATTAAACAAGCACCAGTAAAATAGAGATAGAAATAAGACATTTCTGTTTCACTCAGCTACTTTTATACAGATGAATAGAAACGATTCATACAATTATAGAAAGTAATCATAGTCGTCTCAAAAAATCTCGATCCTAAAATATGCTTTTTTAAATGTCATATTGACAAACACGCCTTCTCTAAATATATTGTAAAAGCAGTAAATTGTTTTTGCAAATTAACATTAGCCTGCTATATAATTGTATAATGCAACAATAGTAATTGTCAACTATTTCTTGTTAACGTATTCAGAAGGAAGGAATACAAAGGTTTTGGTGGTAAGGTAGTTAGTTATTTAAGTAAGGCAAAATGTTTTGAGATAAGGTTGTTATAGTCAATAGTCATGGTGCCTGAAAGTGAAGTGTTGCACATGTTGAATTTTCTTTATTTCTTTAAATATTTATCATTAGAAATTGTTAATATTTGTCTAATTTCCTCTTTGACACTTCTGGCATAAACTAGCTGAATTTAGGTAGCATGGATTTTCTCCATGTGCTCTGGTTTCCTCCCACAGTCCAAACACATGCAGGTCAAGTGAACTGGCATTGCTAAATTGGCCCTAGTGCGTGTGTTCACTCTGCAGTGGACTGGCACCCTGTCCAGGTGTTATTTCTGCCTTGTGCCCAATAATTGCTGGTATAGGCTTCAATTGTCTTACAACCCTAACGTGGATAAGCGGGTTAGATGAATGAATTTTAGGTAGCACAGTGGCTAATGCTACTGCTTCAAGCCTTAATATTACTGGGATTAAATCACAGCCCAGTCACAATGTGGATTGTGAGTCTTCATGGATTCTCTCCAGGAACACCATTTTTCCTCCCTATCCCACAGAATTAGCCTGTTGTTTGTGTGACTATACATAATAATGGATCCATCCAAGGTTGTTTCCTACCTTACAAAATGCTCGAAGTTGCCAGGATATGCTTCTATTGTCTATGACCCTAAAATTGTATATTAAGAGGGTTCACTCAATTCATGGGTGGCTTAGTTTATTTGTGATTATATATACAGTGCATCCGGAAAGTATTCACAGTGCATCACTTTTTCACATTTTGTTATGTTACAGCCTTATTCCAAAATGGATTCATTTTTTTCCTCAGAATTCTACACACAACACCCCATAATGACAACGTGAAAAAAGTTTATTTTGAGGTTTTTGCAAATTTAATAAAAATTAAAAAAATGAGAAACCACATGTACATACAGTGGTGTGAAAAACTATTTGCCCCCTTCCTGATTTCTTATTCTTTTGCATGTTTGTCACACAAAATGTTTCTGCTCATCAAACACATTTAACCATTAGTCAAATATAACACAAGTAAACACAAAATTCAGTTTTAAAATGATGGTATTTATTATTTAGGGAGAAAAAAAATCCAAACCTACATGGCCCTGTGTGAAAAAGTAATTGCCCCCTGAACCTAATAACTGGTTGAGCCACCCTTAGCAGCAATAACTGCAATCAAGCGTTTGCGATAACTTGCAATGAGTCTTTTACAGCGCTCTGGAGGAATTTTGGCCCACTCATCTTAGCAGAATTGTTGTAATTAAGCTTTATTTGAGGGTTTTCTAGCATGAACCACCTTTTTAAGGTCATGCCATAGCATCTCAATTGGATTCAGGTCAGGACTTTGACTAGGCCACTCCAAAGTCTTCATTTTGTTTTTCTTCAGCCATTCAGAGGTGGATTTGCTTGTGTGTTTTGGGTCATTGTCCTGTTGCAGCACCCAAGATCGCTTCAGCTTGAGTTGACGAACAGATGACCGGACATTCTCCTTCAGGATTTTTTGGTAGACAGTAGAATTCATGGTTCCATCTGTCACAGCAAGCCTTCCAGGTCCTGACGCAGCAAAACAACCCCAGACCATCACACTACCACCACCATATTTTACTGTTGGTATGATGTTCTTTTTCTGAAATGCTGTGTTCCTTTTACGCCAGATGTAACGGGACATTTGCCTTCCAAAAAGTTCAACTTTTGTCTCATCAGTCCACAAGGTATTTTCCCAAAAGTCTTGGCAATCATTGAGATGTTTCTTAGCAAAATTGAGACGAGCCCTAATGTTCTTTTTGCTTAACAGTGGTTTGCATCTTGGAAATCTGCCATGCAGGCCGTTTTGCCCAGTCTCTTTCTTATGGTGGAGTCGTGAACACTGACCTTAATTGAGGCAAGTGAGGCCTGCAGTTCTTTAGACGTTGTCCTGGGGTCTTTTGTGACCTCTCGGATGAGTCGTCTCTGCGCTATTTGGGTAATTTTGGTCGGCCGGCCACTCCTGGGAAGGTTCACCACTGTTCCATGTTTTTGCCTTTTGTGGATAATGGCTCTCACTGTGGTTCGCTGGAGTCCCAAAGCTTTAGAAATGGCTTTATAACCTTTACCAGACTGATAGATCTCAATTACTTCTGTTCTCATTTGTTCCTGAATTTCTTTGGATCTTGGCATGATGTCTAGCTTTTGAGGTGCTTTTGGTCTACTTCTCTGTGTCAGGCAGCTCCTATTTAAGTGATTTCTTGATTGAAACAGGTGTGGCAGTAATCAGGCCTCGGGGTGGCTACGGAAATTGAACTCAGGTGTGATACACCACAGTTAGGTTATTTTTAACAAGGGGCAATTACTTTTTCACACAGGGCCATGTAGGTTTGGATTTTTTCTCCCTAAATAATAAAAACCATCATTTAAAAACTGCATTTTGTGTTTACTTGTGTTATATTTGACTAATGGTTAAATGTGTTTGATGATCAGAAACATTTTGTGTGACAAACATGCAAAAGAATAAGAAATCAGGAAGGGGGCAAATAGTTTTTCACACCACTGTAAGTATTCACAGCATTTGCCATGAAGCTCAAAATTGAGCTCAGGTGCATCCTGTTTCCCCTGATCATCCTTGAGATGTTTCTGCAGCTTAATCCACCTGTGGTAAATTCAGATGATTGCACATGATTTTGAAAGGCACACACCTGTCTATATAAGGTCCCACAGTTGACAGTTCATGTCAGAGCACAAACCAAGCATGAAGTCAAAGGAATTGTCTGTAGACCTCCGACACAGGATTGTCTCAAGGCACAAATCTGGGGAAGGTCCCAATGAGCACAGTGGCCTCCATCATCCATAAATGGAAGAAGTTCGAAACCACCAGGACTCTTCCTAGAGCTGGACGGCCATCTAAACTGAGCGATCGGGGGAGAAGGGCCTTAGTCAGGGAGGTGACCAATGGTCACTCTGTGAGAGCTCCAGAGGTCCTCTGTAGAGAGGAGAACCTTCCAGAAGGACAACCATCTCTGCAGCAATCCACCAATCAGGCCTGTATGGTAGAGTGGCCAGACGGAAGCCACTCCTTAGTAAAAGGCACATGGCAGCCCACCTGGGGTTTGCCAAAAGGCACCTGAAGGACTCTCAGACCATGAGAAACAAAATTCTCTGGTCTGATGAGACAAAGACTGAAATCTTTGCCGTGAATGCCAGGCGTCACGTTTGGAGGAAACCAAGCACCGCTCATCACCAGGCCAATACCATCCCTACAGTGAAGCATGACGGTGGCAGCATCATGCTGTGGGGATGTATTTCAGCGGCAGGAACTGGAAGACTAGTCAGGATAAAGGTAAAGATGACTGCAGCAATGTACAGAGACATCCTCGATGAAAACCTGCTCCAGAGCACTCTTGACCTCAGACTGGGGCGACGGTTCATCTTTCAGCAGGAAAACGACCCTAAGCACACAGCCAAAATATCAAAGGAGTGGCTTCAGGACAACTCTGTGAATGTCCTCGAGTGGCCCAGCCAGAGCCCAGACTTGAATCCGATTGAACATCTCTGGAGAGATCTTAAAATGGCTGTGCACCGACGCTTCCTATCCAACCTGATGGAGCTTGAGAGGTGCTACAAAGAGGAATGGGTGAAACTGGCCAAGGATAGGTGTGCCAAGCTTGGGGCATCATATTCAAAAAGACTTGAGGCTGTAATTGCTGCCAAAGGTACATCGACAAAGTATTGAGCAAAGGCTGTGAATACTTATGTACATGTGATTTCTCAGTTTTTTTATTTTTAATAAATTTGCAAAAACCTCAAGTAAACTTTTTTCACCTTGTAATTATGGGGTGTTGTGTGTAGAATTCTAAGGAAAAAAATGAATTGAATCCATTTTGGAATAAGGCTGTAACATAACAAAATGTGGAAAAAGTGATGCGCTGTGAATACTTTCCGGATGCACTGTAAAGGGGTGGGCAAATGTAGGTTTATAGTTGTTTGTATGAAAATGGACATGCAGGTTATGATTATTACAATAGCTTTATTAACTCAGTAGCTTTAATAATTTAGAATGTCACAATGGCACAGTGCTCTTATGTATAATCTCGCAAGTGCTTAAATTGCCAGTCTTCATTATTTACACATTCTTGTAGTCTATGTCCTAATGATGATAATAATAAGAAAAATCTCTCTCATTATAAAAGGAAATCCAGGGCCGAGACTTTCTCGGAGAAAATTTCAACTCCCGCAAGACCAGACTTTTTGACAAGAGATTTTGAGAAGTCCTGCCTTACTCTCAAACATTTACAACCACGGCCATCCACTCACTTCTCGTTTGGGAGAATGCTATTGTCAAACACAGTTACTGTGCTCTCAGCTCCAAGCGGGGTCGGAAATAAAAGACAAAGAGTAGAAGACAAAGTAGAACGTCATCATAAAGATGTTCAAAAACGTTGGCGTGATACACATGCAGAGCAAGTTACAGATTATGAAAGTACTAAAATTCGAAAGTCTCAAAAAACTGACAGTAAAGACTGCATCAACGCTAACAAATGGAAATGATTACTCAGTGAAATAACGGAACAGCAAAAAGAGATAGAATATATGGACATAGGTGATATGACAGAAGTATGTAGATGTTATTTGGCTTTAAACATTGTCGGAGACTTGTAGATCGTCTAAGTCATGTTGCCATCAGGAAAAAGTAGTGTTTCTTCCCAATGAAGAGGCGTATCCACGAGAATTAAAAGATTTGTTGTTTGGTGAAAGTGAAATCCACATACGTGAGCAGCAGAGAAGCGAAGTGGCTGGCACATAGCGCAGGCCAGGGGTTTGGCAAGCAAAGCGAACAGGAGGCGAAGCCCCCTAGTAATGAAAAAAATACAATAATTAAGAAATAAATAATAAATGCAAGAATAAACTGTGCTTTGCACCCTAACAACTGTAAACCTAATTTTGCCCATCCCTGTATATTGCCATATTTTTATTAGTGTACATTATTTTGTTTTCCTCTCTTAAATACTGTTCTCTGTGACTGGCTCTTGTTACGTAAATAACAATAGCAATTGGCATTTCTGAGTACCCTTGCAAATTAAAATTTTTACTTACCATTTAAGTATAGCAAATGTAATACAACTCTAATGCCTTTGGGTTTGTTTCCAAATTTATTAAATACCTTAGGGTTTAATACATAGCAGTAAATAGAAGTCGATATTTGTAAAAAAACATTTATTAAATATCATGAAAAAATGCATGGTAAATTATCACAGTGAGACGTACTGTTTATTTACAGAACTTAAGAATCCATCACATTTTAACATTCATTTTAAAATACATTTGTAATAAATGTAATAGATACACATTTATACAGGCATACAACTTTCAAACATACAGACATTCATAAACACATACACATACAAATAAACAAATACTTCATACAAAGGCTTTGGTAAAACAGTGCATTAAATCTTTTAAAGATTACTTAAAATAAAATATTTTTTCTTATAAAAAAAGTCCAGTGCAAGGCCCCATTTTTATTAGCTTCATAGCTTATGTATTCCTTTAAAATGAATCCTGAGGCGCCAGTGTTATTTACCTGGATGGATTAGTTCGAAGAGGGAACGAGCATTCCAAGTGGAAGAACTGCATTTGAATTTGGAGATTTCAGTGTTGTTATTCTTTTTAATTTCCCAACTTCGGCTTGCCAAGTAGGAACCTTTTTTGTGGTCATGTGTCGCCTGGCATGCTTGGTAAGGTGATCACTGCGCATAAAGCGCCGATCACAAACAGGGCAGGCAAATTTCTTTTCCCCTGTGTGAGTCCTGCGATGACGTGAAAGCTCATCTGAACGTGCAAACTTCTTATCACAGCCATCCCAGTTACAGCTGAAAGGCTTCTCCCCTGAAGAAGAAAATCAAATAAATAGATACATTAATACTACTAGAAATTAAGCACTAATGGAAATAAAGTGTCTCGTATTGCAATATAGAATGTTGATTTGCAACAACTAACTTACCTAATTTTTGTTCAGTAAGTTTAAAAGTAATTCATTCGGTATTTAAAAAAACGCCCAGGTGAGCAGAAATTACAGTAAATTTTACCCTGTGCGCATTTTTGAATATATTTGAAAATATGGTGTAATACCATTCCAGTGATAGAAAGACAAGGATCTAGGAAATTAAATATTTTCACATTCTTACCTGTATGCGTTCGAAGGTGAGCTTTAAGATGTGAACTTTTAAAGTATGTTTTTCGGCATCCTGGGAAGTTGCACACATAATTCCGCCTTCGAGAGAAGTCCATTTGTGATGTACAGTTCTGCCCAGAGGACACATAGACAGGCGCAGGTGCCAGAGGCAGAAGTCTGGTGTTTCCCAAAGTCATCACAGTCTGTGAACACTGGGGAGATGGTGCTACTGGGGACTGAGGCAGCACTAGCATAACAGTGCCCTGTGGAACAGAAGCTCCCATGAGGAATGGTTGGGTAATATTTGTGGTATGAGGTAAGATCGGTTTGACCCCAGCTGAATGTGTCTGAATTGGAGTCTGTATAAAAGCAGATATCATTCCTGGCTGTCCATTCATTGGAATCATTTGACAAATTACTGGTGGGCTGGGTGCTGGTGCAGGAATTGCAGAATTGGACACAGTTTTATTTTCACTTCCAACAGCATTATCTTGAACTGCTGAGGCGAGCACTGAGCTGGGTGCAAGGGATGTTGAAGTGTCTTTATTTGTACTACAGCTGCTTGACTGTGATAAAAGCTCCAAATTCTTGGTATCAGGTAATGTGCACAAGTCCTGATTAGTCTTTCCTGTAGGGCAAGTCTCTCGTTGCTTCTGTCTCCCTGCAAAAGCAACATGTTGGCAAGGGTACGTATCAGCAGTATGCCGTATCACACTTGTTGCCATGGCACGACATGGAGGCAGCACAGCCTTCTCCAAGGGTGGCTTTTCATTTAAAGGCATTTTCATATCCACTGTTTCTGGCTTTACACTGAGATATACATCTCTGTTGCTGGGTGGAAAAGTGACACAAGTCTCTGAATTCGCCATGACTGTTTTGGGGATAGAGTAAGTCATGTGTGATGATACTAGGACACTTGTGGTTGAAGTCTCTGTTGAATCAGGACTGTGTGGTGGGGTCATAGACTAAAAGAGAACACAAGAGAAATAAGCCTTTAAGATGATTGCATTTTAAGAAATGCAAAGAGAATTGAGGTTTTAGGTCAATAAAGTCAAAAAACACAAAAATGACTTTAGAAATTAGGCTAGTTTATTTAATGTCATACTTAACTTTATACCTTTTGGTGCTCAGTTGTTTTTCTGCTCACTTAACTATTCAAAGTAACAGACATTTTAAACTAGGGTGCCCAAACTTTTCCATGCCACTGTATACCCTTGTTACTTAATTTGACAAAAATGTACCCATTTTGTCTAACATTCCATCCCAAGCCATGTAACACAAATAATTACTCAAAACCATCAGTTTTAATTGCATGAAAAGGAATTTAGCTAGCTATTTCTTATAAAGTACATGAAAGCCATAAGTGTTTGGAGAATTCGGGTGTACATTTATCCTACTTGACAGCACAAACATATACTATAGAAATGAATATACCTAAGAGAATACTAGCCTGAAGAAATCCTTCATTTTCAGCTGGTATACATTGGAATCATGGAGCCCTTGTTCTCCCTTTGGCCAAATAATCAGTAGAACTGTTTAGTATAGATGGTTAATTACTGTATAAACATTCAACCAAGTGATTGGTTTATATTTAACAGAACAAAAAAAAAAAAAATCACAGAACTTGATGAGCTAGTATTGCTATATGTGATTAGCAAAAAAGAATCAAGGAAATCAATCAAATTAGTCATTTTGTTCTCAAAAACCAACATACGAGTTTAAAAATAGTGTACTGAGGAACCAAAAGTTGTTAATGGCGTAAAAGAATGACATTGCCAATAAAGGCTATGAATATATTTTTCTCTTTTAGCATTGTATATAGAATTGGCAGGGTCTATTAGAGTGAATGACCTATTCTTTTCAAAAGACTGTATTAATGAGGTTCAGAGGCTAACACTTTTCTGTGTTCAGTAGAAGTAACACTGTTACTTAAATTTTACTTTTATCTTGCCCTGTGCCATCCTAGTGGTGCACTTTTACTCGGCAACCTCTATATATTTTAGCATATACATATACAGGTTGAATCAAAATTATGTTAACACTAATGGTACTGCTATGTACATACAGTACTTAAACACAACTAGGTCCCCCTGCTTGCTTCACCTGCCAACCCACTGTGCTATGGAACAGCCACTTCGCGTCTCTGCCGCTCGTGTTGAGAAGAGGGGGGCTGAATGCACCCAAAGGACATGCGGTCGCTCCTCCAAAACCCCTCTTAAACAGTGATACAATGGGAAACAAATACAGTTTTGTTTTTTGTTTTTTTTTAACCTCCTCTTTGCTCGATCGGCTGCTGGTTTGCTGCACAGCCTCTGTCCTACTCTTTGTCTTTTATTTCCGGCACCAGGCATGGTTAAATCTTTGAAGCATGTTTTGTCAATAAATTGTTTCCGCCATTCAAATGTTAACATAATTTTGACTCACCCTGTATACAAAAACAAGCATTTCTCCAACTCTCTTAATTCAGTTCAGCATTGGTGGAGTTAAAGCCTATACAGGCAGCACTGGGCAATAGCCAGGAAAAGTTTTAGTCAAAGCATCAGTCTGTTGAAGGTCCAATCACACATACATTCCCATGCTCACAACAGGGCCATTTGGAATGGTCATTCAACTTAATACACATGTACAGTATTTAGAGATGTGGGAAAAAAAAATCTAAACTCCTAGAGGAACACCTATGTAGACATTGGAAGAATGTACAAGGTCCACAAACACAAAAAGAGTGGGTGCAAAATTTGAACCCACAACAACAGGCAGTTAACAGTTAACAGGTGTTAACCAATGTGACACTATGCTGCAATATATCCAAATACATGAGGTTTCAACTATACCTATTTTCTCATCTAATTACACTTTGTGTGGAGTGACTAAAGTAATTGTTTACATTGCAGGTTTAAGGTGATATTCCATAGTTTAAATTTAGAGTACCTTGATAACAACCTAAAAAGATTTTCCCTCTTTTACACCAGTTTCTTCCTTTTGACTCTTCCATCAGGCATCATTGATTCAATCTTACAATATTACACAAGTATGGGCATTTCAAGAGTCAATAAGTTATTTACAGGTTTTAAGTTGTTAATGGTATACTAGCTACTCCTTTATACATACCAGTGAGGAATAAGAGACAAAGTCCTTGTGGAGCTCAACGGGGCTTTCAGCATGGTGTACCGAATCACATGAATCAGAGGCTGGGGTGAGGGGCCTCATCTTTATGGAATCTGATCGCTGTGTCCTTTGACCCCAGGAACTCATGCAAACAAGAGCTTCAACTGCTTCAATATCATTCTGCTCCAGGGCGCTGCATGAAGATTGTTCACTGTCATGACGTTTTCTCTCCATAATAGATTCACAAATATCTAAAATGTCAACCTTCAGAAATAAAAGATTTATTGTCAGACACAGCTTTAATAATATCAGTCAAACTCTTACTCATCTTTTATTGCATATTGCCTCTTTCTTGCCTCTTCTCAGTGACACTAAGAATGCAATACAAATGTATTTAGAATACATAAAGTAGGAGTGAATGTAAAAGTAAGGCATATAGGTTTGAAAAAGACATCTGCAAAAAGATGGAATGAACTTGTATTTTTGGGGATCCTTGATGTTATGATCCAGAACTGCCATCTACACTTTAAAGTCTAAAGCTTTCCCCTGCAACCATCCATTAATTTTCTAACCATGTTTTTCCTAATTGAAGGCTATGTAGAACTGAAACCTATTCCAGCAGGATCATTGACAAGGGAGGAATCAATTCTGGATGAAAGACCAGTCTGTTACAGGGCACATTTACACAAGCACACCCACATTTGCTAACATTGGGCAAATTTTCAGTTACCAATTAACTTAAAACAAGCATCACTGGGATACTAGAGGAAACTGAAGTGACAGGAGGAAAAAAACATGCACCACAGAAATAGTGATCAGGCCACAAATTGAGTCCAGGTCCCTGCAGCTGTGAGGTAGCCACATTAAATGTTGTGCTGTCATGCAATGTAGTATCAATATCGGTGAAAATAATCTTTCAAGCTAGACTCAGCAACAAGTTGAGCATCTGTTGCGTAGCATATGAAACAGCTGAAAAAACAGAAGCTGCTTGTTCCAAACCAGCACAACACTATATATGTAATTTTGCTCATGTGGCCAAGGTATTAGAAAGACAAAAACAGAAAAAAATGCAAAATTAATGGCAGATTGACAAATTACATTTATGAATGAATGACAAGTACAATTTACTGCTGCATTTCTGGATCTCTTTTCATATACAACATATCTAACTTAATATGGCAATACCCATCCATCCACTATCCAACCCACTATATCCTAACTACAGGGTCACGGGGGTCTGCTGGAGCCAATCCCAGCCAACACAGGGCGCAAGGCAGGAAACAAACCCCGGGCTGGGCACCAGCCCACCGCAGAATATGGCAATATACAAGACCTAAAACTCAAAAGTTAACTTTTATGGTATGTCACACAATCTACTACAGTTAACACAATCAAATGACCACTTCATTTTAGAGCCCACCACTGAAAGTACTAGGTACTCCTTTAGACTAAAATGTGGACTCACAACTTAACATCAGTATTAATATAATGATATAAATGTTATATATGTATATTGAGAATTGTGTGGTCATGCAGAAGTTAGCTGCCTTACGGCTCTAGGAGTCTTCAATACAAATCCTTTTCTTATATCATACTGTTTAATACTTTTTGCTAAATAAACAGAATTTCCCTAGAGAACATATGGCTGAGTATAAGCTTTAATGTTGGACTTACACTAATAGGTTTCAGTTTCAGATTCCAGTGTAAGACTGGTTAAGTCAGTTAAACTAGTTGTGATTGAAATTCCACTAACAGTGTTTTCTAGATTTTATGTTTTACTGTAAATACTGTAAATAAGTTTCACAGGCTGGTTTGCTATGATTGTCATTATATAATAACACCCCAGGTTGACTCACCTTATGCAGATATTGAAACTATAATATCATTAATGTTATTTTGTTTGATCATTATCTGCATAACTAGATTTTTATTTATTTTTTTGTACAGACAGACAAGTAATTTTTAATGTAACTTGCTTTTCTTTCTTGTGCCCACTGCTACAAAGGGAGGTTCCAGCTCTTTCTCGTGACACTGACTTACAGTTTTAAGATGTAAAATTGGTGAGTGGGTAATAAACAGCATTACTTCTTTTAATGAAAATGCTATTTAAACTAAGGGAGGGTCCAACACTTCAGATTACATGCATTGATATTCGAACAACTTACCAGTGCCCTTGTAACGATTTGTAAGGTTTTAACATTTAATTTTTCTGATCATTTTTTATACTAATAATTCATTTAAGCTACATTTTAACAACACGCGTACACTCATGGATATTTTATTTGATTACCCACAAACGGAACACTCCTTTTGACTTTCCAGAATGATGCCAAATCTACTACTGCACGCTTGCCACTTAACACTCGCCCTTTCTCAACACTTTCTACCAAAGTCAGTGGTGACAGGGCCAAGTATTGAACCCTGCAGCACCCGATTTAAACATAAAAAACACAAAAACGCCCTTATTGCAATACAGTGTATTGGAAGTTGTAATTTTTACCACTTTAATACGACTTGCAATGGGGCATGCGTGTTACTCACTAAACCAGGTAGTACTTGAAGACCACATTCAATATAACGAACGCTTCATCTGATGATGTGTCCAGAACTGAAATTAAGCTTTGCAGTTAAATTACTGGGCGCCACTGATTATTTTGTTTTGCGCTTATAAAATTCTTCGCTTGCTTTAAATGATGCTTGGACTGGCTATTCTTGTTAGATTTCAATTGTCAGCAACGGATTTTTATTTTACGTGTCAACGGTAGTGGAGTATTAACTTCCGACCGTCTGTAGGTAACCAGGGAGTTCTCCGATGCTTTAATTCTACTAAGCGGTTATCGAAGTTTCATTCAAGAACTGCACGTGTGCTTCAAACTAAAAGGCACGTAGCACTCGCATCACACGGAAGGGTTGGCCACTAAGGTTTGTTATCTTATCCCTGCCATAATAACATAGCGGTTTGCAATGACAATGAAGGGAGTTGAGGGGCGGGGAGGTAGATAGGCGGTCAGTAAACTAAGGGGTGGCGCCCCACCAATTTAACCCAGAGAATGACGTCAGGGATACCGTGACATCCCTGGGCAGCCAGGAGGAAGAAATCCGGAAGTGAAATTTTGCTTGCGCCAAAATCGAAGGCAGCTACCCCTCCCAGCTGCGCAGAGAAAACTGCAAGTTAACGGTCCTGCCAGCTGAGAGTCGATGGCCTGGCACTTCGTCAGTTCCGAACTACCCGAGTGTTAGTAACGTGCTTCTGACTGCCCCACGGATTGCTGTAGTCGATGCACGCTTCTTTGTTACTAACATGCTCCACTCCACTGTAAATCTTTGCTGTTGCATTTTATGATGTGACGTTTCAAGTCTTATGTTTTAATGTTTAAAACGGACATGGTGACTGTTGTTTTACAAGAATACTCGGCGTCTCTGCTCTCCAGTGTTCATATTAACAATCGCCAAAGCTTATTTCGAACGGTGAAAGCGGCAACTCGTTTGATCAGGTTAGCTACAACAATAATTTATAAAGGGCCAGTAAATAATTAGTCCCTAACACAAATACGCATTGTTTTAAGAACCTTGCAATACTGATTAAAACGGCGAAGCTTTTGCTGCTTCGATAACGTGTACTAAGTATGAGAAACTTAACAAATGGCTAGGACTGACTGTAAGCTTTGCGGTACATCATCAGTAAGAACACATACTCAACACAACAGAAACCGTTCGAAAAAGCATACTTACTCCGCTCGATTGATCCATCTCGGAGTCTGGGAGCGATGACAACGTATGCATTTTGCTACTATAATAATTATAGGAAAACAATGCAAGGAGACAACACAAAGGAATCGAAGGCAGCAAATCGACTCCGCTCCTCACTGCAGAATAAGCATGAGCTGCCTCTGCCAATAAAGCCGAACCTCAGCTGTGTAAAACGCAAGCAGAAAAAAAAGAAGAAAAACAAAATACAGTGAAGACTGGCGGGTGGCAACAGGCCACCAATCATAGGCAAAGGTGTAGCGAACCTCGACCAATCGGAGCAAAATCCCCGCGTGATCAGTGCATGATCGGAGAGTAATTGGAGGAAGCAGGGTGCGTGTCCGCTAGAAGGCGTACCGGGGGAGGCGGTGGGGCAGGGATGAACCTGCTGAACTAAGAAGCTGAAAAGTAGGGGAAAGGTCGCTCTGTCGCGCGCATGGTCGGGCACGAGCGTAAGCGTGAGATTCTCGTCTGTCTGGCTTTATGTGAGGAGCCTGGGAGAAAACCACACAATGAAACTGGCTGCTCTTTCTTTCATGTCTCATAACAGAGCAATAGATACCTAAAGGTTTTTTTCGTACTGGTACACAACTGTTACATCGAGATCATGTTTCTATAGGTTCCTTGGAAAGTTATATTTTTAAAGAGTTCATTAGCTGTAAGAAGGAAGAAGGATGAATCTTTGTGAGACAAATATATCCGTCATTAAAAGAACACTATTTTAATAACAAAGGGTAGACCGTTTTTACAAATAGTGCAGGAGTCTTTTTTAAATCTAATTACAAATGAACTTTGAGGCATTATTTTCATGAATGTCAGCATAGCACATTTTGCCTGATAGCACGTTACAACATGCAATAAATTGAAGTAAAATGGTTTGAACTGACAATGTTATAATTACACTGTGCAATTCATTTATGTCAGGATCTAGCTTTTAAATTTCCTATAAAAGCTTTAAAAGAAATGAAAATTGATAGAAGTGTAAATTATAAAGTATTACTGATCTCTTATTTTTACATACTGGTAAGATGACCAAATTGTGCCATGAATTAATTAGCAAATAAACAGCAAAGCTGAATTTCTCACTAGGAGCAGTAGATTGTAGATAATCCTTTATATTATTAGTGAATCATGGAAAATGAAACTAGCACTTAATAATAATATAAGAAAGAGTTGTTTAACGGAATTATCCATCACAGAGAATTCCTTTTATATTGCAGCAACTGTACCATGATAAGTTTGAATCATGTTACCTTTATTGAAGCTTGCAAGGGTCATATGATGTACCTTTGCATATTGTGTCCTTTTGTTACAGACCTAACCAATAGAATCTCAACATATCTTCTGGATTGGAGAAATTGTGCAATAACCACTACTATGCTGTGCCATACTTAACAAGTATTAAAATACAACTTTTCATAAATCATTGTTAAAAATTAGTGCCTGAGTATATATATTTTCCTGCCGTTTTGAAAAGTTATATGTAAAACTTTGGTCAATATGGAAGTTAGAATTTCACTCATCTCTGTCCATGTGCTAATGCTACTACTAATTCTTCTACTACTCAAGCAGATTCCTAATTCTTCAACATCAGTAGTGTTATGTGATTTGAAAAAAAAGAATGTCTACATGGGTGTTAACAGTAATTATTATTTGTTTGTTATAGGACTATGCTTTCAGTTTTGTCATGTCATTCTTTAACCGTCTTAATCCAGATGTGGGTTGCAGGGTGCTGGGGCCTATCCCAGCTAACACTGGATGCAAGGCAGGAACAAGCCCTGCGCAGGGAAACAGTTCATTGCAGGGTGAACACACACACAAACACCCAACACACAATGGGGCCAAGTTAGTGTCACCAATTCACCTAACCTGCAATTCTTTGGAATGTGGGAGTGAACTGGAGCAACCAGAGGAAGCCAATGCAGACACAGCGAGGACCTGGAATGTGAACCCTGGTTTCCTTCCTGGGAGGGAGCAGCGCTACCACTGTGCTACCATGCCACCCCCTCCAGATTTGTGCAGTAGATAGATCACTGACTGAGTTAACCTGCTTAAAAAAATATTACTTGCATTTAAACAGAACTAAAATAAAAAGAGTTTATCCTTTCAAAATTAGTCGCACTGCTCCAGTGTTTTGCAGTAGTACCCCTTCCTGTGTGGTTGGTAAAGTTCATCATTTTAATTTACTCTGATTTGCTCAAAAAAATCGAAATTTGTTTCCTTGGTTCCATCCACAAAAATAATGGGGAATTTTTTATTAGCCATCATTAAATAGAGTAGAATTCATAAACGTTATCAGCAATTACTGTAAAATATTTAAGAGAATTTTTTTAAAAAGTCATTCATTCATCAAATTTATGAACTTAATTTATTGCATTACATTATTTGTTTTTACATTATTGCAGCGCTGGATCATCCATACATTATCCAACCCTCTATATCCTAACTACAGGGTCACAGAGGTCTGCTGGAGCCAATCCCAGCCAACACAGGGCACAAGGCAGGAAACAAACCCTGGGTAGGGTACCAGCCCACCGCAGGGCACACACACCCACACACCAAGCACACACTAGGGACAATTTAGAATGCACTGGATCCTAGTCCAGTAAAACTAAGCATAAAATAGCAGATTAAATAAAACAAATTCCACTACAAGGCACAGTCTTAGTTATGCACTTATATATAGGTTCATTTCACAGGTGCCGCTTAACTCTTTCAGGGCTGATGTCGACTTTTTTTTTAAATTCATCAGTAGAGGATGGCAATCGGCTGTAAACTGTGATAAAACTCACCCTTATGTTTTAGTTTGACTCTCTTTGCTAGAAGGAAAGTTAAGTAGCTTTGTTGATTTGAACTCGATTTCCTGCATGAGCAGCAATGAGCAAGCAACCTCTAAAATGGCATCGGTATCTGGCAAGAGACTAAATACTCCATGGACGTTTTACTTATTATCGTTGAATCGAACTCTGACTTTTCGAACTTGGAATTTGATGCAAGTGATCAGGAGATGGATATTGAAAATGAAAATGAGGTTCCAGAATCAGCTGATCAGTACCCAGTTGATTGTGGCGCTGAACACATTTGGGCAGCTGATTCACCTACAGCAGCATTTGCCTGAGAGGACTACCACTTATGATGTGAAAAGGTTCAAACCATATTGTGTCACACTGTGACTGCTACCGCTGCCCTACCGTGCATTCCTGCTGGCCATTGAGGTGCCCCTGTGCAGCCACTGCCGCCAGAGATGCCAAACATGCGCCAACAGCAGCCACAGCACGCAGCAACAGACATTTTATGTTGATTTATGTGTAAAACCATTGCTTTGTGTGCTTTTCAGAAAACTGAGTTTTCTGGAAAAAATATTCAGCCCTCAAAAAGTTAACTTACGACTCATGCATGAGAAATGTAGTAGGAAACTGTAGGGCCCAGGAAACATTTGTGTGTTCATGAGGAAACTAGTGTTCTCCAGACAAAGAATGGAAGTTACATGTGGATCAGTGGATGTGTGAAAGAAACACCACTAATTACTGCACCCCTGTCACACATTTAAAACAATACTTAAAATCACTTTTCAGAAATTTTTGTTTAATAATTAGTCTTTGCATATCTGCTTCTGGCAGTTTTAAAGGTTGTACATAAACCTGAAGTCCATGCAGTTCATATTATTAATGGTTTGTACACTTCTGTGTATCTACTTGATGTACTTCTTTCTCTTCAGTACTTATACACTTATTATGGGTTAACAGCCTAATGTTACACTTGAATGCTCAAGAGATCCAGATTCACATAAAAGTTACTTCTGCCATTTAACTAAATTTTTAAGGCTTTTAACTAAAGCTGCATCAGCCACGTAAAAAGCAAGACTGTAGGTTTTTGTTTTGGGTACATTTTAATCAATCGTGCAATGGCATTTTCTCAATTGTCAATTATAGCAAGCTGGGTAGTCCTTTAAACAGTATGTGAACAGAGTAGCCTGTTAACCAATCTGTAGAAAGCTGGTCTGTGTGAGTCTCCTGGAGCATACTATGATCATGATTTAGAGCTGGCCTGTTCAAGTTCTCAAATAAGAAAAACAAATTTCATGAGCCTTCAGAAATTCCTTCATAAATCCCTACAGTAGTACAGACCAGGAATGCAACACACCGCATAACCCAGCACCATTCAACCGACAATGCATCATGTTGTTGTGTGTCTAGAAGTGGTGGCAGCAGTCTATGATACTGTGACGATCTGTCGAATAAGACACACAGGAACTGCTTCTCCAAGAGAATCTTCAAAGTGCAGAATGGCTTTTTATTTAGTGTGCTGTGCTATAAACAGTGTCCTACCGCTCCTTGTCTGGGTCACAGGGACACCTCCAAAAAAAAAAGATAAAAGGATAAAAGGCAGCCTTCATCTTTTCTTTCTCTTCTTGCTCTTTTACCATTCACTCCCCTCTCACCGTGATCCTGTAACTTCAGCTGTCTCTTGGGAGATGCCCTGAACCCTCACAAAGTGCTCTGCCCTAAGACTCCACAGCCTATGCAGTAGCGAGACACGTCACAATATCAGCATAATGTAGGATGTGTAATAAAGCCATGCTTAATCACACATGTGGTGATTTAATATGAACCTATGTTCCCTCATTGTGCAGTAGACGTTGTATTCATGTGTGTTAGATAGTGTTATCACTTGTTAGGGGTTTGTGCACTGATCACTATAAAATCATTGACAGTTCTTTTTCATTTTTTTAAATGTACTTTGTGATGTGCCTGGGGCATATATGACCAAAATATTTATTTTACTTCAAATGGGAAACAAATGTTATTGCTAATACTGTGCATTTTTGATGTGCCCAGATGTGACCAAATTTAAAAGGGAAACAATGAATATACATTACTTGTTTTTCAATACATTCATTTCTGTTGGTTTAAAATTTGTTACTGGCTGGTTACTGGCTGCTGAAAATGTCTGGCCCAGATAAATTTCTTGGTTTAAAAATCTGGCCCAATTGAATTTGTAATTGAATAGGCCTGATTTAGAGTATCTACTAAAGATGGAATCAAAGTTGGTTAAGGACAGCGGAAGACTTAGGTACAGTAAGCAGCCGTAGGCTTGGTTGATATAAAAGTGGGGTGAAAGTCAGCATCTTTGAATATGGTATCAAAATGACCTGGTGATTGTTTCTGGCTGAGTGTTATCAGAAACTACGGAACAGCAAAAAAGATTTGAAGTTTTCTAAGGTTAAAATAAAGTCTTCTAACCTGTTTAAATTCTTAAGGAATGAAAATGCAGTATTATTTACTTAATATTTATTATAATATGCCCTTAATTTAAGTATTGATGCCAAAATCCAGGGACCTATATTTGATTGATGACCTTGACACTGGCTGTGTGGAGTTTAAGTGCTCCCAAAATGTTTGTCAGAATTCCTTACAAGTACCATGGTTCTCTCCCTCATTCCAGAGACATAAATGTACTGAAATCACTGGGTACACTACACTTATCCAGTATTAGTAACCGTGTTTGAATGCTGCAGTATGCCTCGTGATGGACTGATATCCCATCCAGAACTCATTTTCATTCTTGCCTATACAGGTTCTGGCTCCCTGTAATGCCATAATGAAAAGGAATGTTCAGAAAATGAAAGAAATGATGGAAAAATAGCTTTATTTATTTATTTTCAATATTAAAATTACATCCGTTCTCAACCCCACTTCTATCATTTTTTTGTCACCAGTCTATCTTAGCAGCATCAGGCACAAAGCAGTGATTAACTGCAAAGGGAGTGCCAGTCTATCACAGGGCATATTAACACATGCATCCACACTCAGTCACACAGAGCCAAAGTAAAGTACCCAGTTAACAGAATTTATATCTTTGGAATGTGAAAGGAAACTAATAGGACTTGGAAAAACGAATGCAAACAAAGGGAGAGTGTTCAGACTTCACACAGATAGTAACTGAGCCAGGTTTTAAACCCCTTTGTCCAGGGCTACGTGCAGCAGTGCTATTCAGTGTACCATAAGATCGCCCCGTTGGTAGAGTAAGGAGAGCAAATTAAGCAACAGCTACAGTTGCTGATTTTGTCTTGGCCAAAGATGGAGGCACCAGTTCTATTCAGAGTTAAATTCATTACAGTGAGCCAACTGAGCGACTCAGAACCTATCTACTTACAGTATAGTAGGTGGAAGAAGAAAATATTGTCCACCTTAAAAGGGCAGCAGTTCATTATAGAGGCATTAAAACAAAAAAAAAATGCAAAGTGACAATCCTACTTTGTAACATATTTATAACAGATGAAATTCTCTTAGAAAAAGTTGAAAAAACACAGTAAAATGTAGCTTTACTAAATGTGCATTACCCCAGTAATACTTGGAAGAAACCTGTTTCACAGCAATTATATAGTATTATAATGTCTCTAGGTTAAGTATCTACCAGTGTTTCCCCAGAGATAATATAGTGTTTGTGCTTATTCTTGCCATATACTGTAAGATCCAAGTATGTCAAACTGTTTATGAATTCTAAATTGACAACAATTTGTTACAGTTTCCTACAAATCTAGATTGCTGCAATCTACTCCACTGTAGCTTTGGGTTTGTAATGTTTGTCTAAGCACTGTATAAAAATACAGTACATTATTTTGCTTCTTGTCTTTGTCTTCCTGAAAGGTGATTTTTCTTACCACCTTTTTTAATACTGGATCATGCATTTGATGTACTGACATGTTGCTCAATCTGTTTTCCTTTTCATCTTGATGGTCCTCCAAGACCCTGTTAATTAGATGTACTCCCATAATATGGTGTTGAGAACATAATGGTAGAGATGGAGTTTCGAGGATGATGCAGGTTTGACGGAGTGGTGGCTCTGAGGCTAGAGATCTGCACTGGCAATCGGAAGGTTGTTGGTTCAAATCCCGTAAATGCCAAAGGGGACTCTGCCTGTTGGGCCCTTGAGCAAGGCCCTTAACCTGCATTTGCTGAGCACTTTGAGTAGTGAGAAAAAGCTCTATATAAATGTAAAGAATTATATGTCATATATGTAGTCAGTTTTTATCACATTAGACCTCAACACTTTTTATGGGTGTTGGACTGTTACTAAAATGGTTTAATGCTTTTCCAGTGACTGAAAATTCTTTTGTTAATCAGTTCCATCTTACCATTATACTACATTTTAAATACTTAATATTATTATCTGGTGACTGCCAATGAGCATATATAGGTCTTTCATGGTTACATGGTTAATTTAATTAATTACATAGCTCATTAAGGTTAGTTTATCCTTTTATTTCTTTCCATGTCAAAAATTATAATGCTGTGTGTAATATCAGCCTAACAAAGAGGTGAAGGGATGATCCAGCTACTCATACAAGTCTAAAGATTTAGAGCCAACACTCTTCTGGAAACAGCATGGAAGTCAAACCAGGATTCCTACAGTTGCTGGACAGCAGCAGACACCACTGTCTTACAGTCTGAAGACATAATGTCAATAAATGGAAATAACTGAGAGGAGTATCAATTTTAACTTCTTGGGCAAAAAAAGTTTTATTGCAAAGTCATGTTTCAGAATGTATATCTGTATATGTTTGACCAATAAGCATATAAGTGTGAGAAATAAATGTTAACTCATGACTATATAGTACTACATTTTATTTAACAGCAAACAGATCTACCAAATGTATTTGGGATGAAGCTGTGAACTGGTTAAAAGAAATATGGTAAGGCAAAGGTTTCACATATATAGAGATAAGATAAATTTGTGGTTAGACTAATGTTAGTCCATAGATATAAAGCTGTACTATTTTAACCAAAAAAGATAAGAAATATATAATTTTTGGGTCATGCCTTTTTGATTGGAATTATTTTTTTCTTGTTTTAAAATATTATATACATTTTGTGAGTGTATAGTATGAATTGTAAGTAGTATGCACATTTTTTTGTTGTATTATTTAAAAGTCACTGAGTTTCTGTTATGGAGGTGGAAAACAATTCTTCCGTGGCACTGTGAGAGAATGATCAATAATAAATTTTGTAGTTATTGCTGCTTAAAGAGGCATAAACAGCTACCAAGCCAAAGTGGATAATTACTGTCTCACATTGGGATATAGTGTTAACTTTCTTTTTTTTTAACTTTTATTGAATTTATTTAAAGCATGTAACATTCCATAAAATCAAGTCAAACTTAACAAAACTAAATTCAATTCAACACCCACCCATGAGAAAGAGAGAAAGGCCAACAGCCAGAGTAAAACTTTTGAGAGTAATATAAAGGGAAATTATTCTTTCTCCCCATATAAATGCTTATTCTAATATATTATTGATGAGATTCTGCCAGGGTTTAAAAAAGTTTTGAACAGATCCTCTAAGAGAATTTGATTTTGTTCCAATTTCAAATAGTATATGACATCAGTTACCCACTGACTTAACAGAGCTGGGTTTGGATTCTTCCAGTTGAGCAAGATAATAGTGAAGTAAAAGCAATTGCAGTTTGTTTGTCCTTCTCCACTTTAAGCCCATCTGGAAGTACACCAAATAGCTGTAAATGGGTTAGGAGGGATTGTGATACCAATGCTGTCTGATAGGCATTTAAAAAACTTTGTCCAGAATGAGGTTAATTTGGCACACGCCCAAAACATGTGGCCTAGTGAAGCTGGAGCTTGATTGCAACGTTCACAGGTTGGATTTTGCCCTAGAAATATTTTGGACAATTTTAAATGAGATTGATGTGCTTGATAAAAAAGATTAAGTTGAATAATTAAATGCTTTGCACATATGGAGCTAGAGTGAATTATGTACATGGCTGCCTTCCACTCTTTTTTTAAAATGTTGAGTAAGAGATCCTTTTCCCACAGTACTTTGTAATCTTTAAAAGGAAAGGACTTTAAAATGGTTGTATATATTATAGAAATGCTGTCTGAATCTTTTCTGAATAGGTGACAGGTGAGGAGGAAAATTGGGGTGATTTTGTTTAGCTAAGTTTCTGATTTGGAGATCGTAGAAAAATTGTGCTGATGAGAAACTAAATTTAGAGTGTAATTGTCCATAGGATACAAAAACATTATTTATATACAAATCTCTAAATGATTTAATCCCATTCATTTTCCAGACATTAAAAACTGTGCAAGTTTGAGAGGGTGGAAAAAGGTGGTTATCGTGTAGAGGTGCCAGAGATAAAATATTCTCTGACTTGAAGTGCTTCCCATATTGGTTCCATATTCTGAGTTAATGAAGGACAATTGGGTTGCTAGTATATTGACGATAACTTGTATTTACTGGTGTGCAAAGCAAGGAATATAAAGAAGTACTGCAGGATTTAATTTTTATTGCTGACCAAGCTTAGTATGTGTTTATCTATTTGTGTCAGTGTCCAGTTTTTATAGCTTTATGTTTGCTGCCCAGTAATACAATTTAGGTAGAGCCATGCCCCCTCCTGAATTAGGTAATTGTAGGGCTGCCCTTTGTATGTGTGGATATTTCGAATTCCAAATAAATTAGGTTATGTTTGAATCTAATTTCTTAAAAAAATATTTCTTAATGTAAATGGGGTTGTTTTGAAATAGAAACAGAAGCT
This sequence comes from Polypterus senegalus, assembly GCF_016835505.1. NCBI lineage: Eukaryota > Metazoa > Chordata > Cladistia > Polypteriformes > Polypteridae > Polypterus > Polypterus senegalus. The sequence goes on along the minus strand of NC_053156.1, from coordinate 247,667,208 downwards.
TTGGGAGAACATTAATCTTGGTTATGTTAATTCTCCCTGAAAAAGTAAGATGGAGGGTAGACCATCTATTCACATCTTGTTTAATTTTGTTTATGCAAACAGCAAAAGTTTGTTAAGAAAAAGAGCTTTATATTTACTTGTGATGTTTACCCCTAGATATTTAAACTGATCTGCAGTGATAAAAGGGAAGGTGTCCAATCTAATGCTGTTTGCTAGAGAATTCACTGGAAAAAGCACAGTTTTAACGAAATTATTTTTGAGTCCAGATATCTTTTGGCATTCTGCTAGTATAATTAGGGCTGCAGGCATTGATTTTTGTGGATATGATATATACAGTACCATACCATCTGTATATAGTGATATTTTCTGTCCTTCTCTGAAAATCCCCTTTATCTCTGATGCATTTCAAAAATGAACAGCCAATGGTTCAATGGCAATTGCAAATAGCAGTGGTTGACAATGGGCATCCTTGTCTAGTATCATGTTCTACTTTGAAATAGTCTGAGACAGTGTTGTTAATACAAACTGAAGCTTCTGGACTGGAATACAGTAGTTTGATCCATGCTCATATGTTAGGGCCAAACCCAAATGTATGCAAAGTGATGAATAGTAATCCCATTCAACTATATCAAATGCTTTTTCTGCATCAAAATATAATAAAATCTCTGGAGTGTTGAACTTTATGGATGAATATATTACATTAAATAGGTGTTGAAAATTGGAAGCCAAATGTCTACCTGTAATAAATCTGGTTTGGTCTGGTAATATTACTGAAGGGAGCACTTTGTCAATCCTTCTATCTAGGACTTTGGAGACTATCTTAACATCATTATTCAGAAGTGAGATTGATCTGTATGATGCACATTGTAATAAGTCCTTATTTTTTTTTTTTAGGAAAATGGTAATTAATTCTTGGCAAATGTTTCTAATTCAAGGGGAGCTAATTTGATTGAAAAGTTTTTATAAAATTCAACAGGCTAGCAATCAGGACCTGGTGCCTCATGTTTCCATATTCAGATCGCAATGTATAAAACCTAAACTTGGTGTAAAGCAACACACATTTCCACAGTACTTCATACCCATTCATACGCAAGTTCTCCACTTGGTTTTGCAGACTGGCGGCACCCAGCGTCACAGCAGTGCTACATTTCCTCTGTGGTTTATCTTTCTTTTTCAGATCCACATCCCTGACGCAGCTTTATAAATACATTGAAATTAACCACATATTGTTTATTAGTTTAATGCATCTGATTGTAATTAACCTGTAACAGTATAATGGTCCACAGAATGGTCAAACTATTCTAAATACCACAGCTGCTTTAGCGTTGTTACTCTCACTGCACCTTCTTCTTCTTCTTTCAGCTGCTCCAGTTAGGGGTTGCCACAGCGGATCATCTTTTTCCATATTACTCTCACTGCACCACTCGGAGCAGCTGATTGGAAAGAGAATTATCGGTATTCAGCATCAAGCACACGCTGCCTCAGCCATGCTTTCTATTTGAACTGCTTCTCACACTGCAAACGCTTCAAAACCTTTCCTGTACGGACCTCGCGGTGCAGAAACGGTTTCATCCCAAGAGCTCTAAATGCAATCAATCAGTCCATCAATTTCTCCTTGTAAGTTGTAAGTACAATCACCTCACTGTAAACTTGCGATACAGTTATAATATTGCACAGCCTGAGCCATTTTATAAAGCGCATATTTACATATGATGATGATATCATTTTTAAGATGACATGCAGCAAAATATGTTAATTATATTATACAGATAAAACTAACTTTATTTAAATAATCTATATTGTTAATAATTAAAGGACACAGTGTCACTACGCTAGCAAGGATCTGGTGATCTGTTCCTGCCTCGCACTGTATGCTTCACTGGGACTGGCGTGAAGGATAGAATAATTAAACATGTACTACGAAGATATTTCAATGTTCCTTAAAAGTTTTGAAGAATTGGCGTTATAAGCTTGCAGATGGCTTAACGTCTGTTACAGAGCTGATTGTGTGGCAATTGGGTATTTGGAGAAAGAAAAGGAAGGACAGAAATTAGAGGTTAAGAGACAGTACTGCTACATAAATTATTTTTTTGAAGGTTGCAATCACTGTGCCACCGTGTTCCCATGTTTAATAACATGCTTTAACTCCTATCATCATGAAAATGATATCACGTATACATCTCAGTATTTTAGTTATTCAGAGAGCTGTAATATCATGAATGTAATGCATTCTGTGTCCTGTCGGAGGTAGAGAAAGCCGGTTTAAGAAGCACGTAGTGATACACACACATAGAACACACAGAAGATCAAATACAAAACAAAGCATTTAACGTACTACTTCAGTTATGATGGGATTTGAAAAACTAGTAAATTAAATGATTTTAAGATTAAGTTTATGATGTTCTACTTTAATGACAAAATAAACTATGTGAATAAAATGGAAATTTCGAGATTAAAGTTGACACTTCGTGCTTTTTCCCCACTGTGTGTCTTTTTTTTTCTCTGTACCCTAATAAGCTTTCATATGACACTCCGACGGTGGGCTACGACTCGCCTTTTCACGGCGACTTTGATATGCGACTTCTTTTTTATTTCGGGCACTGTGCGACTTTGTGAACTTGAGCTTTCGAGTTTCTCCGACGCGTTATGTCACTCGATCAGCTTCCTTTTCTTGTTTATACCACTATTTAAACCAATAAATAGTACGTTTTTCCTTGCCTCCAGTTGGTATTTGCTGAAATTGTTCTATTTTTCCTTGTGGTTTTGCCATTGTCTTTTCACAGAATGCTGAGGTTAAGGGCTATTAATATTGATTTACATATTCAAAGAGGTGTAATTCTGGGAGGAGTTGGGGCGGGACAGCAGGCTCATGCACGTGCATTACTTTTCACGCTGATCGGGATTTATGTAGCGGAAGAATGTGGAAGTTTGCGTACACACAGATTCCTGCATTTGGATTTTTCTGTGCATGCGCACATTCCCGCTTTTGTGCTTATGCCATGTTATAGTGTGAGTTCTACGCACGGCGTTATACATTAAGCCCCTGGTGCTTTCCCACTCTGAAGTAATTTTATAGTGTCTAGTAATTCTGATAGTGTCAGAAGTTTATCCAATTCCTCTGCACTATCTAGCTGTGGTATCAGTAATGTATCAAAAATGTATTAGATTGTATATTGTATTCTTTAAACTGAGTAGAATACAAGGACTTATAGTAGTCTCTAAATTTGTGCATTATATTTTTATGGCCAATGATTCTATCTCCGTCTGTGTTGGTGATTACTGATATTGCATTGCAAACATCCTGCTTGTGGATTTGTTGAGCTAAGATCTTAATAGCCCACTCTCTGTGTTCATAGTAATGATGTCGCGATTTAAAAATCAGCTCAGGTTCTTTTGTCAAAAGGTTGAGTTCTAATTGCAAAGCCTGTCTTTACCTAAAAAGTGCCTCATTTGGAGACCTGGCATGTTCTTGATCTATTCTGGTAATTTGTCTGATTAATTCTGTGGGATTCTTGGTTTCTGAATTATTTTTTTCCTCTTAAAAATGCCTTCAGAGTTTCCCAGAGTATTTCTGCAGATACCTCTGAGGATGCATTTGTCTCTAAAAAGAATCAGTTTGCTTGGATATAAATTCTGCATAGTTCTTGTCAACATGGGGTTAAGATGCCAGCTGCAAGATAAGTATGTGGGGCATAGTGATATGAGCTGCATGTTCAGAGGGGCATGGCCGGAGATAACAATATTGTCATATTTGCAAGATTTGATCACAGGCAAGAAATTGTTTTCTATAAAGAAATAATCAATTCTTGGGTAACAATGATGTACTGGGGAGAAAAAGGAATATGCTCTTAAGTATGGATTTAGAAATCTCCATGGGTCTGATAATTTATGATCAATTAAAAACTGTGTCATTATTTTTGCAGTGTTAGATGTTTGTTGCCCCTGTAGCTGAAACACAATTAAAGTCACCGGTCATTATAATTTTGTGATTTTTTTTTTTTTTGTTCAAGTTAGGAATTGATGCAAAAACATTTTAGATAAAGTCTCTATCATCCACATTAGATGCTTAGATATTTACCAAAATCACTTTATAATTCAATAAATTACCCATCACCATCAGGATCAAATACTACATCTGATATTGCAAATGAAATCGTTCAATGAATTAAGATTCCCATGCCTTCTAGTTTTCTTTGTATAGCAGGAGTAGAATATTTGGCGTCCAGTCTCTTTACAACCAAAACTGAACCTTGCTGATTAAGCGAGTCTTCTTTAAAAATGCTGTTGTGGCTAACAGGCCTATTAGGTCAGAGAATACTTTCTTCTTTAATTCACGATTATGACCTTTGACATTCCAGCTCACAAAGTTCACTGTTTGGTCATAGAGACATTGGTTCTGAACTTTTGTTGCCATTTTATAATCTTAAATTTAGGTTTTTACATTATTGCATATAACAGCTTTAACCTTAATTTCCAATATTCCCAGGAGTTATGGCTATGAAGCCTATTGTTGTGTTGGCCCTTACAATTGTGGGGATGAAAAGGATAGATCAGAAATAGCTTGCTCTCTTTCTCTACTACTCCAGATAAATTACATGCTCTTCAGAAATCATAAGTAATCATAACATATTCGCACTCTAGTCTCTTTTCATTTAGAGATCCATTTTTTCATGCATTTTCGGTACCCCTCCTCCACACTGAACCCATCTGAGCCTCCACAGCACAAAGTCTATAAACAGCAATCTATCAAGAAACTAAGGGTTGGGTTCAGGCATCTGCCCTTTGAAAGCCTTTCTTTTCCAATAATGGCAGCAGGAGATATCACAGATTAGTTTAAAGTCCTTTCTTTTCTATTAAACCTTATACACAAAGTTATTAGTAAAACGCTATGGGTTTACCATACATATAACCAATGTATCAAAAAAACCTACCATAACTATATTTGTGATTTAGAAATAAAAGCTAGTGCTGTGTATATATTACAGAATATAGCATTACAACAGTGTATAATGTAGTTCTGATGTTATAGATTGTTTGATAATAGTAATAATCAAAAGTTAAGATGTAAATTGCTGAATTTGAATGTGGAAATAACTGTCTGAGTTGATTAATAACTGTATAAACAAACAAGACATTAAGACATCATGGAGATAAATACTTCAATTGAAGAAAGACTAAACAACAATGTGTAAGGAAACCTCTTATTGTCTTAAGATATTAAACGGATATAATTTCCTAAAGAATATAATTATTATCCATGTTACACAAGGCCATTTATTCTTTAAAAGAAAAGGGAAATTAAGAACAGGAATCGACCCTTGTACAAACTGTAGAGAGTCCCTAGCCACAGTCGTGTTGATTACATGTGCTGCTGGATTGTCCTGAACGACTTTAATGCTTGAAGAATAAAGAAGGTGCGTTGTTATCTTGTGTCACCTCCATTTTGATCAATATAATTCTCAGTCTGGAGCTGAATCTTAGACAGACATTAGCATTGCCAGTGGCAGACTCTTCGTCAGACTTTGCAATTCACCTACTGTATATTATTGCTATTGTCTGCTAAAAAAAATGTTAAAAAGAATGTATATGCAAATGTATTTTTACATATACTGTACTTGTTGCACTTTTTCTTTTTGTTCAGCATGTTGATTTCTCAGGGGTATTTTTGTGCTTTTGTTGAATATTGTTATGAACTTTGTTACTTATTGAGTATTTTCAAGTATGTTCCACTCAAAGCTTATAAAGGGAAAATATGGTACATAAATGAATAAAAAATAAGATGCAGAGAGAAGCAATCTGTTTCAGACAGACATGAGGGTTATGACTGAAGGAGAGTTTAAGATGTGTCAGAAAGAATCCTTATCACTGAACCATTAGCAAAAATACAAACGTATTTTTAATAAGTAGGTAGCATGCACAGAAGCATTATTTTTTCTTATTATATATTGTAGGGCGGCACGGTGGCGCAGTGGTAGCGCTGCTGCCTCGCAGTTAGGAGACCTGGGTTCGCTTCCTGGGTCCTCCCTGTGTGGAGTTTCCTCCCACAGTCCAAAGACATGCCAGTTAGGTGGACTTGTGATTCTAAATTGGCCCTAGTGTGTGCTTGGTGTGTGGGTGTGTTTGTGTGTGTCCTGCGGTGGGCTGGCACCCTGCCCAGGATTGGTTCCTGCCTTGTGCCCTGTGTTGGCTGGGATTGGCTCCAGCAGACCCCTGTGACCCTGTGTTCGGATTTAGCGGGTTGGAAAATGGATATATATCGTATATTGGAGGTAATTTGTAATTTGAGAGTGGCATGGTGGCGCACTAGGTAGTGCTGCTGCCTCGCAGCATGTTCTCCCCGTGTCTTCATGGGTTTCTTCTGGGTACTCTGGTTTCCTCCTACAGTCCAAAGACATGCAGGTTAGGTGCATTGGTGATTCTGAATTGCCCCTAGTGTGTGGGTGTGTATGTGCGTGCCCTGCGGTGGGCTGGCGCCTTGCCCGGGGTTTGTTTCCTGCCTTGCACCCTGTGTTGGCTAGGATTGGCTCCAGCAGACCCCTGTGACCCTGTAGTTAGGATATAGTGGGTTGGATAATGAATGGATGGATGTAATCTGAGTTCTCTGTGACCCTGAGTATGAAGCCACCCAATGTCCCTCGATGATCTCAGTGAGATCGATCGTGTTTTTAAAAGGTTGTCCCCAGGCCAGCTGGGTGATATATTCTGGCAGTGAGCTCATCAGGAGAAAACAGAAAAGTTGTTCTACCACCTGTTAGGTGTTGTTTATAAATGTGAAGAGCGGTTTATGCTCATTGTTAATAAAATTGTGTAATTATTTCGAAATAAGTCTCAGATTTGGCACTGACATCCTGAATTCCAGAAGCTGCCTTAAAAACACCTCTCTGCCATAATTTGTCATTGTATTCTTGATCATGAGTTATCCTAACTCTTTCTCCAGCCTAGCTAAAAGGTCAAAATATTTAAAGCAAATAATATTGTAAAGTTGAATACCTTAAAATGTTGTTAGCTCAACTGTTTGCTTGTTTTTTTCTGGAGAGCCCAGCATTAACAAATGATAAGGTTTCATTGATGTATTATTAAGCGCTGCAAAGTAAATATTTGCCGTACACATTAAACATTGGCTTTTTTTGTTTCTGTGTAAGTAGTCCAAAGTTTTCTGTTGTTGGATTATTTTGCTTCTATTTTGAGGAATATTTGTTTAGTTTTAAAGTTTGAATGTATTATAAGCAGGAAGAGAATGAAAGAGGCCTGTCCATTCCCAAAGAATGCTATATTGCACTGGCATCAGTACCGAGTATTTATTATATTTTTTTAAGAGAATCTCGCTTGAATGCAACAAAACTCTTTTTTGTATGATTTTCGTTTTGACACTTCTTTGTAAAATAGTGATTATAGTAGTAGCACATTCTTTAGTTACATGATATAAAAAAGACTGATTTGGTTGTGCCAGGAGAAAGTAGGCTAAATGTTTTGTTGAATGTTTTTAAAAACATGCATGCTTTTATCGATTGTGTTCTAAATATACTCTTTGATGTATGCCTGGAAGCTACATTATAACTATGTCCATGGTGGGTACATTATGGTAAGTATATTTTCATCCATAGAGCATTAAACAAAGATCAATCTAATAGACACTATATATCTTTAGGTTGTATTGGGAATGCTGTACTGTCTAATTTATAAATACAATTTACATTTAAAATGTAAAATATGTTTTAGCTGTGTTTGAAGATGGCACAAAATGAAAATGAAAAGGTAAACATAAAAATGTTACTCAGGACCTTAATAAGTTGCTCTCAGTGAACAATATTCAGTTTCACAAACACAGGATTGTTTGAAGTTGTATTTTTCTTCATATTGTGCCAACCTTGCTAGATGTGTATTTTGGCACAAAGTTGTTTGCAGCAACATTAAAACTGTTTGAATACTTTGATGTTATATGCCCAGGGTAAGCTCCTTATTAATTTACTGGCTGAGATGTATCCCTCCATTGCATTTTGAAATAATTCAGTTCTCTTAAGTGTACCCTCACACTTCTTGGATGGTGACTCAATTCCTGGACAAGATTTGTATGTTCTCCCCATGTTCACTTGGTTGCTCCAGCAATTACATTTTCCTATACTTATACAGCCCAATGATAAGATGTTATACTGAAAGAAGACTTTAAATCGGTCTGATCTTAGTGAGAGTTCTGTGTATTAGTGTATATATGCACTGTAATACATAGTGATGCTGATTTCTTTTCCTGATCAATTTTGTTTACATAATGTTTACACAAGAAACCTAAAGGCAAGCAAGTTAAGAAGAGAACAGTGTAATTTAATGTCACCTAATCCCCCCAATAAGAGCCTAAGGATAAAAAGCAAAACAAAATTTAAATAGCAAGAACGTAATCACACTGCCCAAGCAGGACAAAAGAATGAGAAGGACAATATACTGTAAATTGGACCCAGACTACCAAGTCCTAACCACATCAGGCCAATTCTCAGTAGATTTAATTGAGGCATGATTGGTTTGGCATGAACCCAGTTCATTGGAGATTAGAATAAAAATGAGGAAAGCCACCTGTTAAAAATAGCAAGCTCTGGGGTTTTCCATTGAGAGGAAAGGAGTAGTTTGGTTGCTAAAATAGTGGCAAGACAGAACAATTCATGGTGGTAAAAAGTGTGATAGAGTGAGAATTAATAGAGAGGACTAATAATGGAAGGGCAACAGTCACAGAAAGAAATGAAGGGAGAAAGTGACAGACTTGTGTCCAAAGACAAAAAACAAGGAGTTAAGGCCAGAGCATGTGTTAAAAAGAGTGCCAGGCAAACCAAGCGGACAGAAGTGACAAAGTTGATCAGAGGACATAGCCATTAAAACGTTTCCGAGGGGTGAAGTAAAGTCTATAATTTTGAGTTCTATGAATCGATAAATGGAATTCCTAAAGCAAAATCGAACATTCCTAAATATAGTTTGTCAAGAGAAAGGAGAAGCCAGTGGTGAGAGATCATTAGACAAGAATGAAATTCAAGGGAGAAAATTGTTAGGATGATTTGCAGAGTGCAGAGTAAAGGATAGCGATCCTATCTTTAGCTGGGGGATTATGTGTTGTGTCCAAAAAAAAAAGTATGTGAAAAATTACTGTTTTTAGTTTGTTTCTGCTTTGAAAGTGTTTCACCTTGCATATATGTAGCTATAATACTCTCCACACTAAGATTTCCAGTCATACAAAATATTTACAAATTTTACTTCTTTTAGAACTTACAATGTATGCATTGACCAACAGTAACTATAATAAAAATGAAGGTCAGACTTAAGAAAATTTATCTGTAGGATGCCAGCATTCAGAATCTATAAAATTGCTCCCCCAACCAGATCTGCATTATGTCATCCAAGGCTGAAAAACACTTTCACATTCATAATTTCTGAATAAATGACTTGGTTATTATATGCCTGGAAACATAGTCTGAGAATAGAAAAGGAGCAAAATTTAATAGAGGATAATGTTTGTTGTATATAATAAGGATAGGACCGAATGAGTTGTAGCAGAGCCATGTTTTTGTTGTTTGTTATATTATCTCTTTAACCTGTCATTTTAATGGAGCTTTCATTTTCTTGTGTTTGAACTTTGCCACTTTGCAAGTACTGTGTTTTCAATAAAGTGCATTACTGTTTTTCCCAGAAATTATCATTCTTCCAAATATGGCCAAATGAAATGTTAGCTTCAAATTGAAAGGCTGAGCTGTATCAACAAAGTACTTAGAACAGATGAGGCGGGACCTTTTTTCAGCCAGGAATACAAGTTGACCGAGCTCGAAAGTAGGGGAAAGGTTGCATGCCGTAAGGAGGCTGTCTGAGCTGTCTCACTCCGCATAAAAAGAAGTGAAATAAGGCAAGGGGAGTGGCTACAGAGAGAAGGCAATTATTGTCTGTTTGGGCTGTCTGCACACGACTGTTTGTTGTGATATGAGAAGACAGGCAGCTAAAACTCCCTCTGTGAGAATGTCTATCTTTTTGAGAATGTAAACCATGAGTGACCATTATGGATGTGCAGTATTTTCTGTTTATTCAACATTTTTAATGTAAGAATTGAAACCTAGAATTTGAAATAATATCTTTATAGTAAGTGACAAAACTATAATTAAACAATCTGAGTTAGTAAATAAGCAAAAACAGACTTTTAGCAAATACTTGGTGTTTATTATTTTAACATTCTGAAGATGAGCACTGTATTTGGTGTACAGAAAGGTTGTGAAACTGACAATGTTTAGAATCATAACACGTCTTCAAAAGAAGTGAATGACAACTTTTCCTTATCTACAAAGGTGGTAGCACTGTAAGGTTTATGTTCTTTGATTTCTCCATTACCTTCAATGCCATCCAGCAATCACTACTAGGGGTAAGTTCAAGATATGCAGGTGGACGAGCCTATGGTGTCCTGGATAATGGACTATCTGTCCGGCAGACTGCAGTTTGTGAGACTCCATGACTGTGTTTCTGATACGGATGTGAGCAACACTGGAACACCACAAGGGATAGATAGCCCTGTCTCCTTTTCTATTCTCTCTGTACACCTCTGAGTATAAGTATAACACAAGGTCATGTCACTTGCAGAAATTATCAGATGATCCTCCATTATGAGGTTTATTGATAAAAGGGAAGAACCAAAGTATAGGAGTCAGGTGGAAAAGTTTATTTCTTGGTGCAAAGAGAATTATCTGAACCTTAACATCAGCAAAGCCAAGGAACTAGTTATTGACTTTTGCCGCACCATTAAGTTTCTATGTTCGGTCACTATTAACAGAGTGGATGTAGAGGTGGTCCACTCCTATAAGTACTTGGAGGTCTGCATTAATGACAGGTTGGACTGGTCTTGGCTTCTTTGTCAGAAAGATCCTCAGGTAGATATTTCATATAAGTAACTGTCTACCCAGTGTCTGAAATCCACTAGGAGAACGTTTTTCCTACTTCTTCATACAGAATTGGGTCAGCTGTATGCTGTATGGGGGATTATTATTTAAAAAATGTTTAAAATCCCCCTACAGTATCTTGATGAGATTCAGATCTGGGCATTGACTTCATGCCTTCCAGAAAACTCCATTTCTTTCTCTTCAACCATTCCTTGGTGGGTTTGCAGGTATTTTGGTCATTGTCATGTTGTAAGGTCCACTTTCAGTTGAGTTTCAATCTTCTGACATATAGTCTCTATCATTATCTTCAAACAACCTCTGGTTCAATGAAGAATTAATAGTGGATTATATGATGGTGAGCTTCCTAGGCCCTTATGCAGTAAATCAAGCAATACATATTCCACCACAGCGCTTTACAGTTATCATTAGCTTCTTGTGGTTAAATCCTGTTTTTTGCCAAACTTCTTTTCCAGTATTGTGACGAAATTACTCAGTTGTTGCCTTGTCTGGTTAAAGTACACTGTTCCAGAAGTCTTAGATCTACCTAGGTGTTTGTGGACAAATTTTAGTCTTGCCTTGATGTTCTTTTTGGAGAGCAAAGGATTCCTACTGGCACACAACTCATGTAGACCTCTTTCCAATGATATACTCCTGCACTTTGACAGGAGCTACCTGTTGGTCCTGTGGGGAAATTTTTAGGTTATGCACAGAAACTTGACTGGGGTGGTTTGGCCCAGATAAGCTAAGAGTTTGAAGTCTTCTCCAATTGAAGGTGATTTTTTGGGCCAGTGAAATGGTTGATTTCCAGTTGTTTGTAGATATTTTTAAATCCCTTCCCAGACAGATTGATGCAGAGTCAATGGAGGTTCTGATTGGGGCACTCGAGAGACTGAGTGAGGAGTCTGAGTGTCTGGGCTTGCAAGTGTCCTGGATAAAAACCAAGATCCAGGCCTTTAATGACCTCTTGAGCCCAGCCATCAGCAGTGTGTCTGTTTGCGGAGATTGTCGAGAGGTTTACTTACCTTAGCAGTGACATTCATGTCTCTGGTGACTCTTCCTATGAAGTCAGTAGGCGTATTGGGAGAGAATGGGGGTCATGAGGTCACTGGAAAAGAGAGTGCGGCACTCCCAATATCTATGCAAAAGGATGAAGGTCCAAGTCTTTAGAGTCCTGGTGCTTCCTGTCTCCTATATGGAGATATGGACTGTGTGGACTGTGTCTCTCCGGAAAATCCTTGGGTACCATTGGTTTGACTTTGTGTTAAATGAGTGGTTGATCATGGAGTCCCAAATGAGGCACACTACCTGCATTGTGAGGGAGCGTCAGTTACAGGACTACAGCTATGTGACACGTTTCCCCAAGGGTGATCCAGCTCGTAGAATCCTTATTGTTGGTGACCCAAGTGTCTGGACCAGGCCAAGGGGTCGCCCACATAACACCTGGCTGTGGCAGATAGAGGGTCATTTCCAGAAGGGTGGGACTGGACCATGTGTCTGCCTGAAGGTTGCCAACCAGGATCCCAAGTTGTTTTGTCGTGTGGTGAGTGCAGCAACGCACTGTACCAATGCATGCTCCTCAGCTTGACTTGACGTGACTTCCCAGGCGTATAGGCATTTAGAATCTTCTGAAGGACTCAACTTTCAACAACAAAGAGCAAGCCAAACCCAACTTGAAAAATATAAAAAATAAGTACACCTTATAAGTAGGCAATATACTTACCCATTTTTATCAACAAATAATGTCATTTATCCTGCTGGTAATGAAAGGAGATTTTAAAAACCAAAATAAGGTTTGTGGTATATTCTGAAGAGAAAGATTTTTTTTTGTTGCTTCACTTATATCATTATCAGTTTAGTGTTTGATAATAATTTATCAGTAAAGTTATTGAAGATTAGCTTAACTAAGGAATGAAGGAGTAACACAATATTCTGGTGAAATCAGATATGTAAAGGGTGATTTCTATTTTGACAATTCTTAGTGATATTTTGAAATTAATGCAACAATACATAATTTTATTTATTTAACTATACAGTAGATTAAAAACACTTTTAGAAATACTGTTAAAGGTTTGGTAAATTTATGAATATCATGATTGGCCTGTGAACAAAGTAGACTGTGCTTGTTTTTTGAATTTCATAATTATGTAATTCTACTATTTTATGTAATTTATTAAATGAAAGATATAATGTATCCCACTTGCCCAATTACTTTCTAGTCTGCTTTTCAGTTATGTAGAATCTCTCCAAATTAGCTCCACTTTTATATATTTAACCACTTCTGGGAATTATTTACCTGTAAGTACTTTAGTGAGAAATGTGAGTATACTGCTCTCTAGTGGATGCAGTAAAAAGTCAAGCAAAATGACACCTCTTATGGGCTAACTAAAAAGATTACAATATGCAAGCTTTCGAGGCAACTCAGGTCCCTTCTTCAGGCAAGATGTAATAAATACTCTAGTGGATGTGAAATATATCCATCTTGCCGATACTTCATTTTTTTTTGTTTCCATGTGGCAAAATGTATTTTTCTAGATTTATAATTTTTCTGTATTTTGGTAATTATCTTTGGTTTCAAACTGCCGTAGTTTATGTCCATGCAATTATTGTTTAAGCAGTTTGCAGTTTTTATTTGAAATACAATTTCACCAAAATTTTATAAGCCGCTAATAAAATAATTTGACATCTTTTAATTTTTCAACTACTTTTTACTGTATCACACAATATATATTTTAAAGGTTTTACTTTTTCTCTAAAAAAATGAACATTCCTTAATTATCATGGCTTAATACTTTTCATTCTTTTCTTTTTTTTTACTTTTGCACTGGAACTAAACAATCTTCATACAGTATGTTTATTTAAACACAGATTTGCCTTTGTTTTCTGATCCTAAACGAAAACGTCTGAGTTCTCATACTTTCAGTTTGCAGTATAATGCTTAAAGAACCAGTAATTTAACTTTGATACATCAATTTTTTGAATTCACTTAATTCAGAACACAGTTAAAAGAAGCCAGTTGAGTCAGACACAGTTCAGGAAAGGCACTGTCCCAGTACAGCACAGCACAGCACAGTTATAAACTCTTATACTAACAAATGGTTAGTTACCATGTAATCTAACTGATTGCCTTTGAATCATGGTAGACAATCAAAAAGAGCAGAGGAGAATGCTACAACAAATAAAATAGGTTAACGCCACAGCTACAGTAATGTCAGGTGGCAAAATAAGCATCTACTGTAGAACCACAGTCCTGCCCATGTATGTTAGGTTCATTGGAAATTCTAAACTGGCCCTTTGTGATGTGAGCACCCATGAATAGACATCTGTGACTGGCAACCAATGCAGTGGGGATAGGCTGCAACCCCACAACCCTGAATTGAATTAAATAAGTTTCAGAATGTTATGTTATGTTTTGTATATATTTGGTACTTATATTTTATACATGGGCTCATTGCAATGAGCCTAAAAATTACCTGACTATTTCAAAAATATATTGAGAATATCAGAATAAGTGGTTTGGAAATGTATGGATGGACTGACAGGTAAGGTTTGCTTTCAGTTAGCCTGGTTCATTGCAAAACTAATTTTTCAATTTGTTCTCAACATGTATACTGTGTGTGTATGTACTTACACACATGTATACTGCATAATTTATATCTCTAATTCTTCATAAACCCAAACAAGTCAAATCATATTTATAGCAAGTCCTACACACAAACACACATACACACATACACACTGTCATCCTCTTCTTAACTAGTATCGCCAATGGATGTTACATTCACATTTAGAAACCAATCCTTCCATTTACCGCAGGGTGCAATGACACAGATTAGATCTTTGAATGAACACACATCTTTGCCTAGGATTCCAGCCCAAGACTCTGCAACTGTGTGTCTTCAACTGTAAGACAATACTGTGACACTGTGCTGCCTTTGATCTCCAAAATATGCTAAAACATTTTAAAACGCTTTTCTTTATAGCTGCCAAAAAGTAAAGTTTACATTTATTAGTCACACTGTTGATCTCTTTGTAAATGTAACCACTTGTTACTTTTTCACGGAATCTTAAATGTGTCTCTGGTTAATGTTACAGTTTTTAATGATCAGTACGTTTTTTTACATTTGTCCTTATCTCCACGGCTGATACATTACCTTATCTCAAATTTCCAACAAGTCAGTGCTGGCAAGAACAAAGAAAGCAAGTCTAAAGGGCAGAAACTTGTTTGAAGGTAGCTGTGACAGTTAGAAATAAAGAAACAGTACTGTACTTGCATGTACTATCTAGCTATCAGTTAATTACTGTTTTGTGTTCTAATATACATTATATTATTATTTGGTAAACTGCATTAATCTCTAAAGGGACGTTGTCTTTTCGTGTGGTCTTTTTGAGGTCATAGCACAGAGTCAGCCATTGTACAGTCCCCCATGAGCAATTTTAAGGTTAAGGGCACAATGGAGTAGGACTCCTTCTGACAGTAAAAGAATTTGAACCGGTAACCTTCCAGATACCAGTGCAGATCCTTAGTCTCAGAGCCACCACTCTGCCTTATCATATTAATGTCATATTATTATCACATTACACAATACCAGTAGCGGCGCCGTGCAGTGAATACACTTGACTTGAGCTTTCCTAGTTTTCATCCTCTTTCTCTGTACGTTTAGCATTCGTTTGCTCAGAGGTTGATGCGCTTGCTGCTTCCTGAGCAGTTCTTCTTTTCGCGTTAAAACTGATTACGTTTTTTTTTTTTGTGTTGCAATTACTTAGTATGTTTTCTTTAATTTTTCACTTAAGCTGGCACTTAAGTCTTCAATCTGCCTTAAGAATGATTAGCGAAGGTGGTAGATTCTACAATAGAATAAAATAAAAATAAAAAGAGTAATAAAAATCCTCAGCCCAAAAGCGGATAGTTGACAGTATATGTGTACCAAATTTCAAGTCAATAGGTGAAACGGTTTGCGAGCTACAGATGCTTTAAAATCCTGGATAGACAAACGAACAGCCACAGTAGCGTATTATATAAGAAGATATGAATATACAGTAGATGTTAGTATGCATTATTAATTAATTTAAAGACAGTCCTGTTTTTGCTTATATATACAATTTTGATTAATTTCAATGTTTTCAACTTTTTAACCCAGTAAAAAGCATTTATTAATTCCAAATTCAATTAAAGGTTTTAAAATTACTGTTATGCTCCATAATAAATTGTGCATTTTTCATAAAGAAAAAGTAAAAGAACGGTTATCAATAGTTATAAAAGAACCAAAGAGAAACTTTCAGTATATAACATTTATGTAGCTGCGACATCTTATACATAAAATCAAATAACCAAAAAAAGGAGTAGAAATGAGGAAAAATGACAACACGCATCATCAGGTGGGTTTCTGTTGGCCAGAGGATAGGAACTCTTAGTACATAGTCAGTGCCACCATTTTTTCCTTCTGTCTGGTGTTCATTCAAACTGGTCCCTTTGAGACACTCACCAGTCATTTATGTTTGACAGTATCCATATACTCCAGGAGTCTCCAACACGTTGCTCGTGAGCTACCAGTAGCTCGCAACCCCTTTCCAAGTAGCTCGCCAAAGGGTTAATGAATCCTACATAAATTTGAAAACTTGATTAGTCAAATTAGGGGCGGGTGATCTTTCCAAAAAATAATATCACGATCCTTTTAACACAAAATCACGATCCACAATCTGAATTGCAATCTCCTTTCATTGTGGCATACACTTAAGACAATATCTGGACTCAAACTCATCAAGACCTAAATAACACTTTATTTTAAATATCAAACAAAGTTGAATTCAATTGTTCTCTCATTCGCTAGCTAAGCGGAGTTAAGGACCACGCCCCTAAGCTGGCAAGTGAGTGAGGAAGGCTCCTCCCCCAAGCCCGTTGCGTAGATCTTGGATTTGCGCAAATAAATCGGTACCTCAAGCGAACTATGATACGTAGCACAATGACAGAAGTCGCAAAATCAACCGGAATGTTCAAGCAAATTATAGAAAAAAATCCGATCTCGATCCTTTAATTGGTTCTCTTGTGAAAAGCGGACAGACAGACAGACAGACAGACAGACGATGGATTTTATTTTCCCTCCTCATCTTTTTTGACTGTTTTTTCACTAGTTTTGCATTTGGCTACAGTCAGTGTCATTACTGGTAGCATAAGGCGATACTTGGACCCTACAGAGGTTGTACAGGTAGTCCAACTTCTCGAGGATGGCACATCAATATGTGTCATTGCCAGAAGGTTTGCTGTGTGTGTCCCAGCACAGTCTCAAGGGCATGGAGGAGATTCCAGGAGACTCTAGGAGAGCTGGACAGGGCCGTAGAAGGTATCTGCTCCTTTTGGTAACGAGGAACAGGATTAGCCCTACAAAATGACCTCCAGCAGGCCATTGTTGTGAATGTCTCTGACCAAACAATCAGAAACAGACATGAGGATGGACTGAGGGCCTGACGTCCTCTAGTGGGCTCTTTGCTCACTGCCCGGCACCGTGGAGCTCAATTGGCATTTGCCATAGAATACCAGAATTAGCAGGTCCACCACTGGTGCCCTGTGCTTTTCACAGATGAGAGCAGGTTCACCCTGAGCACATGTGACAGATGTGAAAGGGTCTGGAGAAGCTGTGGAGAATGTTATGCTGCCAGTAACATCGTTCAGCATAACTGGTTTGGTGGTGGGTCAGTGATGGTCTGGGGAGGGATATCCATGGATGGACAGACAGATTTCTACAGGATAGACAACGACACCTTGACTGCCATTAGGTATTAGGATGAAATCCTTGGACCCTTTGCCAGACCCTATGCTAGTGCAGTGAGTCCTGGGTTCCTCCTGGTGCATGACAATGCCTGGCCTCATGTGGTGAGAGTATACAGGCAGTTACTGGACGATGAAGAAATTGATATCATTCACTGGCCCCATACTCGCCTGACCTAAATCCAATAGAACACCTCTGGGACATTATGTTTCAGTCCATCTGATGTCACCAGGTGGCACCTCAGATTGTCCTGGAGCTCAGTGATGCCCTGGTACAGATCTAGAAGGAGATTCCCCAGGACACCATCCATCATCTCATTAGGAGCATGCCCCAACATTGTCAGTACAATGGGGGCCATACCAACTACAGAGTATGATTTGGAGTTGCTTCAATGAAATTTCGGTAAAACTAGGGTAGCCTGCCCGCATCATTTTTTTAACTTTGATTTTAGGGCTGTCTTTGAATTCAGCCCTCTGTAGGTTGATCATTTTCATTTCCATCAAACGATGTGGCTTCCTTTCGTTCCTAACACATTACCCAGTCCTTATCATCATAGATATTCAGCAGGATTTTTTTCCCATTGAGATCTGATGTGTTTTCAAAGTATTCCTTTAATTTTTTTGTGCAGTTTATATATAGAGATGTAATTCTCAAGAGCCACTGAGGGAAAGCAAGTGTGCAAATTGCCACTGTTTCTGCTGTAAGACCAAAATGATTTTTTATAACAGTTTTTGAAACTGGGAGGGTGAAACTGGGTTTTGCACAAGTTTTTATAATCATTTTTGATGAAGTTTGCAGTGTATGCCTTCTTCCCAGAACATTGTTTTTTTTTTATTATTTTAAGTTTTCCTGAATTTGTACTATCACAAGGAAAATTATATTTTAGTTATTTTTTAAAAAATTACTTTTTTTTGTTAAAACAGGTTTGAATTTTGCAACTATTTGTGCGGTAATTTGAGTACACAGAACCATACAGTGGTGTGAAAATCTATTTGCCCCCTTCCTGATTTCTTATTCTTTTGCATGTTTGTCACACAAAATGTTTCTGATCATCAAACACATTTAACCATTAGTCAAATATAACACAAGTAAACACAAAATGCAGTTTTTAAATGATGGTTTTTATTATTTAGGGAGAAAAAAATTCCAAACCCACATGGCCCTGTGTGAAAAAGTAATTGCCCCTTGTTCAAAAATAACCTAACTGTGGTGTATCACACCTGAGTTCAATTTCCGTAGCCACCCCCAGGCCTGATTACTGCCACACTTGTTTCAATCAAGAAATCACTTAAATAGGAGCTTCCTGACACAGAGAAGTAGACCAAAAGCACCTCAAAAGCTAGACATCATGCCAAGATCCAAAGAAATTCAGGAACAAATGAGAACAGAAGTAATTGAGATCTATCAGTCTGGTAAAGGTTATAAAGCCATTTCTAAAGCTTTGGGACTCCAGCGAACCACAGTGAGAGCCATTATCCACAAATGGCAAAAACATGGAACAGTGGTGAACCTTCCCAGGAGTGGCCGGTCGACCAAAATTACCTCAAGAGCGCAGAGACGACTCATCCGAGAGGTCACAAAAGACCCCAGGACAACGTCTAAAGAACTGCAGGCCTCACTTACCTCAATTAAGGTCAGTGTTCACGACTCCACCATAAGAAAGAGACTGAACAAAAATGGCCTGCATGGCAGATTTCCAAGACGCAAACCACTGTTAAGCAAAAGAACATTAGGGCTCGTCTCAATTTTGCTAAGAAACATCTCAATGATTGCCAAGACTTTTGGGAAAATACCTTGTGGACTGATGAGACAAAAGTTGAACTTTTTGGAAGCCAAATGTCCCGTTACATCTGGCGTAAAAGGAACACAGCATTTCAGAAAAAGAACATCATACCAACAGTAAAATATGGTGGTGGTAGTGTGATGGTCTGGGGTTGTTTTGCTGCTTCAGGAGCTGGAAGGCCTGCTGTGATAGATGGAACCATGAATTCTACTGTCTACCAAAAAATCCTGAAGGAGAATGTCCGGCCATCTGTTCTTTAACTCAAGCTGAAGCGATCTTGGGTGCTGCAACAGGACAATGAGCCAAAACACACCAGCAAATCCACCTCTGAATGGCTGAAGAAAAACAAAATGAAGACTTTGGAGTGGCCTAGTCAAAGTCCTGACCTGAATCCAATTGAGATGCTATGGCATGACCTTAAAAAGGCGGTTCATGCTAGAAAACCCTCAAATAAAGCTGAATTACAACAATTCTGCAAAGAGGAGTGGGCCAAAATTCCTCCAGAGCGCTGTAAAAGACTCATTGCAAGTTTTCACAAACGCTTGATTGCAGTTATTGCTGCTAAGAGTGGCCCAACCAGTTATTAGGTTAAGGGAGCAATTACTTTTTCACACAGGGCCATGTAGGTTTGGATTTTTTTTCTCCCTAAATAATAAAAACCATCATTTAAAACTGCATTTTGTGTTTACTTGTGTTATATTTGACTAATGGTTAAATGTGTTTGATGATCAGAAACATTTTGTGTGACAAACATGCAAAAGAATAAGAAATCAGGAAGGGGGCAAATAGTTTTTCACACCACTGATATATATTTCTGAAAAAGCATAGTCTAGTTTCAGCTTCACATATTTAGAACATGTGCATTCCAGTAAGTCATATTTATGACATACTGCTTTATTAGAAAACAGAAACCATATTTTTGTTATTGTTAATACATTGTATATCACTTTTATGTCATTTGGAAGCTTATTCCAATTATGCTAATACTGTAAGTATAACATTCAAAATGTATTTTTGATAAAAGCTTGATTGAATTTTTCAACTTTCTCTGTTGAAATTTATATTTAAAACACAAATTCTTCTCCACAGGTAAACTATTCTGAAAGAGAATTGTCTGGAGAGTGTGTGGCCAGTTAAATCAATCAAAGGAACAGGCACACAAACACCCACACTCACTCACATAGGGACAGTTTACAGCTAGCTGCCAGTTAATGGAACACCTAAGCAAACCTAGTCAGTCATCTCAGTTCAACTGTGTGCCTATAAGCGTTTCAGAGCAGATA
The DNA here is from genome assembly GCF_016835505.1 of Polypterus senegalus. Lineage (NCBI taxonomy): Eukaryota > Metazoa > Chordata > Cladistia > Polypteriformes > Polypteridae > Polypterus > Polypterus senegalus. Next base: position 247,646,483 of record NC_053156.1, on the reverse strand, counting down.
TCCACCATCAGCCAGTTTTACAGCATCTGTGGGGCACATGGGAATTGGTATGGTTTGCCCTGTTGTTTTGATATTTTGTTGACCCAAGAAATTCACAATTTTCTGAGAATGAATGAACTACAAAAATCATTTTAAGGATTTATTACTTAATAGAGATGTCATTCAGTCCAAATTTGCATTTATTTTTTTACTTTGGGAATATAGGCATGTATTCATGAAGGGCAAAAGATTGAGGCACAATTGGCAACATTACGATCTAAAGTCAATTGGGTTTTTTGCAGTTCTTTTTTTAATGGTCATAAAAGGACCAGAATGCTGCTACCAGAGTCTTTTTTGGAAGCAAACAGTCCAGGCACATTACACCTCAGTTGAATAAATACTGTGACTTCCTGCACAAAACAGAATTGTATTGAAAATTCTGCTAATTATTTATAAAATTGTTTACTTCAACACTTCAAAATACTTACTTATGCTTCTCAAATGGCAATTCGTTTAATATTGAAACTCTCAGGGAATGCTCTTTTAGCTTTGGGACTTCTGTTCTCTTGAACTCTCTAGCTATTCATGTTTCTGAGATTACATCTGCTTTGATGTTTATTTCTAGACTGCAGAATGCACCCGCTTTCACTGGCATTTTAATTTCAGTTCATTGTCTTAAAACAGTCCTTCCTCATGGCAATGATGCCACCAAACCATACACACATATAGGCATAGAAAAATTTAATATTCTCCTGCCCTGTAACATTGTTTCAATTTTGCCATATTGCATTCTTTTTAGTATTGTATTGTATTGCGACTTTGTTTTTTAAATTTTCTTTTAGTGATGTATGTCATTTAAACTTATAAAATATTTATTTATTCAACTAAGGGGCTTTGCCCCCAACTTGCTTCACTCGCCAACCCCTGTGCAGACACTACGCGCTAGGCACTTTGTGGCTCTGCCACTCACGTATGGGGAAGCTGATGTACAATTTAAATAGATTGTTATTTTCATGGAAATTGTTACATATGCATAATAGACCTAACCATTTTACATTACAGCTAGTAATTAACCATAGGTATTCATTGCGTTACACATTTTCGTTCTGTTCGGCTTTGAAATCAACACACAAATACTTTTTAAACTTACACATTTACTGTAAAACTTCAGTAAAAACAATATTTGGAATTAACTTTTAATATTTGATTAACTGCCCCTGATTGAATATCATTTCTTTCTCTCTAATAAATAAGCCAACTTTTTTGAATGTTTGTCCCTGTGATTTGTTAATTGTCATAGCAAAAGCTATTCTAACGGGAAACTGTAAGCGTTTTAATATGAATGGCATATCAAGATCTCCTTTGGTGTCTAATGTTATCTACATTACCTTTCTTTTTGCCTCTTAAAATTTTACATGTCAGAATTGTTCAACCAATTTTGAATACAACTAATTTTGTCCTATTGCATAGCCCATCACTCATACATAAATTATGCAATGACATTACGATACATCCTTCTTTCAATAGTAATTCATCTAGTAGAAGACCAGATGGTGTTAACGGCTGTAGATATTCTACAGGATATTACAAGTGGATGTTTTCATCTTCCACACAATCACCACCAACTGTTTCAGCATAGTCTAATGCGACACATTTAACCAATTTGCCGTGTAACTGATTGACAATTTTCACATCGATTTGTTTGACTTCATAGTTTCTCTGTGCTAGGATTGCCCGTGTACTCATTTCTTCTGTTAATATCCCTTCAGGGTGAAATTCTTCAATAAGATTTGGACATAATACATCTTCTTTTATTGGGAAGTTAAAGTGAGGAAAACTTAAAAAATTATAAGAGCTGAGAGAGCAGAAACTGTGTCTGACAAAAGCATTCACACGTATGAGAGGTGAGAGGAGCGTGGGCATGGACCATTAACTGTAAATGGTTCAGAGGAGGGTGGGACTTGAAAAAATCTCTTGGCAATAGTCTCGTCTCATCTCAAGATTTTCTTTTATAATAGAGATATGTTTGGTGTTAATTTGCTTTTTGTTTTATCAAAATGCATACGTTTCCTGATGATGACACCTCATTTCCATTTGTAAATAAAATCAACAAAACCATTTAATTAATATTTTATATATAACAGATTTTATATTATACAGAAAAATGAAAAATATACAAAACCTCCATTTTCAGTATTTTCATCGGGTATAAACATTACACAAATTATACAAACAACAAACAAATACACAGTAAGATACACTGAGACAATACCAATCTGGTTATTGAATGTAGACTTTTAGGCTTTTGGCATGTTCTACAGAAATTAAACATAACTTTGTTGTGTTTCTGCCTAAACTGAATTTTACAATATACAGTCATATAAAAAAACTTTCTGAATTATTACTTATCATCTATGTAACACAAAACTCTGTCATTTTTCAAAAATATGTTCTATGATAATACAAGCTGGTGAGTGTTAGGAAAGACATCACTTAGCGAATATTCTAATGGCACAAAAATTTGTCAGATCCAGTGTGTTGCCCATTTATTTAAGATTCTTCTGTTATGTTATGTCCATATGAATCTAGTATTTTAATATAACAGGATGTACCCGTTTGTTTTGAAAAAAGTGAAAGGCTTCACGTCCATATCAGGTACTGTATTTGGGTGACATAATTACAAAACCTCTGTGTAAATGTAGCAAATGCTCAGCTCCTTTATGAAAATATATGTATCAAAACCAGAAAAAGTTCATTAGAAGAGATTTACATTTATATTTGAATGTATTGCACTTACGGTATATAAGATGGATATCTCTTTATAAATAAAAAAAAGGTTCAGAAATTTTCTTTAGTACAACCTTGGTGCATTTGAATAAAACAGGGAAGATTACTGTAGTGTATCAAAAGACAAGTCATTTGTTTTCCCAGAATGCAGTTTGTTGGGTTGTTTTTTGGTTACCAGGTTATTAAGTATTTTACAACTTTGCTGAAACAATCCGCCCAGTGAGTCAATTACCTCTTGAAAACGGCACCTTAAGCTAATTAGCAACCCCTAATACCAAAAGGATTTCTGCCTGTTAATTTCTTGGTGTTAACACTTAAAGTAATACTAACAGGGTGGGTTTCTTATTTACAGAGAATCATTTTAGTCATCTTTTTAAGAAGACAAATGTATGGTTTCTAGCAAGGATGGGCAGGTATGTTATTCAAACAAAATTTGGCATTAATAAGGGTAAATAAACAGACAAAAAACACACACACATACTAGCCAGAATAAGTATAAAACTAAACAGCAGGTAAAATGTTTTGCTTTCCAACATACAGATATTTAACAATTTATATTTTTGTAACAATATTTAATTTATATTTATTCATTGTGCAGTATTCCTTGACAGTTTATTTAAAGCAAGAGATAGTAAGATATCAAAAATAGACAAGGATTAAATAAACAAAAATATTTAAATGCTCCCACGATTTTTATAATCGGATATCTTTTTGATTTTTGGTAGATAAAATAAATAAATATATAGTTATCACATATATTTTTACCTGCTGTTATGTACTTACTTTATTTTAATCAGTTTATGTTTGCTTTCTTCTGAAAGTTAACATAATGGGTTTTTCCATAAGTAGGACCTACATTCCATTATTATTTGTAAAATATTGATGGTGAATCTAATACCTCTAAGTATTATTTATATACAAGGCTGTATTAGGCAATTTTTGCATAGTGCTTTGTATTTCATATATGGATTTTGCTTTGAATGCTTTAAAACTACCATCAAATGTTTTGCCTCAAACACAGTCCTTCTGATAATATAAAAAATTAATTTCAAAAATGCCCAAGAGCTACCCATGAGGTAACAGAAGTATACTTCAGGAAGCAGGAAAGGAAAAGTATAATTTACAGCAGACATGTAAACCCTCCATAACACTTGTTAACTGCCACCATATTTTCAAGTATCACACCTTCAGCTGTAAATGTGCATGATACATTTTGTAACAACTGCTCCAGACTGACATCAGATATTTATATTTCCGTAAGAGTGAGTTTATAGGTTCCACCCGTTTCCTCGATTTGTATCTGGAAGGTATCTTCATTAGAGTAATGCTTCACAATGTTGTCATCCATATTGACAGTTATCCTGAATTTTAAAAAAATGCAATGTTAATAAATAGAAACTTACATACACAGAATATATTACACCTTATTTTCAAAGTGAAATCATAAGCTAAGCCCTGGCTGCTTTAAAAAAATCCTACTGTTTAATATGTAGTATGTACAGTATATACTGTAAAAGAACACTTTGGAGTAAATGACTAACATACCCTTTTTTGCACTTCTTGTAGACTTTTCCCATTTTTTCAATTGGTACTTCATATTTGTCTGAAATCTGGAAAATGAGAAAGAAAAAAAATTACAAAAAATGACAATATTACACGTTGGTTCACACTATAAAGAATATAGGAGGAACATATTATGAGTTTGTTATAGAAGAAATAAGACTTTAAATGAATACTTGAATAGTAATCAGAATTTTTATTATATGAACACTGTGATACTTTTATGTGATACAATTTGTTATCCAGTCCACCTCTTGGTAAGTTTCTGAATTGAAAAACCGAATGGCTGGCTGTTAATTGTTGGTTTTTTTCCACTTAAGATTGTGTTTTTGGCTCAAATGAAAGTTAGTAGAATTTCAATGCATTGCCACATTGAATAAAATTCTATAAAAAGCTAAATTGACCCCGTCTTACAAATTAAATCTATCTATCTATCTATCTATCTATCTATCTATCTATCTATCTATCTATCTATCTATCTATCTATCTATCTATCTATCAGTCTGTGATGCTCTTACTCTGCTACTAACATTTCTGAAAGAAGCTCAGACTGAACATTTCTGTAATCCACCTTCCCATTTGTGTTCCTAACAAGTTCAATATCTATATACTATACTGCATTTAAAGATCATTGGCAAATCCACACAAAGACTACACCTTAGGATCTCTTCTGTTTACTATTGTTGCTGGACATAACATAGCATAAGTTTTTCTAGTGATAAAGTACTTACTGCTTCCATTAACCCTTTTAGGCACGGGGTCTTCAGCATAAGAGCATCAAAAACCTCTTCAGATTCCTTTCTTACATAAAGTAAGACTGAAATATAACAAAAAAGGACATTTTAGCTAGAATTACACATTCTATTCTGCACTAATTTGATACATTAATATGTTTTCTTTTTGTACTGATACTTAATAATAGCAATAACGGACAGCACAATGGATCCAAATAAGCCAACTAGAGTATGTTTTGAGCCCACCATTTAATACACATTACATTACATGACCTGTAAAATGATACAGACTATAACTAATGTTACATATATAAGGATAATTTAAAATTATAGTAATTTTTGTCCTCATCTCAGAGACATGTTTGTTAGGTTGATTAAGGACTAATCAATTTGGGTGAATAGGTGTGAGTGTATAAGTGAATATGTTCAGTTATAGACAGGCACCTTGTCCGGAGTTACTGTAGTTTATACCCTGTATCTTATCGCTCCTAGCCCCAAAACCTCTGAACCGCCATCCTGATTGATCATCACCACTTAGGAGCACTCTTACCAACTGACTGGTAGAACAATTAAATTATAGACACTATTAATTCAGAAGGAATTAAAAAATGGGCAGAATATTACATCGTTGAGATCTCCCTTCAAAGCAAGAAAGTAATAAATACTGTAGGTTGGCTTTTCAGGATCTCATAACATGATTTTTCCCTAAGCTGTACAAATCAACAACCTTCAAGAAACGTTTCAGGAACATTTTTAAATTAAAATAAAACAGAAGAGCAACTTGTTGACATACAGTCAGGTTCATAAGTATTTGGACAGTGACACAGTTTTCATAATTTTGGCTCTCTAAACTACCACAATGAATTTGAAACAAACCAATCAATATGTGATTGAAGTGTAAACTTTCAGCTTTAGTATAAGGGGTTTACCAAAAATATCATTGAGCCGTTTAGGAGTGACAGCCATTTTTATATGTGGTCCCCCTATTTTCAGTATTTGGACAAACTAACAATCATAAATATAATGATCATTTTTAATATCTGGTTGAAAATCCCTTACATTCAATGACTGTCTGAAGTCTGGAACCCATGGCCATCTCTAAATGCTGGGTTTCCTCCCTAGTAGTCCTTTGCCAGGCATTTACTTCAGCTGTCTTCAGTTGCTGCCTGTTTGTTGGACTTTCTGCAATCAGTTTTATCTTCACCAAGTGAAACGCATGTCTTGTTGCGTTAAGGCCTTTGAAGAATTTTCCACTACTTTGCCTAAAAAAGCACTTGGTTTGCTTTCACTGTATGTTGTGGCTCATTGTTCCTCTGTACTATAAAGCATCATCCCATCAGTTCTGCAGCATTTGGCTGAATCTCAGCAGATAGTTTAGCCCTGTACACTTCAAAATTCATCCTGCTGCTTCTGACAGCTGTCATATCATCAATAAACACTAATGACTGACTTCCATTGGCAGTCACACATGCCCATGCCATAACACTGCCTTCACCATGTTTCACACATGATGTGGTATGCTACAGATCATAAGCCATTCCTTTTCTTTTCCATGCTCTTCTCTTTCTGTCATTCTGGAACATAATCATCTTAGTTTCCTTTGTCCAAAGAAAATTGTTCCAGATCTGGCCGGGCTTTACAAATGTTTTCTGACAAAGTCTAATCTGCCTTTCCTATGCTTGAGGTTTACCAGTGGTTTGAACCTTGTGGTATTTACTTTCATGACGTTTTCTCTTGACTGTAGACTTTGGCAGTGATAGGTCTACCTCCCGGAGAGTCTTCCAGGTTTGGCTAAATGTTGTTGGAGGGTTTTTTTTTTCTTCACTAAGGAAAGAGTTCTGCAGTCATCCAGTACAGCTATCTTCCATGATTGCCCAGGCCTTCTGGAGTTGCCAGATAACTTCTTTTTAAGAATGTTCCAGATGGTTTATTTAACCACTCCTCGTGTTTCTGCTATCACTGTAAAGGGTTTGTTTTGTTTTCTCAGTCTACTGATGGACTCTTTTTACTTTCATGGACAGCTCTTTGGGCCTCATATTGAGAGTTCACAGTGACAGATTCCAAATACAAATTCCACACTTGGAATCAATTCCAGACCTTTTACCTTTTTAATAGTTAATGAAATAAGGAGGGAACTGCTCCCACCTGGCTACGGATCTGCTTGTCAGTCAAATGTCCAAATACATTTGAGCCCCTGAAAATAGGGGGACCATGTATCAAAATGTCTGTCAATCCTCATACGAGCTCAGTACTAGTGTATTTTTTGTTAATGCTGGAAAGAATTAATAATACCACTGTCGTTTTGAAAGTTGCCAGAATAAGATAACCAGACACCATAAACCCTTTACAATAAATAAAGTAAGTTTTTGCAAAAGAATTATTTTAAATGGAATGTTTTATAGTTCGTACTATTCCAAAGCACTTTAGGACCACCGTAAAGTCAAGTTTATTATGGTATATCTGGTGACTTCATTTAATTATATATTACAATTGCCTATATGCATTTCATTTTTTACAACTTAAGCACAGACAAGTTAAACAATTCATTTAAGGTCACACAACAAGTCAGATGTAGAGACAGAAATGAGAAGCGTGTGGTCTGCATATCTCATTACTTTTCACTCAAGTCTGAATAGTCATACAGTGGAGCTGAACCTGAAACCACATTTAATGTTATGCTAAAGAAAATTGTCAAAATCTCATATTTACTGTATTTAGTTTTTCATTGAAGCAGCGGAATATATTTCCTAGCATGATTAACTAAAGATTTTGATTTTTTATATGCAATATTTTGAGCATCTTTAGAAAAGCAGTTTGTGGTCTGGCATCTGAAGAAATAGACTGATCAATACCGTTTTGATTTTTCAGGGATTTATAAATCACAAAAGGCCACTTTCAAGACTAGGTATACTGATAAACCCTGCCAACACAAATGGAGGTTTCTGTAAGAACAAATTGGACACATAGCTACTATTCTGTACATTTCTGTACATACTCTGCATAAAAAGTATTACTGTTTATTATTTTTTTCTTTAAAATATACAGTAGTTTGTTAATTCATTGCTTCATCTATGTAGACAATTATACAAGTTATATAAAATTTGCAAATTATATTCCAGGTATGCAGGAGAAAAATCATTGTACCTATATTGACATTCAGGAGCATATTGCATTGCATATTATGCATTTCTCATTCTTAGTTTCGACCCTTAGAGTGTTCGAGAGAGGGATGACGTATTGATAGAAAATGTAGTTTTTCATTTTACAAGTGGATTTTGTGCTTTTGAACAGTCAAAATGAATTGAGAGGGTCTCCTGTTCCACGCAAATGTTTCCGCCAGGCATGTGTACCTTTAACCGTCTATAATCATCTCATTCACTAAGTCACCTATTTATTGTTGTTTAGTGCAATTTATTAAGTCCAATTCTAAAGTCTACCTTTTCCTTGTGAGCATTGTACTAGTTTAAATATTTATTCAAGGCGAGCGCTTTTATGCTTAGTTAACTTGGGTTAAAAATGGTAAGATCTGTTCATCTCAAACTGCAAACAAAATGCACATGTGGTTCTGGATTAGTTATTCTCATCCTAGTGCTGGAGACAATCCACCTAAATTCATGTGCCTTCCACATACCATATAACCTATTTTAATTATCAGTCATCTTCATTTAAGAAAATACATCTCTGTAGTTACTGGGATAAAGCCATGCTAACGTGAAGAATACTTCAAATGAAAAGTGCATTTGTATCTGTTATTTGCTTAATGGTCTGATAAGGCCTTCTCAAGCCTCGCTGATTATGCTAAGTGTAGAAAGATGTTTTGGTTTGAGCTATCTAGCCACACAACATAACAGCAAAGTGTATATATCTCCCATATGACTGAGCAAGGCCATGTTTTGGCTTTCTTTGGTTTATCATTACCTCAGTATTGAAACAAAGAGAAATAAAAGAAATTGTTTTAGATACTGCATATCAAGTGTGATAAACAAACTTATGTGTTTATCATTTAGCCAAGTTAAATATTCAAATCAGCACGACGGTGTTCACAAACACTTTGTAATCAGTAAATGCTTGCCTTTATTTACTGCACAATTTAACCCACGAGGAAGTTGTACCGTGTTAGCCATTATGAATGTAGAGAAAAGCCAAGCAAAATGACACCTTTTATTGGCTAACTAAAAAAATTACAATATGCAAGCTTTCGAGGCAACTCAGGCCCTTTCTTGCTTGGCTTTTCTCTACCCACGAGGAAGAAATAAGTAAGAGTGAACACTAACACACAAATGACCCACATGAACAAAACATTGCCTATAATGGTTTGGATAGAACACATTGCCTTGACAGGGCAGACTGTCCATACCCATACTCTGAGAAATGTCATCAAGCACTCCTTTTCTCACCTCCCACCTCTCTCTCACTTTCTGCTGTGTTCATGTTTCTCGGGGCTCACTTGGCATTTCTGGCACAAAGTGGCTTTCATACTTATATGACCAAGAACAGGACTCTCTTCTAGGTTCAGGGCCATTCTATTTTTCCTCGTATAAGGACACTAGACTAGATATCCATGTAGAGGCTCCCTGCTGTCCCTGGACTCTCAGTCCTTTAGCAGCCCTCAAAAGGTTGAGTCTCTCAAGCAGCCTCCATGGCACCAACTCTGTTACAAGGACAACACATTCCATACATATTTAAGATCAGGTATGATTTAGTGGCTAGAACATATTGCCAACCTTCCCCTCACACAATTCTTTTATACATTAGGAAATATTACATTTCTCCAGACAGATTGTAGTCCTCCTTAGTACGGTGTATGACCTAATATGGGGAGTTTGACAAAATATATATAATTGTAATTATTGGATAGAAAATCCTTGAGATTACAGGACTGTGAAGAATAAAGTGAGTAATGTTAAGGCAGATTAATGAATAAATATATGCTTAAAAGCTGTGACACAAGACAGAATTATGTCTCAGAGCAACCAGGTCAATGTTATAGAATTTCAATTATTTAGTAAAAAAATGTCTGAAATGTTGATGTTGTTAAGGTTGCGCTGAATTGCCCACACAGAGAGAAGAACACAGAAGTTTCACGGTAGCATTTAGTAATCAGTATATTCTTCCTGCACATCACAAATGATTTTAACTTAGCCATAAGAACCCCATTTCAAACTCAACAAAAACTTTACTTGTAATGGTATACTTTCTGCTTTGGAAATGTTCCTTTCATGTTGTTCAACTCGAATTTAATTCCATTCTGTTCTTTAGATTTGTTTGTATATGATATGCATTTTTACCACCAGACCAAGGTACCTTCACCTGTAATCATAATCTGCCATTCTAACTTAAGACAATACACTCCAAGAAACGTTAAAAGAAGCCTCTAATGTTGCTAGTTGCTTTCTTACATCTCATTTTTCCACATGTGTACCCCAGGTTTATAACTTGTGGTATATTTACATCTATTTTGTCACCGATTTCCCTTATGAATCTGAAATTGCACTGCTGTACAAAATAACAGATACTATAAATAAACTAGAGTTTTATATTGCTGTTTTACAAAGGCTGAAAATGTTACAAATAATGGAGCTATATACGAAGAGTGGGAAATCATGAAAAATATTACTTATGTAGTTTTCCGTACTGCTTGAAATGAAAAATAGCTTCAGCATTACATGTTGTAAGTTAATGATGGCGTTTCAAACAGTGGGAATCTTGTAATGCAAAACAAAAGATAAGATCAAACGTTTCCAGTTAGTCTATCAGCAGATAAGGAGTTACCCAATCGCTTTATGACTCTACAATGGCAGGAGTGGTTTTATGGACTGATTTATGAGACAGGCACTGCATCTCTAAGAATAAATTGGAATAATGTGCCACCAAATGATCAAAGGTTTGAATGTGCACTTCTTTAATAGAATGTCTTTAGCGAGACACCAATTCAATCAGAGTTTGTTACTTGAGCATGGCGAATCAAACATTTTAACGTTTTCTCACAAACTATCTTATTATATAATAATAATTAACCACACATTGAAAAACATGTACATTTGTTTCATACACTAAACAAGAAAATGAATTTGCTCCAATTAAATGTATTGATTTATAAGAAAAAGAGAATACAGAAATTGTCATTTTTGCAAAAAAAAATATTACACGTTGTTGGTCAAGGTAAAAAAAATAACAAAGGTATGGAACAGAATAGAGGACATATTAACTCTAAAATACCTTGGTAATACAGTATATCTATGTAATGAGAAATTATTCTCATCGATGGCTGAATTTGAACGTTTGGATGTTTGTTTGTATACTTTTTAGAAGACTTGAACAATCTGATTTATACTGTATATACAGGATGGTCCAGATCTAATTATGCAGATCCAGATTGTCTGGATGACTTTGAATTATGCAGGGACGATTCCAGTTCGGCGCGAAGACGATTCTTCATGTAGTCAGTTTGCACACTTCTCGATGGTCCGGGATTTTTCAGGTGATTTTCTATGTAATAAACGTAATATCATTTTCAAAGTAAATTATCATGATTTCCGACGCCGCATACGAGTGGCAGCCTTTCCAGCAGCTCCCTATTTATCTATCTATCTATCTATCTATCTATCTATCTATCTATCTATCTATCTATCTATCTATCTAATAAGTTATCGCATAATGAAAATTGCATAATTAGATCTGGACCATCCTATACATCTTGTTCAGGGATAAATTTACATTACAGAGAAAAATACTTTTTTTTCTTCTGATAGATGTATATTTTTTTATATCTATGTGGTAAAATGCAAATTGAAAATAGATACATACCTTTTTTGGGTTCTTCTAACCTAGGAACCTTACTGGATGGTGAGCCAAAGTCTTCCTCAGACACAAATGGTAACCTCTTCATTCCAGCCCTACAAGAAAGACAAAGCACGTAGTGATTATTCTCTGGTATACAGTACACTGGATTTTGTGTAATTTGCAAAGTCAAGGACATTGATAAACAAAATTTGTATGGATTAAGAGCTAAAAGGGCTTTTTAGAGAGGCAGGGAGGATGAATACTATTTATATTTTGTAGTATTAAATATACAAATGCTTGTTAAATTAAACTAATACTACTAATAATAATAGTAATAAAACTCACCCTTCCTCCATTTCTTCAGAAACAAAAGTCTGAAAATAGAAAAGTGAATGTATGAAAATTGACATTTAAACAGAAATGAATCTTCAGATATTTAGTCATTTCTGGGACAGCACTCTTACATTAGACATATGCAGAAAGTGTTAACTGTAACAGACTATTGCTAACTAAGCTTCTTGGCTTTTACAATTTATACAACATGAAAAGAACATTAACCTGTAAGCCATAAACTTTCAAAAGCAAACTTTTATCAAGATTTTAAGAAGAAATCCCATTGTATTCTTAGCAGAGAAAATATATTTTTCCAGGCTACTATTGCATTATCTAGGATGAAAACTCAATTTAGGGCTATAATTTAGTGCTATTAGATTAACAGATAAGTATTTTAAACACTTATAACATTAATAAGAGATAATGTCCCATTGCCTGCCAAATCATCGAACAATCTATGAAAAATGTTATTATTAAAATTTAAATGATTATACAAAACTATTAAAAGATTTTGCATAGTTTAAACTTTAAATTATGTGCCAGTCTGCTGTGTGCAATTACATAAAATAATGTAATAATATTGTTCAACTGGATGTGGAGATGAGTAGAAATCTACTTATCAATAGGTGTATGTCTGTAGTACTCACATGCCGTGGGAAGTTTGTGAAGTGAAGATCAGGAATAAAAAGAACAGGCTGAGTCTCCAAGTCACTCATTGGCTTAAAAACTGTGATGTCAGTCCTTTTTGTTATAATGGGCATTTTTACATCTGAAACTGGAGAAAGAAAGACAAACAGCTTAGCATGAGGTTCTCTGAAATATTTGTATTTGTATAGACTTCAAAATAGAAATGCTCTCTGAACTACAGTTCATTTTGGACAACATAAAAAACAACCATTTGGAGACAATATTAGTTATCAGTAGATACTGCCGCACAATTTTCTTCCCTTCTAACATTTAATAATATAAGTAATAGTTTAAGAATAAGCAGCAGAATCAGTTTCACTTGATTGGTGTCACTGACGCATGGCAGAAACTTTGTCAGACATTCATGCATGACATTTGTTTAAAATGATGGTACTGAAGTATTATATTGCTCGTCTGGAACTTCTTAGCATTTCTCTTCATGTGCAGTAAATGATTTCTGTTTCTCCACAGTGTAAACAGCAATTAGAAGCAGTTCAAGTGCATCATAGGAAGCCTGCCGAGGATGGGAGGCATTTGCCCCACCTAAAGTCAGTACTACCGTGCTCTGCAAATATTTAGACAAATCAGATGTAGATGAACCTGCACCTTTGTCTGCTGGAATACACGACTGTTTACTCACATGTACTGATCGGAGAAGAGAGGTCAGGGCACTTTCCCTTTCTCTTAGACTGTTTCCTCTCCTCATCTCTTATCTTGCGCTCAGCTCCCTTGTCACAAAAAACTTTGATCTGGCAGTATGCTCTGTGGATGGGCTTATTGCTTCGGTTATTGTAGCTGTAGGTGTCAATTTGGAGGTTGAGAGGTAGTCCTTTCACTCCTTTTTGAGAGGAGAAATCAGTGCTCAAGCAATTCACAGAAACAAATATCTGCAATCACAAAGAAAAAGTGAAAGTCAGTATTTTATTTATATACAATTCTGATTATAAAAGGTGTTGTGGAATGAAATAGCATGAGAAAGATCAAGTGACAGTTAATGCAGATTCAAATGTGATTCTCTTGGACTGTAGTCAGCATCCAGTTATTACAATAATATCATTTGTGTCATTTAAATACATGGGCTTTAGTGGCCAAATAATGAGATACATATAACATTAATAATGAGTTCAAAAAGATAACATGCACAAGATATTACATTAAGTTGAATTCAATTTTTAGCTAACATTTACATACCAGTGCTGCATTAAGTAAAACGTTTATCTTTGAGACGCTTTCCCTAATGCAACAATTTCCAGCTGAACGCTTCCCTGTTTTTACTTGGTGGACATCAGTAAAGAAATTATTAACCTCCAGTATCTCCGGTATTTAGTTTCTGGCACATACATTGTTGTGAGACTCATGGAGATATACAGTAGATGTCACTTTTACATGATTAGAAAATGCTCACTGAGAAATAAAAGTTACATTTTATTTCTTATTTTGTAAATTGGACATTTTTATATTGATATATCCCATTTTCCAAATCTGTTTTAATCAACTATAAAGGTAAAGGTGCACCTCAACTTTACGTAAATGTTTTACAGGCCGGTTTAGCCAGCTTAGACTCTACAAATCAAAGCTTCGAGGAAGACATCCCTTTCAAATTAACAGATTAACAATCTGAGGAACAAACATTTTAGTATTTTGCCAAAAGCACACAAACTCAAACCTTGCAGCGTTTATGAATTTTAACTAGCCTAAAATTATACAATAGAAATTTTGATCATAATTATTTTCCCTACATTTTTGTTTTCTTTTTCATTTGAAACAAAAGCTGTGATAGAAGTAGCTCTGGAAATCAAAATGAACTTATGAACACTAGGGGTCACTATGAACAAGCAAAAGAATGCCTTCTAAAAATCTAGTGCATGAGAAGCCTGAGGGTAAAAAATTAATGAATTTTATGTAACAAAGTGGGTCAATGGCATTGCTACTTAAACTATTATAAAGCAGTGCCCCTTTAAGCAGTAGGAAGTTCCATGATTATTTATTGCAGATGGTAATTTTGTCCAAACACATTCATAGAATGCCTCAAAGTTAGGAAACCCAGGTTCGCTTCCCGGGTCCTCCCTGCGTGGAGTTTGCTTGTTCTCCCCGTGTCTGCGTGGGTTTCCTCCGGGTGCTCCGGTTTCCTCCCACAGTCCAAAGACATGCAGGTTAGTTAGGTGCATTGGCGATTCTAAATTGTCCCTAGTGTGTGCTTGGTGTGTGTGTGCGTGTGCCCTGCGGTGGGCTGGCACCCTACCTGGGGTTTGTTTCCTGCCTTGTGCCATGTGTTGGCTAGGATTGGCTCCAGCAGACCCACGTGACCCTATAGTTAGGATATGGCAGGTTGGATAATGGATGGATGGATATTCATAGTAAAATTGTTAAGCATTTGTAAATTTAAAAGTCAGGCAGGTTAAGTTACTTACTTAGGATTACATTGGAAGCTGGTTTTGAGATTGACCACCTAGGCCTCACTAGCAGAAATGATGCATTTTTAAGACTTGATCAAATAGAACAAACTGGAATTAGTCTCATCCATCCTATTATTTCCTTCCTTTGGATAGTTTTTGGAAGCGAAATTAAGCAGAGCGCACTTCCCATTAAAATTCCAACCAGTGCTGCTTTTGTCATTTTTTCTGGTATTGACAAAGTGCCATATGCAGACAGGTAGTGTAAGCTTTAATGGTGCTTGTTAAACTAATGCAACACAGGGGTCACAGAATTTACTGATCTAATTTTCTTCTGTTGTCAAGGAAGATCATCTAACACTGACACAAAAGACCCAAGCATGACTACATGCTGCTTCTGACCTTTGGTGGCCAGAAGTGTATTAGGACCTGGGGTGTCCTAATCATTAGAGGTTACAGGGCTTTAGTGGCATCCTAGCATAAGACTAACTTGCAAGGACTGGATGGAGCAGAAAGAAGAACTAAGGATATCTCTTTGTAAGCTGGGAGACTTCATATATTCATTTTTCACAGTTTGTGCACATGTAGTAGGTGACACTGGCACCCCTGGCACAGCCTGCTTAACTCAAAAAGAAAATCTGAGCCCACCTCTAGTTTTCAAAAAGACACGAGGATTTCCTTTTCAATTTGTACCCTAAGGCCTAAACCTTTAATTATAAACTGGTAGTACTTATCTGTTTTGGGGATGTAAGCAATTATAGAACTTAATCTTTTTATTTTTTTATTTGCAGTTGTTGTTCATTAGTAAATTTAAATGCTTTTATCTGCAAATGTACTACTCTGAACTGAAGTTCTTATATATAAACATCTACGTGTGAAAGTGTGTGTGTCTGTCTGGCCCGGAGGTGAGAGGTGGAGTCGGGGTAAGCGCTCCACCTCTGAGGAAACAGAAAACTGGCATAGCCACTAATAACACAAGCGGGGCCAGCACGTCAGCAAAACGAAACCACAGAAGAAAGACAAAGTCGCTTAGCCGCTAACATTGGCAAAACGGTATCCCTTTTACTTTTTCTCCTGCCGCTAATACACAAGCGAAGCGAGCACGTTGGCAAAATGACTCCTCCTAGGAGAGAGATGCCCAGAGTAATTCCTTTCAATTACCAGAAATCTCTACATTTAAATTTTTTCTGACGATTTCAATAGTTTCTAGGACCCAAGGGCTTTTACAGCATAGGCTTACACAGCTAGTTATACTGTCTATAACTAACTACCCGTTTAACGTCCTTCTAAATATAACTGTTAGCACATGTGTGACTGCCCTTGCACATATTTATATGTTATTATGAATTGCAAGCTGTTTCAGATAAAATAAGTGAAGGCAATTTATTTACAGTGAAATAAGCACTTTTACATATGGTGACATAACTTAGGAGCTCGGAATACTGAGACAAATCCCAACCCCTGGGCTATGTGGCTCTCTTGTAGGCAGGAAGCCTCAAAGTTAATGCAATGGCTTAACTCTGGGCAGTGTTCAGCTTCACTTTAGTTCCATTTATTCAAGGACGCACCCTTCAAAGTTTGTTGAGACGCAGACAGATTTGATTACAGTGGTTCATTTTGTTGCACTGTGTTATTGCACATCCCACAGTGAGCAAGTGCCACATGTCACTTTTGATAAAAAGAAACATTGTTTGTGTAGGACCCTGTGGGGACTGAGTCATGCAGGGCATGTAGGAACAAGAAAAAGAAAGCAAGAACAGGTGATTCCAGTAACATAGTTTATAGATCCCTAAAGTATGGCGATAGGAAGGTTTATGAGCTTAAGATATCGAGAGCTGGTTGGAAGGAATCCTTTAATCTTTCTCTTTTTAAAGATCCCGTAATGTTGTGAGACCCACTGAATGTTCTGACAATCTTAAGTTTACTCTGAAAATGTACTGGAAGTTGATTTTGAAAAATCACAATGTATGAAGTGCCAGAAAATAATGTGCTTGCCCATTCATCCATTTTAAAATCCACTTAATCGATGTCAGATTGTCAGCAGTACTGATGGAAAAACAACTCTGGGCAGACATTATTCAACTGTATTTGTATTAATTAGTTATCTATATATATAAAAGTCAATGTGTGTATATGTATGTTCCAGCATCACTTAAGAACGGCCCGAGTGATTTTCATGAAACTTGGTACACATGTTCCTCATCGGTCGACTAAAAATACTGTAGGGTGAAATCAGCCCTAACCCACCCCCTTCTGAGTAGGGTGGGGGGTAATCTTGCGGTCTTGTATGCATGTTATCATAAAGTTGACACTCGGAACGACCACCAGAGGGCGAACTGGAGGTGACTGCCAGCATTCCTTATGTTTGAGTTCCACTGCGCCCCTGTTGCTTTTGAAATTAAATAGAGCTGACTGGTTCTGAGCGTCAACTAGATGATAACATACATACATACATACAAGACCGCAACACAAACACATTAGTGAGTCTTCATTGTTTGTTAATTTATTTTTATTTTTAAAGTGTTTTTTATATTTATTTTTCTCAAGCAATTAAAAAAAAACACTTTATTTTCCTCCCGGGCAACGCTGGGTATTTCAGCTAGTATACTCTAAAATACAGTTCTCTGCTGCGTCTACGTTGCTGGGCATGAATTTTATCCTACGAACTGTCTGTACTGAGACTGCACATTGTTTGTCTGTGTGGGTTCTTTATCTAAGTTCTCCAGTTTTCCTCCCAAACAAACAACATGTTAGGTTTACTGGGCAGCTGAATTGGTCTGATCTGAGTAAGTGGCTGCCAGCTTCTCTTGTAATAGCATGGCACCCTGTCCATGTCTGTATTATGCGTGGCTGGCAGGTCCATCTTTAATAACATTTTTTAATTCGGGACATTTTGGCTGGTCTTATTTTTCTTGACCAGGAAAAGCTGCACTACATGGAAAATTACAGTAAAGCATCGTCGGCTAAAGTGAATTGGAACAAAAGTAGTGCATGCTTGTAGTCCTCCTCGACCTGCAGTGGACAACTGGAGGCTTCCTGTACCTGGGAGTCCATCTACCAGCTCGGCTTGCCAAGTGGAAGTGGATACTCCCTCAGTTATCCTATAGAGGACGGATGCTGGTCATTAATAACCTGGTGACCTCCAGCCTGTGGCATGTATTTGCAACCTCCACTTTTGCTTGTTCAGCAGATACAGAAGGCGATCATAGATTTTTTTGGACTAAAATAAGATCCAATAGCTTAAGTAAAGGGATTACTGTATGGTCTTGTTTTCTACTAAAGGATGGTTCATGCCTTGTAACCAGTGCTCCCTGGGACACTGCAATGAAACAACAGGTGTTGAGAAATGGTGAATGTATGGCACAAACACAACATGTATTGTATGATATGTATGATATGATAGCCCATCTGTCGAAGGGCATGTTCATGTCACAAGCTACTTAGGAGTGCAGGGCACCGAGCCGAATCCCTCTAGAGCAGTGATTCCCAACGTGGGGAAATTTGATTTTTTTATGAGGGAAATTCAAGAATTTAGGTGCGTTAAACAATTTATAAAATGAAAAAACAGAAATTCACTGTTAAAAGTGATAGAATAATAAACAAATAATTTATATTTTTTTACAGAGACATTTATATATTTATATAAACATAGAAGGGATGGTGAAATTTATGATTTCACAACCGGCTTGGGTTTTTCTACTTAGAAATCGTTTTTACCATTACAAAATTATGAATTGTAACAATGATTATAAAATTTTGCAATATAACAAAAATATGAAATGTTCAAAATATTACAGAAAAAGCTGTTATTAAAGTTATTTTATATTTATGAATATCACATCTCTTATTATATGTTTTCTTGGGATTAATAAAGTATCTATCTATCTATCTATCTATCTATCTATCTATCTATCAAGCTTTCTATCTATCTATCTATCTATCTATCTATCTATCTATCTATCTATCTATCTATCTATCTATCTATCTATCTATCTATCTATCTAGCTTTCTATCAAGCTTTCTATCTATCTATCTATCTATCTATCTATCTATCTATCAAAACTGCATTTGCTGTATTTTCCTATTACTTCATGTTATATTTTTTGTAACAATTTCTTAGTGATTTCCTTGTCAGTACTTCAACTATCCTTTCCCTCTTTTGTTTCCATGTTCTTTGGAAGCTTGTTTAGACCAAATGAATGACATTATGGGCTTCCTCCATGTGAGTAGGAGTTCACTTTTTGAATAGGTAATAATAAGAATATACCAGTGGGGGACATCATGATTTTAGAGAGGCCTAGGTGGGCCAAATAAAGGTTGGGAACGACTGCTCTAGAGCAAGCAATGGGCAATAGCATACCACTAGGGGCTGTAATACAATTGTTCTTTGTGTGACTAGGTCTTTAGAAGTGCAATCACCCATATCTTTAATAAAAAATATATATTAATATATAGAAACAGGAATTGCCATATCTTCAAAAAACAAACACAGAGCATTTCAAGCTGTTCTGGGTGGGCAGGTGATCGAGTCAGCTTTCCGTTTAGGCAGCAGGGGACAGTATAGGATATCTCCTGCTTGTTTGGCAGTGCTTCTGTTCATCACTCTCATCCTCTGTGTGTACAATAAAGGCTCTTGTATTTCTGTATTGTGGTCTCTTGCCTTTTATGGTACCTTTACACTGGGTTATTATTTTGAGGTCTATTGTACTGTAGTTGTAAAGCTATTATGGAAAAGCCCTATATGCACACAGGTCATTTCACAAACAAAATTAAAAATATACAATTGATGTGATCACTGCTTGATTAGTCTAAAGAAAAGCCCCTCTTTTCCACTTCAAATAACATTATTAGCTTGACTGGAATTTATGAAGTAGCAAAAATTAAGTTGTTCCATACTTTTTTACTTATTATCAGTTTAATGTTTGCTGTTGAAGATTACTGCAACCAAAAACTGTGTGATTTATCTCAGTATATAAACCAGCATAACACAAATGTCAGTTTCTCTTTCTGCAGGTGCTTTGGCTGTGCAGTTGTTCTCATAGGGGCTTAAATATCCATTCTTCTCTTTGCAATGAAACAAAACAGGGCTGCATACTGAATTAACTGTCCCATGAAAAGCACCCGTGTGGAGAACTGTTGATTATGGGATCATGTGATCCACAGCTCACAACCTAATTCGGCAAATACACACCCCCACTCAGTCTCAAATGTCAAAGCTTCTGTTTACTGAAATGCTAAGACAATATATTTCCACTCGACTGCAAGTTGATTATCATCCCACTTTGGGGAGAAGTTCAGGCAAAGGTGAGTGCACCTAAGTGAATTAAGCAGAACCATGGGAAGGGTTATCATCTTGAGGAATCAGACCGTCTGTACCAAGGCTCAGTGTGGAAACCCAATCCAAGCACCTGTAGCCCACTGATGTCTTTCTCAGTGCTGACATTTGCCGCAAAATATCAGGAAAGATCTCTTCTAATTTTGCAATCTGCACCTGTTGGGTGAGATTCTTTTGCGTGCTGTCAAATCTAGTTTTCTGTCGCCAGTTCCTTGTTCTTGCGTAATAAAAGGATATTTTCAGGCATACGGGTTTTCAACAAAAGAGAAATGCTAATCTGAGGATTCAGATCCCCGCTGTCATACTCACACAGACAAAGTCCTTCTGCTAATTCTGCGGTACGCAGAGGGCACCTTGAACTGTTTTGACTAACCCTGGCATTGGCAAAGTAGGACTTTTTGCCTAGGGTTTGTCTCAGTGACACTTTGGCAGAGTATCTGTTTTCATGCATAATCCTCTTTAAAAAATAATAATAATTATAAGTGGTTTCTGCACTGCGGCCAAAAACACCTAAAGTGACTTTAAACAATATGCCTTTCAAAGAAAATACTTCAAACTTCCTCATCTTCGCACTTCAAATGGCTTCACCAGACAGTTGCGCCCATTAAGAGGAACACGAGCCGTTAGGACAAACTTGCGGGTGTTATTTTTGCATGATTGCAATCATTGTGTGCTGTTGGCAGAGATGACAGCAGTTTCTCATTCAACTCCACAAAAAGTGCTTCTGTGAGTTACAGTTCCTCTCAAGGCTTTGTTGATACTCTACAGCTTTTAAGCTTCTCTGAGCGTCACTAATTCAAGTAAGTGCACTACTACAGTTGATTTGATGTCACTATGAAAACTCCTAGACTGATGCCCACAACACCGTTTAACAAGCCTTGTTTCAGATTCCATCCACCCATTCATACAAATGCTATAAAACCCACTCAGTCCAGTCCTGAGTCATGGAGCACAGAGGTAGCCAGGAACTATCCCTGGATGAGGTTCCTGTTTCTTGTAGGGCACACTTAGGCGCACACACTCACACATGGAGGATAACTAATAGATTTCAGTTAAGCACATCAGCATGTTGTTGGGAATTTCCAAAAAAAATAAATACTGAGAGAACATACAAAGTCCACTCTGACAGTTACCAGGCCATACTTCAACTCCAGGAGCTGTGAGGCATCAATGCTAACCACCGTGCTACCATGCCACTTGTTCCATTTTCATTAAACAAATTAAAGTTCTTTAGGAGGTAATAGAAAGAAGTGAAAGTGACATTCTCTCTAGTTCACTTGAAAGACTGTGGTTCTTGTTCATGGAGGCCATAAGAGGCTACTCAGTATATCATATATTCATTACTTTTTCTACTTTGTATCACTTAACATTCAAAGTAGAAAACGAAATAAATTACAGCAAAACACTATTTATATGTTTTTTGTATCCATTAAGGCAAAATTTTAATTCATATAATCAAGCAGGTTATTTAATATATTATTAATATTACATTTAACATGAGTTGTACCCGTTGTAAAACGGCCTTCTGCCATCTACCTGATGTTAAACACTCTAGGTACGAACTATGGCAGATTCCTAATTCAATGAAATGAATATTTATTAAGTTTAATTAAGGTCATTTGCATGGTTTAAATAAAATAACAGTATTTATTGAAATCACAGGCTATCAATATATTACTGTAATTCATCTTTTATCAGACCTTATTAATCTATTTCAGGGTAATGGAGAATATAACAGATGATACAGTTGGATTTTACATTCGCTGATCAGTGACCATTTTACTAGATGCACTAAAAGTATTCACTAGATTGTAAGTCTCTCAGTTACCTTGAGAAGAGCCTGAGGTTATTGATGCTGGAACTCAAAAAGTGATGAACATGTGGTGGAGGGGGGCTAGCCCCAATAAACTCCCATCATTGCTACAAATGAATAGCTTATACCATCCAACTTCAAATTTAACTTGATTGGATAGGAATGTGATGACTGGGGAAGCCATTCTTGAATCATTTCAAGCCTTTCCTAAGTGGGGGGCCATTCTGTTGCAGGGACTATGCACACAACCCCACACCCACTCGCCAGGGTTCAAAATTAACAGAACAAACACGTCCTTGGGGTCATGGAGGAAAACTGGAGTAACCAGAGAGAAATCCACACAGACGTTAAGTAGCCACCTGATAAATTTAAATTTCAGAACCAGCTAAACATTGTACATACTAACTGGGCTGTGCCTAGTTATTATTTTTATAGTTCCACATTATAAACATTAACAAAGCTGTCTTATAACTTAAGTAGGTAATTCATGAAATATATAAAATACCCTTTAATAATATTACCTATACGGTATAACAAAAACAGTTACAAGCAGAAGCAGTATTCCAATTTGCATTAGAATTACATTATAATTGACTGTGAGATCAGCATGGCCACCTATGCAAATAATTAGGTTTGCATGTCCATACACTGAAAGCCGCTACTAGAGAGCTGTGCATTACAGTCCCCTTGAATAGGGAATAACTAGACAGAGTCCGGTTATGTTAACCACTACACGAAAAAAGACCTGATGAAGGATTTGTTATTCACGCAAACAACTGAGTGAAACTGATAGGGACCAAATGGATAATCTTTGAGAGGCTGACATGGCATCATTTCTTAGATTTCCTGCGACAGTAGTAGTGATGATTATTGCAAGAAGGGTCTCACACCCATTGGAAATAATCGGAAAGGCTCAGAGGAATAACACCAGAGGATGAGCAAAGAAACAGTACATGAAGTCATGGCGGTTTTTAATAAACATCCACCGTCTACAAATATTTGGTGCCCACTGTACTCTGTGGTTCACCAGGTAATTCTTCCAGGTCTTTGTACATACAGTAACAGTTTTAATTGTCATGTCTGCCTTTGACTGCTGAACATTTCCAGTTGCATGTGGATTGGTGTCTGACTATATCAGCCGTATTGCTGAGGATTTTTATCTCTATTTGAGAATCATCCTTCTATCTTAGAGCCAATGAATATATGAATTATAAACAGAGTGAACGTGGATAAATCTGAAATCACAATGTTCTTGAATATAACAATAGCTGATAGGATTTGTAGTACAACGATGTTAAGGAGAGCTTTTAGCCTTTGTGTTGTGGCAGAATTAAATTATGTGGCAGGCCTACTGTATATTTTTCCTCTTCCCATCAGGACAATGCCTGACAGTACACATCTGTCATCTCCCAAGAAAGCCTATAGAAGAGCAGCAACAGTTGTGATCAGAGAGTGAATATGTCTGCCAAGTACCAAAATGAGGCTGTCCGATACCTAATGATAGAGGAATCATGAGCCTAAGTCATGCATATCGTATGTCAGGAAAAGCTGCAAAAATAGGAATCTTGGGAAGTCTTTAGTACCAACTTAAGAAGGATAATAAAGGCAGTGAAGAGTTTCGGTGTAAAACTGTAGCTGTATATTAAATAACTAAAAATTCAAGAAAATGACAATGGCACCTGACTCTCAAGGGGACAGTCTTCAGGAGGAAGCAATGGACTGGCTTGACAATTCACACACATTTGTAAACTGCTTTGTAATGGTAACACCTGTGAAAGGCACTATATTGAATAAACAATAACCGAGTGCACATTGAAGCTGGTCATGACAAACCAGCAGTGAAGGCACAGTCCACATTTCTACATTCAGAGCCATTTGGATGTTGGGGTGGTTAGACACAGTCACAAATGTATTACAGTCAAAAATATCGTTCACGGCTATAAAATATAAGCCCAAAAATCATTATTTCAGTAAGGCTGTCATTTCCTCTGAAAGATGATAGAATTTGTAGGGTAACATGCCATCCACACACTGCAATGAAATGTTCTTACCTTTGCTTCATCGTTGATATCCCATGTGAAGGATATAGCGTTGTATGCAATCTCCTCAATGTTACTTATTGTGTTGAAGCTTTCTTTATAATCAGCTGTAAAGGTGAATAGGAGGCAAATGATATACTGAACAGAGGATATATAAAAGCAAATTTAAAATAGCTTGTAGTTATCATGTCCTTAGTCTTGGCATAATGAAATTTCTCTTTAGAATTAGAATATTGAAAATCACTTTCTTGTATGGCCAACACATGCTCATATTAGTTATTCACTTCCATATACTGTAATATTTATTCTATATTCTTAGGTGGTTGTCTTTTTCGTCGACATAAGCTTTCAGTTATATATGATGTTATACGATGTTATATGAAGTTATACATCAGTTTGTATAACTTGACTGTTTTGGACTGTTAGATAACTCTTGATGAATCTTCCTAACCACACTGGCCGTTTTTATCATAGATGTGTGTGACGCTTTAAGAATAAAACAAAATTTACATCAGTTGATGGATAACACTCACCTCAAGGATGCTACAGTGTTTGTAGTGATTTATGATAAACTCCAATAGAATGTGCAATATTAACAATATAAACCGTCATAGAGCAGGAGTTGTACTGTAACCACAAAAGAGTTAAGTAAGTAGCTGAAAATGTTTTGGGTGGGACCCTGCTGCCTTGTCTCCCTCCCTCTTTCTCAGGTTCAGAATAGTTCATGAAAAACCAGAAAAGCCAGTGACGCCAAATGTGACAGGTAGTTGAGCTGTGCCCTGTGGTTATAGATGAGGAATGGCACATTGCATGACAAGCTTTCTGGCTCTTAATAACAGGCTGAGGGCAAATAATACAAGAATTTGCATGTATGTCTGCCACAGGAGCCAAGAAACTAATCATGTTTAGTCATACCAGGAAAAAAGAAGAACAAAGTAAAAAAAAGTCATTACAAACTGAAAATAAGATCTTAAGATCCTTCATTATAAGACAGTGTGATCCACAAGGATGAATACTAAATAAATATTTATAATGAAACAGTACTGGACAATCCAATCGCCATTTTAATTCTTTATCTACTACGGATACTGAAGAACTGGGTGCATTCTCGAGATCATCAGTTACTATAAAAATCTTTTTCCACTGCTTTTGTGCATCGGTAATGTTGTTGGGTTAGTGCCACTTTAAATTCGCTAAAGTGGCGATACAAAATGGTGCACCATTGTGATCTTTTCTAAACAGGGGACAACTGAAGATGCCTCACGGTTACACACAACTCAATATTAGTGATTTAGCAAATGTCACACTTTCACTCAGGGGGCCATTTAAATGTGGCTGCCAGCTGAATGAAAGAGAACATGAATATGACAATCTTCTTATATAATACACTACCGTGGCAGTCCGTTTGTCTGTCCTAGTTTTTAAATCACCCGTAGCTCGCAAACCGTTTGAACTATTCACCTGAAATTTTGTACACATATACTACGTGACATCTACTATCCGATTTTGGGGTAATGATTGACCTCCAAGGTTATTCTTCTTTTTATTTTTATATTATTTTATTGTAGAATCAACTCTCGGCAGCGGCCAGCAGGGCGACCGTGCGGCGCATGTGTATGGGCGCCGTTCTCATCCCTATCATCTTCACCTTCACTTCCCCTACTCTCTACATATCTTAAATCATTCTCAAGTGCCAGCTTAAGTGAAAAATTAAAGAAAATGTACAAAGTAACTGCAACACAAGCACTGACTTAAGCAGTTTTAACGTGAAAAGATGCTGACGAAAGAAGAGAAGAAGCGGGCCTTTAAGGTGGAGAAAAGAAGAGCTGCTCAGGAAGCAGCAAGCACATCATCCTCTGAGCAAACGAATGCTAAACGTACAGAGAAAGAAAGAGGATGAGAACTAGGAATGTTCAAGTCAAGTGGATTTACTCCACGTTATCGTGCAGTGCGCCGTTACTGGTATAATATAAAACTTTAGTAAACACTGAGTGTGGAATGGTAGCTCAGTGCTGTCATCCTCCACTTCCAAATACTTGAGATCAAATCCCAGGTTGGTGACTTTCTGTACAGAGTTTGCAAATTCTCCCTCGTCTGTGTGGTCATTTCTGCTTTCCTACTACGTCCTAAACCCAAGCACGTTCCACTTACGGTGCCTCTGAATTGGTGTGGTATGAGTGAATGTGTGTGTTTGTTTTAGTGTATGGAGTGGTGGGTTGCTGACTCGTTGGGTTTAGAAATTGGGAGGGCGGAGTAAACATTATGTGTAAGCGCGATTGAATGCCACTACATGGAAAGCCACATGTAAAAGCAAGCTGAAAAACTAGTGATAAAATTATATACAGTAAAATATAACATCGTTTAATGTTAAAACCTGAAATAAAATTGTAGAGGTGCCATAAGAAGGCAGTTGCTATCAGAGGACCAAATAGGAGTAGACTTATTTTTAAATATCTGGAGCTGGTTTATATGCCTGTGTACCTTGGGTTTGGTGATAAGATGCAAATACTCTTAAATATTTGGTATGCAAAAAAAAGTAAATTCAACTAATCATCTAACATCTTCAAAAGAAAAAAAAAAAGAAAAGAAATCAGCCCAAATGTAACATGCTTGTACTGTGTGTTACAGACATTTTGCTGGGCACACTAGATCAGTAGGCAAGCTTAGTTTAAGCCTTGACATGAATGTAGTAAAGACAATTTATGCAATAAAGAGCATGTAGCCTTGCTATAAGAAAGGACCATAACTAGTGCATTTTGAAATACAATTTATTAATGCATTGGATTTTTTAAAGGGAAGTGCTACTTACCAATGTCAATACATCTCTGCTTTGCTGTATGTTGTCGAGAATGCCAGTATTTCCAATGTCTTAGTTGGTCTTCTCTGCATTTCTCTTCTCCAAATACAACCATAGCCACACTCTGTAAGATAGTAATTTATTGTTGCATTTGTTATGCTGATGATCCCGCTATCCACTTTCTGAAGTTGCTTTTCTCCTACATGGTTGCAGAGATCTGAAACCTTGGGGATCACAGCATCATCTAGTGAAATGCGGGAGTCAGGCTTAGACTCAAAATACACACTCTCAATTTACAGTCCATAATGAAGAAACAAAACATGCTTGAATCAAGAATATGTTGAGAAAATCTGTGTTGATGCTTGCAGAACTTGTGATCTGTTCATGAGCTTTTGGAGCTGTGAGGCAGCAGCACCAGCCTCAGTGTTACTGTACTGCTCTGTGGCGAGCCGCCTATTTATCTATCAGTCCAAGGCAGCAGTGTGTTATATATGTCACTCACTCACTCACTCACTCACTCATCCATCCATCTATCATCCAACCCGCTATATCCTAACTACAGGGTCACGGGGTCTGCTGGAGCCAATCCCAGCCAACACAGGGCGCAAGCGAGGAAACAAACCCCAGGCAGGGCGCCAGCCCACCGCAGACTCACTCATTTTTGGGCAATAAACATACAACAGATGTGTTCTGAGATGTGAGGGGAACCCAAATACTTAGGCCCAGGAAGAACAAACAAACAATACTAAGAAAGACACTTAAATGTGAATTAAATCTAGATACCTGTTGAACAATTTCCTCCATAATTATTAACCTTGCTATTTCTATTATTGATATTGTTTTGTCACTTCTCGTCTAGAAAGGACACTAGACGACATTGATAAAATCAACATTAGCTTGGCCATGATTCAAGTTCAAGGGTGACTCCTGGCTTTTACCTGATGCTACCTGGAATAGCTCGGGCTCCTAGCAAATCAATATTTCCGTTAGATGGATTGATGAGTATGAAAGCATATGATATAGTGAATGTCAAAAGAAAAATACTGAAAAGTTAGAGCAACAGATTTTTCATGAATTCAATCTTTAATTCTTTCTTTTCATTCTTTACTTGGTCTCAGACTTTATCTTACATTTATGGGTAACTTGGGGGATCTGACCTTTCCTAGACAGCATATGTAGTTTAGTTATTCCTTCTTATTCCGTGTTTCACTGGAAAGATCTTTCACAAACTTACATTTAAGTCAGTTGACTTAATTCATAATTGCCTATACTATTACTCTTCTGCTCATCTGTCACAAAAAATGATTTGTACAACTCAGACTTGCCTCTTTGAGATATTTCCTTGTTTGTAGTACAGTGCAGAGTCCTGTCTATGCATGAATACGTATGTGTACTGCTTTATCTTACACATCAATCTAAAGAACTTGGTGTACCCTCTTATGATGTTACTCATTGTAAAAGGCATAATATCATTCAAAACCGAATTGACTGAGTGGTCGATCACCCTATGCATTCCCCTTTCTTTTGTGAAAATAATCACAAAATAAACTACAGATTGTCACTTACTCGCACTTTGCTGATAGTGTGAAGCATGCCTTTGTTGTTTCCAGTTTCTTTTAGGGTGATGGGATAGAACTGCCCCTTGTTCAGATATGTCATAGTGCCATCACCAGGCTTCTGTCGAAGGGACTTGGAAGCTTCCAAGGTGTACTCAAAGGTACTGCTAAAGGAAAAAAGCACAATATTTAGCATTATAAATAATTCTTTCTGATTATATTCACAGGCAATAATTTACGGAATGAATTAATCTGACTATTCATATTTTTTCTTAACCCACATAAACAATACAGAGTAATGGGAGAAATAAATAGCTTCGGAGTCTTGTAACATTTACAGTGTGCTTAACTTAAATTGGGTATGTTTCTATTTGCTGCTTCCCAAGTTTTACACATGTTCTTATTATATTGAGCACACAAATGCAGACTGGCTTCGAGATGCAGTGCCTATTGTTTCAAGTATTTCATTCATCCATATAATGACTGACAGGGCTTCTCAGAATCTCTCCTGGTTTTGATTGGTGGAGATCTTTTAATGAGGCACACTAGACAAGAAATCCAATAATGCTGTAACCTTTTGTCTGCAAGACAGCATTATTTCTAACTATCCATCCACCCATCCATCCATTATCCAACCCGCTTTATCCTAACTACAGGGTCACGGGGGTCTGCTGGAGCCAATCCCAGCCAACACAGGGCGCAAGGCAGGAAACAAACCCTGGGCAGGGCGCCAACCCACCGCAGTATTTCTAACTATCTTGTTAATATCTTATTGACATATTTAAATCATGCAACGTTCCTGGCACAGGTGTAGAGGCCAATGAAAGAGGGATTAAACATATTTTGTTGCCAGAACTGGGCACACATTTAAGGATCATCTCCACATGAGACAGTGAATGTGTGAACTGGAATGACTAAACAAAATTAAGAAAAGTAAAACAAAATCTGCACACTCATTTTGAAAAGATAGTTAGAGGATTCAGACAAGAAAACAAGAGGGCTGATTAAACCAGGAGTTTAAAGTGTATCAACTGAAACATTTTGCAGTTGTGCTCTCAGCCCTCCAGAACTGAGCAGATCAGCAGTGACTTATATGGCAGGCTGGATGATTACTATTTATGTGGAGATCAACAAACTTTTAAATTGTGTCATGGTGTGAAGTTTGAATGTGACAGAAGATAACATTCATAAAGTAATTTGATCAATGCACCTTATGACCATAAACAAATACAAAAACGTACCACACGATTTTTATCAATTATAGGTTAAAAATCTGAAAGTGACAGTGCGCAAGATCTGTATTTGTTTCTTGGAATGGTATTCACTACAATAAATGTTGCACGATATGTAATGTATATACTGCAGAATTATTAATTGCATCATTTTAAATGTTCACAGTTATAGTACAAATATTAATTACCTAGTCATGCTGTCAAAGGGGTAATCCTCAGGAGCAATTGCTGGCATCCGCAATGGAATATCTCCAGGAAATGAAAACTAAGTAAGAGTAAAAAAAGAAAACATAAAAAATTCAACAATTTTTTAAGATTGTGCACAGGAAAAATCTAACACATAAAATAAGAAACCATTTGTATCCAGATTTCAAAGATTCTTATTATCCTGAGATAAAAATGCTATGTATTTCAGGTGGTATGGTGGTTGGTCTTCCACTTGACGGATCTTGTATCTTGAGTTCAAATCCTATACCTGGTCGTTATCTGTGGAGTTTACACGATTTCCTTGTCTCTGCATGGTTTGTCCTCTGGGTACTCTGGTTTGCCTCTTATATCATCAAACACATGCAGGTTACCTTAACTGATGATTACAAACGTATCCCTGCAGTTGTGTGCATATATGGGTCCTGTGATAGACTTATGCCCTGTCCAGAGCTGTGATCTTGTTCATATACAGTTTACTCTAGATCATGTTTGACAAGGTTTATACAGAAGTGAGAGGAATGAAGGTCAGTATGAAGTGTGTGCATTAGAGGGAGGTCAGTGGAATGGTGAGGACGCAGGGAGTAGAGTTGGTGAAGGTTGATGAGTTTAAATACTTGGGATCAACAGTACAGAGTAATGGAGATTGTAGAAGAGAGGTGAAAAAGTGAGTGCAGGCAGAGTGGAATGGGTGGAGAAGAGTGTCAGGAGTGGTTTGTGACTGACGGGTATCAGCAAGAGTGAAATGGGAAGGTCTACAGGACGGTAGGGAGACCAGCTATGTTATATGGGTTGGAGACAGTGGCACTGACCAGAAATCAGGAGACAGAGCTGGAGGTGGCAGAGTTAAAGATTCTAAGGTTTGCATTGAGTGTGATGAGGATGGATAGGATTAGAAATGAGGACATTAGAGGGTCGGCTCAGGTTGGAAGGTTGGGAGACAAAGTCAGAGAGGCGAGATTGCGTTGGTTTGGACATGTGCAGAGGAGAGATGCTGGGTATATTGGGAGAAGGATGCTAAGGATAGCGCTGCCAGGGAAGAAGAAAAGAGGAAGGCCTAAGTGGTGACAGAGGACATGCAGGTGATGGGTGTAACAGAACAAGATGTAGGACAGGAAGATATGGAACAAGATGATCCACTGTGGCAACCCCTAACGGGAGCAGCCGAAAGAAGACAAAGATTAGAAACAAGAGTAACATTGGCAGCTGGATTAAAATGCCCTTTTATGTGACACATAGGTCAGGAATAGATTTTGGCAGTACGGATACTTGCAGCTGTACAAGTTCATCGTACTATGAGAATCATTAAAATTAGCTAACGTAATCTTTACATTTCAGTGATTACAGGGCTTATGCAAAGCAACAGAGAACTTGAACTTGTTCAACTGAAAGGCAACAACAAGCCTTCTAAATGAGACATAGCATCTTCCATATTCTAGTACTATATCATTGAGGGTGGGTTTCTAAAACATTAAACAAGCAAAAAAGAATTTTAATAACCAAAACAAATCATGTCATATTGGAGTCGCTAGAAATTCTTTTATACCAAGTGGGTTACCAACTTGTCTTTGGTGATTACCAGTTGTTGAAAATTATAGAAATGGACTGAATGTTATACATAACAGGGTTTGGCGCTCTCTTTGAAATAAATGGTACAACTTTATTTGATTTATTTTATTAAAGCTGTTTAAAGTGTGAATAATGACTATCCGGCACATTTTTAACCTAGCTGCTATTTTACAGAGTAATAATGAAATCAGAGACAGCAGTGTGAGTGATTTATCTGATTAGTTACAACGGTTTTCAGTGAAAAGAAAAAAACAAACCAAACAGGAGCAGCTTGACAGACTTGTTCAGGCTATTGCACAAGCTTCAACAAGTATCATTAGCAAAGCAATCATTTCACAGCAAATTTAAACATAGATCATTTGATAAAAAATATAAACCAGAAATGCAGATTATTACTGGTATTCTAAAAGAGTTTATAAGGCATAAACATCGAGGTAAAATGTGTTTGCTTGTTTGTAATTATGTGTTATGTCAGTTCAAAATATTACATAGATATACTGTAACAAAAGAACAAAAGGCTTAACTCCTGACAATAACTCTTTTTTTTGGAACCTGTAATGGGCCTAATGGCGCAGTTGTAGTTAAATGAAATGTTGGTAGACATCTGAGTTTCCTTTTAAGCAAACGGTGTGCTGTTTTGGGTTCATTTACTTTTCCGATTTGCATCTATTCTGATCAGAACAACTACACCCTGTTTTCTGCTTCTTTACATCATGTCTTCCCGTGAACTCTAACTACTGGTAGTGTTGATTATACTGACTATATCATATAATAATCGGCATCATAAATTCTGTAGCGTAACCAACTGCCATTCTAATTTGCAACAGTCATCTTATAGGAGGTTAATGTATTGTACAAGAAATGCATAAAATCATATCTTATTTTATTGACATAAAATCATATTGGTATAAGGGTACAAGCCTGGATCAGGAGGTTATGAGCATCTTGTTTTTTAGGGCCAAATGACTGGTTTCGTAGAACTCACTTTATTAAATTTTTTTTGTTAAAGCTTTTTAAAGTGTGAATAATGACTATCCGGCACATTTGTAACCTAAAAGCTGAAGAAGGATTGGCAATGTTTTAAACAACAGTGGCTTAATTATTGGACCATTATTTTCTGTTTTGTTTAAGCTGCAGTAAAACTTTTGGGTACAGTGGGACGTTAAAAATGCTTCAGAGTCATCATTGTAGATTAAGGCTGAGGTAGTAAGTTTTTGGTTTTGTTTAGTTTTTCCTAAAATCAAACCCTCTTAAACCTATTGATATTACAGTCATTTCTAAATGGTTAAATACTAATTGCTGAAGAAAAATACCCACATATTTTCTAGGCCAAGTACTTTCTGTCATGTTCTTTAGGTGTCTCTACAGAAAAAACATAAATATCAGTTGTGCACATCCTGAATAAAATAATTTAAAAAAAAGTTTCAGGTTCATAGTTCAATGAAAGTTTCAGGTGGAATGAAAAGAAAACTACAAAAGAGCGGTCAATATATGCTGTTATCTTTTGTGGATCATGCAAAGTATTGCCTTCATGTTACTTCTTTTGCTAACTGTCCTCCATGAAGTAGCCCTCAGGTTTGAATACGTCATGAAAAATATTGTTTTCTTCCAAAACTGTTGTCATTAAATCAAAGCAGTTGGTTTACTAAGCAATTGCCTTATTAACATCACAATCAATCCATTTTCTCACAGTTGTAATCGTACACAGAGCCATTTACTAGAAAAAAACTTCAGTTTGTCCTCTTCTATTTTTATCCATCCTTTCAATGAATGAATCTATATACAGTACCTTCTTTATGAGTAGAAGGAAGAAAGTGCCAATCCTTGTAGAATCAGGACTAATGTACAGAATGCCAGTCCATGGCAGGCAGCATATCCTGAAGCTTACTAATATCAAGTCAGTTTGCCATTTAACCTAAAATGCATGTCACTATGATGTGACTGGAAACCTGTGTACCAGACGAACAGACAAAGAGAATGGGCTGGTAATAAAACCAGGCCCTGGGAACGGTTTGGTAGTAACACTAATCCCTACACCACCCTGTTAGAACATTATTAGAACAATCGAGACAAGAACTGGCCGTTCAGCCCAACAAAGCTCGCCAGTCCTATTCACTTATTTCTTCCAAAAAAGCATCAAGTCGAGTCTTGAAAGTCCCTAAAGCCTTAAAGTCTGTTTCCTCTTCAATACTTAAATCAGTCTAACCATAAAAGTGTTGAATCACATAGAAATAATGGCTTAGGCGTGTGACTACTGGAATTTGAATATTGCCATGAGTAGTCTGAAGGCTGTAAGAAATAGAAGGATCATGTTAACAAGTCGTCTTACCTCTGGAGTGCCATCTGTGAAAGTAGAGTCTGGAGTCCTGCGCTGGGAATTTGGTGGCTGGGTGCTGGGGCTGAATTGGTCTTGGTTAATTGCTCGATCGAAAACAACAATGCGGCTGTCAGGTTCAGTGCAGTGGACTACAGGGG
This sequence comes from Polypterus senegalus, assembly GCF_016835505.1. Lineage (NCBI taxonomy): Eukaryota > Metazoa > Chordata > Cladistia > Polypteriformes > Polypteridae > Polypterus > Polypterus senegalus. The sequence goes on along the minus strand of NC_053156.1, from coordinate 247,612,207 downwards.
GGATACCCACCATGAAGCCATGAGATGAAACTTCTGTCTTCACAGGGTAGCTGGGCACTGCAGCAATGGAAACTGTTACTGTAGTGTCGGGAGACTGGAAGTTGCCTCTTTTCTCTTGGGTAATCTGGTTTGCTGGTAGCACAAAATTAAGAGGAACCCCCTTCAGAACCTGAAATTTGCTGTCCGTGCTCAGAACTGGCTCAGAGACTGGTATCGTGCAGCTCCTTTAAAAAATAATGAGAAGAAAAATAAACACTGTTGGTTATATTCCGATGGACGCATGGAATGGTGAGCACAAAATATTCAATTATTCTTTCTTGCTAGTTGTAGAAAGAAATATATAAAATGAGAGATGATACAGTATCCAGATTTTTAATTAAATTCAGATAAATTTTACAGTTTTCCTTCTTAACAACTTTAAGAATACCTTTTACTGAGATCTGTGTCAGTTGTAATAATCTCTGGCTTTGATGGTGAGATTGTCCTCTTTTCTCTTGGGACCTAGAAAAGATCATTATAAAGTCATCTTTGTTACTGATGATTTTTCTCCAGTTGACCTCATGATGAATGATATGAGAAATGGGCAAAAAAAGTAAAAGGTAGAGCATCCAACTTGCTATTCTCACTCACAAATGTTATAACCTCTCTTATGTTATACTTAATTCCGAAAGTTTATTTCTGCACTTATCTCACATAATACAACCATGCAGTTGGCCAAATAAAGAAAGCTACCATTGCAGCAGAAGAAGTGCACATTAAGTGCGTGAGGACAGGTGGATGTGTGCAGTCCATCACATTAGAATGTAAGAGATTCAGTTCAGCGTCGTGTGCAAAGACCATAGTGCGATAAAGATATTCTTCGGTTATTATTCCATTAGCATGCTGCACTTTTTAAAGGACGTAACTCTGCTTTGTTTTGGGTGAGTGATAACTAAAACAAGTCGACAGTTGCAGGGACTTAAAGAAACCGTGTTTAGAAATGTTAGATTGAAACTAATGAAGATATTCTGATGGTAGGTTTTTCGAACTAATAGCAGATGTATTGAAACAGACCAAGAGTTCAAAGTTCAACAAAGCTGATCAGACAGGCTTCTTTAAGTTTAATGATGAATCAAATACTCAAGTGCATATAATGGAAAATTAAGGGGGCGTGCATTTATAAAGGATGCCAGGAAGTACTTCGTCACAAAAAAGCATTGTGGGAAACAAACTACAAAATCGCATAGATAAAGCGGAAACTTCCAAAGCTTTCTAAAAACATGAGTATCAGCATGAGATACTTGGACAAGTAATCAGACCAAACAAGTTCGATATACTCAATGGTCCCCTCTTGTTTATGAAAATGTTTATCTTTTCACAAATTGATTATTGCTTGTACTTGATTTTGCATGAAATGTTTAGCATAAATTAAAATATTATTCACTTTAAAAGACTGTATTCCATTATTTCATGCTTACTATTACCCCTTGCTTATATATACTAATTTAACTAAAGAACGATGTTGTTTTTAAAATAGTTCATAGTTACAACAAAATAAACTGGCCAGGCATATTTTATCCCATTTATATATATTTTACATTTGCTGGTTTGAATACAAACAGTGCAAGTTTTTCAGCTTTTCTTTGTACCTTGTAATAATCATAAAGCAACCCCAAGGCAGCTGCACTGTCTTCATCTCCATTAATACTCATCATCGCTTTGGTGGCAGCAGTCAGAGGATTTTCTAGGAAGGACTTCCAGGCTTCATCTTCACTTGTGTATGACCGTCTCTGGTTGTATGGCGTCTCATTCTGCAACACTAGGATGGCCCTTTTGCTGAAAATAAAATACAGGAGAACATATATATTTAAACTCCAATTTGTCAAAGCAGGAGAGTCTGTGATGTGATCCAAGTTATGATTCCATCTTGTTGAGGATAAACTTTTTAATGAAACTATCATAGAGCTGCCCAGCAAGAGGAAAAAAGGAAGGCCTAAGAGAAGGATTATGGATGTGGTGAGAAAGGACATGCAGGTGATGAGTGTAACAGAAGAAGATGGAGAGGGCAGGAAGATATGGAAGAAGATGATCCGCTGTGGCAACCTCTAACAGGAGCAGCTGAAAGAAGAAGAAGAAGAAGAAGAAAGAAGAAGAAGAAGAAGAAGAAGAAGAAGAAGAAAGAAGAAGAAGAAAGAAGAAGAAGATGGTTTTCGCTTCACTGCCACAATAGCAATATCCACAACACAGGTAATGCTGGTAGCTGTCAAAATGACAACATTGAAATTAATAAATCATCTCAGTCTGATAAACAGGAACATTCATAGTCATTAAATATTCTTCAACAAAGACACTCAATGCCCTGAAATATAGCAGTGTCTTATAATCTTAGTGTAAAACAAAACAACACAAATGTCTAACAGCTAAGCTAACAACAAGGAAAGAGCTCTTGAATCAACCATCCTAAAATATTTCAGTTCCCTCCTTGATATGGTTAAGTCCCAACTAGTAAATAATGGTATCAACTATGCCAGGCAGATGCCTACTTCCAATTTAAGTATAAATCGAAAACAATTTCCACGTTACAGCTGGTAAAATATAGAATGTTCATCACAGTTTAACAAATAAAGAAAACCGATTCTGAATCATCCTTGTTCTTGGTAGGGAAAACACATTGAAAAATTTATAATCGGAATTAAAAATGCCATTTTCCATACAGATGTGTACTTCCAACTTAAAAACTAATGTAAATGTAGCAGAAGTTGTGTACAAAAGTATCCATCCATCCATTTTCTGAATTTACTTTTGCCACTGCAAGAATGGCTGGTGTAGTATTTGTCATTTTTTTAGCACCGCTGCCTCATGGGACCAGCGTCCTGGGTTGTAGTCTGTGTGACGTTTTTTCACATTCTTCTTCAGTCTGCATGAGCTTTCCCCTAAATGCTAAAAGTCACTTCACTTTCACTCATCCACACACCTCCATGCTTTAACACTCAAGGCTTTGGGTGGTGGAAGGAAGCAGGTAGGACGAGACAAAGTGTACCCCTCAAAGACAATGGTCAGAAGGGGAAGTGGATATTGAACCATGGAGAGAGGTGCACTGACATTACACCACTCCGTCTCAATTGTATGCATACATTTGTTCTGTAAAAGGTGTATATATATATATATATATACAGTATATATGTGTGTATGTGTATAGAGTTACTTGTTCAGTAGTCTTGTTTTGAATCTGAAAGGTGTAACTTCTCCATTGGAGAGAACAATCAGTTACTGAAAGGTATAAATGTATGGCACTTGGCAAGAGGTGTTGGATAAGTCTGGGCAATAGCCTGGAATACCAGAAATACATTTCAGACTTGCGCAGTGTTTACAGCTTCCACATGCTAAATGCGTAAGAATTGGGGGATTTCCTGTAGTTTTATAGAGTCAGTCTCAGAACCTCTCTATGAGATTCTTCAGGAAATACACGTTTCAAAAGCCAGAACTGAGTTAGGCAGATTTAATAATTGATGGGCCTCTAGATTATTCTGGACTAGACATTTCGGAGGGTTCCCAGAATGCCCAGATGTTTCATTGAAAAACGCACTTCGGTGCAATTCACTCCATGGCATATCATTACGTTTAAACCCCCACCCACCAACACCCCGTTCACCAAGTCACCATAAGCCATAAAAAAGTGAGGAGGCATTTTGTTTATTCACGGAAAAATATTGAAGGGTTATGTCTGTGTTCTTAAATGGAAATGGAAAAAATAATACAAGATGTTTCCAAATAGACACAAATGACAACGACTTGGTTTTCCTTTATGGTGATTTGTTGAAACACTCTGTTTCTAGACTTCTTTAAATTATTTTTGGGGTAGTAATATTTTTGATCATTTTATTAGCAGACAACATTTTGGTTATGTATTTACACTAGTTTAATGTTAAAATATGCAACAATAGTTGTAAAGTGGTTTAGTTTTTAAAACCCTTTTAGTTTTGAAAAGTCCTTTCCAATCATTTGTAAATTGTTCTGTTATACTGTGATATTAAATATAGAGGGTACACATCAGATCGGATGTCCCACCTGCCTACGTGGGACGATTATATGAACCTTTCCCCCCCCCACCATTCTCACATCAGCTTTAAAAAACACATCCTGGGGGAGCGGACAGGAAAGAATTATTCATTTTGTCAAAGTTCAACTTAAACTACAAAAAAGATAACCTGAATCATATCTTATTATAATTTACAGATACTGGCCTTAACGAATGGCACCACTATGTTCAAAGGTGCCTGTGAAAGCTGATCGAAAGAAACTTACAGCAGATATCAGGTTCACTGGATATTCACACAGCCACAAATATACAGAAGAAAGACACAATGCAAAGCAGCACGTCTCAGTAATCGAAATACAGTATACGCCACTGGATTAATGCATTCCTAAGAAATACCACATTCCAAGGAGTTAAAAGCACCTGGACAAGTAACCTAAAACAAACAGAAAATATCAACATGAAATTGGGGATAATTATTATATTGAAACAAATAAATAAAGATAGATATTTTAATGCATAGTGTGCACTGAACACACATTCACCAACACAAAGCTAAAATGCATTCTTCTTAGTAAAAATGTCCTAATATGTTTGAAGCAGGGATGTGTTTTACCATTTAAATATGCTTCAAAATAAATTATTTGCATGAATATGATCTGAAGTATTAAGTACAGATCAGTGGTATTGGTGAGCAAAACAATTAGGGGTCAGATTGGGCAATAAATCGTAGTGCTGACTGACAGGTTAACTTCTTCATGTTTTTTAGGCTACGTGTTTGCCCTGAAGTGTATTTTAATCTATTCTCTTTCTTAAAAAAAAAAAAAAACAAAACGCTCTCTTAAGAAGATTTTTTGGAGCGGGTGGAGCGGAGAGGAAGTCCTAAGTGCTACTGCCTGAGCCCTGGGGACCCGAGTTTGATTCCTGTCCTCGCATCTGATACTCCCAGGATGGGCTTGGCTCACCACATCCCTGTAATGGACAGAGAGAGCAGATAAAGGAATGGACAGAAGGGTAGATCGAAAGAAACATAAATTAGAAAATGAAAACACTTAACAAGCCTTTCTATCTACTGTATATGTCTATCTATCTATCTATCTATCTATCTATCTATCTATCTATCTATCTATCTATATATCTATTATATACTGCCTTTCACATATCGTTCTATCTATCCATCTATCTATCTATTATATAGTGCCTTTCACATTATCTATCTATCTATCTATCTATTATATAGTGCCTTTCACATATGATCTATCTATCTATCTATCCATCTGTCTATCTATTATATAGTGCCTTTCACATATCTATCTATCTATCTATCTATCTATCTATCTATCTATCTATCTATCTATTATATAGTGCCTTTCACATTATCTATCTATCCATCTGTCTATCTATTATATAGTGCCTTTCACATTATCTATCTATCTATCTATCTATCTATTATATAGTGCCTTTCACATTATCTATCTATATATCTATTATATAGTGCCTTTTACATTATCTATCTATCTATCCATCTATCTATCTATTATATAGTACCTTTCACATTATCTATCTATCTATCTATCTATCTATCTATCTATTATATAGTGCCTTTCACATATGATCTATCTATCTATCTATCTATCTATTATATAGTGCCTTTCACATTATCTATCTATATATCTATTATATAGTGCCTTTTACATTATCTATCGATCTATCTATCTATCCATCTATCTATCTATTATATAGTGCCTTTCACATATGATCTATCTATCTATCTATTATATAGTGCCTTTCACTTATCTATCTATAATAAGATGCATTTCACATCAGTGTATCCTTTTTTTTCTAGAAGAGCCGTAACGCTCTGTTTCAAGTGTACGATGATTTCAGAACGTTATATTGTGGGGTTCTCATTGGAGCAGGAAGGTTCAGGAAATAAATGAAAGGATGTATAAGCACAGCGATAGTACTGTCAGGACAAGTTCTAACCCTGAAATGGAAAAAGCATCCCAGTATGAGTGAGTGTGTATATTGCGTGTGCTCAGTATGCCCAGCGATGGACTGGCACCTACCCTGGGCTGTTTCCCACCTTGTAGCCAATGCTATGTCATAAGGGGTAAAACAGAGGAATATTCAATATAAGAAAAATCTTTTTTTTCCTCTGATATGATTAAGTAGTGAATATACGGCTAAAATAAAAGCAAAAAACTATTAAGATGCCCTATTATGTCTCTTAAGTGTGTTGAAGCTGTGTTCATTTTGCAGTACTAATTTATTGAACACGGTACCATTTTTGTGTTCATAAAACTTACTTATTCTTTGAAATCATTTTTCTTTTGTCCATTGCTTCCTGAATCTCAATTATCGACTTGTCTTGATGTTTAGTTATGCAAGGCATCAAGCTTTTTGGGGCTCCCCTATTTCTGGTCTTCTATATACAAAGACCCCTCATTTTGGAGCATATTTTTTGCAGAAAATTACACCCTTATGATATAGAATAAGCCAATAGGTGTCTTCAGCAAAAATGAACAGAAGAACTTGAAGTTATGTATGCCGCATCATCTGACCCCAGGGGTTACCCTCTAATGGGAGACAAGAGGTCAAAGTTACTCTTTTTTTTATAAAACTTTAAAAATTAATATCTGTAATATTGTTTTATGCTACTTCAAGATTGCTGATCACAGGTACAATAAAATGTTTAATATTCATTTTTTAGCTTTCTAAGAGCCACTCCCAGAAGGTTAAAACAACAAATTTCAAACATAAGTAGGTCAATGATGACGACTATGATATTATTTTTAATTTTTGATCCTTCACTAGGCCTCTATGCACATCTGTCAGAGAGTGAAAAATGACAGATTTGCACTACAATTGAGAATATTTCAACATTTAAATTCAAGCCCACATTTGAATATTTAAAATATCTGACACAACTGTTTTGTTATGCATTTCCACCTCATGACGTAAATCATATTTCTAATGAACACCCCAAATCAGGGTTGTGTATGCTAATTCAGTCTCCAATTCTGCCTTCCCTACAGGCCAACCCTGTCGTTTCAAATGATTGATAAATAGTCCAGTGGGTTTTACAATGAAGTAAGAATGCGAATCAGTGACATGTGGCCTAGAAGTAGTCTGCAAAAACAGGAATGGCTCACATGAAAGAATAGGGGCCACTCCTTTTTTAAATGAATGAACAACAGTTGCTAAAAGATGCACTTAAATGAAAATAACACACATCAAGTGGTGGGTCGCCAGCTTTACATCAACAAAAATCACAGTGTCAGTGAAGAGCAGGTTTGTGTCCTGCAGCTATTTTGCTAGATTCTCGTTTGACAAAAGGAACTTGGAGAATCTACTGACCAGCCCTGTACCCGGGCACGCCTTGTGCCATTGGGAGAACTCCGGACTTAGAAAGAGCAGGTACAGCCAGACTTAAGACGACGAAGAATTCACCTGGAGGGGAACCTCGGAAGTTCTCCAAGTGTTTAATTCCTTGGTTTTCAGATTTCTTTCGTTTAACCCAGAATATTTAGTAAACCATCACCAGCCTGTTGTAGTTTATCTGGCTTTGTTTATGGTACGACAATTATGGAATGGCATAAGGACACCCAATAGCACAGCAAGTCAAAATGAAACAAGAAAGTGTTTCAAAGAAGTCTAATTGTTAAGCCTAAGCGTAATGTGTCACTACGTTCTTCCTAGAGCTACGGCATCAGGTACTAGTGCTGTTGCTTCCCAGTTTCACATTCATATTGGTTTTATATATTCTTTTTTAATTATTAGTACAGTAACTCTTAGCTTTTCTGTTACTAAATAATTTATTTTTTTCTCCAGCAGCACTTCGTCTGCCTTAGAGTTGAAATGCTATAACATATGATAGGCCTGTTTTATGATATTGAAAGCCTACTGAATGATCCCCTTTAGGATGTAGCTCACCTAAAACATATTCTAATTTGAGCTTTTAAATATATATATATATATATATATATATACTAGCCAACCCGCGGCGTACCATACGCCACATAATCGGGCCGGTTTTTTAATGATTTTTAAGCACAGGGAGAAAATTCGGTAATGTAATAAATCAGCAAGAAAAGCAACATTGTAACAATGCACGGAACGAACCAACACACAATCGTCCGTGACTGAAAACTGGCGGACCGCCATCGCTCATGTGCCCACCTCCAACTCGTCACTTGAGTCCTTGGCGTCTTTGCACAGTCCAGATGCACCTGTGACTCACGTAGACTTTCCATGTTCCTGCAGGAGCATCTAAGAAGACGCAGGTTTGTCGCGGATGCGAATAGCTGTATGTAGCGTGTAAAACAGTTTGCTATGGTGCACGCAGTCTTGTGTTGTAACCGAAAACTCGGTTTTTAAAGACTGCTTACTTCATTGTGTTTTAACCTCAGTTGTAAAGGATTGTTTTAAGGATCCCATGGGATACCCCTCGCAAACCGTTTCACACGCTGCATATGACGACTCACCTCCGCGAGAAACATGCCTCTATGAACAGTCAACGTGGCTCGGAGGTGCATGTGGCATCTACAACAGACGAATATAAATGACGCCGTTTTTTCTGTGTCGTGGCTCTGCGAGTTGTCGTCGTATCCAATGATCTTGGAGTTGGTGGGCGTGGCTCCTTCCTGTGTGCGCCATAGGTGTCTTACTTGTCGGCGGCTCAGTGAATCCACGCCCCTTCCAGCGTGCTTTCCATGGGTGTCTTGCCTTAGTGAATTATAGATATATATATATATATATATATATATATATATATATATATATATATATATCTGTTATGAAAGAAAATCTTGAGATGAGACTATTGCCAAGAGATTTTTTGAAGTCCCGCTCTCCTCTCAATCATTTACGGTTAATGGTCCATGCCCACACTCCTCTCACTTCTCATTCGTGCGAATGCTTTTGTCAGACACAGTTTCTGCACTTTCAGCTCTTATAATTTTTTAAGTTTTCCTCACTTTAAGTTCCCAGTAAAAGAAAACTTATTATGCCCAAATCTTATTGAAGAATTTCATCCTGAAGGGTTATCAACAGAAGAAATGAGTACATGGGCAATCCTAGCACCGAGCAACAATGAAGTCAAATGAATTAACGCGAAAATAGTCGATCGGTGACATGGCAATTACATGTAAAATTGTAACAGGCGACAAGAAAGGTAATGTATAGGGTGGTCCAAATCTAATTATGCAATTTTCATTACGCTACAACTTATTAAGTTTATTATATAGAAAATCACCCGAAAAATCCCGGACCATCGAGAAGTGTGCAAACTAACGACATGAAGAATCGTCTTTGCCCCGAACTGGAATTGTCCCCGCATAAATCAAAGTCATCCACATGATCTGGATCTGCATAATTAGATCTGAACCACCCTGTAGTACATCTTTTCTGCAGATAACATTAGACACCAAAGGAGATCTTGATATGCCATTTGTATTAAAATGTTTACAGTTTCCCATGAGAAAAGCTTTTGCAAAGACAATTAACAAATCACAGGGACAAACATTTGAAAAAGTCGGTTTATTTATTAGAGAGAAAGAAATGATATTCACTCACAGACAGCGATACGTTGTGTTGTCACAATGTCTATGTATACATATATATATATAGAGAGAGAGAGAGAGAGCTTTATGTTTTGTGTTTTTCATAGTACAATTTTAATTACTGTGGGCTCATAAGTAAAAGTGCCCTTAATAATAAAAAGTATAAAATATATAAAACTTTAAGATTATTGAAACGTGCCAGTGTGTAATTGAGAGAGCTCTTAACTCTACCTGAGCTGCATGTGTTGAGCTGTGAGGCCAGCAATGCTACCAGTAGATAATTGAGCTGTGCGTGCTTGTCTTAATAGTGTGATAATAACAGACTACTTCACGTTGCCTTACTAACAAAAGTACAAGTCAGGTTTTCGGCTAGAGTGTACCCAAGTACCTCCAAGACTGCTTTGATGAGTAATTTTGCCCTGTGGGATAAAAAAAGGTCACCAGAAATGTTGCAATTCAAGAAGGGATGGAATCCACGTTTGTAGCCACACCAGTTCTGCCATGCTTGCATCTGAATAGAATGTGTCAGATTACCATCTGAGGCAAAGGTCATTGTATACGTCAACGTAATTTCTGACCTTCATCACTCTTTTTCAGCAAATTAGCACATTCATTCAGGACTACTGCTGAAGATCTGAGTGTCTCTGTGAAAAAACAGCTTTGAATTATTGGAATGAAAGACCGTTAATCAATATGTGATATGCTTGACCACATTGCTGAAAGGGTATTCTGGAAAACTGGACAAGCAGGATAAGCAAGATTCTTCACTTTAGCCAGGGGCATCGTGCCTCCTTCCATTACAGTTCATAAGATTAGACACTAATGGTTAACCTTTTGTGATTTCCATGGAGCTGCACAGAGCTTTTTCTTCATCTATCATTACGAATGGGCAGTTGTTAAAAGATATTAACTGTACTTGAAATAAATATATAACCTACATTTGGATATCAAAAAATCAACTGGCTCAGATACCTGTAGGAAAGATAGTCAACACTGGAAGAGACTGAACAAAACGTGAATAGGTATAATTAGTTTGAATATGTTTCATATAATCCCATAATGAAACCTCTAAATAAAATACATAGAAATAAAACCTGTTTTAAAATTCATGTGTAATATCAATGAGAAATACAAAATCATTCCAGTTTATTAAAATATTTCTCTAGGGCATCATGCATAACAGAACATAATGTACCATAACATGCTCGGTGCTGCGTAATCTAACTCAGGGCTCAGCGGCCTATCCCAGCAGAAGGAGGTGCAGGGCCAGAGCCAGCATTGGACGGGGCACTGGTGCCCACGCCCACACACACACACACACACAAACTTTAAGGATGCCAATTAACCCTAACATGCACTTTTGATTTGGGTGGAAAATGAGAATACTTGGGCAGAACCTGCAATCTCCACATAAGCACATGCGCTTTAGTGACATTTCATGAAATATGTGACTGTCTGAACGTGTGACCAGCTGAACTGGTGAAGTCATTGAATGTAATAATCTGTAGCAAAACACTCTGCCAATGGTATTTAATAATGAATTCCTGTTGTTGTCCCATGAGGTAGGACACCAGTCAGGCCATATTCAGCATGAGCAGCACATTTAGAAATACGTATTGTATCTTGGACATGTTTCAAAAAGACAAATCTCTTTATTCTCAAGACAAAGCCAAATGAAGCTCCCAACATACCATACGCTGTACACATAACATGTCTTTAAGAAAATCTGAAGCAAATGTGCCACTCATATTAAAACTCAGAACTTTGTCCTAAAAGGCAGAATTAGAGTTTTAGCTTCAGTCACGACACACTTTGACATCCAAGTTTTGCTTCAAATCTTTTTTAACGTAAACTCTTTTATCTAAAACAAAAGAAACGGTGATTTTTTTTATTGTGGCGTCATGTAACGTTTGTTTAATGTGTTGCTTCAAACTACACGCATAGAGTCTTTTTTCCCGAAATCTCTCAAACTTTTGACTGCTCCAACATGACATTCACTTTTGTATTTAAAAGACTTTTCTTGGCATTTCTTCTCAATCTTCTTATTATCTCTAGTTATATCTTAAAATTATTTCTGCGGTTCTGTATTTTCAGCTGGAGTGTATCAGCTACACTGATAATGCATCGATGCTGAAATGTTGACATTGTCCTTCAAAAGCAGTGCTCAGTATAAAAGGCACTGTTATATAAAACGAGTAACGGCGCACTGCACGATACACTTGACTTGTACATTCCTAGTTTTCATCCTCTTTCTCTGTACGTTTAGCATTCGTTTGCTCAGAGGTTGATGCGCTTGCTGCTTCCTGAGGAGCTCTTCTTTTCTCCACCCTAGCGGCCCGCTTCTTCTCTTCTTTCGTCGGGCATCTTTTCACGTTAAAACTGATTAAGTCGGTGTTTGTGTTGCAATTACTTATTACATTTTCCTTAATTTTCCACTTAAGCTGACACTTAAGTCTTCAATCTGCCTAAAGAATGATTTAAGATATGAAGAGGTAGGAGAAGTGACAGTGAAGGTGGAAGGGATGAGAACGGCGCCCGTACACATGTGCCGCACGGCCGCCCTGCTGGCCACTGCAGAGAGTCGATTGTACAATAAAATAAAATAAAAATAAAAAGAGGAATAACCTTGGAGGTCAATCATCACCCCGAACGTGGATAGTAGACGTCACGTAGTACTTTAGTGACCAAGTTTCAGGTGAATACGTCAAACGGCTTGTGAGCTACAGGTGATTTAAGATCCTTGACAGACAAACGGACAGTCACGGTAGCGTATTACATAAGAAGATGACGGCTGATTGATTAATCTCATCCATTGATTATAAATGGTTCTTTTGGTGCTGTGGTGGTGCCATCCTTCCCACTGAGTATTTTCAAGAATTTCATTTGTGAACTGAAGGTTTGTTTCTTTTCTATTTTGTATTCTTTTATATACCATGTGTTTCTTTACAGTGAGGAATGCACCAAAGATTGATGATGTCTGATTTTTTTTCTTAAGGGAAAATTATAGGAAGTGTGACCGTGTAAAAAAATAAAATAAAATCAATTGATTTCATACATCATTTCATTTCATATCTCTGTATACGTCAAAACAACCTAGACAGTCGGCGGAAGCAGCAGCAGGACTGGAGAAACACAGTCATGGCATGAAAGTTATGGTTGTTTCCTGAACAGGCCGTTCTGTATGGCTGACAGCTGTTTTATGTAAACTTAAAGAACATCTCAATGCTGACGTTTGCAAAGAAAAAAAAAAGCCCTTGATGCATCCTAATTTCTAATGCGGCCAGCTCTTTAAATGCCAGGATGTCTATTGTAGTTTAAAGGTTTAACTTCCATTGTTTTGCCCTCCTTTCACTGATCTCCCCATCTTCATTTTGTAGGAAAAGATTTCAAGCTGTATCAGTAAACACGGCAGAAGGTGCGCTCCACCGGGTCACGTTTCAAATGAAAACTTCAGAGACTTGCCATTCACGCCTGATGTTATCTTCCGCTGACATTCCTACAAGCGCGTCTCTCCTCACGAGTCCTCCCTTTGCCTAGCAGCCCACTAGAGTCCTCTTCAGACTGTGCTGCTGGAGCCAAATGTCTTTCTCTGCACATCTGGATTTAACTGCACAGCTCTTCAGCACTTCGGATTGCACACCTTACAGTCTTGGGGGCCATAATGTCATATTAATGTCATATCAATTTTAATTAAACTCAAGGTGTGATTTCCGTTGCCATCATTTTATCTGACTAGTTTAAAATGATTTTAAAGCATATGTACTGTATTTGTTTGATGTCATTACTAGTTGTAAAGACGCATTCCGGGCACCTTATTTATTGTTAACGTATATTTCAAAATGGGCCCCTTTCCAGACCGAAGGCTTTTTTTTGTGGTTTTCTACGGGATGTGTCAGCTCTGACACTTAAAGAAATCCAGTAGACAATTTGAGGCGTTTTGTATGCTGGCTTGGCCTGTTTTTACTAAAGGCGCATTATTTATTTCATCACTTTGTACGTGTCGATGCATTTTTTAAATCAATGCTGTGTGCTCTTCAAGCTAAACAAATTCTGAAGGTTGCATTGTCCGTCCTGAAAAGTCAGCTGTTCCTCGGATTGTGGTCCTTTTGTTGTTAACCATGTTTACGGCCGTGTTACATAAACTTTAAAACACAAAAAGGAAATAAAATGTTAATGGAAATCGAGTGAAGTTAGTTCAGTGCCCAGTAAACACGCGGGATATTCAGTTTCTTTTTATCCTGAGAGCTGAAATGTCATTCTAATAAATGAGCGGAGTTTATGTGAAGTGCTCCTTGCACCTTCCTTATTCAGAGCTTCCTAACTGTTCATGTGATTTAGTGAAACGCTTCTCAGCAATAACCAAATCGACACAACTAGATGCAGTAAAGCGTTTGGAGTGAGCAAAGCCAGTTGTGGTTTGAATATTTCCATTTTGGTTTGGGGCGAAGGGTGTGTTTGTGTGCTTTTTATTTTTGCCTTCGCATTTGCATGCGTGTTAGTGCTGGCGGTCCCACGTGATGCACAGTGCCATCCTGCTTCTCTCCTAATATTTGTATCCAGGGACATGGCCCAGTCCTTCTTTGCACTATGCTGAAAGTGACACTAGATTTGCAGATGGTTTTCTCCCTGAAATTATTTATGTACACGCAGCACATCCTGGGAGTCTTCTCATTTCATCGTAGTTTGCTTATGGAGTTTGTGAAGAGCAGTACGTGAAAATTGTTCCGCACAGTTGCCACTTACACAATGCAATGCTATCCCTTCTTCTTCATTTTCAGTAGTAAACACATAAATAAAAAAGTAAAGCATCAAAAAGTACAAAACAGGAATGTTTACGACCTTGCTGAGGGTTGAAAATAAAGAGTTGTACCCAAGAAGGATACAACCTGCTATATATTTTGACCCGGTTTGTTTGTTTTCCCATTAAGATACTAAAAAAAAAAAAACGCTACCAGGATACGTCCAGATTATTAAGTTAAAAATATCGCAAAGACACTCAAACTCTGTTATACTGTAACAATATGAATGATGCAATGGCTTTGTGATTCTGGGCACCAGCAATGTAACTCCATCAACCAGAAAAAGGATTGTTTGATTGGTGCTGTGGTGGCACTGCAGATACCAAGAAGGCGTGGGCACCTCATGCCAGCTATTGACTGCAGTGCCCACTCTCTGGGATGTGCTGGTTCTCCTCTCCTTTACATTCAAGGACTGCGACTGTACGACGCGCTCACTGATAGCAATTCTAATTTGGGAGGCCTTGGTGATTGTGGCTTATGAAAGAGAGATGTTACTGAAAAGAATAAGAAATCAAACGATTGTAAACGGCCAAACGATAAATGTGACCTTTGTGAAGTTTGCTCCTTTCCGCTACATGGGCTGTTCTCCCAGTTTCTCCTACTGAGATATTTGTGTTGGGCTAACTGGCACCTCTACATTAGCTCCATGTGGTGTGATGGGACGTCCCATTCACGACGTTCCTGCCTTGAGCCACGTGCTGCTAGGACAGACTCTGGACACACAACCCTTAAACAGGTGAGATGGATGAAAGTGTGTGTTACGCTGTACTGAGGATGACTTCTCTTCTCTTCTCTTCTGTTCTGTGTATCGTGTTGTGTTGTATTGAGCCCCTTCTCTTTGACGCCCACTGCGTGCCCAGCCTACCTGGAATGGGCTCTCTCTTCGAATTGCCTTTCCCAAGGTTTCTCCCATTTTTTTCCCTACAAGGGTGTTTTTTGGTTGTCTTCTTAGAGAGTCACGGCTGGGGGGCTGTCAAGAGGCAGGACCTGTTAAAGCCCATTGCAGCACTTCTTGTGTGATTTTGGGCTTTACTAAAACAAATTGTATTGTATTGTGTATACTGCGGTGGGCTGGCGCCCTGCCCGGGGTTTGTTTCCTGCCTTGTGCCCTGTGTTGGCTGGGATTGGCTCCAGCAGACCCCGTGACCCTGTAGTTAGGATATAGCGGGTTGGATGGATGGATGGATGGATGTGTTGTGTACAACTGACTTGAATTGCTAGTTGGTCACCTGTTCTTAAACTCCTGTTTTCTGAACACTTCAGAGCAAGAAAGTCCACCGCGACATGAATGTGAGACGATGTGAAATGGAGTACTTGATGACAGCACGAGACTAGTGAGGCCTGCGGGTTACTTTAAAAAAATAAAATGGCCAACCCCATAGAAGGCTCAGCTGCAGATCTGTTGGTTTGAACGTAAAGGAAGACCTGTGCGGAGCAGATCAGTCACTGGCAGGGTAATATTATACGTAACTAAATGAAATGATCTTCACAGGATAATATGTTGTGACATCATGATTACTGACTGCTAAGTTGCTCAAATTTTGTTAAAACGTTTGGCTGTTTCTCAGAAGAAGCTCCTCAAACTGCAGAGAAGTCAATCATCTGAATATGCAATTAGACAGTTTTGTAAGACTGACAACCAGATCATTGATATATTTGATTTACAACACCGCTAGTTCGGTATATGGAGCACAACGTTATGATTGAAAGGTTCATGTGAGCTAATAAAACAGAACCATTAGTATTTTGTTGTGCAGAAAATAACGATTTCCATATTAAAACAGGCTACGTTTTAGAACGGGCACACCATGACAGTTGAGACCGATCGTCCGTCCATCTTCCTAAACCACTTATCCTGAACAGAGTCACAGAGCAGTTGCAGCCAATCCCAGTAAACTCCCAGGAAGAAGCCCTGGACAGGACGCCAGACCCCCAACCACCCACACACACACACACACTGGGGCCACTTTAGCACCACCAGTCCACCAAACCTGCATGACTTTGGACTGTGGGCCATGGAGAGAACCTGCAAACTCCACTGGGGACGTGAACCCCGCTCTCTTGTTGTCTCACAGCAGTAATGCCACAATGCGTTTGGCCTATCGTATTAACGTATTTCCTCAAACTCCTTTTTTAAACAATATACCCAACGATATTTTTTTTTTACAGGCCGATACGAACATCACATCTGTAGATAGGATCAAAATCTTGGATTCCTCCATTGATCATTTTTCTAATTAAGTTGCTCGGTTTGATTTTATGACTCAGATATGATGAGTGCTTAATTATGTTCTCCGGCAAGAGAGACACCAACAAATTTGCTGTGTTGCCAACAAGACTTGAGGGACGAAACTACAGATCCTGATATTCAGGAATAAGGATCAACAAATATTGTAAAGGGCGTATTTACAGTCTGCTGTGGCCTGGAGACAAAAACTGCTAGCAGCCAAAGTAAATGAAAGACCTTTGTCATTCTTTTACAGAGATAATAATAATAAGAAGAAGAAGAAGAAGAAGAGGAATTATAATAATAATGGTATGAGTGAGTGAGGGTATGAGCATGATATGACTTGCATCCTGTCCAGGGTTGGTTCCTGCCTTGCTAGAAAGGAAGAAATAATAATAAATAACAACCTTCCATGTGTTGCCATTGTAAAGCAGAAGCAGCTGTCTTCAAACTCTGGGTCATTTGCCAAACACGTTATTACCAAAGCAGTACGTGATGTGCTTTAAAGGATATGCAAAGCTTCAAATGTTCTTCCGCTTACAGACCAAATTGTGAAAGCAAATTAAGAGAGCAACCAAAAGTCAATCGCGCGTGTCAAACTGATGTAAATATTGGCCACCTTTATTTTGTTTTTCATATCTTCATTCAATGCGTATTTTGTGATGGAAGTCTGGATTTTGAACACATCTGATCGACTCGGCCCATCGATGATGTGTGTGGTGCAGACATCGGGGGAAGTCTAACGGCCGCTTACTATGGCAGCCCACCTCCTATTGCTGGTGCTGCGACCCCCAGTGTCACACCTGACTTCTCCAGTCGGTCGTTTTTGACAGGACCGCCCCAGACTGAAGACATACACGCTTTAGTAAAGCAAACAAATGGCGTGTGTCAGTTCCAAAAAAGAACTTGTTAGGCAGGTCCTTACTGGAGTGCCATTCTTCTCAATCGGCCCGTAAAGACGAATATCTAACCGCATCGCCTACATATTGTGGGGTAAAGACGTTTAGGAGTGCTGTGCCCCGAAATTGAGTAAGTAATAGAATCGGAAAATCGGGAATAGCTGAACACAACGCTTAATGTAAAGGCGGAATGCAAAGAAATTTGTAAGGAGAAAGCAACGCGCAGGTCCGTGCGGGCGTAGCCGAAACAGGCGGACCGAGAGAGACGACGCGGCGGCTCATCCCCGGGATGCCCACCCGGGAGGGCGAGTGTCTGTCTTCTTTAACTAGGATGACTGGAAAGAAAAAGGCAGGGAAAATGTTTTACTTTAAAAGCAGACAGAGAAAACAATCGCCGTTGAATGCGCCTGTTTGTTTGCAACGACGTGTCGTTCACAGCAATTGTTCGGGCTAACAGTGGATTTTAAATAAACCCTGGCCAACGCCTTACGGGAGTCAAGTTTCACCAGAGACAACTGTCTCCTAAACCCCCCACCACAACCTCCCATCACATAACTTGTTCGAGTCAAATGAAAAGGATCACAAGTACACACATAAACGACAGCGGAGAGGAATCTGCAACTGGTAAATTCAAAAAAAAAAGATGTCCCCAAAACGTGCCTTTCAGACTGCGATCATCCCATGTGTGTCATACAACATAACGTCTTCTAAAGTTTTACAACAAAATGGATCGAAGCAGAGTGCCAGCGGAGTGGGACATCTTTTGAAAAAATAAATAAAATAAAAAAAAAAACTCGCCGGTGAAGTAGCTAATAGAAGATATATGATGCGAATAGAAAATCAAAATGTTAAGGAAAACAGCAGCATTCAGTCACAGAAGTGACAAAAATAAGTCCATGTTGGACAAGGGAAACAAAGCCTAGATCTGTAATAAAATCGGGAACAAGAAAAAAGCCTCAAACGTTTTGACAGAATACCAAGTGTTGGCGCAGCGCAACAGGTGCAGATACACCTGCGCGGTGTGCAGGTCGCGGCTTGACAGCACAAGACTAAAATTACAGTTTTTCACACGCGGTCGAAACTCCTCCAGGCAGATAAGGTAGATCCACACAAGCAGCGGCAGGTAGTTTTCACCTGAGTCAGGACTACGCTGGGAACATTTACAAATCATGAACTCAAGTACACAGCCTCAGAAAATAAAAGGGAAAAAAAAAAAAATATATATATATATATATATTTATATAATCCGTATCCACCCTGAGCAGAATACACGTCTCATCCAGCAGCAGCAGCTCCCATCTAAGCAAACTGGAAAATAAGTTTAAAAGCCCAAGCCGCAGAAAGACAGACGGACAGGTGTGAGGTGCCCCGGACCCGACGGAGTCGCCGCGGCGAGTGGCACACGCATCACTTACTTGTCGTGTTCTTGTGTCATCTCGGTCGGTCGGACTGGACTTTCTAGTTGGGACGGTAAATCCGATCCGGCCTCTTTATTTGAAAAACTAATTTGAGAAGCCGAATAAGGGCTATGTCAGAAGCGTCCCTGAAAGAACGGGTTTTGTTGGCTTTTCTCGCTTTTTGAGGTTTACAAAGATTGAGAGGCCGGTTTTACCTGTGCTTAGGGTTGGGATTGGGTTACACCGGACAAGGGAGGAGGGGACTGCGCTATAATAACATTGCCCGGTTGTGTTTGATTGGGCCGCTCGGTGGGTTGGGATGGGTAGGGTTTCATTCAGTGTCGCTCACCTGAGAGAGAACGCTGCGGAGTGTTGAATGTACGCAGCGCGCTTCCCAAAGTGTCCTCGACACCTGTGTCATCTGGGAGTTACCTGCAGCCGGAGTCGGAGTCTGCTCAAAGAAGGAACGGGTGGCTGCGTGTATAGCAGTAGTGAAACAACGCATTCCTCTAACTACACTAGACTCAGGTGTAATGGGCACTTTACAATGAAATACCACATACAAGTCCTGTAGTAAGTTCTCGTTTTTAATCGAAATTGTTAACTAGCTAAACGTTTGTCGATGAGCATCGTGCTACATCGAATATACACTTTAGAGCCTGTTGACGCAAGTGGCGCTTTTGAGGGCATCAGCCCATCTACTGGACAGACGTGTATGGACGAAGATCAGAAATGTTGATAAGAGGTCGCAGGCAGCCAGCATGTGGTGGACATCCGTCCGGTGAGGGGGTCCATTTGATGGCAAAAGCTCAAAAAGAATAAACGTGTGGAGCTGGGAAGATACCTTAAAAACTAAAGATAGTAAACTGAGGAGGCCAGTCGATTCACCGATAAGCTGCCACAAAGCCAGTCTTCTTCTCACGACACTATCGCAGCCCGGATAAAAAGAAAAAATCCAACTGTTTGAACATAAAGGGATTCACCAGAATAATAAGATAAAGGGCATCTGCTGTTCATTATAGCACCTCGTAAAAAATTTTACCAAATATTTCGGTAGGTGTTTTGGAGGATTATGTTAAGCACGGAACAAGTAGCTTTTATATTAGGCTGAACTTTTCCCAGCTCATATAAAATTAAATGTTATAAATGTTAACTATTCATACAAAACACATACATATTCATCCATTAATTAACCATATCTGCAGTAGGTGTTAAAATGTGTGAAACCCAATGTATCTGCAGCCAGGCCATCTTATGTGCACATCCACACAGGGCCACCAATTTAAACTAATGGGTGCCTTTTGGAAGAGTATCCAGGAAAAACATGGAGAGAATATGAAAACTCCAGCCAGCCAGCCACTGACCAGGCCAGGATTACCCAAGTACACTGGATCTCTAACCAACTAAAGAGATAGATAGATAGATAGATAGATAGATAGATAGATAGATAGGAAAGGTGCTATATGAGATAGATAGATAGATAGATAGATAGATAGATAGATAGATAGATAGATAGATAGATAGATAGATAGATAATGCATTATATGATAAATAGAGGGCGGCACGGTGGCGCAGTGGTAGCGCTGCTGCATCGCAGTAAGGAGACCTGGGTTCGCTTCCTGGGTCCTCCCTGCGTGGAGTTTGCATGTTCTCCCCGTGTCTGCGTGGTTTCCTCCCACAGTCCAAAGACATGCCGGTTAGGTGGATTGGCGATTCTAAATTGGCCCTAGTGTGTGGTGGGTGTGTTTGTGTGTGTCCTGTGGTGGGTTGGCATCCTGCCTTGTTCCCTGTGTTGGCTGGGATTGGCTCCAGCAGACCCCCATGACCCAGTGTTTGGATTCAGTGGGTTGGAGAATGGATGGAAGATAGATAGATAGATAAATAGATAGATAGATAATGCATTATATGATAGATAGACAGATAGACATGAAAGGTGCTATATGAGATAGATAGATAGATAGATAGATAGATAGATAGATAGATAGATAGATAGATAGATAGATAGATAGATAGATAGATAGATAACACACTGACAGAGACGGATAGAAATGAAAGGTGCTATATAAGACATAGATCTGTAAGGCACTATATGACAGGCTGTACAGTACAGCCACGCTGCTTTTCTGCGCTATCCCAAGTTCTGCACATATCAATGGGTGATGTTTTTCAGCTGGTTTAATTTGTAGATACTCCTGAATGAGGTGCCAGTCCATCACAGTATGAATGAAATCAGTAATACATACTGCAAGAGTGGGTCCAAGAATGAGTCAAGCAAGAGCAGCGTTTGGGGTGGCAAGTGGGGCGACTGCGTCATGCCTCGTGCCTAAGGGGGTCTCGCTTTTGAGGCCCGCATATCCCATTCGAGTTACATTCTCCAGTTATTTTTTTGATAAAGCCCACGTGTTATCCTGCAAAAATGTAACTGAATACAGTAATAAGAAAATCCGGTTTATGTTAACATACAAGTTTATACAGTCCACACATACCGGTAAGAGTGTTTGACGTAACCGGCCCCGCGTGGGGTTGGTCAGCCCTAAGCCCCGCACACCCCTAAGGCCGTTTCTGAGTCACACCTTGATGGGTCATACGTGTACATGACTTCATTGTTCGACATCAGTGGTGCAGGTCATGTTTAGAGCTGACAAAATGTATGTCTTTGAACTCTGAGAGAAAATCATAATCCATTAAGGAATTTTTCAAGAACTCAAAGAGTCCCGGCCGGATTTCCTTCTAACTTTGATGCAACTTGTGTGAGACACCAACATCTCACAAAAGGAAGAAAGGGGCTTCTGTACCAAGAAATGTAGAAATGTGAATGTGCAACTATTCAGAATTTTAGCATTTATGTACCTTTCGCACATATTGCTCCTTTTGTGCCATTTGTTTTAGTGTCCCACAAGCGGACCCCTAATTTAATGTGTATTGCCACTTGTCATTCACGCGCATGACAGAATAGCAACAGCAGTATAAATCTTGCAGCGCCTTCCATCTTCTACCACAGTGCCTTCCAGCTTCCAAGTGTAATTTGCAAATGTTTCACTGGGGACTTCAACATTCTCAGAGGTTAAGGAAAGTTTTGATTTATTTATTTGAGTCTACTTTTTCTACTTTAATTGCAAAAGATTATCCTGAAAGCA
Source organism: Polypterus senegalus (assembly GCF_016835505.1). Classification (NCBI taxonomy): domain Eukaryota; kingdom Metazoa; phylum Chordata; class Cladistia; order Polypteriformes; family Polypteridae; genus Polypterus; species Polypterus senegalus. The sequence continues at coordinate 247,590,169 of NC_053156.1, read as the reverse complement.
ATGGCCATGAGTGGGGAGCCAACTCTAGATGTGATGCCATCAGAAAGAAGCACGACAGGTATCTGTCTTAGCAGTCCTGATAACATCTGTTTGTGCTGTGAGAAGTCCAAGTGGACCTTCAAGTACCTCAATGAGGGCTCATCAGGCCAGAACCGAGTCAGGGTGCAAGCCTAGCTAATCGACAGCTGATGAAAATTATAAAACGTTATAAATGGCAGGTTCTGTAATAATTTAATATAACCCACATGATAAACTATAGAGGCAGCATTGCCAGCTCTGCGTTCAAATGTGCGATAAGTTAGTTGTCGGTTAAATCTGGAAATTTGTTTCTCTGTGTTTTTACTTTCTCGTAAACATAGGAATCGTGAAAAAATTCAACCTCAACATTTTGCTGAATCTTGATGTTTTAGACGGTCCTTTGTGTAATTGTGTCTGTCTGTGTGTAAACACGATAACTGAAACACACTTTGACCTCGGACAATGAGATTTTGTACCTCTGCTTTATATCCAAAACAAGGAATCCTAGCAACTTTTGGGCCACTCGTGGCAACCGGAAGTCATACTTTATGTGAATACTTTTGCGAATTTTCAAGTAAACTTTGGTTATAATTGCAGATAGATGATTCCGATTTTGTACACATATTTAAAATGATAAAAAGCAAACAGATAAGAAATTTGAGAAAAATTACTCAACCAGAAGTAGTGCTTTATTTAAACAACCATCCAAATTTTTTGTATCATGGAAATATAAATGTGTACACGATATTAAAAACTGTGTTCAATATAACACATATTCTTTCAATAACTACTATTAATTTTATTTTAGTTTAAAAATAACTTGTAAACATTGAGCATGCCATGTAAATATAAAGATGTACTGGGAACAGTAAGCTGCTACGTCCCCGTCGTGTTCCTGGTAATATTTCCGCCATTAATATCATAATTAAATGTACTTAAATGCAGTTTCACCTGTAGCGATTTATCGCAACAAATATTATAAAATACTAACACTTTTTCCATGTTTTTAGGTGACTATAACTCTTTTTACTTTGCACGTAATCGAGTTAATGCAAATATAATCATTAAAAAATTCCACCACAATTTTTGACCTCCCTAAGTGCAAACATTTTTTAATATAAAGTTTGATTATAAATACAGATAAATGGTTATGTGTCGATATTATCAATTAGTTATAATGAGAAACAGACATAAGATATTTCAGAAATATGAAAATTGACCTTTTCCTCTGTCTCAGTATACGAGGGGAGCGCACTCCCAATTTTTGTCTACTGAATTCTCTTGAGGGTCGCAGGCCGATGAAGAAGCACAAGGCACACTCTCTGACATGGAGTCATAACTGTAACATAACATAACGGAGCGACCGTATGACCTGCACGTGTTTCAAATGTAGGAGAGGAAGCGCGCAGAGGACATGCAGACGGCACACAGAGCGACGATACCAATCAACTGTAGCTTTGAGGCCACACAGCTGAACATTGTGCCTCCTTGCCACCATTACAGGTGTTAAAAATGAAACATCTTATAATGTTACTTTTCTAGGAATATATGTAAAGCATAGTAGAGTCTAAAGGGGTGCTTGTGTTTAAGTTTTTGTCTTTTGTGATGTTTTTTGATTTCTTTATTTCAAAAAGCAGATTTAGGCAACATTCTAAATCCAACTCTTGGATGTGAGATCGTGACAAAATTTACTTCAGTATTAAAAAAGAAAATAATAAAAAACTACTGTTAAAAGCCTAAAAGTCATTGAAGCCTTGGCTATTAAATGATCAGGGCAGAAAAGAATGTAATTGTAAGTTGGTGAAATAAAAACAAGAGCGCTTTGTGATGCTGCTGAAGTTCTGTGTACAGGACAAGTTTTGGACTGGGGAGAGAAAAGGAAGCGCGAGAACTTCAGGTGCAGACAGAGAGAATTCCAGGAAAGCAGTTGGGGCCTCTGCCGGCCTAACAGTCACTTGGGCTCCAGAGGCGAGGCGAGGCCCTCCGTCATTTCGGCTTGGAGCGCGGGCCATTGCATTATCTGGACGACCACTGGCTTGGTTGCCTCAGGCATGGGTGTCCTCTGTATCTTAGCAGCCCACTGCCATTCTCTGCCTCAGGCCAATTTGGGGCTTTGTCTTGTGTAGACAAACAAATGTTGGTGAGAAGCGATCGTTGTTTTTATGTATACACAGCGACGGCCGGGTGCTGCCTTCTGACTTGGTGCCTTGTCACTAAGAGCAAGGAGATGCAGGACAGTAACATGTGAGTGGCAACCTTTTCAAATGTTTCAGCGATTAGAGGCCAAAGCATAAACGGAGAGGGTTAAAATCCCACGAGCCCACCACATATGCATTTTGTTTGAAATGTGTGCTACCTTTGGCAAACATGCAAATGGAAAGCAATTTGTGGACGGCTAGTTTCCAAGCTTATTCAAACAAATACACAACTAAGATAAAGCAAGATATGCAAATCAACACGCCAACTGTGCAATGCTCTCTTCTTTCTTTCTTTCTTTCTTTTTTATCCTCCCCTTCTCTGAGCCCCATGATTATCCCATTCTGTTTTAAAAACCCCAACTACGAAGCCAGACCTTCTGCTCCCGGCCCCTTCTGAACTGCTGACCACTCCTGATATGACTGAAGAGCTGTCTGTCGGCCAGTCAGCGGTGAATGTTACAACTCTTTTATATGTAGATACATTAGAAGAGGGTCTTGGGAGCACATTGTGGGCCTCCAATAATATTTGAATATTGTAAGCACCTGAATTAACGGAAAGTTTGATAATCAGAGATTACATATACACGCTAGCATCACCACCATGTCCATTTGCTGACAATCAGCCAAGTACAGTTAGTTTCTTTGTACAGCATTAATACCCCCCACCACTCCAATATCACTGCTCAAGCAGGAACATCTCATTCATAAAAAGGAGTACAATGCAAACTCCCAAATTCTGAAATTATTATCAGGGAACACCACCATAAATAGAAAAATAAATGAAAGGAAAGAGCAAGAAAACTCAAGAAGAACCCATTTATTCTTGGGTGTCACATCCATTTCTGTATCTACTTTTTCCTGTGGGAGAGAGAGAGGAAGAGGAGGAGGTTAGGAGCACACGCTGATACATCACACTGCCACACCCACCACACGACAAACCGCCAGATTAGGACCCCAGTGCAGCCATGCGACGGGTGACACCTCAGCACCCCACTAGCTCAGATGGAATGATGGAGCAGGGTGAGGTTTTTTAAGGTGGCTGGAGTGCCAATTCTGCCACCAACCCCTGCAGGTTGGAGGGCCAACATTAACATCATACTCAGGACGCAGAAATTGCAGGTTAAGGGCCTTACTCAAGGGTCTGTGGGAGAAAAGCCAGAAAATGTTCCATATTAGTCAGTCAGTCATACACACGAGTAAGAATTTCACTTAAGCATGTGCCAATATTACTACTGCTAATGTTAGGTTAGGACAGACTTTGGCCACCGGTGACCCTGACAATGCTACCTTGTGTTGCTTTTCCACCGTATTTGCTATCCTAAGGTCTTTTACCAGTACAGAGCCACAGTAGAACTGTTGTCATGCATTATTTGTGGTTGAAGCACCATCAAGATAGGTGGTCTGCTCAGGAGCTGGAGTCAGGAAGCAAGTGGATTGTGGGAAGCCCAAGCAGCACGACACACACCCGGGTTAATGCTTAGTCATCAATCACTCTAACAGCGTGTGTTTGGACCTCAGGGGAAGTTGTAGGCCCTGGAGGAAGTCTGCACAAACAAACTGAGAACATTGAAGCTCCTAAAAAAGGCGGCCCATGTGGACGTTTTAACTGTTTATTTCCCAGTCTGTCACTGAGGTAGGAGTATAGCATAACACAACTTGTCCTGAGCCACCTAATCCAATTTATGGCCTGCAGGTAGTTACAGCCCGTCCTGGACACAGCTCTGGAGAAAGCACCAGGATGTCACAGGGCCGACGCATACACACCCACACCCAATACCTGCAGCCATCAAGAACACACACAGGGCCTACAGCAGGCATTTACCAACCCAGTCTTCAGACTGTAAATCTATTGTGTGCCAAGGGATTAGCCAGCCTGGTTTTAGAAGGCCAGCCTTACGCTGGAAAGCCGCAGTGTGTAATCCTTTATGTAAAAGTAACCAAAAAAAAAAAAGAAGTTTTTTTCTTTAGGGAGCTCATTAAAGTCTAAATATTTTTATTGAAAACATTTGACTTTGTGAACTTCGCTTCCCAGGCCACACTTAAGCAAATGAGCAGTTTGTTGCCATCTCCACTGGTCTCTTATCAGTGAGCACTGCCAGACTGCACTTGTACTGTGTTGGCCAACATAAAATCCCCAAAATATTCATTCCTGTTGGCACCCAAATATCAGAGCTGTGCATTTGACAGAAATTCAGTCTGACCAGCGTGTGGCACGGCCAGTTCTTCCATGCATTGCTTTTTGTTTGCAGCCGTCCCTTTGGAGGGTAGACTGGCACAAACACCCACACTCACTTCCTTGACATTACGCATGCCCATGTTACAAATTATACACATCTGTATCTACTGCACGTAAAAGGACAAGAATGACTCTTAAAGCTGCCAGAGCCTCATATGAATTTCTTGTTCATGGAGTCATTAATCAGACTGCACAAAAATGGAGACCTTTTGTGCATAATATTCTGTAACACCCACAACTAAATCTGTCACTTGAAACGTTTTGGTTGCATCAGCAAACTCCTTTTTGGAAAGTGGAGAGATCAACATCTATGCAGCTATCTTGTTTAATCTTGTTTGGCTTCTAAGATTGAGAAAGCAGATTTTTTGTGTGAGAACAGAAGGAGAAATGAATACACAGTTTTGAGATCCAGCCAAACTATACTTTAGTGCCCTCCAAACCTTTTATTGTATGCTGGCAGGTTCAGAAGGCTTGATGCATTAGGAGAGATAGGATTGCTAGATTTAATTGTTGTTATAAGGAGCAGCAGAAACTGAGAACACTAACCAAATTACGGTCCAGGAATGGGCAGAAGTCTAAAATAAAATAATAAAAAACAGAAGGAGAACAGAAACTGAAAGCCACATAAGAACCTCGTTCAGAATTATTCATCAAAAGGCTTGATTTACTTTTCCCCACAAGATTTTTTAATTGGTTTTCTTGAATTTCCCAGTAGGAGCTGTCTTTGCTTTCTGTAAACAATGGCTACCCACATGGCCCTTTGTTTTAAAACATGGTTGTCATAACCAGAGGTGGGGAGTAACATGATTTTGCAATGTTACTTGTTTTTAAGTTAATTTCTGAAAAAAATGTGCATTACAGAGTAGTTGACAACACTACCTTTTTCTTTATTTTTTATATAAAATTACATAAGAGTAAAGAAATGTGAATGTTTGTTCTTTTAACGTTTACTTTATTTCTAACTTGTATAATTTAGACAGGATATATTTTTATGGAGAGCAAAATATTATAAGTTGTTTAAGGTTTGAGTTGATTTATTCACGAATAATATTCCTGTCTGTTTTTAACATTCCTACCAAAGATATTTCTGTCGACTAAATAAAAATTCCTTCTATTTAAAATTTAAATAGAACTTGAACAAATACGATAGTTCATAATATCCACGCAGACTTGCATGTAAGAGCGGGAGTTATCCGTTTTAACAAGCAGCGTATTGCACTGATATGAAATAGCGGTGTGTGTATATATGTAGATATGTATGTATATGTATATATATGTTTATATATGTGTGTGTGTATGTATATATATATGTATTTGTGTGTATATATGTGTGTGTATGTATGTGTATATGTGTATATATGTAGATATATATATGTATGTATATATGTGTATATGTATAGATATGTATATATATATGTTTATGTGTGTGTGTGTAAATATATATATATATATGACAGCAACACTCATCACTCACAACAGTGACAAAATAATTACATTGACAATCAGGTTACGTTATTTTCAAAATGTTTCCTTTTTTTGCTTTTCATTGCTTCCTTACCTAGATGGGAGGCCCCGAGTGGACAGAAAGGCATCCCAGCTGAGAGAGGGAAGGATATCACAACCAGACAAGGCTTCCCTAATGGATGGATGGACATCCCAGCCAGAAGAGAAGATGGTTCCTTACTCGGGTAGGAAGCCCCAGATAAATGCACTGGTGTCCCCACCAGACATGTGTGTAGCATCCTACCTGGCTGGGATTAAAGAGGAGGACAGGGAAGGACTGTTTCTGGGGGTTGTTTATTCCCCCAGTCGCTAGATGGCAGCAGCCTTTGATATTGGCGGCCATTTGGGAACGAGTAGGGAATGCCAGGAATTGTAGTACAGCCCTGCTAGAGACTGTCGGTGCCGCAAGAGGGCGCTGAGGGGAGATGTACTCCCCATTATGTGGGAGCCCTGGCACCGGAAGTAATCCCGGGTCCCCAGTAAAAGGGACCACACTGCCTTGTCCAGGTGAGTTGGAGCTGAGAGGTGGACAGAGGAGAGATAACTTGTGCTTTGGTGCTCTTTGTGAGGTATTTGTGAAACAAACACCCTTTTATTTGAGCCTGGGACTGTCTTGGTGTGTTCATGTTGGGGTCTTGAATTCTCTAGCAGCCCTTGCCTTAATTATATATACATATATAATTGTAATTTTTAACTGTGGAACAGAGGGGTAAGCCAAGCTAAAATGTGCCTATATATATATATATATATATATATATATATATATATATATATATATATATATATATATATATATATATATATATATATTTGTATAGTCACTGAATCTACAGTCATGCCACTTGCAGAAATTCTCCGCTGTTTGTGCACTTATTGGGTGTACTGATAAAAGGGATGACAGGAGACAGAGCACAGGTGTCAGATGGAGACGTTTGTCTCTTGTTGCAAAGAGAATTGTCTGCATCCCAACATCAGCAAGACAAAGGAACTGGTTATTGACTATCGCCACACCAAAGAGCCTCTTTGTCCGGTTACCATTCAAGGAGTGGACGTAGAGTGGGCCACAGCTACAGCTATTTGGGGTCTACATTATTGACAGATTAGACTGGTCTTGGAACACAGAGGAACTAGATAAGAAAGGGCAGAGCAGGCTCTTTTTCCTGTGTTCCTTCCATTTCATCTAATAACTCTGTGACGGTCACTGCGATTTTCTATTCTCTGGTGTGCTGGGGTGGTGACGTCACTTCCAGAGAGGCGCAGGCTAATTAAAAGGGCATAGTCAGTTATAGGATACACTCCGGACCCCCTGGAAGTGGTAGCGATAGGGAGAATTCACACAAAACTGAGTGCCATTATGAACAATGCTGCACATCCTCTATTTGACTCACTAACACTGAAGACTTTCAGTCAATTAATTATTCAGCTGAGCAAACACAACTGGGGCTCATTTATACCAACAGCAATGTGTCCATATAATGCTTCACTGTGACTGGGACAGCCAAGTCAGAACTTTCCTTTTATAAATTTTCTTGTTTGCTCCGACCAAAGTGTGTGTGTATTTATATATTTAAAGAGTTTCTGTGAAAAGGTAGAATTTCCCCCCGGGGACAAAAAACTTTGTCTATCTCTCTGTTAAGAATGTGCCCCCCATGTGTCTCTTCTTCACAATACATTTTAAAGAGGCCAGCATGTAACTAAACACAGTGGAAACAGAAATCAAGAGTGAACTGAAGTGAAGCGCTACAACATCTTTTTGAAACCTGACAGTTCACATGTGAAAGCAGGACACCAGTTAGATTTTGACGTAACACTGACATCATTGTTATGATCTCTACATTTTATAAATCTTTTGTGTAAATTCCTCCTGTCAATCTATATATGGATTATTAAGATTATGAAACTTAAGGAATTTGAATTTGGGGTTTTCATTTTGGCTCGAATCTCTTCTGAAAAAGTTCATCATTTGATCATTTCCACATCTGGACACGCTCTGTTGGGTTTCTGTTTCTGCCGTCTCCATGGAGATTTTCCCAGAGCCACCAGGGACGTTCTAATTTGTGACTCTGATTCTGTAACGATACAAGGATCACCCTGAGCTTGACGGAGGAAACGTTATCTCGCTGCATTAAAACATCTCTATTTAGTCCTTCCTGGTTTATCAAATACCTGCTATTGTATTTGAATTTTCATTGCAAAAGATTTCCTTGACCTTTGGCCCATTTTTGATTTTCCTGGTTATTTTCATTACCTTTTTATTGTCTCTTGGGCACTGCAAAAAAAAAAAAAAAGAAATCTTAGCCAAGTGAAATGTATCTAAATCATGACATCAAGTCTAGTTTTTCTTATTTTAAGAATTATTGACTTATCTAAAACTTGTATTTACGATTATTTAGCTTACTTTAAAAATCCTTGTCAAGTAAAATTTGCTGACCCCTTTGGCAGACGTTTTGCTAAATACAAGAAAAAACAACTCCCATATAAAGTTTTTTTGTTTAGTGTTTGCATAAGCATTTTGTGCAGTGTGGGTCGGTACCGCCATCCTCTGAAGTGGCAACAGTTAAACCAGGTTTTAGCAATGGACCGCCATTCTGTCGATCAGCATTGTTAGGTCGAAAGACAACATCAAATTTATTTTAAAAATGTCCTTTTTTATGAAGCTTAGGATTACAGTTATGTGCCATTAGAGTTAAGGCCTCCATTCTGTGTTACTTGTGTTAGTTTTGACATAAGTTACATCGTCTTCTTGCTGTCTTTATTGATGACCTTTTTTATTCAAATGCCATTACAAAATCTTTCCAAACCGCTACAGGGAAAGCAAAGAGTGAACAGACGTATTCAGTTGTAGGATGGATCTGTGCCCTTTATATGCCATCTGGTGACGACCGCTCCCTGCTTCCCAGAACGTCTGCTTCTCGTTTCCCCACATTCTGCTCTATGGATAAATCCCTCTTTTTAACTCATCTCCTGGCTCTTCTCCATTGCCTCTACTATACCTTCTATTTCTCCAACTGCCTGATCATACTTTGGGACAACTCTTAATATATGATATATGCAGCCAACAAGAGCTCTCTTCTAGTACAGGCATCTCAGGAGCATCTCCATGGACATTCAGCACACAGCGAGGTGGCAGCGTGAATGTGACAGCACACCAGAGCCAGATCAAGATCATGATTGCTGTCAGAAACTGAATTTTAGAAAACCTGGTCATTTGTTTTGGATTTTCTTTATCTTACTTTTAGAAGTAAGTTACATGAAAGGCAACTGCATATACAGTGCCCTCCATAATGTCTGAGACAAAAACCCATCATTCCTTGATTCGCTCCTCTGCTCCGCAGTTTAAAATTACAAATCAAACTATTCAGACGTGATTAAAGTGCACTTTGCTGACTTTCATGTAAGGGTCTCTCTACATGGTGTGGCTGACGTGTATGGAAATGTCTGCAATATGCACTTTAATCACGTCTGAATGGTTTAACTTGTAATTTTAAATTGTGGACGGAGGGACAAATCAAGGAATGATGGGTCTTAGTCCCAAACATTATGGTGGGCACTGTCTCTCCAAGATAAAATATCTGACCTTTGGTTTTACTTCAGTGGAGTAATTTCACTACATGTTTTTAATTTTTGTTCTTTGCTGCACTCATGAGGTAGAATGGATATTAATAACTGAATACATTCTGATATTGATTCAGTAACAAAGTAGTTTTTGTGCAAATAAAACAATCAGTAGGATAATATACAGCACACAATTTAAATGCACAAAACCCCGGCCATTATGTTGTAACCAGTCAGCCAGGCTGCCCCCTTACTATATTTTGAAAAAGAGCACAAGGTCCTGACCAATGCAGATGCACACCACGCCACCAAGCAGCACATCTCCTCTAGTAAGTCACCACTAATGAGCAGCAAATTCAATTCTGAAATTTGTTACACATAGTAATAATAATAATAATAATAATAATAATAATAACATTCATATATCACTTATCTCACTATTCAGACAGCGGGTAACCACTTCAGCCACCACCAAAGTGTAGCACCTACATGGATGTTGCACTGGAAGCCATATTTGTGCCAGTATGAGGTGGTAAAGGGGCGAGAGAGATCGTCAGCCAATAAGGGACAAGGGATGATTAGGGAACAGAATGGATGATGCTGAGGTGGGCAATTTTGACAGGACATCAGGAAACACCCAACGCTTTTCAAAGTATGCCTAGGGATCCTTTCTGACCAGAAGGAGAGTCTGAACCTCAGTTGTACATCTCCCCGTCACTGCACTGGGGCATTGAGATCTCCGCACAGGCCAGATGGAATGGCATCATGGGATCCTGTGTTGTTGCTGAAAACAAATATAATTAGTACCAACATGAACCAGTGTAGAGACTTAACAATGTCCAATACCAACTGCAACACACAGGATTTTCACTTGTGATGTTATCATCACCTGCGTAGCTTCTGACTTTACAGACCTGCTCTTAACTATAATCTCAACTATGGGAATGGTGGTACGTCTCTCTCAAGACGTTCATCTAACTGTGGATGGAGAATGAACAAATCGGAAATGACCAAATAATGTAAGCAATGCCAACTTAACCCAGCTCTATAGATTTTGCCATTGGCTCCTGATGCTGGTCTCCAGTTGTCTATGTTCCTTACTGTCCTGTAAAGTCAGCAAGAGAAGATAAGCTGAAAATGTTGCAAGACTCCAAATGCACATACGTACTCTTGGAAGGCATCAGAAAGGGGTGAAAAAGATGTAATCTCATCCAGTCTGCCTGAAAAAGGGGCCTGAGTTGCCTCAAAAGCTTGCATACTGTAATCTTTCTAGTTAGCCAATAAAAGGGGTAATTTAACTTGACTTCTCATTACTTCCATAATTTAAAAATTTTCAGTAACATTACCTTTTAATCTCCTTCACATTTTCAAAACAAAAGGTAATCTTGATTAAAAGTAAGATTGAATGGAAAAACAAAACTAACTTTTAGAATTTATTTCTGTTGTGTGTTGTCACACACGTGTTCATGAGGGACAGCTCAACGGCCTGGTGACGCGGGGGTAATAACCATCTGTAGAAAGGGAAGACTGACAGCTCTTCACCTTTGACGTCACTTCCGAGGTCCATCCACCTGAGCCAACCTCTTCACCCCAGCATGCCTCTTTAGTGAAAGATCCACCATCATGGGCAGTAAACCTGAACGACACGGAAGAATTGTTTTGTGTTTTACATGTGTTTTCTTTAAAATCATTTTTTCAATTATACGGTGTTGGCCGCAAAGCTGCCCCAAAACACTTATGTTGTCTGGCTTTCTCTTTAAAGTGTATACCCTGCGATGGTCTTACACCCTATGCTTTCTGGTTTAGGTTCCAGCCCCCCCATGACAAAGCTCAGGATGAAGTGGACTTAGAAAATGGTGTGGTACGATATGGCATTCCTTATGATGAAACTGAAGCGCTCATGTCCAACTGCATGACCAAGATGGACCTGACTACTGTCAGCAGAACATCTCCAAACAGTGACGCTGTCTCCATTGCACTTGACCACTCACTGTGGACTCGTCTCTGAAGACCTGGGCAGTCAGGCTTTAGGAGCTGTCTGGTATTTAATTGTTGTTTGTTGTATAATTCAGATGTGGCATCTGTTTGATGGTTGCATCCTTGTGCTTTGCTAAGTTGAGGTTGGCCAATTTCTGTTAGGTTGATGTTTATTTGTATGAGATTACAACAATGAGGAAGTGTTTATTAGACAACCATGTCAGACTCAACGGTTGAGTGGCCATACTGGCCACAGGTTTTCATTAGTATTCCGCTATTGCCGCTAATGGGGGACACACTTTTGCCTTGTTCCATGTTAAGATTCAGAAACCTTAATTGCGTCTTTGACTCTTAATTTAGTTTTACACATTTTCATTTCTTTAACCAGCTCCCAGTCAATAATGAGATATAAACGAGAAGGGGAGCTATTGGAGATAAAAGAGGTAAAGGTGAAAGATTACGTAGGAGCAAAATCTACTCTGATCCACAGAACATTCTGATGAAATGTGTAGCAAGAAAGAATAAAAGCATTGAAAAACCAGAAGATCAAACTGCATGTTTTATTATCAGCAAGAATTTAAGAAAGCAGCTGGAACAAAGGCCAGCCACCACTGTAGATCCGCAAAAGCCAAGTTTCATATCGCTGCCACTGAAAATGTTCTTTAGTTCTTGTAGATAATTCACGTCTATCTTGAAGTGAGGACCTTAGTACTCGTGAGGAGTATGTTTACGCCTTGCTGCCCCCACATGGATCACATTTTTCTAACGATGGAAAGGTAAACTCTGACCTTAACTGAGGTAGGAGAAGCCTGAAGATCTCTAGATGTGGCTCTTACTGTGCTGAACGTTCCTTGTTTGGACATGGTGGCCCTGCCTGCAAGCTGTGAGGCATCAAGGAGCCTAAGAAGAGTCTTTGTAATCCTTTCCAGACTAACAGGTGTATGAAACATTTTTTTGTAGATGTTTTCAGAAATTTCTTTGACACATGACACAATGTGCCCCCTGAACCTTTAAGGATACTTTGCACCAAACGCGGGTTTATTTTGGGCACAGCTGGACAAAGTCAACTCTTTTTGTCACTTCTTCACAAATTAAGATGACATTTTCTTTTCTCTCAGGACCATCCTTCAGCCCACAAAACGCTGACCAAATTGCAAGCATTAAATTGGCAAAGCTGAGAAAGTGTTTTACTGCTGCTGAAAGAGGTTCAAACTGAAGGCTGCTTGAACAGCTCATACATTCAGCTAACACAATGTTATGGCACCAGAAACACAAATAGCCAGAAGATATCTGGTTAGAGTTGCACTTCAGGCCAAAACAATGTCTGTTTTGATATAATCCAATATATTTACTATCAGCACCAACACTCTGTGTAGCTACTCAAAACAACAAGGTGGGAGGCCTAATAACTGCACTGGAGAATCACAAGAAGGGGAACAGACAAACTGAGCAGGCGGCCATTAGATCACAGCAACACAAGGCACTTTGGGAGGACGGGGTGATCATTTTCATTACAAATAGGTCAATTTGCTTCCTCAAACTTTTAATTACTAATAATTTTATTATAAATATAGAAGATAAATAGACTTCTGTGATATGAAGCTCAAGATGTCTTATGTCATGTTGTGCTAAAAAGAACAATAAAACAACTGCAGTTCTGTATTTGTGTTAAATTTTTTGGAGGTGTTTTACAGGAAACATGCAATTTAAAGTTTTATATGCGACAAGTCTGTGACACTTACAGATATCCATATGGGACAAACTCAAGTCAAAGGTTTGGATAAAATTACACAATTTCATGATGTAAGTTTTGAGATTCTCCACACACGTTCTATGAGATTTAAGTCTGGGCTTTGACCGGACCGCTCAAGGATAGTCGGAGACTTCTCCCAATACCACTCCAGTGTTTCTGTATACTCAGGGTCATTGTTGTACTGAAAGGTGAACCATCAACACAGACAGTCCAGTGTTTGTCTTGTCAAACCTGAGAATCTTTTGTCTTCTCAGAGTCCAAGCAGGCTGCCATATGACCTTAAGTCAAATGTGGCTTCAGTCCAACCACTCTTCCATAAATGCCTGATTGATGAAGTGCTGCTGAGATGAACATCCTTCTGACAGGTTCCACCATCTCAGCAGAGGACTTCTATGACCAATGTCCTCCTTGTCTGGTTACTCAGTTTGGGCAGATAGCCAACTCTAAAAAGAGTCTTTTGGTTCAAATTTCCACTGTTTCACTTTCACTTCTGGAGTCAGTGAGCTCCTAGGAACACTCAAAGCTTTAGAAACGATTTTCTACCCTTCCTCAGATTTATGGTTCACCACGATTTACAGTGGTGTGAAAAACTATTTGCCCCCTTCCTGATTTCTTATTCTTTTGCATGTTTGTCACACAAAATGTTTCTGATCATCAAACACATTTAACCATTAGTCAAATATAACACAGGTAAACACAAAATGCAGTTTTTAAATGATGGTTTTTATTATTTAGGAGGAAAAAAATCCAAACCTACATGGCCCTGTGTGAAAAAGTAATTGCCCCCTGAACCTAATAACTGGTTGGGCCACCCTTAGCAGCAATAACTGCAATCAAGCGCTTTGCGATAACTTGCAATGAGTCTTTTACAGCACTCTGGAGGAATTTTGGCCCACTCATCTTTGCAGAATTGTTGTAATTCAGCTTTATTTGAGGGTTTTCTAGCCATAGCATCTCAATTAGATTCAGGTCAGGACTTTGACTAGGCCACTCCAAAGTCTTCATTTTGTTTATCTTCAGCCATTCAGAGGTGGATTTGCTGGTGTGTTTTGGGTCATTGTCCTGTTGCAGCACCCAAGATCGCTTCAGCTTGAGTTGACGAACAGATGGCCAGACATTCTCCTTCAGGATTTTTTGGTAGACAGTAGAATTCATGGTTCCATCTATCACAGCAAGCCTTCCAGGGCCTGAAGCAGCAAAACAACCCCAGACCATCACACTACCACCACCATATTTTACTGTTGGTATGATGTTCTTTTCTGAAATGCTGTGTTCCTTTTATGCCAGATGTAACGGGACATTTGCCTTCCAAAAAGTTCAACTTTTGTCTCATCAGTCCACAAGGTATTTTCCCAAAAGTCTTGGCAATCATTGAGATGTTTCTTAGCAAAATTGAGATGAGCCCTAATGTTCTTTTGCTTAACAGTGGTTTGTGTCTTGGAAATCTGCCATGCAGGTCGTTTTGCCCAGTCTCCTTCTTATGGTGGAGTCGTGAACATTGACCTTAATTGAGGCAAGTGAGGCCTGCAGTTCTTTAGACGTTGTCCTGGGGTCTTTTGTGACCTCTCGGATGAGTCGTCTCTGCGCTCTTGGGGTAATTTTGGTCGGCCGGCCACTCCTGGGAAGGTTCACCACTGTTTCATGTTTTTGCCATTTGTGGATAATGGCTCTCACTGTGGTTCACTGGAGTCCCAAAGCTTTAGAAATGGCTTTATAACCTTTACCAGACTGATAGATCTCAATTACTTCTGTTCTCATTTGTTCCTGAATTTCTTTGGATCTTGGCATGATGTCTAGCTTTTGAGGTGCTTTTGGTCTACTTCTCTGTGTCAGGCAGCTCCTATTGAAGTGATTTCTTGATTGAAACAGGTGTGGCAGTAATCAGGCCTGGGGGTGGCTACGGAAATTGAACTCAGGTGTGATACACCACAGTTAGGTTATTTTTGAACAAGGGGGCAATTACTTTTTCACACAGGGCCATGTAGGTTTGGATGTTTTTTCTCCCTAAATAATAAAAAGCATCATTTAAAAACTGCATTTTGTGTTTACTTGTGTTATATTTGTGTAATGGTTAAATGTGTTTGATGATCAGAAACATTTTGTGTGACAAACATGCAAAAGAATAAGAAATCAGGAAGGGGGCAAATAGTTTTTCACACCACTGTAATCACAAAAATCTACAGATCTGTCATGGCTTGGTTTCTGTCCTAACATGCAGTGTGAATCATGGACTTTGCCTACACAGGTGGGTGCCTTTCTAAACAATGTCCAGTCAATTTAGTTTGAACAGGCGGACCCGAATCAAGTTGTAGACGCATCTTAGGGGAAATTAAAGCAAACACGACACCCACAACAAACAATTTGGAGCGCCAGAATACTTGCATGAATGAGAGATTTCAGTTTTAGATTTTTAAAAAATTTGCTAACCTTTCTGAAAAAATGTCTGCACTTTGTCATTATGGGTTATTGAGTTTAGGCTGAAGAGCAAAAATGGCAAATGTATTCATTCATATTTAAAAGTGCAACACAAGAAAGTGTGCAGAACGTGAAGGGGTCTGAAGACTTTCTGAATCCACTGAAAACATCATATTCAGTCAATGCAGCCCCTTTAAACACCAAACCCCAGAGGAGGTTGATGTTAAATACCAAACCTAACAAAATGTGCAGAAATGCCAAGTTGACAGCAAACTTGTGATTGATGGCACAGCGTGAGGGGTGTTGGCAGAACTAAAGCAGCTGATGGTTCCTTGAAGGGTGTTGTGGTTAGAAAGCCCTGGCCTGATTTGCAGAGTTGCTGGATATTTGGTTAGAAGGAGCACACCTGCTGGCGTTGACTTTCATTTGGTGCAAAAGATTTCAATTTAGGTTTGCACCGCAGTCTCAATATGTGCCACCTTCTCATACAAATTATCAAATGGAGAAACTCACATTTGTGAATGGTATGTAATGTTGTATTCAATTTATACTTTCAATTGTAAAATATGAACACAATAAATGAGACAATTTTGAACAAAAAATGTACTTTTATAAAACCTATTATCTGTAAATTAGAAGCTACAGATTGTAGTGAAATTCATTTGACTCCACAGTGTGGCCTAAAATGCCAAATTTCAGTAGCAGATTGCAGTGATCTGTCACATAACTAATGGCCCACGACCATTCAGCAGCATAAAGTTCTAGATTAATTTGCCACTCTTTATCCCATGAAAGAACCTTAAAGGAGGGGAGGCTTATCCTGTACACTCGTACAATTTTTGACCAAAGTGATTTAAGATTATTGCCAATTGCAATATTACAATCATTTAATTTTTTTACTTGATCATTCTTTTTGCAGTGGTTAGTACCTACCAAAATAAAGCAAGGAAGGAGAATTGATGAACTGGCAACAGAGTCACAGCGCCCAGGACTCATTGATTTGTGGCTGAAGTGAAGGTTAGCCTGCCTGGTCTCTTCCCTCAAAAGAGCTTATGTAGCACAAACTGCTGAAAAACATAATGAGAGAAAGATGTCAGAACACAAAGTGCATTGCAACTCGCTGCATATGGGGTTGCGCAGTCACAGACCAGTTGGAGTACCCATGCTGACACTTGTTCCCCACAGAAAGTGCCTACAATGGACATGTGTCAGAACTGGACCATAGAGCAATGGAAGAAGGTGACCTGGTCTGATGGATCACATTTTCTTTTAGATTACGTGGATGGCCAAGTGTGTGGGCATTGGTTACCTGGGGAAGAGATGGCAGCAGGATGCATTATGGAAAGAAGGCAAACTGGCGGGGGCAGTGTAATGCTCAGGACAAAGTTCTGCTGGGAAACCTTGGGTTCTGGTATTTGTGTGGACGTTACTTTCACATGTATTACATACCTAAAGATTACTGCAGACCATGTGGACCCCTCTATGGCCAAGGTACTTCCTTATGGCAGTGGCCTTGACAAACTGCAGAAATTGTTCATGAGTGGTTTAAGTAACAAGACAAACAGCGCAAGGTGTTGACATGTCCTCCAAATTCCCCAAGTCTCAATCCGATCGAGCATCTGTGGGATGTGCTGGAAAAACAAGTCTGATCCATGGAGGCTTCTCCCTGCAACTTACAGTATAGGACGTGAAGGATCCTCTGCAAATGTTTTGGTGCCACAAACCACATGACACCTTCAGAGGTCTTGGGAAGTTCATGCCTTGATGCGGTCAGAGCTGTTTTTGAAGTATGAGGGGACTCTAAACAATATAAGGCAGGAAGTTTTAATGCTGTGGCTGATTGGTGTGCACATTGTCTCATAGGACTGATAGTCCCAAGTTATATTTGACACCACTGTGCACATAAACCTTCGATCAATGCTTGCACGTTGACTGCTCATAGCTATTTACACTTATTAGGGATGTAGACAAGCAGCCAAGTGCTGGGAAAGATGATTGTTGCAAAATCAGATTTAAAAATGCATCCTGAGCACCTCAGACACACATCCATTGATCAGAAGAAGTCCAAGAGCCAAGACATCCCCACCACTTGTGTCCAGTGGAAACACAAGCAATGTGGAGACCACAGTGCCATTGTCTGCAGCTATATGGTTTCAATCACAACTGTATCCAAGAGACATGCTGCATTAGGCACATTAAGCACTGAGCTGCTATCCTTTGAGTTATGCTGTTGAAAACAAACCTGCTGGATAATACAGCCAAAGAAACCTATTACCTGTGGTCTTACCTTCATCAAAGTTATAATCATACAGCAGAGCTATTTGGAGAGAAGGTGACACACACCAACACAATTAACTGAATGCAATGTCAGCATTACATTGTTGAAGGTCTTCTCATACCAGCACATTTCACAGTATTGAGGCTGCTTCGTACAGGAGAGTCCAAGGAACTGAGGGACAGGAATATGGTAATAAGGGAAAAAAACAGGAACCCAGACTGATGTGGAGAAACACAGCAATGAGTTCAATAGGCATACATACTGTACTAACACTGGATTTAAAATAAATAAATAAATAAATAAATAAATAAGTCTTTTCATTAAAACAGGAACCAGAAAATGCTTTCATTTTTCAAAAGGGGGAAAAAATCATTTTGGTTTAACCATGGCTGATTACGTGACTCTGGTATATTGTATTGTTTTAGGAATGTCTCCTGATTATTAGCAAGTAGGTCATAAAGTTGCTTGATGTTTCGGGCTCAGGTCTGATGTCTCACACATTTGTGTACACTTTCCAGGTTGTTCTGTTGCCTATTTCTCTTCTAGTTTCATTCCCTTGGGTGCCATTGGTATATAGTTTACACGTTTTCCCTTTGTTCATATGTAATCTACGTTCTTGTTATATGTTAGTCAGCAGCAGGTCAGTTTAAAATAACCCAGTATGAGTCACTCACTGGATTTTCTAATTGCTGTTGCTGCAAACATAAACTGCAGAACTTTGTGATGTTGCAGTATAGAGCAGCAACTCAGAAAACAGTTGGAAGTGCTGCACCCCACGATTGCATGAGTATTAAGGTTGGTCTCTTAAAAATGAGATGAATTGCAACAGTATGTACTTAAAGTGTGTACACTGTCTGGAAATTTACAGTATCTGTAGCTCAGTGACAGTGAAATTCAGTTATTTTATACTATTTTTGAAAGTGAATTCAATACAAAGTACATTTCATATTCAGATATATATATATATATATATATATATTTATATATATATATATATTTAAATTTGAAGCTCTGATGTATATGCTGTTTTTCAGCTGTGTCCAAGCCTGCGACGAGCAGATTCTACGAGCAGATTCATCAGGCCTGCACTTTGCCTACTTCAGGATTTCTCAGGCTCAGCCCTGGGGTGGCTGCCTTTAGCTGTTGCTCTTTATTCCAAACAGTTTCACAACCAATGCATCATACTTACCATTAACTTACCAGATTTTGTAGGGAACTGTCCTTTTCTACTTTGACAAATTCTGTAATGTTTCTATTGCCAAAACTTTCAACTCTTTAGTTTCATCTGTCATTTTCTTTTGACTTCACCCTTTCCTGTAATTGAGTGTTAAAGGGGAGCACTTATCGCTGCATCAAACTCACTGCTCTTTTGTAAGACACATTTCTTAATGAGCTGGCAAGTGAAAATGGCAGGGACATAAGTGCTCACCTTTAGCATTCAGTGTTGTGTCCTCCACCCAAGTGTCTGCATTATTAAACATAAACCGTTGGGACTAAACTCGACAGAAAAAGATTAATTAAAAGAAAAGAAAAAAGAAAGTATTTACAGTAATGATAAATACAAATATATATGAATCTTATAGAGAGTAATTAAAAATAATAAAGATAACACTGATTCTTAAAATAATAAATTGGGACCGAACCTGAAAACCACTGATCTACATACAAACCAGATTCCAAAAAAGTTGGGACACTAAACAAATTGTGAATAAAAATTGAATGCAATGATGTGGAGATGGCAAATGTCAATATTTTATTTGTAATAGAACGTAGATGACAGATCAAACGTTTAATCCGAGTAAATGTATCATTTTAAAGGAAAAATATGTTGATTCAAAATTTCACGGTGTCAACAAATCCCAAAAAAGTTGGGACAAGTAGCAATAAGAGGCTGGAAAAAGTAAATTTGAGCATAACGAAGAGCTGGAAGTCCAATAAACACTAAGTAGGTCAACTGGCAACATGATTGGGTATAAAAAGAGCTTCTCAGAGTGGCAGTGTCTCACAGAAGCCAAGATGGGTAGAGGATCACCAATTCCCACAATGTTGCGCAAAAAGATAGTGGAGCAATATCAGAAAGGTGTTACCTAGCGAAAAATTGCAAAGACTTTGCATCTATCATCATCAACTGTGCATAACATCATCCGAAGATTCAGAGAATCTGGAACAATCTCTGTGCGTAAGGGTCAAGGCCATAAAACCATACTGGATGCCCGTGGTCTCCGGGCCCTTAAACGACACTGCACCACAAACAGGAATGCTACTGTAAAGGAAATCACAGAATGGGCTCAGGAATACTTCCAGAAACCATTGTCAGTGAACACAATCCACCGTGCCATCCGCCGTTGCCAGCTGAAACTCTACCGTGCAAAGAAGAAGCCATTACTAAGCAAGATCCACAAGCTCAGGCGTTTTCACTGGGCCAGGGATCATTTAAAATGGAGTGTGGCAAAATGGAAGACTGTTCTGTGGTCAGACAAGTCACGATTCAAAGTTCTTTTTGGAAATCTGGGACGCCATGTCATCCGGACCAAAGAGGACAAGGACAACCCAAGTTGTTATCAACGCTCAGTTCAGAAGCCTGCATCTCTGATGGTATGGGGTTGCATGAGTGCGTGTGGCATGGGCAGCTTGCATGTCTGGAAAGGCACCATCAATGCAGAAAAATATATTCAGGTTCTAGAACAACATATGCTCCCATCCAGACGTCATCTCTTTCAGGGAAGACCCTGCATTTTTCAACAAGATAATGCCAGACCACATTCCGCATCAATCACAACATCATGGCTGCGTAGGAGAAGGATCTGGGTACTGAAATGGCCAGTCTGCAGTCCAGATCTTTCACCTATAGAGAACATTTGGCGCATCATAAAGAGGAAGGTGCAACAAAGAAGGCCCAAGACGATTGAACAGTTAGAGGCCTGTATTAGACAAGAATGGGAGAGCATTCCTATTTCTTTTTTTTTTTTATTATTATTTATTTATTAATTTTATTACAATCAATACATAGCAATCAAGTTTTTACAAAAAAAAAAAAAAAGAATTATGCTAAGAGCAGATCGATCCCCACCCTTGAGAGAGAGAGCAATCCAAACAGTGTAAAATTTAAGGCTTTTAAAAATACCTAAATCAACAAATTCTCTGTGCTTTATAAAATCATTTCAAAATATTACTGATTAGATCCTGCCATGTTTTGAAAAGTCTGCACAGATCCTCTAACTGAGTATTTGATTTTTTCCAATTTTAAATAATATAACACATCAGTTTCCCACTGACTTAAAAGAGGAGAGTTTGGGTTCTTCCAGTTTATCAGAATAAGTCTGCGTGCCAACAGTGTAGTGAATGCAATCACAATTTGTTTGTCTTTCTCCACTTTAAGACCCTCTGGAAGAACCCCAAACACAGCTGTTAATGGGTTAGGAGGGATTGTGAGTCCAAGACTGTCTGAGAGGTAATTAAAAATTTTTGTCCAGAATAATGTTAATTTGGAGCAGGCCCAGAACATGTGACCTAGTGAGGCTGGGGCTTGGTTGCAACGTTCGCAGGTTGGATCATGCCCTGGAAACATTTTGGAGAGTTTTAGTCGAGACAGATGTGCTCGATATATAATTTTGAGTTGTATAATTGCATGCTTTGCGCATATGGAGCTCGAGTGAATTCTCTGCATTGCTACTTTCCACTCCTTTTCTGATATATTAATTGAGAGGTCATTTTCCCAGTGTCCTCTTGGATCTTTGAAAGGAAGGGATTGTAAAAGGATTTTATATATTGTAGAGATGGAGTCTAACTCCTTGAAATTGAGCAATAATTTTTCCAGCGTGGATGAGGGTGCAAGATGAGGAAAATCTGGAAGGTTCTGTTTAACAAAGTTCCTGATTTGAAGATAGTGAAAGAAATTTGTAGCTGGAATGTTAAATTTGGAATGTAATTGTTCATAGGATGCAAAGACGTTGTCTATATAAAGATCTCTAAGCAAGTTAATTCCAAATTTTTCCAGATATTAAAAACTGCATATGTTTGTGATTGTTGAAAGAGGTGGTTCTTTTGCAGGGGTGCCACAGAAAGAAGCTTCTCCGTCTTAAAATGCTTTCTACATTGGTTCCAGATTCTAAGTGAGTGGAGCACAATTGGGTTATTAGTGTATTGCCGATAACGTGTGTTTATTGGAGCACAAAGCAAGGAATACAAAGAAGTACTGCAGGATTTTACTTCTATTGCGGTCCATGCCTGTGTATGTTCTTCTATTTGTGTCCAGGTTCTTATCGACTGTATATTTGCCGCCCAGTAATAAAACTGGAAGTTAGGTAGAGCATTCCTATTTCTAAACTTGAGAAACTGGTCTCCTCGGTCCCCAGACGTCTGTTGAGTGTTGTAAGAAGAAGGGGAGATGCCACACAGTGGGGAAAATGGCCTTGTCCCAACTTTTTTGGGATTTGTTGACACCATGAAATTCTGAATCAACATATTTTTCCCTTAAAATGATACATTTTCTCAGTTTAAACTTTTGTTCCGTGATTTTTGTTCTATTCTGAATAAAATATTAGAAGTTGGCACCTCCACATCATTGCATTCAGTTTTTATTCACGATTTGTATAGTGTCCCAACTTTTTTGGAATCCGGTTTGTAGTGCTCTACAAATAATCACTCGTGTGAACAAGAGTTTAATATATGATAAATAACAATATACGTAACTAAACTGCAATTCAAATACCCTCTTCAAATCCAAGGCTTCATGTCAGCAACAGCTCTTACCATGCCAGAGCCATCAGGAGGGCACACAGGACTATAGAGGACAGCACCCACCCTCAGCTGAGTCTATTCAAAACTCCTTCTATCGTGCAGACACTAAAGGAATTTGAAATCTAGGACTACATAACAGGCAGCTAGTTTTAGGAAGGACATCCCATCCATTACCTCTTCCCCTTTTTGATATCCGACTGCTGGCACAGAAGGCCCAGCTGGTGATTCACCCACTCTGTCCCCCTTTTGAAATATGATATCTGGACAACATGTTTCAGTCTCACCATCTGAATTATATGTTTAAGTAATACAGTGTTTGCATTATATGTGCTTACAATGCACGGTCGTGTTTATTGTGGTAATCCGTTTTTCTGATCTATTGACTACTAGCACATTCATTGTATTGTCTTGTGTTTAATTTGTGTATAACCGTGGCTGGAAGAGGAGGCAGAGTAAGATTTATTGTACGGTATGACTAACTGTTTACTGTGCTTATGACAATACATTCTCATCTCATCTTTATTAACTTCAGTAACAACTGTAATTTTTAAAGTAACAACATAAGAACATCAAAGGCTCAAAAATCCATTATACAATTTGAGATATTTCTATTTGAGAGCATTACAGTAGCAAATAAAGCTCTTTTAGAACATTGGCTGATGTAGTAAACAGTACAAACAGAGTCCCATCCCAGCAGATTTCAGAGGCACCCGAGTGCCAGAGATCTTCTACTCTTTTCCTCCGTCCAGTGACTTACAAGTGGTCGGAGCTTTTGGATTTCTCTGTGAAGATTTTTTTTTTCCCTTTGATTGAAGTAACTTCTGTTCAATTCGGGACACTTCCTGATATAAAGTACTCATCTCTACTTTCAGCAAGAAGCAGAACAAACTGAGCACAAATAGGCAACTTTTCGGCAGCCTCTCCTCATCCAAGTAGAAATGCCCCTGGCAAGACCTGTTGGGAGGATCAGGACAGAAGATGACAATTAGAAACAAGGTAAACACACGGATAACTAACTAACTAATATGTTTACAAATGGAGTGGAAGTTTAAAAGTGGTTAAACATAATGCTACATTATACCCTACGTTTCAAGAGCTTTAAAGACACAGTGAAGAAGGCCTGTCTTTACTGTCACCTCCTGCTGTGACATGCTCTCTGTTAAGGAACTCTGAACAAAAACGTCACTTCAAGGCAGTGTCCAGGTTCCCTGACCTGTAACAGGACTAGCCAACATCTTGTTCTTCAGTAAAGTGTCACACAAGTTTAACATATTAAATTAACCCACCAACATCCTGACTACAGCAGTGGTCCACCAGTTCAGTTCTGGTGCCCCCTGTGGATGCAGATTTTTCTCCAAACATATTTCTTGTTTAACTGCTCTCCTCAAGCTGGAATTTTACCATTTGTGTTTTCTTTCATCTATCCAGAAATAAAAAAAGTACCTATGCTATATTTTATTGAATGAAGCAGGAATTTGTATGTGTGACATGGGTAACAATTCATTCTTTTTCTTTTTAATTTTTTCATGTTTTGGTTATTTAGACAGTTATTTACTAATAAGCAACACAAATGGGTAACACAGCTCCTTGTTTGCACTGTGTCAATTCACAACGTGTACTGCGCTGCTTATTAATTGTATTTAGATACAATAATCAAATTAAACAGCAAAAGGAAATTAAAAAACAAAACAAACTAAGCATTAAAAGACACAGAAAAATACAATTGCTGTATGCCTTCATGTCCTATAAGTGTAAATCTGACACTACTGGACTTTTCTGAAAACAAAAGGAAAACAACAGGTCAGCTAATTAAAGAATGAGATCAAATTAGAGAACTGACTGACTGACAACCTGGTTGGCAGTAAAGAAGATTTCAAGCAACTGACAGCTTGACCAGACCAGGCCATCCCAGCAAGTTCAACCCAAGAGTACAATGGCAGATAAGCTGCTAAGAACCACAAAACTTCATTATGGGACCTAAAGGTAGCTCTTGCACTGTCAATGTCAAAGTTCCTAAGTCTATCATTAGAAAGAGGCTGCAGAAATTAGATCTACCTCAAAAGTGAAAGGGGGAGCTGTCCAAAAAAGCCAATCTGCAGCAACTGCAGACTTTCCAAATATACCCAGAGCTAATAAATGTACACATGTTGCGTTAAAGGCAATAAAAGCACTTTCTTTCAATTAATATACAGTACAAGTAACATGTGATGCACAAATGTTGTTGTGAGGTGTCCCAGCTAAACCCACATCTTCTTTGTTTTATCAGATAGTGAGTAGCAGGCTTCAGGGTCATGCTGTGTGTGATGGTTGGCATTTTGGCACAGGCTAATTGATAGGATTTGTAATTACTTTTTGTAAATTTCAGACTACTTGTATAACCTTTCTTTTGGGTGACTGAGTACACCAAAAGACAGATTTAGTCAGTCATTTTCCAACCCGCTATATCATAACACAGTGTCACGAGGGTCTGCTGGAGCCAATCCTAGCCAGCACAGGGCACAAGGCAGAAACAAATCCCGGGCAGGGCGCCAACTCACCACAGAAGACAGATTCAGTGAAAGGCAATCCTGGTGCACAGCAGTTGACATTAAGAACCACTGGCTTAGATAGATGGTGGTGTTTTGACTTGTTGGTCAGTTTACCGTTTTGTGATGGCAAGTTTGGATGTTGTACGTTAAATATAAAGAGACCCGAACATTATATAACATTGACATTTACTTAGTAAAATGATTTTTTTTTTTTACAAGCTCAATAAGAATGTTCTAAATATCTCATAGTTATGAGCATACAGCCTGTGTCAATTCACAACGTGTACTAGCAGCAGTCTGGGCACTGCACAAAGGCACATTGCTATTGCTCACTCCGCTACGCTGCTCCCACTCTTGTTTTTTGTCTTTTATTTGTGACTCCCACAAAGAGATCATCAAAAAGAATGTTTTTGTGGTTCTCCACTTCAGTCACTAATATTTCAAGTTCGTAGTCACTTGAGTTTCATTTTCTGCCTTTTTTCCCCTGTCATTCTATGGTTTGCAGTAAACTGTCAATCTGAAACATCGGCAAATTTATATGGTGACTACATCATGAAAACTGAAAAAAAAAGGGTTTTTATGAAATGAATGGTAACTGATAGGCGATGATGGGGTGCTGCTTAAGGTGCATACCTGAGTGCATAGTCTTAAGTGTATCTGAAATTTATAAAGGAACTTGGCATTGCATGTGACATATAAATGGTTTTATATATATGATTTTTTTTCTGCACACACTGTTTTTACCCTTGAAGCATAATCAAAATTTATAAATATAATCTAGGCAAGGTTTTATATATTAGGCCCCAGAACCCATGGAGGAAAAAAGTTGTAGTCCATGATCTTTAAATAAGATAAATATCTAGTTGGCTTCCATGCTTTTATTAAATTATCCAAGAAAGCCAATAAGACTGAACAGGTGATGGACCAGGTCAGACTGAATTAGTGCTGCTTCACCCCTTATTCAGTCCTTTACTCAATACAAGTAAAATTCTGGTAAAAACCACGTGTTAAATCCACAGAAGAAGGGTCCACAAATTAACAGTTTATAGCTATATCACTTTACATTTTTACGGTTGCTAGGTTGTCTAACCTTACCTGAAACTGGAAGTGAGCTGTAACAAGTTAAGCAGGTCTTTAGAAACCTCAAGGTGAGTGAAACTCTTGCATACTTTCACTTTAAAAATAAATCAAAGTGAGCAACTACAGTCCAGTTTTAAAAAGGATGTGAATGGCCTATATTGTAAATACATATACATAATATATATGTATATATGCAAATAACTATAACACTAAAATAGTGGTTGCGGTTTGTAGCGTTGGTTATTGTTGTATTAAAAGTGCTTTAGCAGCATCTGGGCCGCATCCAGGGTTGGCTTCTGCCTTGCAACCAATGCTTCCAAGAAAGGTTCCAGTCCCCTGCATTACTGAGTTGGATTTAAAGTGAATTTAGAATATTATGCTATGCTTTCTTCAAGAATTGCCATGCATGCATTAATGTATTGTCGATGGCTTATAACAATGGTAGTGCTTGTGCCTTACGGCTCTAGGATA
The DNA here is from genome assembly GCF_016835505.1 of Polypterus senegalus. NCBI lineage: Eukaryota > Metazoa > Chordata > Cladistia > Polypteriformes > Polypteridae > Polypterus > Polypterus senegalus. The sequence continues at coordinate 247,563,417 of NC_053156.1, read as the reverse complement.
CTGTGCTTTTATACAGCCCTTCTCAGTCTATGTGTGGAGTTTGCATGTTCTCCTAATGTCTGCCTAAGTTTTTCAAATATTCTGTATTCTTCACTTATTCTAAAGACATGCGTTTAAGGTTGATCTACATCAGACTTGACATGTCTGGCTTGTGTATGCGTGGGCACCTCTTTTAGTAGGAAGAGACCTAGCGTAGGGTTTACTGTAGCCTTAAACTCAACATGCTAGCAAAGACAGTGGTACCCCATAAACCCTACATTGGAACAGGAAGATTCAGAAGATGGCAACAAAAATTAAATGAGAAAATGCACAATGCATAAATAATGTCATTGGACTCTGCAGGCACAACTTTAGATGGTCCCTCTTGTAGTTTTTATAAAACGCAATCTTTCACAAGATGAAGAATATTTCCTTTCTGAATCCAAAATATTCCAGACTCTAACAGATGGAAGCAGAAATGAAATACATCTGAAGACACTAAAGTTTACAGAGCTATCGTGTAGCTTACTGTCAAAGCAGAACTGATCATTGCTTGAAGTGAATGTATAGATATGGACAATAAAATAACAACAACAACATTTATTTATATAGCACATTTTCATACAAAAAAAAATTAGCTGAAAGTGCTTTACAAAATGAAGAATAGAAAAATAGAAGACACAATAAAAAATAAAAATAAGTCAACATTAATTAACATAGAATAAGTAAGGTCCGATGGCCAGGGTGGACAGAAAAAACAAAACAAAAAAAAAAACTCCAGAGGCTGGAGAAAAAAAAAAAATCTGTAGGGATTCCAGACCAAGAGACCGCCCAGTCCCCTCTGGGCAATCTACCTAACATAAATCAAACAGTCCTCTTTGTATTTAGGGTTCTCATGGAAGGACTTGATGATGATGGTCACGTAGATTTCTGGCTTTCAGTCCATCAATGTTGGATCATCATGATGCTTTGCCACCACAAAAAAAACGGAAAAAGAAACAGAAGAGAGAGTTGGGGTCAGTATGGATTTTGGAGCCACTAGCCCTAGCTAAGGTTACGATTTGGAATATAAGGTGTCAGACATTCCGATATATAAGATGGAGCGAGATTATTTAAGGCTTTATAAACCATAAGCAGAATTTTAAAGTCAATCCTGAATGACACAGGCAACCAGTGTAGTGACATCAAAACTGGAGAAATGTGTTCGGATTTTCTTTTCCTAGTTAGGATTCTAGCAGCTGCATTCTGCACTCGTTGCAAGTGATTTATGTCTTTTTTGGGTAGTCCTGAGAGGAGTGTGTTACAGTAATCTAGTCTACTGAAAACAAAAGCGTGAATTAATTTCTCAGCATCTTTCAATGATATAAGAGGTCTAACTTTTGCTATGTTTCTTAAGTGAAAAAATGCTGTCCTAGTGGTCTGATGAATATGCAATTTAAAATTCAGATTACAGTCAACAGTTACCCCTAAATTTTTTACTTCCGTCTTAACTTTTAATTCTAATGCATCAAGTTTATTTCTGATAACCTCATTGAATCCATTATTGCCAATTACTAAAATTTCAGTTTTCTCTTTATTTAGTTTGAGAAAATTACTATTCATCCATTCAGAAATACCAGTAAGACATTGTGTTAGTGAATCGAGATAGTCGGTGTCATCAGGTGCTATTGATAAGTACAGCTGTGTGTCATCAGCATAGCTGTGGTAGCTCACGTTGTAACCTGAGATAATCTGACCTAACGGAAGCATATAGATTGAGAAGAGCAGCGGACCCAGGATAGAGCCTTGTGGAACACCATATCGGATATCATGTGTCTTTGAGGTGTGATTACCACAACTCACAAAGAATTTTCTCCTGCCAGGTAGGATTCAAACCAATTTAAGACACTGCCAGAGAGGCCCACCCATTGACTAAGGCGATTTCTAAGAATATTGTGATCAATGGTGTCAAATGCAGCACTCAGATCTAAGAGGATGAGAACAGATAAATGGCCTCTGTCTGCATTTACCCGCAAGTCATTTACTACTTTAACGAGTGCAGTTTCTGTGCTGTGATTTGTTCTGAAACCTGACTGAAATTTATCAAGAATAGCATGTTTATTGAGGTGGTCATTTAACTGCATAATGACTGCCTTCTCTAGAATTTTACTTAAGAAGGGCAGGTTAGAGATGGGTCTAAAATTTTCAAAGCAGAGGGGTCAAGATTATTTTTCTTGAGCAGGGGTTTAACTACAGCAGTCTTAAGTCTGGGAAGACCCCGTATCTAATGACAATTTACTATGTCAGAATATTGTCAATTAGCACGCCTGATACTTCTTTGAAAAACCTTGTTGGTATTGGGTCAAGGACGCAGGTGGAAGGTTTCAGTTGAGAGATTATACTATGTAATTCAGGTAAATCTATCCTGGTGAAAGCATTTAATTTGTTTATAATGGAGTACCGGGCTTTGGAGGTTCTGCAGTGTTGGGGAGATATACTATGTTATCTCTAATATCATTAATTTTTTGATTGAAAAATACAGCAATGTTCTCACAGGTTTCACTGGAAGTATTCTGGGGGCATTCCTTTGTGTTACCTGGGTTTAACAGACGACCAATTGTAGAGAATAAGACTCTGGGATTACTAGCATTGTTATTTATAATATTAGAGAAATAGCAGCGCCTCTCAAGACGGACTGTGTTATTGTATTCTGTTATTTTAACCTTCAATATCTCATAATGGATAGTTAGTTTAGTTTTCCTCCATTTACGCTCAGCTCTACGACATGTTCTTTTTAAATCAGACACTCTTTGGGTCTTCCATGGAATAACAATGCTAGAAGATTTTTTAACTGTCTTTTCAGGTGCAACTATGTCAACAGCAGCTCTTACTTTAGAATTAAAGTTTTCCACTTTACTATTTATACTATCCTCGCTATTATAGTTAGCACTATAAACGGACTGATTGCTTAGAATGTTTGTAAGTTTTAAAGCTGCAGATGAGTCAAAGAAGCATTTTTTAACAAAATGCTTCTCATGAGTGTTTTCTATCTTTATTTCTATATTAAATAGTAGAAGGAAATGGTCTGATAGACCGATATCAATGACCTGCTTTATATCAACTTTAAGTCCTTTAGCAATCACTAAGTCTAACATATGACCTGCTTTATGTGTAGGGTGATTAATGAGCTGTCTCAAATCAAAAGAGTCCAGAAGGTTCATGAATTCTTTTACTTTTTGGTCACACTGATTGTCGATATGAAAGTTAAAGCTGCCGACTATTAAGAGTGTGTCATAGTTCGTAATTAGAATTGACATTAAGTCCGAGAATTCCTCAAAGAAAGACGCGTTAAATAAGGCCTTTAACTATACAGTGTTCTTTCAGCTATTGTGCCGAATTACTAAAAGTGACAAAAATATTTTATATAACAAAATATTATGAAAAATAAGCTGTAATATCTTTTTACTTAACTATTCACCTGAGTCAAAACTTTGTAGAAGTGTCAAGTGTCTACCCTTTTGGTACTGCTGTAACAGTCCACCAGTTTTTCTTATTCAAGTATATCAGGTTGAATAAGGAGTATTTGTGAACAGTAATCCTCAAGCATTTACAATGGGGTTTGAACCCTGAAACTGGCCAAGACCCTCAGCAATAACCACCTGTTTATTTCAAAGCCTCTCAAATATATACTGCTCAAAAGAATTAAAGGAACACTTTTTAATCAGAGTATAGCATAAAGTTAATGAAACTTATGGGATATTAATCTGGTCAGTTAAGTAGCAGAGGGGGTTGTTAATCAGTTTCAGCTGCTGTGGTGTTAATGAAATTAACAACAGATGCACTAGTGGGGCAACAACGAGATGACCAACCAAAACAGGAATGGTTTAACAGGTGGAGGCCACTGACATTTTTCCCTCCTCATCTTTTCTGACTGTTTCTTCACTAGTTTTGCATTTGGCTACAGTCAGTGTCACTACTGGTAGCATGAGGCGATACCTGGACCCTACAGAGGTTGCACAGGTAGTCCAACTTCTCCAGGATGGCACATCAATACGTGTCATTGCCAGAAGGTTTGCTGTGTCTCCCTGCACAGTCTCAAGGGCATGGAGGAGATTCTAGGAGACAAGCAGTTACTCTAGGAGAGCTGGAGAGGGCCATAGAAGGTCCATAACTCATCAGCAGGACCAGTATCTGCTCCTTTGGGCAAGGAGGAACAGGATGAGCACGGCCAGAGCACTACAAAATGACCTCCAGCAGGCCACTGGTGTGAGTGTCTCTGACCAAACAACCAGAAAGACTTCATGAGGGTGACCCACGGGCCCCATGTCCTCTAATGGGCCCTGAGCTCACTGCCCAGCAGCATGCAGCTCGATTGGCATTCGCCATAGAATACCAGAATTGGCAGATGCACCACTGGTGCCCTGTGCTTTTACAGATGAGAGCAGGTTCACCCTGAGCACGTGACAGAAGTGAAAGGGTCTGGAGAAGCCATGGAGAACATTATGCTACCTGTAACATCATTCAGCATGAGCAGTTTGGTGGTGGGTTAATGATTGTCTGGGGAGGCATATCCATGGAGGGTCACACAGAACGCTACAGGCTTGACAAAGGCACCTTGGCTGCCATTAGGTATCAGGATGAAATCCTTGGACCCATTGTCAGACCCTATGCTCGTACAATGGCTCCTGGTGCACGACAATTCCTGGCCTCATGTGGTGAGAGTATGCATGCAGTTCCTGGAGGATGAAGGAATTGATACCATTGACTGGCCACCACACTTTCCTGACCTAAATCCAATAGAACACCTCTGGGACATTATGTTTTGGTCCATCCAATGCCACCAGGTTGCACCTCAGACTGTCCAGGAGCTCAGTGATGCCCTGGTCCAGATCTGGGAGGAGATCCCCCACAACACCATCTGACATCTCATTAGAAGCATGCACCGATGTTGTCAGGCATGTATACAAGAACACAGGGGCCATACAAAGTGCTGCGTACAATTTTGAGTTGCTGCAATAAAATTTTGGCAAAATGGACTAGCCTGCCACATAATTTTTTCACTCTGATTTTTGGGGCGTCTTTGAATTCAGGGCTCTGTAGGTTGATCATTTCCATCAAACGATGTGGCATCCTTTCGTTCCTAACACATTAACCAGTCTATATCAGTATAGATATCCAGGAGGATTTCTTTTTCCCATTGAGATCTGATGTGTTTTCAAAGTGTTCCTTTAATTTTTTTGAGCAGTTTACTTTAGCCAATATGATTGGGGTCACTACAAAATTACAAGGAGAATCTTCACACAAATCTGCAAAATGAGTCAGGATTCTTCACTTGTAATACCCTTTATTCAATAGTGGCCTCCCGTACTATACTTTTGTTTTTGTGCTGTGGAAATACATCCCAATTTCATAAATTTGGATGGTAATGTACTCTTTACAATTTTAAAGCAAATTCAATACCAGGTAGTTAAGGTGTTAAAAGATACCATACAACGTAGGGAAATATCAGAAAAGAGATCACAATTATATATTACTTAATAAATTAATTATTTCTATATAAATATATAATTATAATTAAAACAAAATGTGTGATGCAGACATTTAAATATGAACTGAATTTGTCCACGTAAATGATCTTCCTCAGCAGTAACATCAGACTGGCTGACTCAGCAACAGACATGATTCACTCTGTTACCAGTATCTTAATTATGAATCATTCTGAATGCTGGTGACTTCAAACAAGAAAACAAATATTTTTGGCATGTTTCACTTGTGGACACTACAAGCTGGACTTGCTGTAACCTATCTTAAGTCTGCTCATTTTTACCCACTTCACTTCGCACATGGAGCAAACAGATCTGTGGCTGATACCGTAAATATGGGCCTGCACTTTGTGGAGTGTAAAGGAACCTATATCAGAATTCTGCTGGTAGATTTCAGTTCAACATTTAACATCATTGTCCCTGAACAGTTGATAACCTAAACTTCCACAAACTGAACGGACATGTAAATATACTTACAGTACTATGTTTGAATGGGCTCTCACCTCTATATTAGTACAGGTACTTCAAAGCTATGTACTCCCCCATCAACTGTACTCCTTGTGCACTAAAGACTAGGATCACTGACCATTTAGTAAAAATCATTAAGTTTGCTGATGACACTACCACGATAATGAAACAGCTTACAGACAGGAGGTGACTGTCTTGGTGCACTACAAATAACCTGGTGCTCAGTACCACCAAGACAGTAGAAATGGTAACCAACTTTTTCTGTACAGCAATTATAACCTCTCACACTAGCAATTAGTGACTCCACAGTCAATATGGTGGAATCCTTGAAATTCTTACAGCTGGGAAATTAATACAACTTTCATAACTAAGAAGGTTCAGCAGCAGTTGTACTTTTTATGTCAATTAGAGCAATTCAACATTTCCTATACCATTCTTGTTCAATTTTACAGAGCGATAACGCAAAGTGTGATCACATTCTCAATCGCTGTCTGGTTTGGGCACAGTCCACTCCAAAATTAAAATTACAGCATGTTATGAGGTCTGCTAAGAAAATAATTGGCTATGCTCTTCCATCTGTTGCAGACCTGTATACTATACATCTCGTGTCAATAACCATGCCAAAAGGATCACCGCAGACTCATCTCACCAGCTCATCACTTATTCCAAAAACTCCCCTCTGGTAAACACTTCAGGTCAATGAAAACTAAAACTAAAGACATCAGAGCAGTTTATTTCCCAGAGTCATTACCCTCACTAATCAGTAATTTAGCCTGTCTTCACTACTTATTACTGTGTTGTTGTACATACTGTATAATGTGTGTGTATTTACAGTATATGCACACTTTACACACATGCTTTCACTAACTGCACTATTCTGCCACTGCTTATTATGTCATTGAAGTTTATTTAGATTATTTACATTTTGTTATAAACACCTTCAAAGCTACCAAGTTAAATTTCTGTACATTAAGTAGTAGTGAATAATGAATGATTCTGATTCTATTCAAACGTTAATGACTTTAAACATAAACCTGTGGAACAATCTGAGCAGGCCTGTTCTCTCTTACTGCCACCTACAACCTTGTTATTGACATCAGTCAAGTCAAGTTGGGGAGCATGCACTGGTACAGTGAGTTGCTGCACCCACTACAGTAATCCCTCCTCGATTGCGGTGGTTGCATTCCAGAACCCCCCGCGATAGGTGAAAATCCGCGAAGTAGAAACCGTATGTTTGTATGGTTATTTTTATATATTTTAAGCCCTTATAAACTCTCCCACACTGTTTATAAATATTCCCTGCACAGTTATACAGCATAAACCCTTTGTATTCTCTTAGATATTAGATAAGATTAATTGAAATTATGTATGTAAACACACTGTTTATATACAGTAAAACCTAAATATTAATTTAAAGATATCAAGTGTCTCCGATATCACAGATGTTACATGTTATGTTACAGCCATTACGATAGACAGGCCACCAGCAATAAATACGTACAATGCAAGAACAATTGTATACAATAAATGTGTGTACAGTGACACTAAAAGTACGTACATGTACTAAGTACTGTAAGTTGAAAATTAATTATGGTTACTCACCAACAATGACACGATGACTTGTCCGATAACGATAAGTTTAGTTTTACTGCACAACAAAGGAGAGCGTTACAGCTCTGCTAAAGGAGCCTCTTCAGGTGACTGTGTAGCACCGCCATTGTTCTTCTTCTGGCAGTCTTCAATCCAAATCCCTAAAGCAGATTCCATCCAGACTACTGCTTTATTACATCCACTTACAACTCATTTTGCACCATGGTTAAAAGGACACTGCGGCCGTAGATCTTATATTCCTTTCCTACTTTTTAAATAAAAAGAATCGTAGCCTCATTGATGCCGTAATGGCGTCCTATAGCGGTGTAGCTTTTCCCTTCCTTCAACATATCCAAAACTTTTACCTTTTTGCAATCATAAACATCTTCCATTGGCGCTTGGGCACGGCCCCTGAAGCAGTAGCAGGAGCAGATCGTTTTGGAGCCATAATGAAGGGCTTGACTATGCACAAATATAAACACAAAAGAGCACAAAATTTAACACTTTACACAGCAAAACACGTTGATGCTGAATGAACGAGATGAAACTTCCTGGTTAACGCAGCGGAATCGAATTCAGCGCTCTGTCGCTGAGCCATTCAGCACACAGGAACTTAACTGCGTGCTCTGATTGGTTAGCTTCTCAGCCATCCGCCAATAGCGTCCCTTGTATGAAATCAACTGGGCAAAACAACTGAGAAAGCAAGTACAGGAAGTAAAAAAGACCCATTGTCCGCAGAACCCGTGAAGCAGCGAAAAATTCGCATCATATATTTAGATATACTTACATATAAAATCCACGATAGAGTGAAGTCATGAAAGTCGAAGCGCGATATAGCGAGGGATTATTGTACACGATAAAACAACTCGGGATTCTAGTTTGCAACCCCCCCAGGCAGACACACGGTCTAGTCCCACCCTCTGGAAATGACCCTCTATCTGCCGCAGCCAGGTGTTACGTGGGCGGCCCATTGGCCTCGTCCAGCCACTCGGGTCCCCAACAATGAGGATCTTGTAAGACGGCTCACCCTCGGGGAAACGCGCCACATGGCTGTAGTGCCATAACTGACACTCCCTCATAATGCAGGTAATGTGCCTCATTCGGGACTCCATGAGCAAATGCTCACTCGACACAAAGTCAAACCAACGGTACCCAAGGATTTTCCGGAGAGACACAGTTCCAAAGAAGTTTAGTCTCCATCTCAGGTCACTGGATAGCATCCATGTCTTGCAACCATATAGCAAGACAGGAAGCACCAGGACTCTAAAGACTTGGACCTTAGTACTTCTGCACAGATACTGGGAGCGCCACACACCCCTTTCCAGTGACCTCATGACCCCACATGATCTCCCAATCTGTCTACTAACTTCATAGGAAGAGTCACCAGAGACATGAATGTCACTGCCAAGGTAAGTAAACCTCTCGACAAGGTTGACACTCTCTCCGCAGACAGAAACGCTGCTAATGGCTGTGCCCAAGTGGTCATTAAAGGCCTGGATTTGGTTTTTATCCAGGACACTCGCAAGCCCAGACACTCAGACTCCTCGCTCAGTCTCTTGAGCGCCCCGATCAGAGCCTCCATTGATTCTGCGAAATTAACAGCATAGTCAGCAAAGTAAAGATCCGTGAATCTTTCTTCACCAACAGATGCCCCACAGCCGCTGGATCCCACAACCTTGCCCAACACCCAGTCCATACAAGCACTGAACAGAGTAGGATCACACCCCTGACGAACCCCAGAATCAACTGGGAAAAAATGCAGAGGTGCTGCCTCCACTCTGCACAGCACTCACAGTACCAGTATACAGGCCGGCTATGATATCCAGCAACCTCGAAGGGATCCCGTGAACCCTTAGGATGTCCCACAGGGCAGCTCGATCAACTGAGTCGAACACTTTGCAAAATCAACAAAGGCTGCAAGGAAACTCTGCTGATATTCACGTTTGCCATTGTTGGATTTCTGTAATTCTACAGCACGTGCTATCATTGAGACAGAGTAAGTTAAAATAGTGGCAACAAAAAGCACAAGCACAGTCTGTTTCTACAATTAGTAATACTAATATGGAGATTGTTTTAGTTCATACGAAGCAGCATGGGTGTACTTGTATTAATGCTAAAGGAAAATTTGCAAAACAAAATTGTATGTTATAAGGCAGAGTTCCAAGAAATATTTAGCATTTCTCCCTGGAATTTACAGACATGTCACAGAAATTATTCTTCATAACAAACTTTTAGGTTTATCAAGTGTGGAAATTTACAGAATGTAGAAATATCCGTGTGTGACGTCTTAAGATAGTTGATTATTTCAAGAAATCTGCCTGTTTGGACTGCAAGTGGCAAACTGCCAAAACAAAAAATATCTTTGAAGACCCCCAGGACTTTCACATATTTTGGGACACATTGCTTCACACATGAGGAGTTAAAAACAAGTGGCACATTGGATTACTGTGTTTTTACCGGCATTGTGAAGTTGTGCATTTTACCAATTTCTTATCGAGATTTAATTTAAAATGTTTTTTTTAACAGCTGAAAAAAACATATCATTACTTTAATACATTTTACAGTACAGAATAACTTTGAGCAATTAATTACTGTACGTTTGAGAAAATCAATTATCAACAGCTTTGTCTGTTTACCACTTTATAAATACACGTTATGGTCTAAAGTATAATACTGACAGGTGCTAGGAATTCAGTTTTACCTGTTTTTCAGACTCTAAATTTAAAAGAAACGTGAGTTAGGATGGAGGCTGGGCATGATTTTTTTTTCTAAATAAATATATATAGTAATTCAGTGTTTTCATTAAACAAAAAGCCTCAGAGGCATTTACTGTTTATTTTGTTGTCCATTTGTAAAGTCACAATGTCAGGTGTTCCCCATAGATTGATGGCTGCCTGTATATGTCAGGTGTTGCAACATTTTGGCAGTTACTGCAGACACCAGATCTTTCTTCTTTTATGTTTTGGTGATGACAGAGACAACACTATCACACATGGTGACAGGAGGCACTGGCACTGGTTTCCCCAACATAAACAGTTTAGGGACTGAGTGAAATGTCTTAAGTCCAGCTTTAAAGATCAAGCTATAAATGATACCTCTTCACCAAAGTCAGCTGTGCAGACACAATCTTTTTGTTAATTTGTTTAAGGTCACTGTTAAAATAAAAAAAAATTTAAAAAAAAGCTTTAGTAGTACATGATGAGTATCTACATTTTAAAACAGACGAAAACAGCTGGAAAAGAAAAAATCAGAAATGATCAAAACAGGATGGAATGAAGCAAAGTTTAATTTTCTGTATTTTATCTGTATTTAAAAGATTAAAGGAAATAAAGCAGAATCTATATGGAATATATGCACAAATGATATCATAAGTTATGGGGCAATGTCTATAAAAAAGTACAGAATATAAAGAGCATGTGACGATGAGCTTTGAGTATTGGCATTCTTATGATACATTCCTTGATACTAAGTTGTTAGCTAAGAAAACATGAAAATACTTATCATGACAGACACTATGCGGATTCCTCTTTTGATATATCCACCTCCTACCATTAAATGACATGAAAAAATAGCAAGAAGAAATAAAAATCTAAAATTGTTCTGGAATTCTAAAAGTGTAGAACAGCTTGACAGTTCACCGTGGAGTAAAGTTTATTTTTTTCAGTTTCATTAAGTATAAAAGAAGGCTTGTGTGGCTTTCGTCCAAATGAAAAGGGCGATTACTAAGAGGATGAGACGGTTGACAAATGGTTACTGCTGCCAACATTCTAGGACTGGATTTCACACCCTGTCACTGTCTCTCAGATGTTGTATGTTCTTCTACTATCTATGTGCATTATGTGTGTGGAAAGCAAACTCAAGGATGAAGGAGATTAAATGTATAGAAGAACATTTTCTGTAGTAGTTGTAGAAAGTACACTTAATGAATGAGGGTCTCCCGAGTCCCCAGCTGTATATAATTTATAAAAATAAAGGAAAAAATATGAGATCATCAGAGTCTGGTGATTACTGGTAGCACTCACAGGTAGCATCTAATCAAAGGTAGAGTTTCAAAAGTCTGAACTTAGAAAGTTGTCCATAGTGCACAAATTGAACTCTCTGCAAGAGTAATATCATCCACTTTTACCTGTCTAAGCAGGTTTGAAAATGACTGACTGATTGGTTCTACAGTGGATAGAGGGGGAGGTCAAGGAAGGAAAAACAAATTAGAATGAAGACAATCACTAATTTGTAAGTGATTGAACAAAACTTTATATTCTGAATTGAACTTGTATTTATCACAGAGCTATTTAAACATACAAAACTAAAGTGTTACTAAGTAATTCTCTAAGGGTTGTATTGCCTTGTCCACAGCAGAAACTAAATGCTGGCTATTTTATAAAAGGGAACAAATATGGTTTGCTTTTAAAAGTACAACTAACAGCAAAGGTAAGTATTCAAAATACCAACTGTATTAATGCCATGATTTCAATTAATTCTGAACTGCCAAGTTCCTATGTTCATATGACAGTTTATAGGTAAAGGCATACACAATTACTTGTACATAAAATAAGAGATAGTAGACTCACCTTCTACAATAACACAAGTACTACAAGGTGAGAGCCATTCCGTTATTACTCTAGACAGAATTACAGCACCGCCAAATTTCCTGATTTATCTGTGCAACAATAACCTCCTAAGACAGGGGGAGTTTCTTTTTATTTTAAATAAATCATAACACATTCCAGAGAATAAAGTGCTGCCTGCCACTATTTCTATCAATCTAACATTCTTAACTGTGTTCATTCTTCCTACCAGTAAGAAACTTTAATTTCATATATACATAATGGCCATTTGGAAGGCTCATTCAAGACTGATGCGTTCAGGAGAGAAGGAAGTGAAAAAGTAGTGGTACACACTTTAAAAGCTGTGTGCAATAATAAGTCTGTGCAATTTTTGACGTGTAGTAAAAAAGAAAGAAATGTAGGCTGATGATTACAATAAATAATGTGGATAGAAAATTTACTGTGGACCACAATAATGTCTGCATTAAGGGAAACCTTCTGTTTACTGTAGAGTTTTCTCACCAAAGGCCAGGAACAAGCTAATACTGTACAATAAAATTTGTCAAATCCAAAGTTGATAATGCCCGACATACATCGGCATCTTACCTACAAAGGCGCGGTCAGACTTGAGTAATGTTTTCAAAGATTACACAATTAAGTTTTGACTACTGAGATCCAGAATTCACAGCATAGACTGCAAACTAAAATTAACCCAACTATTATTGCAAAGGTCTGCATCTGCAATGAGTTAAACACCTGCACATCGATGAAATTTAAAAGATTTCAAAACCATATGTTCAACTTGAGAAATAGTTAATTTTCTGTATGCTATAAGACAACAAAATGCACCATATAATTTGGAGTGGGTTGTGAACAAATCATACTTGTTTAACAAATATACAGTCATATGAAAAAGTTTGGGAACCCCTCTTAACTATTTGGAGTTTTGTTTATCATTGGCTGAGCTTTCAAAGTAGCAACTTCCTTTTAATATATGACATGCCTTATGGAAACAGTAGTATTTCAGCAGTGGCATTAATTTAATTGGATTAACAGAAAATATGCAATATGCATCCTAACAAAATTAGACAGGTGCATAAATTTGGGTACCAAAACAGAGATATTACATCAATACTTAGTTGAGCCTCCTTTGGCATATATAACAGCCTCTAGACTCCTCCTATAGCCTTTGATGAGTGTCTGGATTCTGGATGTAGGTATTTTTGACCATTCTTCCATACAAAATCTCTCCAGTTCAGTTCAATTTGATGGTTTGATTGTAACCATTCTCACAATCCTGTGCATATGCTGCTCTTGTATATTTCCTGGCCTGCCAGACCTGGAATTAACAGCAACTGTGCCTATGGCTTTCCGTTTCCTGATTCCATTCCTTACAGTTGAAACTGACAGTTTAAACCTCTGAGATATCTTTTTGCAGCATTCCCCTAAACCATTATACTGAATAATCTTTGTTTTCAGAATTTTTGAGAGTTGCTTTGAGGATCCTATTCTGTCACTCTTCAGAGGAGAGTCAAAGGGAAGCACAACTTGCAGTTGACCACCTTAAATACCTTTTCTGATGATTGGACACACCTGTCTATGAACTTCAAGGCTTAACGAGCTAATCCAACCAATTTGGTGTTGCAAGTAATCATTATTGAGCAGTTACATGCATTCAAATCAGCAACATTACAAGGTACCCAAATTTTTGCACAGCCAGTTTTTCACATTTGATTTAACTTTATACAACTAAATACTGCTTCACTAAAAATCTTTGTTCGGAAAACATTTCAGTACTCAGATGTTCCTAGGAAATGAAAGACATACCACTGTTATCTTTTTTGTTGAAATTGGAGTAAATTATTATGCAGGCTGAGAGGGGTTCCCACACTTTTTCATATGACTGTAGATAAGGTATATTTTTTCTTATACTCTTCTATCTACATATTTTCATACAAAATTACTGGACTAAAATAAATTGCTGCTAAGTGGAAAGTTGCAGTTTCTGTGAAATGACTAATGACCTGGAGCACTTTTACTTCAGCATTCCCTGTCAGAAAATAAAGATGCAGAAAGGAGTAAACACCCTTGGCAATGGCAATAACTAAGATCAGACTGATTTTATAAAAAGTTTGCAATGAATTTAAAAAAAGCACAATGAAGAAAATATATCATACAATGAAGGCCTATTCAGTAAATAAGTACTATTTTTTCCACTTTTATTCCCAAACCACTGCTGGCTTTCATTTTGTGTAATTTGAAACTGCTTTGTATGCAAAAAGTTTTTGTGATGAATTGATAAAAGAAACAAGGAAGCTCACAAGAAAAAAATTCCAAATGGATGACAGAAATATAGACAGGTTCTGATGACTTGCCTAAAGCAAAACTTAAAGGCAACACCCAAAATCTCAGACCCAAGCCTCCCCCACCCACCACTTTATTTATACAACTTTCCATATGTTATATTTGTGTCCACAAACCAATGCCACTCAGACAAAGCAAATTTAAAGCCCAACTCCCCCAGCACAAACTCCCTGATTAATGATTTTTGTTTTATGTTTGTGGAATTTCAAGAGACCCTCATTTTATCTTTAACTTTTAATGAAGTGAATTATCAGGTGTTGTGTATCTAAGGCACTAGGACTTCATGACTGTACAGGTATTCTGTGATTGTGGTGATTCTGTTAAGACTTCTTCCCTTATAAATAGGAATTCAGATGACTCGATGTTCAATCAGATAACACAGCGGCCTGTAAAGAAGCAGGCCCTTCCTGTCAATCACATTTGAACCTACTTATTACCAACTGCTTGCTTTTAAACAGTAGAACAATGAATATACACTGAAAATGAGAAATTTTACAAAAGGAAACCTTCTAACTTGTTTGGTTGGGTAAGTTGTCCAAATATCTAATTCATATTCTTTTTAAAAGTTATCACACTGTTTACTTCAAATATAGGATTTCACATTTTGTATGGAGTCCTGTTGATGTTTCTTTTGAGAGATTCCTTAGTTAAAGAATTGTACAGGATCAGGGTCACCTTGAAAATTATGATGACCCAAGTTAGATCCTCTTGTAGCTAAATCTACTCAGTAAGTAAGTTTATCTTATGTAGCCATCAATTTAGGACAGGCTCCTTAGTCCTGGGGCACACAGGATTGCTCTTCTCTGCATTTCTTTCAGAGCTTCTGAACCTGACCAGAATTGCATACCATATTCCAAGTGCAGTCTTAATAGAGCCTTATAAAATCTGATGCACATTTTGCTAAAGTTCCCTCTAAAGATTTATTATGCATGCACAAACTGACTGCAAAAGTATAAAATCTTAGCTTAATAAGGAACATAAAACATAAATGTAAAATATGAAAAAAGTATGTTTATCAAAAAAAAATTTTTTTTAAATAAAATATATCTTTAATTGAGAGTCTGGAATACAGTGAAAACGTACTGCCCTTTGTCATGATGTATGGTACCTGTAAGCTACACTGTTCACACAACAGCAGGAAAATGAAAAAGGAGTTTGAAGAGCATTCTGAGTAAAGCCAAAACAGTTCAGTTTCACTGTCCTTAGTAAAAGCATGTGAGCTTTCGAAGGAAGCCTTTTCAGATATTGGTGGCTAACAGGGAGTATTCAAAAGCTGCCTTGATGGTCTTTTACATCTATAATTTTAAATTGCTTTATTCTTGTGACTGTCAGATATTAATTGTG
Organism: Polypterus senegalus; assembly: GCF_016835505.1. Classification (NCBI taxonomy): domain Eukaryota; kingdom Metazoa; phylum Chordata; class Cladistia; order Polypteriformes; family Polypteridae; genus Polypterus; species Polypterus senegalus. The sequence continues at coordinate 247,547,606 of NC_053156.1, read as the reverse complement.
TGTGTGTGAGAGAGAGAGAGGGAGCGTGAGAGAGAAATATAAATTAAAAACCAATTTTATATAAATGTATACTGATTAAATTTGTTTTTTGTTAAAGGTATACTGATATTATGGATTAACAACAGAAATATTAAGAAACAAGGTTTTATTTAAATGAATGTTCATTTGTCTCATTTTGGTTACCTAAATAAATGCATTTTATTTTTTTTCATGCTGCTTTATATAAGGAGTATCAGTGCTAAAACTCAATACTGCTGGTTTCTGTCGTAAATCCTCTTCCTTTCCTCTAATCATACTTAACACTTAACCAATAAATATTCCACTGGATTATTTTTCTGTAGTTCGTTTTCCTCCAGCAAGAATCCTTTTGTCACTGTAATACATATTTACAGCACAGTTGGTCAGACTGCACTCCCACTAGTGGTCTTAAATATAGGAGAAAGAATAAAACTAAACAGCTCTGTTGATTGAGGCTTTTACAGGTTTTAGAAGAGTATTACTCTAAACTCTTCATTAACTACAGGAGAACTAACCACTGTAAATAATAACAGAATGTGCAACTATCAAATAGCAAATCAAGTCTTTGCACCTTTGTTTTACAATAAAACACAATGTATTTTTGTTGTGCTCAGTATTTTCTTCTTTTGTGTGTGTGTGTGTCAGGCTAAAACTGCATGAAATTTCATTGCCCAGCCAAGAGCTCCCCTGTCTTGTGTCTAGGAGACTTTGTTTCACATTGCTTTCTGCCAGTTAGAAGTCTGATTGTTCTTAACATTGGAGTACCTCATCTGCTCAGGCTATCACCATGACAGCTCCAGTCATCACCCCACAATTCACTGTGCCAGCAAAGTCAGAAAATGGGTAGGCATACCACTAGAATAAAAAAAAGTGTATATTTTGTTTTTCTAAGATATTATATAATTTCTACAGCCTTGAATGATGTGTTTAAAAATATTGGACGTAACTAAATTCACGGGCCACATGGTGGTGCGGTCATATTTCCTGCTACCTAACAGCTCCAATGATCTGGGTTCAAATCTCAGACTGGTTATTGTATGTGTAGAGTTTACATGAACAGTTAAGTCCGTAAGTATTTGGACAGTGACACAATTATGTATACCACCACAATGGATTTAAAATAAAGTAATTATTATGTGATTGCAGCGCAGACTTACAGCTTTAATTTAAGGGGTTCACCAAAAATATCATATGAGTCATTTAAGAAAGATAGGTATTTTTCTGCATAGCTTTGCCAAAAGTATATAGACATTTGACTGACAAGCTGTTTCATAGCCAGGTTGGTGCAGTTCCCTCCTTATTTCATTAACTATTAAAAAGATAAAAGGTCTGGAATTGATTTGGAATGTGGAATTTGTATTTGGAAGCTGTCACTGTGAACTCTCAATATGAGGTCCAAAGAGCTTTATATGCAAGTAAAAACAGTCCATCATTAGACAGAGAAAACAATCAAATCCTTTAGAGAGATAGTAGAAAGTCAAGGAGTGGTCAAATCAACCATTTGGTCCATTCTTAAAAAGCAGGGACACAATGGTGAACTGAGCAACACCAAAAGGTTTAGAAAACCACAAAAGACAACTATGCTGGATGATTGCAGAATTCTTTCCTTGGCGAAGAGAAACCAATTCACAATATTTACCCAAACCAACAACACTCTCTAGGCGGCACACCTATCATTGCCAAAGTCTACAATCAAGAGAAAACTTCATGAAAGTAAAGACAGAGGGTTTACCACAAAGTGCAAACCACTGGTACACCTCAAGCACAGAAAGGGCAGATTAGACTTTGTCATAAAACATTTTTTAAAAGCCTGTCCAGTTCTGGAACAATTTTCTTTGGACGATGGAAACTAAGATCAATATATACCAGAATGTTGGAAAGAGAAGAGTATGGAGAAAAGAAGAAACAGCTCATGAACTGATGAATACCACATCATCTGTGAAACATGGTGGAGGCAGTTTTATGGCATGGTCATGCATGGCTGGGAAGGGAAGTCAGTGACTAGTGTTTATGGTATGACTGCTGGCAGAAGTAGCAGGATGAATTCTGAAGTGTACAGGGCTATGCTATCTGCTCAGATTCAGCCAAATGCTGCAAAACTGATAGGACAATCCTTTACAGTACACAATAATAAACCAACATTTACTGCAAAAGCAAACCAAGTACTTTTCAAGGCAATGTTCTTCAATGGCCAAGTCAAATCAATTGACCTCAACTCCACTGGACATGTATTTCATTTGTTGAAGACAAAACTGATGGCAGAATGTCCAATGAACAAGCAGTTACTAACGACAGCTCCAGTAAAGGCCTGGCAAAGTATCACTAGGGTGGAAAGCCAGGACTGGGAGATGGTTCAAAACTTCAGGAAGTCATTCACTGTAAAGGATTTTCAACCAAATATTGGAAATGGTCATTATATTTGATTATGTTATCCAAATATTTTTTAACCCTGAAAACAGGGGAGCATGTATAAAAATGTCTGCCTTTTCTAAACAGCTCATTCAATATTTTTCCTAAACCCCTCGAATGAAAGCTGAATACTTCAATCACATATTGATTGGTTTATTTCAAATTCATTGTGGTAGTTTAGAGAGCCAAAATTATGAAAATTGTGTCACTGTCCAAATACTTATGGACCTCACTGTATTCCCTATACCTAAAGGGATTTTCCACAAGTACTCCATGTTCCTTCCTCATCCCAAAGACACAAATAATCAGAAGATTTCTGTGTTTAGATTAGCCATGTGTGAATGAGTTTGCCTTATGATGGACTGGTGTTCTATCCAGGCCTGTTCCTTACCCTGCATCCACTATTGTCACAAGGCTCTGACGACCAGTTAACCATATATTTGAAAAAGTGGGTTTAGTAAACAGAAAGATGTTTATTCAGTAAGTAAATGTGTATTCCGGGGCTGGGACATGTAAGAATAGAGGTTACTGTAATGACTACTGTACTAGCTACAAATTGCTTACAATAACCGCAAGCTTCTTAAAAGGTTTTACACTGCTTAAAATTATAATACTTTACACTCCAACCTATTAGCTTATTTACAAAAATGAAAGACTTTAAACAAAATGTTTACAAACAAGTCAGTGATTTTTTACATACTGTGTATTTGTTGGTTGGTCATACCATAATATGATAAAAAAAAATTAACAGAGAAGCATTGTTTTACATTTGTGATTTTACTGACAAAAGTTTAAAAGAGGCATCAGGTAGTATGCAAATTCAGAAGGCAATGTGTAGGCCTTAATTACATCCTGAGGTAAAATGTCTTCTGTATGGAGTTTGTATACTGTATTTTATTCTGCTTCCAATGACTATTCAGACATATTTCAGAGCCTAAAGGTATGCAGGCTGACTAGCTACTCTACACTGACAGGCAATGTATGTGTTCATGTGGCTAACACACTGGACTAGCCTTAGGATTTATCCTCTGCAGTCAAACTTGTCATTCAGTTCATGCCCCAGATATCTGCTCTAGTGCATTCACAAAAAAGCACTTGCAAACACTTGTTTGTTTTGGGCCCACAGCTTGTGATGCCAGGTAATGTTTTTTCCCTAATGTCACACTTTCTGCTTTACTGATTATATTAGTGAATTAGGTAATTAACGATTTTCAGATTTTTTGTGTTGTTCCTATTTGTTGTGCATATTGACCAATGCCCTGTTCTTCACTACATTTATAGATTCATTCTTGTTCCTCTTCTGTTGTGCGACTGTTCTAACCCAGCTTCATTCACTAATCTGATTCACAGGCACAGCCTTAATCAGTGTTATCAAAGTGATCCATGCTACTTAAGGTGCAGTGCTCAATGTAAAATTGCTAACATTGTCCATATGTGAAGGTAAGGGTGCAAGGTTAGTACCTCTAAAATCACAGGAATACCTGTGCATGTGCTGGATGCAGTTCATTCTGCCAGGTTTGCTGCCTTGTGCTGCCTAGTCACACTGGGACAGCCTTCCTTGAAACTATGTTAAACATTCTGAAATATCTAATTAGAAAAGAAACAGCTAACTGAGTACCACTAAAATAAGCTTTAAAATACAATCAGCTGTGAACAAGACTGCTTTCATTTTGAAAAACACAGAAATATCCATTCATTTATACAGGAGTGTATGGAGCCAAGATCTTTTATTATGGCATCAGTTATTACAATAGCACATAAAGTAGACACTACAACATTAAAATGTGCAAGCTCACAGTTTATCTATCTTCTGCGAGAAAACAATTGTAAATATTGTTTCTCCTATTGTTAGCTTTAGAACTATTTAATAAATTTAAATACTGGTTAAAAAACATACATTACTAACTTTAAATCATTATCAGAACACTTCTTTAGGATCTCAGACTGCCCAAAGCATCGTTTTCAGTGAACATAATTACAAAAAAATATATGGCAACAGTAGGTGGCACAAACATCTTCCAGGGAATACCATATTAATATTAAATTCGAATCACATTTTGTATATATGATATATATATAAATATATTAGAATAGGCTGAAATTAGTTGGAAAGAGGGAAAAGCTTGAAGGTGACAGGTCTCACACATTTGACAAAACTATATTGACATGTATTTAGAAAGAATTATCTAGATTTTTTTTCTCCCTATCTTAAACAGATATGGCATATGAAATTGGCTTGTAATATAATGTAAGCAGATTATACTCATTCTCTTCCCAGCTTCACGTCCCAACAGGGGGCCAAGATATTGGAGAAGTTTTACATTTTTTGTGGAAACTGGGTGTTTACCAGGACAATTAACATAGCTTTTTTCTTAACTTAATAGAGCTTCTACGTGTGGTAAATTTCAAAAAGAAACAGGAGGGCAATGCCTCATTTAACAAGCAATAAAGACATTCATATCCCTTTACTTCAATGGTCGTATAGTGGTGATGCCTTATAGCAGGAAGGTTTTTTGCTCTTGGGTTTCACTTACTATTTTCTTGAGTATATAATCAGAGTGAACAGTCCTACACTTATAACACATGTAATGTGTTATTATGAGTTATCTGCCACAGTATTGTCTGGTTAAATCACATGAAACCTACACTTGATTATCATGATTAACAAACTTCAGAGAGGGAAACAAGCTATCAATTTCACAACTGCCATCACAAGCGCCATTGTATGAATCTGTTATTTTTTGTCCTAAATCCTGAAATGGCACATTCTTGCATATGCTGAGGACCTGTCCCTCCAAGCTATCCCTTTGGCACTCTGTCTCTTTGTTTATTCTCCATTCTTCAATTCTCTGGTCCTTCTAGTTCAGAAGTGCTTCCCTTATATGTTGGCTCTACCCTTTCGTTTTTACTGAATCCACACCTATAAAAAGTGTATTTCCTTTTGGAGTTACTTTTAAATATCTTAATGGAAATATATTAAGTCCATTTGCTAGTATTTCTTGCTAGATACATGAAAATAGTATTTACACCCCCCCCCCAAAGTAAAACATTCATACAACCATAAAAATAGTACAATGGCATGGCACATTCATTCATAAATGCTTCCAGACAACCATTTTTTATTAACATACTTAAGACAAAGGGAAGTACCAGTAGGCTATTAATTTTATTTAAATAATTATTAAAAAAAAAAAAAAAAGGTCAAAAAGGTCATACCAGCATTGTCTGAGCAATTGGAGGGGTCAGGATATTACATACTCTTCATTTAAACAAATTCTAAAAATGTGATTTTATTTAAAAACTGTGCAATTTATAATTAAAGTGTATTTTATTATTGAAACTGTGTAAATAGCTCAACACTATTATACAATAGACAAATGTTTAAGACACACACATTTTTAAATTGCTCTTACCTAAGGTCACTAGTGGAGCAGTGATTTTTTGCCAAAGTAGGCATACTTTTAATTAAGGGCATAAAGGGCATTGTTCAAAAGAATTTTAACCCATGATATTGATTTTTGGAGCTTTGGAAAGCTTGTGGTGTTTAGGCAGCACTTTGTTGGCCCTGATTGGTCCATCCAGGAAGCATCAGTGACACCTATGGGTTACTTAATGGTATCATTTTTCACTACTCATGTACTCTGTATGCTCCTGCTCATTTTGAAAATTAACATTTCAATCACAACTGCTGTGGTGTTCTGATTCATTCTTAAAATTCTAACATCCAAAAAAAACCAAATGAGGAATGTGTCACTAGGTCTATTCCAGTAAACAGTTAACCAAGCTTACTGCAAGGACATGCCCCTTGTTCATGTAAAATCTAATTTACCTGTATTTTCTTTTCTTTTTTTCATTTGAACAATAAATGAGAGCACCCAGTATTGGTAAAATGCAATCAAAAAGTAGCAATTAAAATCCTGGATGAACCAAAGTTCCAAAACTTATTTTTTTTGGTTAGTGCTCTTCCAAGTCATGACTGGACAGCTTCTTGCCTTACCCAAAGTTACAGTGACTTGCGAAAAAAGATGCTGCACAATTAGATAGATAGATTCACATACTCCAGCAGCAGCATACTGATGAAGAACAATATTAAATTAAACAGTAATAATAATGAAGGTATAACAGACAGATAATTTTGTATAATATTAACGTTTACCCCCCTGGGTGGAATTGAAGAGTCGCATAGTGTGGGGGAGGAACGATCTCCTCAGTCTGTCAGTGGAGCAGGACAATGACAGCAGTCTGTCGCTGAAGCAGCTCCTCTGTCTGGAGATGATCCTGTTCAGTGGATGCAGTGGGTTTTCAATTATTGAGAGGAGCCTGCTCAGTGCCCGTCGCTCAGCCACGAATTTCAAACTGTCCAGCTTTATGTTTACAATAGAGCCTGCCTTCCTCACCAGTTTGCCCAGGCATGAGGCGTCCCTCTTCTTTATGCTGCCTCCCCAGCACACCACTGCATAGAAGAGGGCGCTCACCACAACCGTATGATAGAACATCTGCAGCATCTTATTGTAGATGTTGAAGGACACCAGCCTTCTAAGGAAGTATAGTCGGTTCTGTCCTTTCTTACACAGAGCATCAGTATTGGCAGTCCAGTCCAATTTATCATCCAGCTGCACTCCCAGGTATTTATAGGTTTGCACCCTCTGCACACAGTCCCCTCTGATGATCACGGGGTCCATGAGGGGCCTGGGCCTCCTAAAATCCACCACCAGCTCCTTGGTTTTGCTGGTGTTCAGTTGTAGGTGGTTTGAGTCGCATCATTTAACAAAGTCCTTGATTAGTTTCCTATACTCCTCCTGCCCACTCTTGATGCAGCCCACGATAGCAGTGTCGTCTGCAAACTTTTGCACGTGGCAGGAAACCGAGTTGTATTGGAAGTCCAATGTATAGTAGTTCAGCTCACTAGGACGTGATACCTTTGGAACTGGGGTGATACAAGACTTTTTCCAAAGCCTCGGGACTCTCCCCTGTTCCAGGCTCAAGTTGAAGATGTGCTGTAGAGGACTCCCCAGCTCCAACGCACAGGCCTTCAGCAGTCATGGCGATACTCCATCTGGACCCGCTGCTTTGCTGGCACAAAGTCTCCTCAGTTCTCTGCTTACTTGGGCTGCTGTAATTGTGGGTGGAGAGGTCTCTCCTATGCTGGTATCAGCAGAAGGATGGGTGGAGGGTTGCAGTACTCTGAGGTGAGAGTGGGTTAGGGTGGTCAAATCTTAAATAAGATTAAAACAGTCACAATGGGGGAAAATGGATGTTATTCAGAAGCCAGATACAATTTTTATGGTTTTGACTCATTTCAGTTACAAACGTTGTGATAAAGGAGAGCCTGAAAAAGTAAAATAGGCTATTTGCTGGCATGGCTTCAAATAGGTAGTCATTTAAATTGTTAAATATGAACAAATTACCAGCACATTTAAAACACAACCACTCCAATGAGTTGTCCTGTGGATGAACTCCAATATTTCACCATCAGTGTCATTATCTACATCCAAGTGCCTTTGGTTTTTAAGGTTGTAGAACGTTTTTATGATTTTTATAACTAGTTATAACTTGTAGCGCTTTATTTACTTGTTACTTATAGGCTACCATTTACACTTAGTTTTTTTTTTTAATAAATACAAAGGACTTGAACTGCTTTTTTAATACAAAAAGGTAGCTTGTACTTCTGTATTTCTACAGGCTACTGTTAATAGTAAAGTGATACACTATTTTAATAAAAAAGACACTGTAAAACCACATTCAAACTACTTGTTTAAAAGAAAGAAAAACTGACTAAAAGAAAAAAGCAGACTCCTCTGGTTAGCATTTCAAATATTGCAAAGAGTAGCTGGTATATTATAGTGCACAAATACTAACAGTGCAGTTCTGTTCTAAAAACTGCACCTGCATCATGCAATATGTAACATTTCATCAAAAATCTTCTTGGAGCATTCAGATCTTTGCAAATGGATATTTGTGGCACACAACTGTGTTCTTTGGCTTACATTAATCTTGGATTTGTACATAAACTCCATATATCTGCAGTAAAACAATTTTTACTAAAAGCCGAGTGTATACTGACAATCTCCTATGTCACGAAGAAACGTTTTGGTAGATGGTTTTAGTCTTAAATGTTTTCAATGAGTCAGTGGAATCCCAAATTCTTAACAAATGAAACGGGATGATTATCTAAAGCTGTCCATTTCTTGATCTTGCCAGTGTTCACCACTATCTTTTTATTGTCTTTAACCTTTTAGAATTGTCATATGCTTTTTTAGTGATAACTATATCATAGCTTTCACATTTATTCTTATGGATTTCTTTTGAAATTAAGTCATAAACACAAAGGCACCAAAAAGCTCATCTATATACTCCACTGGTGACAGAAATTCTATATAAAATGAATGCAATGGATATTGTGAGGCTAATCAAGAAATTGTGTAATATTCACATGGATCTCTGTTAGTGTCAATAGAAAGGACATATTCTAATCTTAAGTGAAATGGTCTGAAGTGGAACTGGAAGTACATAAAAAGTATTGAGTTAAGAGTGATAGAAGAAAAGTATAACCCATGCTCCTGTGCTACCATCTTCATACTTAAACCATATATCTTACTAGTGGTTTTTATAGTTTTATCTAGAAGTTCAGCAGTTTCTCTTTTTGTTAATACCAAGGCTACACCAGAGGCTGATAAACGTATGAAAACATAAAACTATGTTTACCACTAATTGACATTGCCAGTTGCCTGTTATTTTGTTTGGGCTTCATAGAGATACAGTAACTTTTTAACATCTGATTTACACAATGCTAAAGCATCATAATACAGTCAACTCAAAAGTTTCATTTGGGAGTAGCAATTTGGCCATATTTCAAGTTGGCTGTACATTGGCTACAAAGTTTACAGATCACTGCGTCTGAGGCACTCAGGGTCTGGGATGGGTTGCCAGTACTCGTACTTTAAATGCCAAATATGGAGTAGAACAAACCAATTGAATCTCAGTGTCCACATGCCAGGACTACAAAGGCAGGGTTTATGCCACTGGTTTGCGAGTAGGTTGTGGTGGGTTTCCTAAGCTAGTGTTTTTTGACCTGGGTTGCTGCTGCTGGATGGTGATCAGTGGTTCACAAGTGGGTCAAATAAGCAACCGGCAGCACTGTACAATATGTTTTCCCATTTCTTAGTGAACAAATTTCATCAAGGGGTGCCCACAATCTTGCTCATTTCACCAAGGGGACAGTTTGCAACTGCTACTTGGTGGGTCGTTAATGAATTTAAAAAGGTAAAACTAGGTCATGGGATAATAAAGGTTGAGAAACACTGGTGTAATGAAAGTGGTGTGAGTTGAAGGCATAAGAATTAGCCATGTAAAGCAACGGCAATCAAAACAAACCATAAAGGGCCCTCCAAGAATCCAAAAAAAACATATGAAACCCTAAGAAATAATAATGATAATAATGAAATATTTATTAATGTGGCTGCTTTTGCCAATTCCAAAACATTTTTACCCTATTGTTTTCCTATGCCACTCAGCAGGAAGTACAAATTGCCTCAATTTGGTTGGCCATAAATCGACACGAGTGTACCTACAGTGCCACCTACTTGAACAATATTGTGATCTATTCTGGGAATTTACATTTACACCATTTTGCATTAATACCACACTTAAGGGTGTAGATTTACATACTAATATGAGAAAATGTCATTTTGAATTATCAGAGGCTAAATATTTGTGTTTCATAGTTGCCAAAAGGTAAAGTACAGGCCATTGAAAATTGTCCTCATCCAAAAAATAAAAAGTAAGTACAAGCTTTTCTAGGTTTACAAAGCTAGTATCTCTAAATGTGCTGGGCCTCACACAGACAAAGTATAAATTAAATATGAAGCAAAGTGGAATGGAATTTTAGGCTGGAAATGACCATTTTTAAGTCTTGGAGTGCCTTTCATTGACACCAATTTTGGCTTCCCTTAACTTCTCTAAACTTTTTATTCTCCAAAAGATACATCAGAAGCAGGTCTGGTAGCAATGGTGGCTTAGATCACCAGTGAAGGGGAGAGACTCCATAATAATACTGAGTAGGAAATCTAATGGACCAGCACAGTTGGCATGCCGATGTGGACAGCGTAAACCCTGCTGTGAAGTGGACACTTTCCCTATATATACATTATCTTTTGGATTACCAACCACCTTAAAAGGGGGACTTCTAAGGAACATTTAGAAATTGCTTAAATCCGTAACTTTAGGTTAGATTAAACTCTGGCCCATCTGGAAAAGCTAAAATGATCATTCTAGAAAGGTAACCATTTGGCAGAGCTGATGTGGTTGTGGGTGCAAGTACATTAAAACATTAGAACAATCAGACGAGAACAGGCCATTCAGCCCAATAAAGCTTGCCAGTCTTATCCACCTAATTCTTCTAAAAATACATCAAGTCTAGGTTTGAAAGTCCCTAAAGTCTTACTGTCTACCAGGCTACTCTGTAGCTTATTCCAAGTGTCTATGGGTCTCTGTGTAAACAAAAACTTCCTAATGTTTGTGTGAAATTTACCCTTAATAAGTTTCCAACTGTGTCCCCATGTTCTTGATGAACTAATTTTAAAATAACAGTCTTGATCCACTGTACTAATTAGCAACACTTCAATCATGCCCCCTTCTTAATCTTTTTCCTAAACTGAAAAGGCTCAGTTCTTTTAAACTTTCCTCATAATTAATCCCCTGTAGTCCTGAAATAAGCCTGGTCGCTATTCTCTGGACCTTTTCTAGCACTGCTATGTCATTTTTTGTAGCCTGGAGACCAAACCTGTATGCAGTACCCAAGATGAGGTCTCATCAGTGCATTATAACGCTTGAGAATATCCTCTTTGGACTTGTACTCTACACAACGTGCTCTATAACCTAACATTCTGTTAGCCAAGCCTCCTTAATGGCTTCTGAACACTGGAAGTTGATAGCATAGACTCCACTACGACTCCTAAATCCTTCTAATAAGGTGTATTCTTGACTTGCAGACCTCCCATTGTGTATTCAAAAAGTAGACAATACAACTATCTGTTCTCCCCATAGTTTGGAAGTTGTTGACCAGATAGAAAAATAATCCAATCTGACTCCAACCACATGCTTATCTACCTCTCCCACTATAAAGTAATTTCATCTTTGTCTCCAGACTGGATTGCAACTAAGTTTTGCTATCAACAATACAAAGAGTTAGAGACGAAAAAGAATTTTTGCTTTTTGGATATTGAAACCCTTATTTGCTTATTTTTGAGGCACAAACTATATTAAGTGCCAAGATACAGTATAGACCATATTAAAAGTAGAGCAGATTTTTAAAACTAGAGAATTGCCGGAACAATATATTGTATTAGCAACTTAATTAACAGGCATGACAATAAAACACCATCATAGTTGTTTTCACTTATTAGCACATGCAATGCCATCCACCACTAAAAATCAGTGCTGCTTGTGTGAACTTAGTTGTACATAGTATAAACATAAAACTATCATTATAGGTTCTCACCATTTGACTGCTCCATCATTAAGATGAAAACAATGCAACTATTTCTGTGGATTACATACAATATCAGAACTGTTATAAGGTATCAAGTTCCAATCTTGATTATTTGTAAGTTTTATGACTTTTTTTCATGTTGTCCTAGTCACCTTTATAATCTCTTGTTTTTTAGATGCAACAGTGATTCTAGTAACATAAAAATGCATTCATGCATTTCATTTACAATCTGTTTTAAACTTAATATTTGATTGGACAAAACCTCTTCAGAAGCCTCATGTATAATGCCATGCATAGAATTCACACTAAAACATGACATATGGACAAAATGTGGAAATGGAGGTATGCACAAAAAATCCAGAGGCATAAAACTGTGCATACACCAAGTTCCACACACTTCCCCTTTATAAATCCCAATGAACATGAAATGTAATGCACATGCACACGTCGAGAGCCACACCTTGAGTAAGGCCAGGTGGATTGGAGGGGGATTCAAATTGTTCTATCATGGTGTGGATGGGAGGAGAAATGGGGTAGGAGTTATTCTGAAGGAACAGTATGTCAAAGGTGTTTTGGAGGCAAAAAGAGTGTCAGGCAGAGTAATGAATATGAAGCTGGAAATTGGAGGTGTGATGATGAATGGTTAGTGCATATGCACCACAAGCTGGGTGTGCAATGGGTGACAAAGAAGATTTTTGGAGTGAGTTGAATGAAGTGATAAACAGTATACCCAAGGGACAGAAAGCAGTGATTGGAGCAGATTTCAATGGGCATATTGGTGAAGGGAACAGTGGAAACGAGGAGGTGATGGTTAGTTATAGTGTCAAGAAGAGGAATGAAGGTCAGAGGATAGTGGATTTTGCCAAAAGGATGGACCTGGCTGTGGTGAATACATATTTTAAGAAGAGGGAGAAACATGGGGTTACGTACAAGAGTGGAGGAAGATGCACACAGGTAGATTACATCCTATGCAGAAGAGTTGATCTGAAGGAGATTGAAGACTGCAAAGTGGTGGCAGGGGAAAGTGTAGTTAAGCACCGTAGGATGGTGGTCTGTAGGATGACGTTGAAGATCAAGAAGAGGAAGAGAGTGAAGGCAGAGCCAAGGATCAAATGGTGGACATTAAAAAAGGAAGACTGCAAGGATGAGTTTAGGGAGGAGGTGAGACAAGCATTGGGTGACAGTGAAGAGTTACCAGACAGCTGGGAAACTACAGCAGATGTAGTAAGGGTGACAGCAAGAAGGGTGCTTGGCGTGACATCTGGAAAGAGGAAGGAGGAAAAGGAAACCTGGTGGTGGAATGAGGAAATACAGGAGAGTATACAGAGGAAGAAGATAGCAAAGAAGTGGGATAGTCAGAGAGATGCAGAAAGTAGACAAGATTACAAGGAGATAATGTGCAAGGTGAAGAGAGAGGTGGAGAAGGCTAAAGAAAAGGCGTATGGTGAGTTGTATGAGAGGTTGGACACTAAGGACGGAGAAAAGAACCTGTATCGATTAGCTACACAGAGAGACCGAGCTGGGAAAGATGTGCAGCAGGTTAGGGTGATAAACGATAAAGATAGAAATGTACTCACAAGCGAGGAGAGTGTGTTGAGCAGATGGAAACAGTAATTTGAGAGGCTGATGAATGAAGAGAATGAGAAACAGAAGAATTTGGATGAAGTGGAGATAGTGAATCAGGACGTGCAATGGATTAGCAAGGAGGAAGTAAGGACAGCTTTGAAAAGGATGAAAAATGGAAAAGCCGTTGGTCCAGATGACATACCTATGGAAGCATGGAGGTGTTTAGGAGAGATGGCAGTGGAGTTTTTAACCAGATTGTTTAATGGAATCTTGGAAAGTGAGAGGATGCTTGAGAAGTGGAGAAATGTACTGGTGCCGATATTTAAGAATAAGGGGGATGTGCAGGACTGCAGTAACTACAGGGGAATAAAATTGATGAGCCACAGCATGAAGATATGGGAAACAGTAGTGGAAGCTAGGTTAAGAAGTGAGGTGATGATTAGTGAGCAGCAGTATGGCTTCAGGCCAAGAAAGAGCACCACAGATGCAATGTTTGCTCTGAGGATGTTGATGGAGAAGTTTAGAGAAGGCCAGAAGGAGTTGCATTGCAGGTTGAAAGACGAGATTAGACAGGAGTCCCCGTGAACTATGATGTTTGCTGATGACATTGTGATCTGTAGCGATAGTAGGGAGCAGGTTGAGGAGAACCTGGAGAAATGGAGATATGCTCTAGAGAGGAGAGGAATGAAGGTCAGTAGGAACAAGACAGAATACATGTGTGTAAATAAGAGGGAGGTCAGCGGAATGGTGAGGATGCAAGGAGTAGAGTTGGTGAAGGTGGATGAGTTTAAATACTTGGGATCGACAGTATAGAGTAAATGGGATTGTAGAAGAGAGGTGAAAAAGAGAGTGCAGGCAGGATGGGATGGGTGGAGAAGAGTGTCAGGAGTGATTTGTGACAGACTTGCATCAGCAAGAGTGAAATGGAAGGTCTCCAGGACGGAAGTGAGACCAGCTATGTTATATGGGTTGGAGATGGGGGCACTGACCAGAAATCAGGAGACAGAGCTGGAGGTGGCAGAGTTAAAGATGCTAAGATTTGCATGACGAGGATGGATAGGATTAGAAATGAGCACATTAGAGGGTCAGCTCAAGTTGGACGGGTGGGAGACAAAGTCAGAGAGGCAAGATTGCGTTGATTTGGACATGTGCAGAGGAGAGATGCTGGGTATATTGGGAGAAGGATGCTAAGGATAGAGCTGCCTGGTAAGAGAAAAAGAGGAAGGCCTAAGCGAAGGTTTATGGATGTGGTGAGAGAGGACATGCAGGTGATGGGTGTTACAGAACGAGATGCAGAAGACAGAAAGATATGGAAGAAGATGGTCCGCTTTGGCAACCCCTAACGCGAGCAGCCAAAAGAAGAAGACTGCCATACCCAGCACATCTTCAGATGCTGCTGCGGTGCACACACCTCTGCCTTGGAAATCGCCGGGTGATCATCTGGCTGTGGACTGAAAAACATTGTTCTGGAGTTAAAAAATGAAATGGTGGATGCTATGAGAGACTGTGGACAATGAACTAAGGAATATAAGGGCTGTACTATGTGATATTGACTACAATTTAAATGAACTGATTAAAAAATAAATGCTGCATCTGATTACCTGTTTTTACATTCAGCTGAATAGATTGAAACTAAGTTGTAATGCTGTCCTATTTGGCTGATCATTTGGTGGGTCAGGTTCATCATACCGCATCTCTTCAGGTACAGGCAAGCCACAAGTGTGCCACATTACGAAGCCTGCTACATACTTGCATAATGCAACACACTTTCTTTGGACTATAGAGCGGCACATTAATAGAGTGAAAATGCTTTCTATTTACACAAGTAAATTCATTCCCTGGAGGCACCATTATATTGTAGAGTCGATGCAGAGTGGCACAACAGATTGATTTTCTGCTCTTAAAATGGCTCTTTGAAGTGACTTGCTGTCTTTAAAAGGACTGCTTGCCTTTTGCCGCACTAGCACCTGCAACTGTGTGGAGCTGCTGCTCCCCTACTATAGATGATGTAATGCCAGCTCACTCCTTTGGTGATTCATCCCCGGCTGATGTAACTTTTTCAGCGCAGTTGCAATAACGATGTGCATCCAACTGACAAAACCGATTATATTCGGAAAAATGGACGAATTGCAGTGAATTGTGCTTTTATGTTTGCCAGTCCAACCACAGTGTTAGGAAACCTTAAATATCTGGATGACAATAGGAAAATACCATCCTATACAGCAGACATGGCTTGACTCAGTGACTGTTTGTAAAATACCCGATCCGTTATTAAGTTTACATTGAAAAGCTTGCAAGAAGTAGGCAGAGCACAATTCCTCAAAGTTTGCCTTTGTAAAGCCAGAGCCAGTTCAGCACACAGCTCCAAGAGGATAGCTCTTGGAAACCAAAATTGACTTACAAGCCAGTCATCATTACCTGTAAATAAACTCTCTCTTCCAATTCTTCCATTTGCAATGTCTTCTAACAATGGTAAAGCAGATATGATAGTTGGAATAGTCTGGCCATTCCGTTCACCATTATATTGCTACAGAATGATTACAATCAAGTGAATTCAATTTCTAAACGATATGCAATTATTTACAATGTATTTGATAAAGCTGTCGTCATGCATGCAAATATGAAAAAGAAAGGTAAATGACACAGAAACAGTAACACTGCTTTGACACTGGGTGCTGCCAGTTTGCAAAATTGAGCAGAAAAAAGTGCATAAGGGTCTACTATGACAATGTGCATGACTTTACACTAAGTTTTATTTTTATACATCTCGAAGAGAGCGTGGAAATGGACATATGCAACATTTTTGGCTACACACATCACATATACATGAGGCCCCAGGTCTTGGTAAAGGATAAAACAGGAGGCAATTCTGGGCCAGGCTAGTAATTTTACCTACCTTTGTTTTTCTATAGGAGCAAGTGCAGTTTCTTTCTGATAAGTCACACAAGGAAAGTGTTCTGGGGTCACTAGCAGTAAACAGCACAGTAAAACATTTTTGCTACAGATAATAAATTGTATAGACATCTTACCCTTGTTTGCAGATTTGGGAAGGAGTATACCAGTAGTTGGTATCCAGAAACGTATACCGTTTTGATTCTTTGCTGATTAAAAAATTCAAAGTGTGTCCGTGAAAACATGGCTTTCGTCCTCTCTCGTTATTCCAGACAAACTGAAAGCTAGAAGTAACTGGAGTGGGAGAGACCTTCTCAGATCCAGAAAGCTTAGCAAATTGATCTTCAAGGTTGTTTACAAAACCTGTTAAAAAAGTAAATAGATAAATGGTCAAATGAAATATGGCAACGGCAAAAACAGAAAAAAATAGGGCCAAAGTGGAAATGAAAACAGAAAAGTTACTTTAAGATTTTGACATTACAGAGACTTGAAATTACAAAGTAATAACATCAGGGAAACATGCTGCTGCTAAAGGTCCACTTTCTCCAATGAATTTACAGTATTTTCTGTACAAGTATACCCACCTGAAAGTAAAAAAAAGTAAAGTTTAAAATCAATACTACTGCATAAAGTAACCAATGAAATAATTTTATAATGAGTGAAGAAACATAATATTTATTTATTCTGCTGATATATTTCTCCTGAGTAACTTACAGAGCACAAGTGCATGTGTAGAACAATTTTGCAGTTCTGTCCATATTTAAGTATGTGCAATTACTTAGGGTCATGCAATACGACAGATGAGGAGACACAACTGGCAGGCGTGTATGTACTCTTCCATTTGGCTTTTGATATGTCACAGACATTGTCTGCTATGTAGGGGAATCCTATTGAAAAGCAAATTCATGTATGTTGCTATATATCAACCACAGAATTTGAAGCCTGAAAGAAATAGTGCTCACAGTTACCATTTAATGTACATTAATGAATGACACTTTGCATTCAAAACACGGTAAGCAGGTAGTAAATATCACTACAGGTGTGAAAACATTAAACTATTAAGCTCTAAATATGCTTTAAAAAGCCAGTTGCACTTTACACCTGAAGTAAAGACAGTAAAAATGAAAATACTTATGGTTCTGCAACATTTTGCTTCTTATATAAAAAAATGAATCATATCCTTGAAATTTCAGCTCTTGTTGATGTAAAAGGCTGGAATCAAGGCAAATCAAGTCAGACAGTTTACATTTTTAATAAGACTTTATAGTCAACAATATTTAAGCAACATGCAAATGGATGATTTTTAGTCAAAATACTTAAACATACATACTTTGTCTAAGTGAATGCATCCTTTATAGTGCTCTGTTTTTACTGTGTTCAAATTTAACTGATCACATCTAATTTTCCTTTACCTGACACCTACTGAAGTGAATGTGTTTAGCCACTAAGATTTCCTTGAAAGGTTCTTGGTAACATAATGCAGAAATAACCATGGGCCACAACAAGGTAACCAAAAATCAATAAAATATGATTGGTAAAAGCTGCTCATAAGTAGGTGAAAATAAATTACACACACATCATGAAAAATGACACTTAAATTAAAGGGTAGGTTTGGTATTTTTCAAGTCAGACTTCACAAACATGGTATAGATGCATTTGCCATAAAAATATTGTGTTCTAAAATTAGGCATTTTCTATAAATTTAAAAATATTTTACCTGCAGTGGTACTTTATAATGCTGAATATGTGGCACAGTGCACCTCTCGAAAATAATAGCCTAAAAATGTATCAAATGTGTTTACTTTCAAGTGGCAAAAGTATTGTTACACAAAAACACACCTTCGGTGGTGACAACAAAAGCAATCTGGAAATAATCATTTTAGTTAATGTTTCTGGTATAATTTTTCTTGAGGTAATAATGCATTTTATGTTTGCTTGTGTGATAGAAGGGGGAGTTCTCACATAAATATGAAAGTAAAACACAATACCAAGCATGTGGCTGGAAACGTTTAATGTGATTTGGTCTTTTGACAGGAAACAACACCCCTTGGGGCGAAAGGTTATTGCAGAAGATGACAGCTGTTGTTATTTTAAAATGTCTGAATCTTATAACATCGGCATTTACTTGCTTAATAATTACATAATATAATGTAAATTACAATGTTTGTGTAATCACAAGACACATATCAATGCTTGATTACTTTCTTGACTTGAAAAGTGTACATATTTGGTAAGATTTTAAGCTTTCCTTTTTTGGTGGTGCTCTGGGCCCATAGTCTTCATTATAAAAGTCCAGCAAGGACAAGATATTTAACCATTATAGAAAATGCATAACTTTAGAAAACAATTTTGCATGGCAAATGTACATCATGTGTATAATGAAATAACTTCAACTTGAAAAATACTAAACTTATCCTTAACACTAGAATTACCAGAGCCTACGAAAAAACTCGTAATTCCGTCCCACCTTAAACTGCTTCTTAAATCCCTTCACACCTCTCCGCCAGCGTCCTTTGTTCTCTAAATGTGCTGATAAAGAGAAGCTGAGCAGCCGGCTATTCCATCCCCCACCAATTTAGAACGTGCACGAACTTCTCTCAGCTCATGCCTTGATTGAGTATCTGGGAGTGAAGTGGAGTTTTAGAGTGAAATAATAGATCGTTGTTTGGAACACACGCATTTCATGTCTGTTCTGTTTCTACAGTAATCTGTGTCAACACATTGTTAAAACAGAAACTTTTTTATATTCTAGTAGTAGATGACAAAATGTAGGCATAAACTATATAATGTATGAAGCCTGAAGTCCAAATAGCAAAGAAACATTTTCACAAGAATAACACAATTGCACTTTTATTCAAACATATAACTGCAGAAAAAAAGCGCCTTAACATGCGACATTGACACCAGTTTACTATAACTGACTCCGTGGTTCAATAGATACAGCCCCCGCTTGGGAATCAAGGGGTCACGGGTTCGATCCTGCGCTCCTCCCTTTTGAGAAGTAAACTGTTCTTAGTCTTACTGTTTTAGAATAAAACATACATTTGATTTCAGTCTGTAACAGCCGTGCAATTTATGATCTTTGTAAAGGTTAGCTTTTTTTTTATTCACTTTTCACTCTCTCAGTCGCGTTCAGAATCAATCCATACAACCCCATCTGACACGGCTGTTTTCACTAAAGACGCGCTATAGCTCTGCAGTGTACCACGATGCATACTAACGCCCCGGTTCTGACACACAAACGCTGGCGAAGCTGCCTTCTTCGTATCTCACCGTCACTTGCTTTTCTTTTTATTCAGTTTTATTGAGTGTTCCTGCCAGTCCCCGCATGTTGCTGTATGCTTTTTCTTTTGCACCCAGGACATGCAGAAGAAAGAATGGTAAAGACCAGTAACTTCGGCGCTATATGCAATCATCAGACACTCCCCATCTGCCCGTGTCGCTCAACCCCAGTGAACATATATTGGTGTAAAAGTATAACAAAAGTGCACTTTTATTCAAGTGCACTTTTTCCATCGCCTTTTCCTGTAAGAAGCAGTGTACACACTTCTCTCTATGCTGTGGTTTCTATTACACACCTGAAAGAAAGAGACAATATATGTGAAAATATAATCGCACTAATGCAATATTATTTGAAAACGAACAGCGTCAGATCGGTGTGAATTTATGCAGGAACTGGAAATTCTCTGATGCGGACCTTCCCCAGGGAAGAAAGTACAGTGTCAGGTGCTCATTCAGTGTAATAGAAACCATAGCACAGAGAGGTGTGTACACGGCAACAAGTACACGTGTCGTAAATGTAGGAAGGACGGTCCTTGGGTGTGTGGGAACTGTTAATATTTGAATGTGATGATTTTATATAGCACGGAATGAAAATCTTCACTTCTTAGCATTGCACCATGCAAGATGTCGTATCAATCGCCTACTGTATCTTGCTTTCTTTTTTCTTCGGTTATACAGGTAGTTTTGAATAAAAGTGCACTTGTTTTGTTTGCGAAATGAAGTGTCTGCGTGCACTTTTCGTGGCATTACACGTATTTTTGAGCATGCCCGTTTGAGCAGTATAAAAGTATTGAAAAGTATAACAAAACAACGGGCAGATGGGGAGTGTCTGATGATTGCATATAGCGCCAACTTACTGCTCTTTACTATTCTCTCCTCTGCGTGCCCTGGAGTACAAAAGAAACAGAATACAGACGCGCTATAGCTCTGTGCTGTACCACGATGCATACTAACGCCCCCCCCACCCGGTTCTGACACACAGACGCTGGCTAAGCTGTCTTCTTCGTATCTCACCGTCACTTGATTTTCTTTTTATTCAGTTTTATTGAGTGTTCCTGCCAGTCCCCGCATGTTGCTGTATGCTGGATATGTTCATATGTATTGTCTCTTTCTTTCAGGTGTGTAATAGAAACCACAGCATAGAGAGAAGTGTGTACACTGCTTCTTACAGGAAAAGGCGATGGAAAAAGTGCACTTGAATAAAAGTGCACTTTTGTTATACTTTTACACCAATATATGTTCCTGTGTTTGAACGACACGGGCAGATGGGGAGTGTCTGATGATTGCATATAGCGCCGGTTACTGGTCTTTACCATTCTTTCTTCTGCATGTCCTGGGTGCAAAAGAAAAAGCATACAGCAACATGCGGGGACTGGCAGGAACACTCAATAAAACTGAATAAAAAGAAAAGCAAGTGACGGTGAGATACGAAGAAGGCAGCTTCGCCAGCGTTTGTGTGTCAGAACCGGGGCGTTAGTATGCATCGTGGTACACTGCAGAGCTATAGCGTCTTTAGTGAAACCAGCCGTGTCAGATGGGGTTGTATGGATTGATTCTGAACGCGACTGAGAGAGTGAAAAGTGAATAAAAAAAAAAGCTAACCTTTACAAAGATCATAAATTGCACCGGCTGTTACAGACTGAAATCAAATGTATGTTTTATTCTAAAACAGTAAGACTAAGAACAGTTTACTTCTCAAAAGGGAGGGCGCAGGATCGAACCCGTGACCCTTGATTCCAAGCGGGGCTGTATCTATTGAACCACGGAGTCAGTTATAGTAAACTGGTGTCAATGTCGCATGTTAAGGCGGCTTTTTCTTTCTGCAGTTATATGTTTGAATAAAAGTGCAATTGTGTTATTCTTGTGAAAATGTTTCTTTGCTATTTGGACTTCAGGCTTCATACATTATATAGTTTATGCCTACATTTTGTCATCTACTACTAGAATATAAAAAAGTTTCTGTTTTAACAATGTGTTGACACAGATTACTGTAGAAACGGAACAGACATGAAATGCGTGTGTTCCAAACAACGATCTATTATTTCACTCTAAAACTCCACTTCACTCCCAGATACTCAATCAAGGCATGAGCTGAGAGAAGTTCGTGCACGCTCTAAATTGGTGGGGGATGGAATAGCCGGCTTCTCTTTATCAGCACATTTAGAAGACAAAGGGCGCTGGAGAGGTGTGAAGGGATTTAAGAAGCAGTTTAAGGTGGGACGGAATTACGAGTTTTTTCGTAGGCTCTGGTAATTCTAGTGTTAAAGGGGTGGAAGAGAGATATGTATGGCACCAAAATGACACTGCAAAGCTCAGGACTTCCTTTCAGACCTTCTTTAGGGGAAGCTACCAAACCGTCACTGCAACCTTAAAGAAACATTTTGTACTTTATGACAGTAACTGACTTCTGTAAACTACAGACTTACGCAAATTGAGGTAAGTGGCAAGACAAAACGCTATTTCTCAGAAACGAGAACATCTATAAGACACCTTCAGAAAATATGTCTATTTGCTTGTTGAGATCTAGGCTGAATGTTTCGGCCTTAGACACAAACTACAGTATATGTTTGGTGCCAAGGCAGCACAGTTCAACACTCCAAGAACACCAGACCAACTGTCAACCATGGTGGTTAGGGTCTCTCTCTTCAGTTGGGACAGGGCTGAAATTCCCAAATCCAAGGGTGTAAAATTAGTAAAATGGGACTTCCACCTGAAGCTAAAGTCACTTCAGTATGCAAGCAAGTTACCATGCTAGTATTCAGATCTGACAGCTCCATGCTGACGGTGTATGTGCCTAAAAAGAAGTAGCCTTTGATTTCAGTCTGTAACAGCCGGTCTTTTTAGCTGCAGGTGGAAGTCCCATTTTACTTATGGTGTCAAATAGAGTTGCGTTGCGTTATAGCAGTCTATTAGCTGGTGAAATCGCTGTGAAGAAGCTATCTGTTGCTATGGTCCTGCCTTTGTCCACTCTGATAGCGGTCATGGGACATTGTATCTTTGATGGCCAGTACAACAAACAGTTCTGAGTAGGCATCAGCCACAGCGCTGCCCTTGTGAAAATAATGGAGATAAATGCTATCAACTCAGAGAGGGAGAGGCAAGTTTGTTGTACCACGTGAACGTCACTGAGAGAATAAAACTGAGTAATAAAAAAACAAGCACTAACTTTTACAAGTAGCCAAATTTTACACCGGGTCTTACAGTGTCAAATCAAATGTATGTTTTTATTATATAGTAGAAATAACAATAGCAGCTTACTACTCAAAACACGGAGTGCCCGGTCTCGAACCCAGGACCTTTGGGTTATAAGGCAGCAGTTCTTACCTCTGCACCATTTAAGAATATGCTTAAACTCCCTGTTGATTGACATTTGAGCTTGAGTTTTTAACTCGTTGACAGCCACATGTAAATTGAATGCTTTTGTTTTCTTTGATTATATTATTGAATAGAAGTGCAAGTGTTTATTTCATATTTGGACTAAAGTGTTCACACATTATATACTTCTCGTCATTATTAGTATAACATGGAAAATGTTTCTGCTTTAGGTATGTGTTCAGCATTTCTTGCATTTCCTTTCATCCTACACTTACCCAGATCTTTAGCGACATGGAAAACACATGAAATGCATGTGTTCCTCATAATGATATACAGTAATCCCTCGCTATATCGCGCTTCGACTTTCGCGGTTTCACTCTATCGCGGATTTTAAATGTAAGCACATCTAAATATATATCACAGATTTTTCGCTGGTTCGCTGATTTCTGCGGACAATGGGTCTTTTAATTTATGCTACACACTTCCTCAGTTTGTTTGCCCTGTTGATTTAATACAAGGGACGCTATTGGCGGATGGCTTAGAAGCTACCCAATCAGAACATGTATTACATATTAACTAAAACTCCTCAATGCTATAAGATATGCATCCCGCGCAGAGCTTGATTGTTTGCTTGTCTCTGCCTCTCTCTCACCCTCTCTGACATTCTCTGCGCCTGACGGAGGGGCTGTTTGCACAGAGGCTATTTGCTTAAAAGATACTGACGCTCCTCTAAAGAAAATGCCGCTTTATTGCGGTGCTCGGCATATTTAAAAGCACAAAAGCACACGTAATGATTTTTTGATTGTTGCTTTAATCTCGCTCTCTCTCTCTGACGTTCTCTGCGCCTGACGGAGGAGATATGAGCAGAGGGGCTGTTTGCACAGAGGCTGTTTGCTTAGAAGATACTAACTTAAAAGCACAAGTATTGATTTTTTGATTGTTTGCTTTTCTTTGCGAGCGCTCTCTCTCTCTCACCCTCTGAAATTCTCTGCTCCTGAAGAGAGAAAGATCTATTTGCATTCTTTTAATTGTGAGAAAGAACTGTCATCTCTGTCTTGTCATGGAGGACAGTTTAAACTTTTGACTAAAGGGTGTTATTTCATGTCTAGAGGGCTCTAATAATGTTAACAGTGTGGGAGAGTTTATAAGGGCTTAAAATATATAAAAATAACTACACAAACATATGGTTTCTACTTCGCGGATGTTCGTCTATCGCGGGGGGTTCTGGAACGCAACCCCCGCGATCGAGGAGGGATTACTGTACTGTATTATTTACCCTATACAACTCCAGGCACATCACACTGAGATAATGAGCCTTGGATTTAATTGGGAGAACTTTTTGCCCACGAGCAGAGCTCCGTCAAGGCAGGGGATGGGATAGCAGGCTGCTTGCTGCTTGTGCTGATCAATACATTTATTTACTAAACAAAAGACGCTGATGGAGAGGTGTTAAGGAATTTAAGGTGGGCCGGAATTATGAGTTTTTTTGTATGCTTCAGAAATTCTAGTGTTCATAATAGCAGTAACACTGCTACCTTGCAAAAAGATGAACAACAGTTCAAGTCCAAGGTGTTCCCTGAGTGCTCCGGTTTACTCCCCAAAGTCAAAAGACATGTATACTAGGTAGACTAGCGATGCTAAATTGGCCACGGATGTCTGTGTATTCATTCTGTAATGGACAGGTGCTCTTGCCAGGGATTACTCCCTCCTTGTGCCTGATGGTTCGCTGTGACCCTGAACTGGATATGTGGGTTTACAAGATGGATGGATGGATGGATAAAAATGCCATTCAGTGAATCAGTCACATTATAACAAAAAAGAATTGTAACAATTCAAAATTTGAAGGTTAACATGTTGTTACATTCAGGTACAAAGTCCATCTTGTATGTGTAATGAGCTTCTGTTAATTTCTCTTAAATCTGATTGTTGCAATGGGGCACAAATGCATACAGCTGCAACAAACCATAATAATAAAAATGCATATAAACTCCCAGCATATAGCTGCAGAAGGGCAACCACCTAATGACAAGACTGCAAAATTGGCATTCCAAATAAAGTAAGGAGATGGTACTGCGTGTTTTGGACAATGAGAAAGATGATGGCTATGCAAATTAAATTAAACAAAAAAGTGACACTAGATTTGCATACATAAAACAAAAAGAAAGACTGCGTAGCTCCAGTAATGCATGAAGATGCATTATTCACCAAGTGATAACATGAGGCTCAAACACGAGTTATACAAAAAAGAAAAACAAACAAAAACCTTACAGAACCGCATATGTCTATACTATTGTACATTTAGGCAGGAACTCTTTGTCATGTGATACATATTTTTAGGCCTAAGAGCACAAAATAATTAATGCCCAACACTCTCAATGATGCCCTTGCCTATCCTTGTACAATAATATTACAGTTTAATCTCTCCTGGGTTTATTTGCCTATATAGAACATACAGTACACATTTTACCTATGGAGACTTTTAAAAGTCAAAGCAAAAATGGAACATATAAGTTTCAGATTCTTTTATTCAAAACAAGACAACCCATGTGTCTTTTTGTTTTCTCAGGTTGTGTATATATACAATATATTTATAATGAAAAGAAAGGAAAAAAAACTATTTATCCTCAGGTATGTAATGCTGAGCAGCTGCATTTACAAATAAAATAATAACATTAGAACTGCACCTGAGCAAACAAGGTTAAAATTAAAGCGGGACAGCAAGTACAATCATGTGGGGAAATAAGTAAAAGCCACATTTACTTACTCCAATTATGTAGTAAACAAATGAAGTTTGGAAATAAATCTATTTTTAAGAGTGTGAAAAACATTTAACAATAGGTATTTTAAAATGATTCAATCACCTTACACAGTGGACCTGTAGGTGTTCAAACTGACAGCTAACTAGATGATATACTATTTGTATGGAAAAAAAAACCCAAAAAAACATGAACCACTAAGACAGCTACATGTTCTTTCCTTCTCATCTGTAACTAAGTTTCAGCTGAAGAACACAACCTCTCTCAAAATATTACACAGTGTCTCTGTGAAAACAACATTTGAAGGACCTGTCAGCAGCAAAGATTAAAGAGTGCAAGAGGTACAACAGCATGTACTGGTACAAAGTCAGATAGTCCCTACTGATACACTAGGTGTGCTAATAACAGAGGCACAGTTTATAAAGTAATACACCTGATGGATCCTAAAATAAATGTGTGATTGCGCAATTAAATCTGGGGCCCAATACAAGATTCTCTAAAGACTGTAGATTTAATTAATTATTAAATACATTCTTAAATATATATATTTTCTTCTTTGTGTTATATATTCAAGGTTCAGTACCTTTATTCTGGTAATATGACATTAATACAATACATCTTACAATAGACAAATTCAATAAACTGCCATTTTTGTCAGCACAAATTGCCTTTCCCATGCAAGTGACTACTCAAACAGAGAACCAAATGTGCAAAGGATGCCGTTTTAAACAGGTAAGGAATAACCAAAAGATTATGTCAATGCATATTTAATAGGTGAATGGGCAATAGTAAAGATCTGAACTTGTAATGGTCACTGAAGAATCACATTTATAAGGAGTGTTCAGGCTTTCACAGACAGTGCTAAAGGGTTATCACTTCAGCAGCAACTTGGATATTCATGAAAGTGGCGGATGACAGAGGCTGCAGTCAGTAACCTCACAGTGGAGTACCGTAGTGGTATCAGGGCACACATACTTGTCATATGGCATGGGGTGCGATTTCACTGCACACATATCCAGAGCAAAGGTGAACTCATGTAAACACTATTGTAGGAAATAACTAACAACATTTAGAAGCTGACCCATACTGGGATTCTGAGATCCCAAACTGAAGTATAAAATTATCTGTGTTTATATTTTGCAGCATCTCTGACAAAGAACCTAAGGAAAACATATATAATTTTTTTTTATTTTAATACAGTGCTTTGTATTTAGAGATTCATTAGTAGTGCTTTATTTATTTTTTCCCCCACAGAGAGTTATATCACAAGTCCTTGCATAATGTGATTGACTTTTACCTCATACATCATTCATCTTTATCAGTAAGTAATGTGCACCAAAATCTAATTTTGCATTTCATTGTCTAACCAGCCAGTGCTCACTTTTAGGCACTTTTTAGAGCAGCCTTTACAGGTGTTTTTTTTTTTTTTTGTAATTTATGTTATTAATTATTGAGGTGAAGATTTGGCCTCTGGCTTGTTATTATAAATTTTTGAATGAATTTTTAAATTAAATTGAAGACATGCTGCTGTCAATTCAGACTCAAGCCTCTACGCATCACAACTGCCTTTCAAGCAAACTTGAGAGATGTTACATGCACCGCGATCATTGCCTCCTAAACAGCTCCGTTACAGCTTATGAAAGGAGCTACTCATCTGAAGATATGGAGCAAGGTCAAAAGTAAGATGGAAAGGATTCAGACCTGGTCTGACTAAATATAATGAGAAATGTTTGATTTCCTTTATATACAGTAAGATGTATGAACTGTTACATTTCAGAGTGAGTTATGGCAAGTACAGAAAATATGACATTTTGGGCCTACATTTCTTATTTCAGATGCTATTTTAATTCTGTACGTGCGTTACATCAGAGTCAGTGGGAAAAAGAAGGAGGGCAACGGGAGATTTATGTTAATGAACAATGGTGAAAAAGGGAGCACAGTACAGTTAAATCTAAACACATATCGAGACTTAGTTTGCAGACTTAATTCTTCCACATTACAGGCCAGGGAGAAAATTTACATGACCCTGGAAACTACAAGCTAGACCTGCTCTACTCAAATCTTAATGCCATTAAATATATACCTGTGGTACAATTTAAGCAGGTCTGACCTCATCTTACTGCCACCAACAAGCCTACTATTGACAGCTGAAGCTCTCTCATATTATCCAAACTAGACATTCGTATGGCTAGTTGGAGTGAGGGTGGTGTATATTTTTATATTATGGCAGACAGCCAGGACCCCTGCCTGACTGGGACGCCCCTTCAGTATATGTTCAAGGGGAGCAACCATGGATTTTTCAATAGTTCCCCCTGGACGCTAGATGACAACCCCCCGGGGTTGGAGTGGTGCCTCGGTTTCCCACAGGGCTCCATGGGAATTGGTGTTTGATGCAGCCCTTTTGGGTCCCGCAGGTGCCACCAGGGGGTGCTGCAGTTGGGACTCCTGACCCTTATGGGCAGTGTTTTTGCCACACCCGGAAGTGCAGCCGGAACTCAGCAATCAAGCACCTGCAGCACTTCCAGGTGCCTAATAAAAGGAGCCAGCAGCCACCACTCCGGCAGCCTGAGTCAGGTAAAGGTGGTCAATGCTTGCCGGTAGAAGTGGTGGCGTAGAGAGGTGTTGTGACTCTGTTGTGCTTGTGTGATGTGACTATGTACTGCCTGTGGAACATGGGGAAGACGTGCCCCACAGGTGAAGAAGAATAAAGGTTTATTTGTTGATTTTACTCGTGCCAGTCTGTGTTGGTCTGGGCGCAAATATAGCACCTTTTACAATATATTATATATATATATACTGTATATATATATATATATATATAATATATACTGTATATATATATATAATATATACTGTATATATATATATATATATATATATATATATATATATATATATATATATATATAAGCTTATAAAGTTCCTCTAATCTAATCCGAACTCTGCCACTGGATGAAGAAATTCTCCAAAGCCTGGATAAAGGAGAAACGTAGGAGTTGGGGTTAGCAAACCCACTATATAAAACACTCCTTGCAACAAAAACATCAAGTGAATCTCAACAAGCTCTAGTCAACCGTCTGGTTTTGTTAACTTGGCATGGGATAAAACAAAAGCCATTGCAGCTGCTGACCAGGCTCAACAACGATCACTTGGTGCCCAATGTGATGCCTGGTGCAGAAGGAACTAAGTCTAAATAAGTAATCTAATCTTATGGAAGACAAATGTATTTAAAGCCTATGTACTAGGGTTTTAAATACATGTTATATGGAAAACCTTTGGAGGATGTAATTTATTTAACATAAACTGTAACTAAATATTAACAAAGGTTGCATTTATTACTTACGTCTTTTTTTGAGGATTAAATATTTCTGTTTCGGTATATAGTAAAAAGGTTTTTCCAGTTTCCAAGATTTCCTGCAGTGGGAAAAAACACATTTACATTTTACCATCTAAATAATATGTAATACTATGCATTTAAAAGGCCAACTGATGAGAAAATAAATTTGTTATAAATGATTCAGCACAACAGGATTTTTATTGCATGAGCCAAACCTGTAACAGGATGTCAGGCTACATCAGGATACACTCATGCACAAACCAATTTAGAAATGCTGATTGTAATTTAACATGCACATGCTTACCATCTTTAATCTGTGCAAAAGACAAAAGTATACAGTTAATACAAGGTAGTGTGTGTGTGTGTGTGTGTACATTCGATTGCTTTCATTAAACATTTGCCAATTACCTATTACTTTCTATTCCAAATAATTGTATCTTATTTATACATCATCAGCCCAAACTCTGGGTCATATTACATTACAAATTTTGCAACTCCCCCACCTTCTCCACGTTTTAAAAACTGTGAAACCTGCAGTTAATTTACTGAATGTTGTTAAAGGGATCAGACTATCCACTGACAACTGCCAAAATGGCTGATATATACAAACATAAATGTTTTGAAGTACACCAGCTGTTTTACCAATTCAGAAATGGCATCATGAACTCGGACTCTGACAGGGCTCAATTGTGTGTTTTTTTTTTTGGGTAACAGTAATTCAGAACTGATAAAACATGTGAACTGCAATATGCTGGCATCATTTCGAGCTAGTTTCTACTTTTCTATCAATTGGTCTCAAGATAATTGTCACATATATATACCAGAAAGTCTTGCTTATTTATTGCATTTATTTTTTTTAAATTAAAAAAAAATAAAGTATTTCAAAACTCACGACTACTGCAATTTTTATCAACATTCAGTTAGTCTATGTAACGATTTTTCCAAAAGGAGAGAGACAATCTGGCAGGGATATAAAGTCACCAAACACTATAATGCAAAACAGTAGTCAGTTAGGCAGGGGTCATTATAAGTTTTCAAACATAGACCAAGCACCAAACCAAAATGTCAAATAAATTTCTAAGTTTATATAAAAGTAGTTAGCAGAACTTTATACTAAAAAATCTTTGGTTTCAAATGGCCTTTTAGCCTCCATGATGGTAGGTCTGTCCTTTGAAATGTGAGCTGAAGATCAGACATTACCACCTGGGCACTGCCATGTTTTATAGTGGTAACTTAATGACATCATGTCACGTAATTCTGTGTCATATGACTATGGACAAGTGCCACTGCTATAAACAATATGGTCATACCAAAGGTAACCAAAGCACAACATGATGGCATGAAAACATCACAAATTAACAACAGCAATTAATAATAATACTGATAGTATCAAAATAATAAGTCAAAACATAAAACAATAATTGAAAGACTTTCTGTTCTTCATTTTGAATATGTACAAGCACAGATGCAACAACATTTTTGGTAATAAAATGGACAATTTAACACTGAATAAATAAAATGATGATTGGATGCTCACAATTTTGGCTGTCAGCCTTCATCTACACCTGACCAAATTCAAGTTTATTGTGGAAACATGAAGCGTAAGCATCTGAAACTGTTTTTTTGTCCTTTTATTTTGCAGTATGGGATTAACCTTACCGTACAGTATTTGTTCCATCTGGAAATAAGCATTTATGTAACCCTTCTCCAGCTTCTTACTAGCAATTTACTTTATTTTCTTAAAAACATCCAAAATATAGTATAGTACAAATATCATCATAACAACGTAATTTAAGCCCCCTACATAACAATTTGTTAAATTAAAAATATTGAAAACAGTACCTAAAAATAAATCATTCTGCCACACAATTTGAAAGCTTTATACAGTGATCCCTCCTTTATCGCGGGGGTTGCGTTCCAGAACCCCCCACGAAAGGTGAAAATCCACAACGTAAAAACCATATGTTCATACGGTTATTTTTATATATTTTAATCCCTCCCACACTCTTATAAACATTTCTCGCACAGTTATACAGCATAAACCCTTTCTCTTAGATATTAGGTAAGATCCGTTGAAATTATGTATGTAAACACACTGTTAATATACAGTAAAACCTAAAGATATTGAGCGTCTCCGATATCACATATGTTACAGCCATTACGATAAACAGATCATTTTGGAGCCATAACGAAGGGCTTGACTATGCACAAAGATAAACACAAAGCAGCACAAAAGTTAACTCTTTACACAGCGAAACACGTTGATGCTGAATGAGTGAGACAAGACTTCCTGGTTAACACAGCGCAATCGAATTTAGCGCTCCTTTGCTGAGCCAATCAGCACACAGCTCTAAAAGTTCTGAGAAACAGTCAAATTTGTTTATTGCCTTCATACTTCTGTGTGAGCAAGAAGGACTTAGATGGGCTACAGATAGACTGACATATTCCCTCCAATTTTAGTTTTAAATTCAGATAAACAAAAATTGGATAATAAATTTGCAACCACTTCAGAGCTATATCAGAATACTTGATATTGAGAGGTAAAAAAAGGCACTTATTATTGAATGTTAACACATACTAGGGTGATGATATATTGCAGGGTTTTTGGCAATTCCAACTTCTGTATGAATTTCTCAAATGTATACAGATTTAAAAAGTACATGGATATAACAATGCAGGCATTTTTATCCTTCCACAGCCTTAAGCTACAGAGCAACCCAACTCTGAAATAATCTATCTGGTAATGTACAGTAAAGGCTGAACATTTTTGTTGTTGGTGCTTTTACAGCTGTTCATACTGTACTAAAGCTAGTAACGTTTTTACTCTACTTAGACCATTAACCATTACTAACCACTCTCTTTTCTCCTTGGTTGGGGTATGTGGACTCAATTCAATTCTAATTTAACTACATTAGCCTGCAGTTCTAGAATGGAATCAATGCCGGGTTGTAGCATATTGTGTAATGCCCACTAAAACGCAAAGGAATCTGGCCCCCTGAAGTTTATCTTCCCTAGGAAGAGCATATGCTTTTCCTGAAATGTAAGGAATTATACCACAATCAGGTAATTCTTCAAAGGTGGCATAGCCTTTAAATGGAGAGTGGTTTTAAGAACTAATGATTTAGTGCGTTTGGACAGTATACTTTATTGACTCAAATGGGACAGATTATATTTGAATAATAAATTTATTAAAAAGTCAGAAGCAATAAGATTTTGTCAAATAAAAAAGCATCAGTGCATTACATTGACATGTAACAGTTACACCATTTTATTAAGCACAGGCGGGGCTTTTATATTGAATGTTTTACAAGCAGTCTGCTAAAATGTGTTTTAGTGCTTCTTCACAAAACCTGCATACAAGTTGAAAAATGGATTGATTTACTCAGTCTCAGGTTTACCCATTTAAAAAGGCAGCATATTAAACAAAAGCACTTAATAGTTATATTTTCATAAAAGGTATATAACTGCTGTCACTTGGCAGTTAACAGTCTTGCTAGGCACACTTCTGATGTTTTATTGACATCTGACTCTATAGTTTAAAAAAAAAAAAACAATTTTCCAAAGTATTAGGAAATTTTGCCTAAATTCCTAAAAGCAGTAATTTGTAAACTACCTCACTTTTTGAATTGTTTTTTAGAGCCATTTAAAGTATACTATAATGTAGTTTTATTGATCCACTGTCACAATTGCATAATCTAAATTTCCTTTCTCTCACAGCCTACATGCATGAAGTTGAATTATCTAGTGGTCCTAAGTTGTCCCAGTATGACAGTACATATTTATGCACAGGGGTGTGTTCCAAAATATACAAGGCAGCCTCAACAATAACTTTGTACTGTACTTTAGAGCTACATTTTAAAATCTATTCCCAGACAAAGCCCGTCCCACCCACAGCACTAAAATTAGGTTGTGAGCCACAAAGTATTAAGTTGAATCCCATGAGTATGCATGCCTTTCATTCCCAGTTTTCACTAAGTGCTATCAGGACACACTCCACCTTACCTTTCCAGTCCCAGGAAAGCTAAATAAAAGGAAATATTTATTTAAGGTTGACGAGGAGCCATTCTATACATACAAGGTATTCTAAATGTCGAACAACCAATACTATGGGGTGCTGTCATGATGTAGCCTGAAATTCATTTAAATTATATAAATCCTGTCTTTTTAAAATGTGATGGAATGTGTGGACATCTTCTAGTACAAGTAATGCTATTCATTTGAACATGTATCAAACAAATCAAAACAACAGGCCTTAAATTGGTACTTTTAACACATTTAAGCATATATCAGTTTTTAATAACTTTTAAAAGAATGACACTAAACTTTTTTCTACACTACAATATTTGTTAATTTAAATGTAACTGCCAAAAGACATTTTCCTCTGCCCAAGTTATTTATCGACTTATTTATGTATTAGTTGTCTACTTTTAAATGTGGTAGAAATAAAGAAGTGGATATTTAGAGGTAGCAATGGACTATTTGTGACAACATAAATTGTTTAACTTTCAGATCACTGGAAAAATTGTGGGAACCTCATGTGAGGAATACACCTTGTATTATATGGCCCAGCGACAATGTATACATATAATAATGTTATAAACACATCGAGGACTTTGAAAATACTGTATATTTAACAAAGTGTTATTCTGATAGTATTCTAATAATCATTGAACTTATGTTTAATAGTAAGTAAAAACATGCTGATCACTTACTATAAAAATAACAATCTACCGGTAATATATGAAGCTAAATATGTGTTGGTGTGTGTGTTCGCCCAGAATACAAATTTACCCTGTTGAACTTGTCTTCGGCACATCTTGTACTGATTCCTTATTTTTACAGAGGAAGATAATAGGCCCCACCCAGGACAGTGTTGGTCACTCATGTAATACCCTACTGTATCTATACTAATAAAAGGCAAAGCCCTCACTGACTCACTGACTGACTCACTCACTCACTCATCACTAATTCTCCAACTTCCCGTGTAGGTAGAAGGCTGAAATTTGGCAGGATCATTCCTTACAGCTTACTTACAAAAGTTGGGCAGGTTTCATTTTGAAATTCTACGCGTAATGGTCATAACTGGAACCTATTTTTCTCCATATACTGTAATGGACGTTAGCCCGATGGCCGTGGGGTGTGGAGCTGCGTGTGACATCATCACGCCTCCCACGTAATCACATGAACTGACTGTGACCGCAGTACCTAGAAAAAGAAGGAAGAGCCCCCAAAGAGCGCTGAAGAAAAACACTGAATACTTTATTCGCGAGATACAAGTTTAATGAGAAGACACGAGGTATAAACGAGACTTTGGATCACTTTGCAACAAAGTTAAACTTGCTGTAGCGAGAAACTTTTAAGTGCCGGGTCTTAGCTAACATTAAATAATGCCGTGGACATCGCAAGATCGCACGAGATAGCACAGGCACAGCTCAGAGTACTCGAGCGGCTCACGTGAACTGACTATTAGCGCAGTGCGCAGAGAAAGCAAGACCTCTTAAGAGTGCGGAGAGTTTTGCTCACGTGAACGTGTCTGCAAAAAGTGGCGTTTCCTGCACTGCAAAAATACTACAAAAGTCGGGCAGTCGGCACGTGCGCGTGGGTAGCTGTGCCGGCCTTTGAGACGCTGACTGCGCTTCTGCCTTAAGTGAAAGTAAACACTTTAAATTTTTTTCCCCCTTCCCATGAGCTATAGCCCAGACAACTGTAAAGACGGGATCCCATTTCTAGACCGCGGCAAACTAATATTAAGGCGCTTCGCACTTTCTTTTACATGTATATGATTATGAGGTCGTCAGGTCGGATTATGAAGATATGCCCAGGAGTGGAGGACCGACAGTGCCATCCCGGACAGTTAATTGCAGGGCCGTCTCTCCAGTCTACACAGACCCACCGCGACGCTCATATCGTCAGCGAAGACCTCTCTCTACACTATACTAAAGAAAAAGGCAAGTTTCCTTTCTTTACACCTTTTTTTCCTTATATCCCCAACCAAAGCCTTTCTCTCTTAACACTGCAGAGGACACAAAAATTATTTTCTTTTAATTGGTGGTAATGTTGGTAAGGCACATGTCTCTCCAGTCTACACGAGACCCACTGCAACGCTCATATCGTCAGCGAAGACCTCTCTCTACACCATATTAAAGAAAAAGGCAAGTTTCCTTTCTTTACACCTTTTTTCCTTTTATCCCCAACCAAAGTCTTTCTCTCTTAACACTGCAGAGCACACAAAAATGATTTTCTTTTAATTGCTGGTAATGCCGGTAAGGCACATTACCACAGGCAGAAACTTGGACGTCCACATAGAAAATGTAATTTCTGTACCATAGCCTTCGTGTAGCGCCTTTCAAAAGGGATCAAGTACCAAGAGATGATCCATATACATTTTATGTTATACCGGCTTTAAAATGTAGCTTACCCGAAACCACTCCAGTAATGAATAATAAGAGACCTACAGGTGGGCAAAAAAGTTGCTGTTCAAATGGGAGAGCAATTGGTCTCAATTGTCACTAAGAACCTCTTTCCTAAATATTATAAGTACCAACATACATAATAGAATTTTTTTTTTTAATTTAAAAAGCTTGGAAGGAGTTCTGCATGCAACCATCTTAAACAGGCATGTTTGATGTGTGATGACACAAATCATGAGACTAGCAAAAGACACAGAAAACGCAAAGAACATGGCCGCGGCCTTTCAAAAATCAATGTTAAATTGACCATAAATAAAAGTGGATGATGAAATAAATAATAACATGAAAAATAATAACTTTTATAAAATGAAACAGAACTATAATGCAAACACAATTAATATATGAATTCCCAAAATGATTATGACTATTATGTAAAAGAGACATCAAAAACAAAATCAATCTGTGATTCTACAATGTTTAAATGTATGGTATTTGGTCAATGTATAAAGAGAGACCCTTGAGGGTTTTAAGCAGTGAAGGCTACCCTGTTTAAACAATGCTCTCTCAAATAGGAATCTTCCCACTCCAATTCTTATATTCAAAAAGAAGGCATTTAAAACCAAATGTTTCATGATGTTCAGAGGAGAAACTGACAGAGAGATTACATAAGTGCTTTAATGAAAGGGGCTAAACTAAACAAAAAGGGCACTACAAAATAAAGATGGCCCATGATTTTGGGGACCACTTTTAAATGTAAATTTAAATGTGGATCTGCACTAAAAACACTGAGAGAAAGAAAAAGATACCATGCGAGTGCTTTACAGAAGGTGGCTGTAGTATGGAAGAAATGCATTGGAAAAGTGTTCTGATGTATCTCTGGTATAAGATGAGTTTGAATAAGGAGGATTTAATGAAGAATGCTTGAGTAATTAATACAAAGAGGCAGCATGCAAATGTTGTAATGAAAGGCTTCCCTGCATAAAAGAGGTACTTCAAAATAGAATGTGCCCTAGTCCTGGCAGACTGCACTGAAATGTACCTTTTATGATTTAGACAAGACTATAAGAATAAGAGATAGACATAGAAAGACAATGTGAAGACTTTTAAGAAGGGATTGCACTACGTAAAAAATGTCCCCTGTGATTTTGAAAAGCTTTGCTTAAATTCATACATTAACATGTCTTCTATCATTGCTCCCGTTGACATAAAATAAATTGATTTAATTAGTGGAGAAATGGATTAGTATCAAAGGTAGCATAAGAACAAGGACCTCAAATATAA
Organism: Polypterus senegalus; assembly: GCF_016835505.1. Taxonomy (NCBI): domain Eukaryota; kingdom Metazoa; phylum Chordata; class Cladistia; order Polypteriformes; family Polypteridae; genus Polypterus; species Polypterus senegalus. Next base: position 247,510,850 of record NC_053156.1, on the reverse strand, counting down.
AATCTTGCTTAAATTCTTAGCTAAATTTTTGTTTACTCTCAAAAGGCAAAAGCACAATAAGAACAAAATAAAAAAAAATGAAATTAATAAAATGGTATGATAAATATAAATCTCAAATCAACTTAAAACTATGTACTTATGAAGGGCTTTTAGTTACGCCCTGTTAGCACCCACCAATAACCATATATGGCTTAAAAATATATTTTTTTAAATATTCATCCATATAAATTTGGCCAAGGTCCCTGAGTAAAAAAATAAAAAATGAAACTTGAATGAATGTGAACTTGAGATATTATTGATAGAAGTAAAGAACTCCAAAAATTTATTTTTTCTGGCTTCCCTGCAGGAGTCACACACAAAAGAAAAAAACAACAGTGGGAGCAGTAGAGTGGAAAGAGCATTTGCAATGTGCCAACGTGCAGCAGACATAAAAGAAAACACAGCATTAACTAATGCAGGCTGTATTTGCAAAAATGTGAGATATTAAGAAACTGTTATTGAACTTTTTGCCAAGTAAATTTCATGTTGCAATATATACAAGTCTCTTTACATTTGAAGCACTCTTTGAATTGCCATTGTGTTGATTTCCTGAGGGACATGGCCTGGGTCATCCATGCATTCATCACAGGTTGCAGAGGTAATCCATGTTTTTGAGCTACGATGTGCAGTACTGTACAAGATAGCGCAATGCCTTTGAGAGACTGTACAGCAGTGTGCCAATCGCAAATTTAAACACTGCTATGTACCTTTTTATGTGCAGGAGTGCTTTTTTTTATATCTCCTCTCTTGTGGTGTTTGTAGGTTGGTTAGTGATGTTAGGAATGAGGCTATGAGGTAACACCTACTAATACCTAAATGAAAGATTACACAAGTTGTGCTGTGCATTGATGACATAACTGGCAATGGCAACGTTAGCTTATTTGTAGGATTTAGCCAACAGCAGGCAATGCAATGAGTGAATTTTCAGGGATCATGATGATTGTTCTAGCTGATGATGAGGATGATGCCTGGTTTATAAGCTGATTTAGATTTCCTAGAGTTGTCCTTTTGGACCTGTGTGCTGAGATGTAGCCTGCAGAGACCAGGAAACAGAAATCATTCAATTCGGTTCCATTTCTGGTTTTAACAACCATAGGGTATTTGGAGCGACATCAGACACCATCAGAAGAAGCCAATCCGCTACAGCAACAGCTACTCCCCGAGTATGATAACCATCAGAGCGACCAGATCAATAAAAGGTGTATCCACCCACAGAGATCTGGACAGTCCCCGGTCAGCACACCTCGGAGAGTGCCGCCACTGAAATGCGGAGTTTATGCAGGTCCTCTGACAGCAGAGGAAGAAGACGTTCCATGCGCATGAGGTCGCTGGAAAGGGGTGTGTGACACTCCCGATATCTATGCAAAAGGACGAAGGTCCAAGTCTTTAGAGTTCTGGGACTTCCTGTCTTGCTATATGGTTGCAAGACATGGAGGCTATCCAGTGACCTGAGATGAAGACTGGACTGAACATCCTGAGGATGATCCGGATCGTAAGATCCTCATTGATGGGGACCCGAGTGGCTGGATCAGACCATGGGGTCGCCCAAGTAACACCTGGCCGCGGCAGATAGAGGGTCATTGCTGTAGGATGGGTCTGGACTGCGTGTCTGCCTAAGATGGTTTCCAACCGGGATCCCAAGTTGTTTCGTCGTGTAGTGGGTGCGGCAACGCACTGTACCAATGCATGCTCCCCAACTTGACTTGACTTGATTTGGTATTTGGCAAATGGAGCTTTTCAGCTTGAATTTGGTGACCTGTCAGGAATCTCACAGTCATCCCTGAGCTGTGTCATGCCATTTGTACGGGATGGTAGAAATAAGATGCAACCCAGACAAATCCAATTTCCTTATAGTCCGGGTTACCAGGCTGAGATCAAAAGGCAATTTACTGATTAGGGTACAGTTACAAAATGAATTTGCTGATGTAAACAGGAAGCACTTTATATGTAAATTATGCTTTTTGATTTCTTGAATACTATTCAGCCATTCCTGTTAAAGAGAAAGCTCAAACATATGCAGGTGGGTAAGCCAATGAAGTCCTGGATAATGAACTGTCAGGCAGTTCACAGTTTGAGAGACTCAAAGATCATGTTTCTGATATGGATGTGAGCAACACTGGAGCACCACAAGGAACTGTCCCGTCTCCTTTTCTTTTCACTCTGTACACCCCAGACTATAAATATAACACAAGGTTATGTCACTTGCAGAAATTCTCAAGATGATTCTGAACTTATGGGGTGTATTGATAAAGGGGATGACACAGAGTATAGGAATCAGGTGGAGAACTTCATTTCTTGGTGCAAAGAAGATTGTTTGCAACTTAACATCAGCAAAACCAAACAAACTGCTTACTGACATTTGCTGCACCAAAGGGCCTCTATATAGATGTTGAGGCAGCACACTCCTACAAGTACTTGCGAATCCATTTCAATGACAGGTTGGACTGGTATAACACAGAGGAACTACACTCACCTAAAGGATTATTAGGAACACCATACTAATATGGTGTTTGACCCCCTTTCGCCTTCAGAACTGCCTTAATTCTACGTGGCATTGATTCAACAAGGTGCTGAAAGCATTCTTTAATTCTTTTTTTCAATCAAAAAATTAATGATATTAGAAATAACATAGTATATCTCCCCAACACTAAGGATCCCCCTAAACCCCAACATCCTGTTATAAACAAATTAAACTCTTTCACTAGGATAGATTTACCTGATTTACAAAAAATAATATCTCAATTAAAACCCTCCACCTGCGTCCTTGACCCGATACCAACAAGGTTTTTTAAAGAAGTATCAGGCGTGCTAATTGATAATGTTCTTGACATAGTAAATTCGTCACTAGATACGGGGGTCTTCCCAGACTGTCTTAAGACTGCTGTAGTTAAACCCCTACTTAAGAAACATAATCTTGACCCCTCGGCTCTTGAAAATTTTAGACCCATCTCTAACTTGCCCTTCTTAAGTAAAGTTCTAGAGAAGGCAGTCATTATGCAGTTAAATGACCACCTAAATAAACATGCTATTCTTGATAAATTTCAGTCAGGTTTTAGAACAAATCACAGCACAGAAACTGCACTCGTTAAAGTAGTAAATGACTTGCGGGTAAATGCAGACAGAGGCCATTTATCTGTTCTCATCCTCTTAGATCTGAGTGCTGCATTTGACACCATTGATCACAACATTCTTAGAAATCGCCTTAGTCAATGGGTGGGCCTCTCTGGCAGTGTCTTAAATTGGTTTGAATCCTACCTGACAGGGAGAAAATATTTTGTTAGTTGTGGGAATTACAACTCAAGACACATGATATCCAATATGGTGTTCCACAAGGCTCTATCCTGGGTCCGCTGTTATTCTCAATCTACATGCTTCCGTTAGGTCAGATTATCTCAGGGCACAACGTGAGCTACCACAGCTATGCTGATGACACACAGCTGTACTTATCAATAGCACCTGATGACCCGATTCTATTGATTCACTAACACAATGTCTGACTAGTATCTCAGAATGGATGAATAGTAATTTTCTCAAGTTAAATAAAGAGAAAACTGAAATTTTAGTGATCAGCAATAATGGATACAATGAGGCTATTAGAAATAAACTGGATACATTAGGATTAAAAGTCAAGACGGAGGTAAAAAGCTTAGGGTGATTGTTGACTGTAATCTGAATTTTAAATCACATATTAATCAGATCATTAGGACAGCATTTTTCACTTAAGAAACATAAGTAAAGTTAGACCTCTTATATCACTGAAAGATGCTGAGAAATTAGTTCACGCGCTTGTTTTCAGTCGACTAGATTACTGTAACGCACTCCTCTCAGGACTACCCAAAAAGATATAAATCGTTTGCAACTAGTGCAGAATGCAGCTGCTAGAATCCTAACTAGGAAAAGAAAATCAGAACACATTACTCCAGTTTTGATGTCACTACACTGGTTACCTGTGTCATTCAGAATTGACTTTAAAATTCTGCTTATGGTTTATAAAGCCTTAAATAATCTCCCCCATCTTATATATCGGAATGTCTGACACCTTATATTCCAAATCGTAACCTCAGATCCTCAAATGAGTGTCTCCTTAGAATTCCAAGAACAAAACTTAAAAGAAGTGGTGAGGCGGCCTTCTGCTGTTATGCACCTAAAATCTGGAATAGCCTGCCAATAGGAATTCGCCAGGCTGATACAGTAGAGCACTTTAAAACACTGCTGAAAACACATTACTTTAACATGGCCTTTTTATAACTTCATTTTAATCGTAATTTAACTTAATCCTGATACTCTGTATGTTCAATTCATCATAACAACTATTCATGGTGGCTCTAAAATCGGTACTGACCCCTACTCTCTTTTCTGTTTCTTTTTCCGGTTTCTTTGTGGTGGTGGCCTGCGCCACCTCCACCTACTCAAAGCTTCATGATGCTCCAACAATGATGGACGGATTAAAAGGAAGAAGTCTACGTGACCATCATCATCATCAAGCCCTTCCGTGAGAACCCTAAATCCAAAGAGGACTGTTTCATTTATGTTAGGTAGAATGCCCAGAGGGGACTGGGTGGTCTCATGGTCTGGAATCCCTACAGATTTTATTTTTCTCCAGCCGTCTGGAGTTTTTTTGTTTTTTCTGTCCCCCCTGGCCATTGAACCTTACTCTTATTCGATGTTAATGTTGATTTATTTTTTATAATTATGTCTTTCATTATTCTATTCTTTAATATGTAAAGCACTTTGAGCTACTGTTTGTATGAAAATGTGCTATATAAATAAATGTTGTTGTTGTTCTTTAGAAATGTTGGCCCATATTGATAGGATAGCATCTTGCAGTTGATGGAGATTTGTGGGATGCACATCCAGGGCACAAAGCTCCTGTTCCACCACATCCAAAAGATGCTCTATTGGGTTGAGATCTGGTGACTGTTGGGGCCATTTTAGTACAGTGAACTCATTGTCATGTTCAAGAAACCAATTTGAAATGATTCGAGCTTTGTGACATGGTGCATTATCCTGCTGGAAGTAGCCATCAGAGGATGGGTACATGGTGGTCATGAAGGGATGGACATGGTCAGAAACAATGCTCAGGTAGCCCGTGGCATTTAAACGATGCCCAATTGGCACTAAGGGGTCTAAAATGTGCCAAGAAAACATCCCCCACACCATTACACCACCACCACCAGCCTGCGCAGTGGTAACAAGGCATGATGGATCCATGTTCTCATTCTGTTTACACCAAATTCTGACTCTACCATTTGAATGTCTCAACAGAAATCAAGACTCATCAGACCAGGCAACATTTTTCCAGTCTTCAACTGTCCAATTTTGGTGAGCTTGTGCAAATTGTAGCCTCTTTTTCCTATTCGTAGTGGAGATGAGTGGTACCCGGTGGGGTCTTCTGCTGTTGTAGCCCATCCGCCTCAAGGTTATGTGTGTTGTGGCTTCACAAATGCTTTGCTGCATACCTCGGTTGTAATGAGTGGTTATTTCAGTCAAAGTTGCTCTTCTATCAACTTGAATCAGTCGGCCCATTCTCCTCTGACCTCTAGCATCAACAAGGCATTTTCGCCCAAAGACTGCCGCATACTGGATGTTTTTCCCTTTTCACACCATTCTTTGTAAACCCTAGAAATGGCTGTGCATGAAAATCCCAGTAACTGAGCAGATTGTGAAATACTCAGACCGGCCCGTCTGGCACCAACAACCATGCCACGCTCAAAATTGCTTAAATCACCTTTCTTTCCCATTCTGACATTCAGTTTGGAGTTCAGGAGATTGTCTTGACCAGGACCACACCCCTAAATGCATTGAAGCAACTGCCATGTGATTGGTTGATTAGATAATTGCATTAATGAGAAATTGAACAGGTGTTCCTAATAATCCTTTTGGTGAGTGTATATACTGTATAAGAAAGGGCAGCACCACCCTCTTTTTCATAGATTATGCTCCATTAAAGTGAGTAGTGACATCCATCATATCTTCAACAACTCTGTGATTGCCAGTGCAATTTTCTGTGCTGTAAAGTGCTGGACTGTTAATTAAAAGGGCAAGTTCAGTTATAGGGTATACTCTAGACCCTCAGGAGGTAGAAGCAAAGGAGAGAATTAAAACAAAAGTGAGTGCCATTATGAACAATGCTGCAAATTCTCTCTCTGACAAATTAACACTGTGTACATTCAGCAGAAGTGTGTCAGGAAACACTACTGGGTTTCCTTTATACCAACAGCAATATGCTTGCATAATCCCTTACTATGATTGCCAAGTCAGAAGTTTTCTTTCTCTTAAAATTTTCTTTCTTTTTAGTCACTCTAGCATGTGTTCAGACCATATTGTGTGTGTATGTGTGTGTGTATATACAGTATATATATATATTTATCTATCTATTTATGTATTTATTTCTTTATAGAGTTTCTGGAAAAAGCCACATTTCTCCCTGGGGACAAATAAAGCTCTGTCTATAATACTGTAACAATACACAAGCAGGAAGCCTGATCTGAGTCCTGACAAGATGTTTACTCAGTAAAAAGTTTACTCAGAGTACAGCTGAAAGGGTGGGCACAAAGAAGCTACATCTCCTCACTAGAGATGCTGAGGGGTGATGATTTGGGATGAAAACGGAGAGCCAAGCAGAAATGGCATGCTTTTTAGTTGGTATTGTCGTAGTGCCATGAGCTTGGCAGTGTGTGGGACAATGACTTTCTCTGCCATACAAGAGCTAAACAGAGCCTGCAGAAAAGTGACATATGAGGCTTCCGCCAGATGCCATGACTTTGAAGCAGGAAGCTGAATCTGCAAGTCACATCATGAAAAAGTAAGGACCAAAGTGAAAGTGTCAAGTGAGCAGGATGTGAGCTTCATGATCTAGTGTAAAAGTGGGTACACCATACTCTGGAGATGTTCTCTGGGTAACAATACCATGGGGAGAATGGCAAAAACAAGATGCTTTAGCTAAAAGGTTTTCTTGGCTATAAGAAAACAAAGTAAACCTGTACATACCTGGCTATTTTTTCTTTTTCTTTTTGTTTTGCCTCTTCCAAGGCCTGTGACATTGTTTCATACCACTTTTGGAAATTGAAACACTGTACATCTACAGAATAAAAAAAAAAAACAAAAAAAAAACTATTTGGGTCACAATTATGGTCCAGACATTTTCTTTTACGACAACATTTACGAATTTGTTCTCATATTCTCCTAGTCTGCTGTATCCACTACTTTATACATATGCAGTAATTAAATGCCCTCTATACAGGTATAGTGTGTGTACAATGCAAATATGATTTAGACAGAAAGGAAAAAAATGTTTATTTACATCTATACACAATTCATTTTGGGCCTACTTGTGAAAATTATATTTAAAAAAATGTATTTAAATACCCATTCTCATGTATGTTACATTTAAAGTACTGCATTCTCTTGTGGAGACTGCTCCCAAGTCCTCGTCTTTAATCATTCTGAGTGGATAAATGAACGTATCAATGAAACCTTCACTGCATTCCTTTTCAAATGGAATTTCACTTAACTATTTTGTGCTGCTTTGCATGCATGTGTGTAACTAGGTTTATTTTTGAAAGCTTTATGTCCAAAATTGTCTGTTTCCATAATAAGTAAACATTAATCAGATTAAGTGTTTCATATAACTATAATAGAAAATAAAAAAGTATTATTTGACATAAAATTTAAAGATATTAAATGAAGATTTTTTTTCTTTTGCAAACTCTAATCTTAACAGTTGTTTGTACTGATAGCAAATTGTCCATATTTTCATTCTAATCTGCTGTCAATTTGCTTGCAGCTTCCTAACTGAATTTGTTTATGAGAAGTATAATATGTGGTTTCTTTGCACATTAAGTATGACATAATCAGCAAAGACATAACTTTAAATCTTATATTATTTTCTGAAGAACTAGTAGAAAGATAATTACATAATAGAACAAACATGCACCTATTTCTTTAGTAAATAATGTCACTGCTTGTTAACTTCCTTGCATTTTCTAACCTACTTAATCCAATGTAACTCTCATTAACAGATTTACCCTTTTTTCCTTTGCTTTTTCAGTCTGACCCAAGATCTGATTACTTTTATATTATACTTTAAAGCAGTGTATAATGGAGTAATGCACCTGTGTCCTGTTGACCACAGGCAACAATAGTTTCACAATAAAAGCTTTTTCCTTAATAGGCAACAGCTATTAACAGTTCTTGAATGGGTGGATGAAATAAGCAAAACAAAAAAGCTCATGAGCAAATACGGAATTCAATCTGGCAAATCTAGTGAAACCAAGCAGCTGCTTTAATAAGGGATGGTGAATTAAATGGAATTCAGCAAAGTCTTAAAAAAAGGATTTACAGAACATTGGAATGGACTGCACATTCCAACAGCACTTCATCCTAAACTATATCACAGCAGTAGTTTATTTTTTAAGCATAACGACTAATTCATAATAGCAATCATTAAATACATAATTATTTTTTCTAATATACACATGTAAAACAGTTTACATGAGGTTCATAAGGAAAAATAATTGAATCAAACTAAAAAAAAAAAAAATCAGCACCACTAAGCAACACACAAAGAGTGAGAAGCCAACAAAAGTTATTCCAAATGTATGACATAACATATTCCATGTCTTAAAAGAATCCCATGGACACAGCTAAAGATGTGTTTAACTCTTTTAAATTTGACAATGACAACATTCATGAGTCCACCTTAAAAATGCTGACTGAAACTGATGAGAAAACAAGGTGGTTATCTGTTCTCTAAAACAAACATTATTTTCTACTTCCTAGTTAGAATGTTCCACATTTCAAAATCAATCTAAAATTCTATAGAAAAAATGTCCTATGGAAAGAAGAGATCAAAATGGGTATTTCTGCTAAAATAAATAATGATAAAAATTGATTAAAAATAAATGTTGCATTCCAATTAAAAAAAAAAACTATTGTCATTGTATCATAATAGGGAGCTGCTTTACAGCTTCAGTATCTGAACACTGGAAACTACTAAAAGAATGATTATATTGGCTATTTCTACTGTAGAACGTAATGATAATCATTTTTGAGGACCAAGGTTTAATGCAAGTTATACAGCATAATGTTAATCCTTAAAGGACACAAGTAAAACTAGTGGTGTATAAAGCAGAAGTAATTTCTCATTTTGGAAAAGCAGAATCAAAATCCTGACATCACACTAACTAAACTGTTGTCGTGTTTGGAAGCAAGTAATATATACCATCCAGCCAAAAGAAATATATAGTGTGTATCAATGAGTGAAAATATTTCTATAACATGAATGAATTAAAATGCTTCCAAACCAATATGTGCTATTAATCAACAGTTACAGGAGCATTTGGTTAACATCATTGCTGGTAAAGTTGGGTGACCCTAATTAAAAAACATAACATTTCATATCAATTCATGTTGGTGTAATAAAATTATATCACATAATATTTCAGGCTATTGGAGGAATACAGATATTTTAAAAGGTTCATAAAACAATCAGAATTAATGCCGAATTTGAAAACTGTCATACGAGGAAAAGTCTGAAGTAACATCTTAACCAAAGCATGTCATTGGTGGTTTATATTACAGTTCAATTAAGGATGATGCTTTGATGTTTACTAAGTTTATTCAATTAAATTTAACTTAAATAAACTTTAAGCAAGTATTCTTAGTAGCAGCACATAGGTATTAACAGAAAAAATATGTTATTGTTTCAAAAGAAAGAATGAGTATTATACACCCAGATGCTTGATGATAATTTATCAAATAAGGAGGTAGATAAACTTTTCTAGTGTAAAACAGATTAACAAGAATAAGTATTACTTGTCAAGAAAATATAATGTAATCTACCTTTTGTTTTCATATTATATGTCTCTGCCTTTTCAGATAAACACCTACAAAGAAGATCAAAATGCAAAAGGATACAGTTACTTTGACATTTTGTCAAAATAAATCTAAAAGAACTATAACCAAATATGAAGAATATAAAAATTAGAACCTTTTTAATGAATGAGTATATTGTCAATTCTTATATAATAACATGAATAAAACAGTAGTCATAAATTACTAAGACTTTTTTTATTCCCTGCAGCCACAGGCTTAGCCATGTGCCAATTAACAGGCAAAATGCATGAAAATGACTTGGGTGACCAAACGAAATGCAAATAATATTCCTTTGACAGGCCTCAACTGTTGTAGCTGAAACATTTAAAGCATGCTTGAATAGAAACATTTTCTTAGTAACTCTACAGTATCATGCTAAAATAACTATTTACTTTAGAAAGCTTTTTTTAATAAATAAATATCTATACAAATGAATATAATATCTAAACTAAACCAGCTGGTAAACCAGCTTTTGAGGCTATTAAGACTACTGTAAATGTTTTCTATAGAAACAAATGACTGCAGCAAGGCTTATTTATTTATTTTCTCCATGCATTTAAATGAACAGGTACAAATTTGCTTTACTGGCAACAATGTTGTTGTTTCACTGACATACCATTCTCTCACATCATCCAGCTGGAAGAGCAGTTTTAACATTACGATTATTAAGGCACAAGCTTTTACTTCATAATAGATTGGCTTTGCCTGTTTAGTAGTTGGGTTAAATGTCAGTGAGGCCACATTTGAAATCCCAGTTTTGAATGCCAAGCGGCAAATCCAGGTATGCATTTCATCTAAAAAACAAACAAGTGAAGATAAAAAAAATCCACAGTTATAAGAATTTTAATAAATGTAATATATACTGGACTGTAGAATTTAACTAGAAGAATTTATGAGATCTCAGTAGAAGAGAGTTAAAAACACTTTTAAAATGAAACCCTGACAATACATTAAATAATTATGCATGTTTGATAAATTATAATATTATTCAATAGCATCTGAAATACTGATGAGAAAATGTTTCAAAACAACAAATTTAAAAAAGAAATAAAAAATTTGGTCAAGCTTGACAATTTTTTTTTTAAACATGGCGACAGAGTTGTTAACATTGCTGCTTTCAAAATCCTAGGTCCAAATAGTTACTTTGGCATTATTTGATTTGAAATTTATTTTTATATATATACACTGCTCACAAAAATTAAAGGAACACTTTAAAGAAACACATTAGATACATCAGATCTCAATATGAAGTTGGATATCTATACAAATAACGACAGGGCAATGTCTTAGGAACAAAAGGATGCCAAGTCTTTTAATGGAAATAAAAGTTTTCTGCCTACAGAGGGCTCAATTGTGTAGACACCCTAAAATCAGAGTGAAATGAAGATGTGGCAGGCTAGTCCATTTTTTCAAAAACTTAATTTCTGCTACTCAAAATGCTTTTCAGTGTCTTGTGTGGCCCCCACGAGCTTGTATGCATACTTGACAACGTCGGGGCATGCCCATAATGAGACGACGGATGGTGTCTTGTGGCATTTCCTCCCAGATCTGTAGGAGGGCATCCCTGAGCTGTTGTACAGTCTGAGGAGCAACCTGGCAGCGCCTAATGGACCGAAACATAATGTCCCACAGATGTTCTATTGGGTTTAAGTCAGGGGATCGTGAAGGCCATTCAATTGTTTCAATTCCTTCATCCTCCAGGTACTGCCTGCATACTCTTGCCACATGAGGCCGGGCATTGTCGTGCATTAGGAGGAAACCAGGACCTACTGCACCAGCGTAGGGTCTGACAATGGGTTCAAGGATTTCATCTCGATACCTTATGGCAGTCAGAGCACCATTTCCTATGCAGTAGATGTCTGTGCGTCCCTCCATGGATATGCCTCCCCAGACCATCACTGACCCACCACCAAACCTGTCATGTTGAACGACGTTGCAGGCACCATATCGTTCTCCTTGTCTTCTCCAGACTCTTTCACGTCTATCACAGCTGCTCAGGGTGAACCTGCTCTCGTCTGTAAAAAGTACAGGGCGCCAGTGGCGGACTTGCCAATTCTGGTATTCTTGAGCAAATGCCAGTCGAGCTCCACGGTGCTGGGCAGTGAGCACAGGGCCCACTAAAGGACGTCGGGCCCTCAGGCCATCTTCATGAAGTCTGTTCCTGATTGTTTGGGTAGAGACATTTACACCAGTGGCCCTCTGGAGGTCATTCTGTAGGGCACGAGCAGTGCTCAGCCTGTTCCGCCTTGAACAAAGGAGCAGATACTGGTCCTGCTGATGGGTTATGGACCTTCTATGGCCATCTCCAGCTCTCCTAGAGTAACTGCTTGTCTCCTAGAATCTCCTCCATGCCCTTGAGACTGTGCAGGGAGACACAGCAAACCTTCTGGCAATGACACGTATTGATGTGCCATCCTGGAGAAGTTGGACTACCTGTGCAACCTCTGTAGGGTCCAGGTATCGCCTCGTGCTACCAGTAGTGACACTGACTGTAGCCAAATGCAAAACTAGTGAAGAAACAGTCAGAAAGGATGAGGAGGGAAAAATGTCAGTGGCCTCCACCTGTTAAACCATTCCTGTTTTGGGGGTCATTTCATTGTTGCCCCTCTAGTGCATCTGTTGTTAATTTCATTAACACCACAGCAGCTGAAACTGATTAAAAACCCCCTCTGCTACTTAACTGACCAGATTAATATCCCATAAGTTTCATTGACTTTATGCTATACTCTGATTAAAAAGTGTTCCTTTCATTCTTTTGAGCAGTATATATATATATATATATATATATATATATATATATATATATACAGTATACAGTTTACTGTCAAATAATGCAAAGAGTACGCAAAACAGTAAACAGTGGCTTTACTGTTGTGGCTGATCAGTGCAAGTATGGCTGAAAGTTTAAATATATATATATATATATAGATAGAGAGAGAGAGAGCAATACTCGAGATAAGCAGGGCATCCAAAAGAACATATCGAATTGTTTTATTTTGTTTTAATTTTATAATTTTATTGTAATCACACAACATTCCATACAAACAGAATCAAATAGGATTGAAAACAAATTAACCCCCACCCCTGAGAAAGAGAGCATAGCCAGCAAAGTAAAACTTAAAGCTAGTAAAAATAAGTAAATAGATTAATTAATAAGTGAATAAAGATAAATGGAGAAGAAAAAGAAATGGGGACAGAATCTGCTTTCTCAGTACTTGAAAAGCTTTTTCTAAAATGTTACTTATTAGATCCTCTAAATAAGAATTTGTTTTTTTTTCCAATTTCAAATAGTATACAACATTAGTTACCCACTGATTTAGAACAGGAGTTTTAGACTTATCTTGCTTAACTGGAAGAATCCTATGTGCCAATAGTGTAGTAAAGGCCATAACAGTTAGTTTGTCGTTCTCTACTTTAAGCCCATCTGGAAGTACACCAAACATAGCTGTTAATGGATTAGGAGGGATTGTGACACCAAGGCTATCTAAAAGGCATTTAAAGATTGTGGTCCAGAATGATGTTAATTTGGTGGAGGCCCAAAACACGTGACCCAGTGAGGCTGGAACTTGATTGCAGCATTCGCGGGCTGGATCTTGCCCTGGAAACTTTTGAAATACTTTTGGATAATAAAATTTTTGGATAATTTTAAACAAGACAGATGTGTTCAATATATAATTTTGAGTTGAATAATTGTATGCTTTGCACATATGGAGCTCGAGTGAATTCTCTGCATTGTTACCTTCCACTCCTTTTCTGAGATATTGAGTAAGAGATCCTTTTCCCACTGTCCTCTTGGATCTTTGAAAGGGAAGGACTGTAAAATTGTTTTATATATTGCAGAAATGCTGTCTGAGTATTCGAACCTGAGCAATATTTTTTCCAGCATAGAGGGAGGTGGGAAGTGAGGAAAATTGGGCAGGTTCTATTTAACAAAGTTTTTAATTTGAAGGTAGTAAAAGAAATGTGTTGCTGGAAAGTTACATTTGGAATGTAACTGTTCGTAGGATGCAAAAATGTTGTCTATGTACAGATCTCTAAGTGATTTAATCCCGAATGTTTTCCAGATATTAAAAACTGCATATGTTTGCGAGGGAGGAAAAAGGTGGTTCTCATGCAGAGGTGCCACAGATAAAAGCTTCTCTATCTTAAAATACTTTCTACATTGGTTCCATATTCTGAATGAGTGAAGCACAATTGGGTTATTAGTGTATTGGCGATAACTTGCATTGATTGGGGCACAAAGCAAGGAATATAAAGAAGTACTGCAGGATTTTGTTTCTATTGCAGACCAAGCATGTGTATGTTCATCTATTTGTGTTCATGTCCAGGTTTTTACAGTTTGTATGTTTGCTGCCCAGTAATAAAACTGAAAGTTAGGTAGAGCCATGCCACCTTCTGCCTTAGGTCTTTGTAGGGTCGCTCTTTGGATACATGGATGTTTTGAATTCCAAAAAAATTAGGTTATGGATGAATCTAATTTCTTAAAAAACTATTTATTGATGTATATTGGGATATTTTGAAATAAAAAGAGAAGCTTAGGAAGGATATTCATCTTAGCAATGTTAATTCTTCCAGCTAAAGTGAGATGAAGGCAACATACCGAATTGTGATGGGATAAGGAAATGTTTACCTGTTTAGTCTCAAGTAAGTATTGATGTTATACTCATTTATATTGGCAGTGGAGAATGGCAACATGTTGCATGCTGATTACCACATGCAAATAAGAACTTCACTGTACTCTGTACATACCTTTCAGTGATTTTAATGTTGTGGCTCTATATACATACAGTTGCAATCAGAAACATTTAACCCTCTCACTTCAAAAGACACAGTGATGTGAATTGAGGTAAAGTAAAATGTACAGCAAAAAATATTTATTGATACATGTTATTTTGAGAACATAAATATAATTCTATTCACAAATGTGCATGTGGACTATTATTCATCCCGCAACTTCAGCATTTTATAGAGCATCCTTGAGCTGTAACATCTTGTAATAAGGATTTTCAAAAAGTGCTAATAAGCTCCCTGCACCTAGCTATTGGAATATTTGACAATTCTTCACTTGTATAAAGTGAAATTTTTGTGGAAGCTCCTTAAACATGACTGCATTACAGCTGAAGTAAATTAATGATAATTATAGTGTTTTTAAAGGCTTATGTAACTTTAAAACCACTTTGGGTCAAGAAATGTAGCAGAATGTTTTAAGAACAATACTACATAGGGGACGAATAACTGTGACATTGCTATATTAACAAAATATACTGTTATGCATGAACACATCATTCAATTTCTTTGTTGATTTTATGTGTCATTCAACTGATAAAGAAGACATCAAAGGCAAAATCTAGCCCAGGCAGCACAATGCAGGACAAGAGTTAGTCTATCGCAGGGCACACACACATAAAAAAGTGTGTACACACGCACACAGTGCAATTTACAGTCAATTTACCTAACATGCACCTTTGAGACGTGGAAGGAAAACCAGAGTACCTAAAGAAAAACACACTGGTAGCAAGGAGAATATGCAAACACAGAGCCGGTGTGCATTACATGGGGCACTAAGTGAAACAAAATTCACTTAAATCAGGTTTTAAGGGGGAAAATACAGAAATGCACTTTGAGTGTGAGAGACTGTGGCAATTTGTTGAGTGTGAGAGACTGTGGCAATTTGTTAAGTCCAGTGAAAAATGGCTGCATCAAAAGAAACGTTAAATCCAGTAAATATCTAAAAAGCAACTGGTTTTATTTTATAGTAAAAGTAAAGGTTCCAGAAAATATGCTTACAAAAATAAAACAAAAAAATATATATCTCATTCAAATATCTGAATTCTTGAGTGTTTTGCAAAGCACATTCTGATGGTGTTCTTGGTAAAAAGTGACAAATAAAAGATTATGGACTTCTTCATTTTCTACTGAAGTAATGGCTGATATACCCTAATATACCGCTGAACATCAGAAAGGTGAGGACAGCAACAGCATAAACTTTGAGATTCTGGGGGTAAAGTGTGTAGCTTTTAGCCCACAATAGTGTGGCTTGCTAATGTACTGCCACAAAGGACTGGCAGTCAAAAAAAAGGTAGAAATGGATTGTGTGATGAGAAGGCAGACTCAAAGTGTAAAGAAGTGTAGCTCTGAGCTAGCTATCCCAGACAACATGAACAAACCCTGGACAGGTTGCCAGTCCATGGAAGGATGAACACACACACACACACACACCCTAAACACACTAGGGTCAACTTCATGTCACCAATTCACCTAACCTGTGTATTTTTGGACAGTGGGAGGAAACTAGAGCACCCAGAGGAAACCCAAGCATTCAAGAAATATAAATAACACTTAAACCCTAGAATCATGACAGCAGTGCAAATATAACATTTCCTATTTTTCACATGAAGTTCTCTTTACACCCACAGCTGCAAATGGCTATAAAACTGTCTGCATTGTGCTTGAAGGCTATGAAATAATCGTCATAATTGAAAAGCCCTTCTACGGAGCTTGATGGCTCTTTGACCACTCAAATTTTATAATCTTCATTACACTAACCTGTTACCTCATTCTGCTCAACTTGACAAATCCTTACTTGCTTATTGTATTTCAGCAAGAAAGACATAAGTTATAATATGTAATATTAGGAAAGAAATTACACTCAACAAGGGACAACACAATTTATTTCTGAACATGTATCCATGCTGAAACTCTTGTACCAATATTTATAATATTTCATTGTTTCTGCCATCTTTAATATACTTTTACCTGCTTTTTCTAGCCAGCCGGGGTGCTTGCATCTACCATCACCAAATTATTCAAGTGGCAATGCATTAAGGAATTACAGGTGAAATTCCGTTAGAACGAACTCCCAGGGACCTAACGAAAATGTAGTTGTAATGAGATTCTGTAATTGTCAATATAGTGCTTTCTTTAACTTGTGTCCAGGCGTTTGCCATCATTTCAATAGCTTCTTTCGCATTAATTTTAATTTCCTCGTGCCTACAAGTAATGCGGGTGAGAATTTTTCTCAGCATTTCCTTGCCATAATATACTTTCAGGGTGAGAATGATGCCCAAATCCAATGGCTGAAGCACTGCGGTTGGATGAAGCAGTGCAATTGGGTGGGAAAAATTCAACGCGAACATTATCTAAATGTGGAAGCATGTTGTGGGCAGCACAGTTAAACATCAGAAGCTGAATCATCCTTTTCTTCTTCTTAATATTGTGAGGTTTCTGAATTCTTTTGGGATCCCCCACCCCCCACTAATTGGGAACAACACACCGAAGTGCATCCTGAAGCGCAATTGCCGCATCTGTGGGAGATTGTTTGTCCATTGCTGGGGCAGGGCAACAGCAGGTTCACAGCGCTGCAGTGAAGCGTAACAGAAGCAAATAAAAAAAAATCGTGGTTGTGCTATAAGTGTTCCTGTCTTGCACCCCAAAACACAAGGCTGAGTCTCAGTACTTTAGCAAAACCAGCTTTATTCAGCTTGAAACAGGAACAGCACAGTTATTTACTGTAGCGGGATCTGCCACTCTCATACACATAGGCATAGCAATCAGGGAGGGATGAAGCCAGGTTAGTGGCCAAGTAATACTCTTCCCTGCATTAACAATGTTCCTTGTATCACCCATCGAGATCTTTCTGTTTGCTTCGGTAGAGCAGAGCTGTGAGCCTGCTGTTGCCCTGGCAACAGACAAAGCAGTCTTCCACAGACGCATTGATTACACTTCGGGACGCTTTTCGGCGTGTTGTCCAGTTGGGGGGCTGCTTTCGACCTCTTCAAATGCAGCAGTTCACATACTTTTGCAATTTCTTCTTTTTGTGCTCGGTCTTTCAAGAAAGTTGACGTATCGCTGGCAAAATTCTGAATTCACTGGCAACGTCTTTTTTCTTTTTGCAGGAATCGAGAGCCGCAAAAATTTTATGTTTTTGTTTTCTAACATGAACTGTTATTGTTTTTTCGTGTCTGCAATTTCTATAGAAGGGTGACAATGAGTTAAATTCCAATTGATGTTTTTCAAATGTTAATGAGCAATAAGCAAAAGGTATCACTGAAAACCACAGAAAACAATACACAAAAAAACAGTACGAGGAAAGTTCGAAGTTGGTTCGTCATGTGGTGGTTGCAGCAATGTGCTGTATGAGCGCATGCTCCTAAACTCTCCTCTCTGTTTGGTGGATCATTGTGCACAACTGGGCTGCGACCACAGAACTAACTGCTCTTTGGATGATTCATTCAGGCATTTCAAGGTCCTTTCGGAACTTCATTGTAATGAAAGTATCTGCTGAATGCATTTCGCAGTAACGAGATTTCTATAGACTTGTTTCATATTGGGAAGCCATCGGAACCATAAAAATACTTTGTTGTAATGAAAATTTCATTGTAACAGAATTTTACCTGTATCTTATCATTTTATATATATTATATGTATTTGTGTTAAGCCTTTACCTAAGGTGCCTTAGATTTACTTTACATTGCAATTCTTTACGAAATTTTTACTCTTGCATTTAAACCACAGGCCTATTAAGCAACATGTTTCTAGTGTAAGCAGTGAGACAGTAATGGAACTGAACTACAGTGATACCTTGGTATACGTCCACTTTGGAATAAGTCCAACTTGGTATACGTCCTGTTTGGACATGAAAAATTTTGCTTGGTATATGACCTTTGTTTGGAATACGACTTGCGTGCTACACTTGTTTACCTCTCTCTTGAGACAAAGCCATGATTGCCCACGAGCGTCAGTACTGCAGTTGCCAGCATTCAGTGAACAACCTGCGTGCTACCGGTTGTATATGATTGTTCAATGATGCTTTTGTCCATTGCTTTATGTTCGAGTGTTGATTGCTATGGTCTGTGTCTTTTGAGATGTATGACTGCCGGAGGGAGGGGTGTGGTTTGTAAGGCATGCTGTATGGAGAGTTGGTTAAACATGGTTCAGAATAAACAGCATTTGAAACGTTATTCTGAGTGTGTCGCTACTTCAATCTAGATGACACTACACTACCCTTGTTTACCTCTCTCTAGACAAAGCCACGACTGCCTACAAGCATCAGTACGGCAGTTGCTAGCATTCATTGAACAACCCGCGCTATAACTCTCTGTGAATTTTCACGTGATTTTGTGTTTTTTCGCATAAATTTGAATTGATTGTTGAAAAGTATGAAGGTGGCATGCATATCCAGGACATGGCTACTGCATATCGTATGCCGAGAATGACGGTATCTACGATTGAGAAAAATAAAGACATTACTAAAAAGTAAATTGAGGTTCAATTTTCATTTATTTCATCTAATTGCTTTTGTATTTATGTATTTCAGTATTAAGCAGTGTTTAAATTATTTTATACAACCCCATCAATGTATAATATGCCAATAACAATAGGATTTTTTTTCCATGGGAACGGATTAATCATTTCCCCTTTATTTCTTATGGAAAAAACTTGTTTGGTATACGTCCTGTTTGGTATAAGTCAAAGGATCTGGAACGGATTAATGACGTATACCGAGGTACCACTGTATTTAATTCCCACCTCTGCCTCATTGTGCTACATTAATTATTATAGTAAAATATAGTTTGTTTCACCACTGACTTCAAAATCCTCTTTCTCACTTATAAGGACAGGATGGTGATGTACCTGCTTAGGGACAGTACCATAATCACAACAACGAAGCAAATATACTTACAGACACCTCACATTTAGCAAATGTAAGAAATGCCTAATCAGTCTCAGTATTTCAAGCCCAATCAGAGGCAGAGTACCCTCTATACTACATAATATGTGTGAAAAAAGTCACAATATATTTAGATTACACACTGCAAAACAATAAAATGTAAAGGTAGAATATTATGCAAAATGTCTCAAGCTGCGGTACTGATAATGTATATGAAATGAATGGGGCAGAGAAGGAAAAGTCTGGCAACAGAAAAAGAGGAAAAAGTCTAAATCATGTCTAACAACTGTTATCAAGGTCAAACATTCGTCTCTGGTAAATGAAACAAATGAGTTCATCAGGAGCAATAAGAAATACAAATACTGCTTCTTTATGTGTTTTACTGAAACATGGCTGAGAGCTGAAATTCCCCATTCTCTGGTAGCCCCAGGACTTCACTTTGTACACACAGAAAGAAACAAAAGAAAGTGGAAAAATAAACGGTGTAGGCTCGCCATTTTTGTGAGTGACAAATGATACAGCATGGGAAACATCACTTTTTAAAGTGCAGTTATGTCATTCAAACGTGAAGCTACTCTTCGTTGAACCATGTGTAAAACAGCTACAGTAAATCATCTGACAAAAGACTTTTCAGGCATCATTTTTTTGGCTATGTATGTTGGGCTCTGAGTTGACACTGACTTTTTTTTTTTGCTACAGAGCTTTTACATGCTTTCATGGTGATCTAATTATGTCACAGTTTCTTCCACCCAGACCAATTTTACAAATCTGTGTAGATACTGTACTTGTGTAATGCTGTAATAAGAAACGGACACAACTCTCAGGCTATGCTTCCATTAGTTAGAATACCCCACAGCCTGGTATTTCTGATCCCCAAATGTAAACCTGTTATTCAAAACATGTCAGTGATCACAAAATAAGCTGAAGAGGATCTGCATGACGGCCTGGAAACACAGATTGAGATGATCTGTATGGCACACTTTAAGGACACTTTACAAGTTAACCATTTCTTTCAGGTGTGACCAGTAAGGGGTGCTACAGCTCCCCAAACTCCAGATACAAAGACACGGAAACAAGTTCTTGTAAGAACAAAGGGTTTTATTGCGTGAAACTCTTACAGGCAACCATTTCCCACACCACAACCACAACTCTAAATCACCATAATTGTCTGTCATTTGTACTCCGCTACTCCAGGAACCTTTTGTCTTCCTCCTCCTGACTCTGGCTCTCTGAGATGAGGCAGCCAGCCCCTTCAATGTAAAACCCAGGAGCACTTCCAGTGTCCCAAAGCTGTGGCTCAAGAGTACTTCCAGGTAAGGCTGGAGCCTGACAAAGTAGAGCTCATTAGTCCCTTCAGCACCCCTGGCGGCACCCATGGAGCCAGGCAATGTGCCCTGTGGGAATCCACAGTGGTAACATAACCCGGGGGGCTGCCACCTAGCATTTTGGGTGAGATAATGCCCTGACCAAATTATCTTTCCCAGTCCTTCCATGTCACTGGCCTTCCAGCCGGGCAAGAATTCCAGAACAACTCTGACTGGGATGCCAGTCACCGCAAAGCATCTCTCACACAGTATACTTTACCTTCTCTGAAGAGAAATGCCCAACACAAATGGTGTGTTGTTTCTCTAATAACACACCAAGGCTTACTGATGACCTTCTGAGCAAGAAGGGGAGCACCTTAAGGTTTAGAAATCAAAAAGAAAGCAGGCAGAACTGAAAAACAAGCCCATGAGTAGAAAAACAGATCACAGGTGTAAAAAGGAATGACAAACATCACTGGCTACAACAAGGTTTGTTTGGACAGGGCCAATCAGATACTGTATATCAGTCCTTCAATACATTTGACTACAATCTACAAGTCAGGTCTCCCTCTAATGTTGCTAGATTCTGTGTGCTAGATAGGAGGCAACAAGTCCTTTATTGTCTACTTCCAACAGTTCATAGCATCTACCCCCTGTGAACATGTTAGTTCTTAAGTCTGCACCTCTACTCTTTTTACCAGATCACATATGTCAGACGAACATGTGACAAGAGAGCTGGAGAAGATTAACCTAGCAAGGGAGCTGGGCCTGACTGAATCAACCAGCAAGTGCTCAAGATATGCACCAGATAGCTTTGTGAGTGTCTCATAAACACCAATTCACGTTTTCTCTGAACCTCCAGGGGGGTGACACAACTTTGAAAGACATCAAATAAAGTTCAATTCATGTAACAGTAGATGCTCTGATCTAAATATTTTTCAATGTCAACTCCCACCTAGACAATGCTGATTTTATTTCCACTGGTTCATTAAAACTGTCCAGGACCTCCAGACAGGAAATAAGTGCAAGGTGATGAAGGTAGATGTCCTAGTGTCCTAAGATCAGTGTTTCTCAACCTTTATTGCCTTGGGACCCAGTTTCACCTTTTTTAAGTCCACTGGTGACCCACATACTAAAGAGTGTTTTTCCCCTTGGTTAAACAAGCACGATAGCTGAGCTGGAGTTAGGAGTTCTTGGGTCCCTTTCTTGATGAAACAGTTAGAAATGGCAAATAATGCCAGCTTAAGGGTAGACAGATGCGTGTCTAAATTACCCAGAAAAGTCAGCTGAATTAAAGGGCTGATACCAGACTTCCTACAGTGTAAGAAAACCGGCTGATGGCAAATTATGCCCAATGTTGCCCCAACTTCTTCATGATGCATTATCCTGAAGCAGCCATGGCTTATTCTACCACAGTTTCCTAGGAAACACAGCCATCAGAGTGAATAGTAGCCATTGTTTTTTTTTGCCAGTTTTAACTGACTCTTTTGCACATGGAGTTTATTTCTTTAAGTACATGTAAACATTCTCCTGCTGCCTAGCCTCCTCTCCCTGCCTATACATTTTACTAGTCATTTTACTAACAATTATTAGTTAGTTTTGTTACAATAATACTCCTCATTTTTTCAGCATTAGTGAATAAAGCTTGCTAAATTGGACGGTGGAGAAGAGACATGCCTCACAGCAGAAAGATGAAGTACTACAGATTCCCAAACCTTTGTACACGATAGTCATCATCTGCCTGTGAAACAGTCTTCTCACCTAGGCAGAATCTTATTCAAATGACCGTTTGAATCTGCAATATTGAAACGTGCATGTTATTTAATTTTGTTGGTCTCTTTTTTCAGTGGTCATTCATTATTTATCTCCATTCCTCCTTCTAGTGTTTTGTGAGTCATGTTTCTATAAATGTGGCAGGGGAGGGTGGTCAGAACTGGGGGAAAAAAAGATTTACAGCTTCTAACTGGAAAAAAAATCCAAAGTTGGGTGATAGTGAAACAAAATTTCAGGACTGGTAAAGATTACTGAAAAGATAAGGAGTTGGACTGCTTGGTCTTAAGTAGTGGTAGCCCACCCTTACAAGTTTAAGCCTTGGCTCCACAGAGGCAGTCCAACTGGGAATCCTTTCTAAAACATCACTGTTCATTTGAAGAAGCCATTTTAGCATGCACCTGGAGGTGAACGAAGATGTGCAGACTGAAGGAGAAGCACATGTGCAGTACAGAGCTAGGAGTTTTGATTTTTAACTACTTTATAGAATGTCACATGACCAGTGGCAAGTTCTGGGTGAATTATTTATGTGTAGTTTTGACATCACTGACAAATTCTGGAATATTTTCAGTAAAGCAGCTAACTTCCTCAGTTATAAATGTGGAGTAAGACACGGCACTGCTTAATCTTGTCATAACATTATACTGTATATCAGCCAGTAAAATATCAAAAGATTTACTGCTTGTGCTTTTAATACTTACTACAGTTTTAGGTTTACCTATCAAATGAAAAAGTGAAGTCTAGCTATATTTGCATGTAAACCTTATTTTGTATCATCTATACTAATAAAAGGCAAAGCCCTCACTGACTCACTCACTCACTCATCATTAATACTCCAACTTCCCGTGTAGGTAGAAGGCTGAAATTTGGCTGGCTCGTTCCTTACAGCTTACTTACAAATGCTGGGCAGATTTCATGAAATTCTACACGTAATGGTCATAACTGGAACCTATTTTTTCATCCATATACTATAACAGACCTCTGCTCGATGCCCGTGAGAGGAGGAGTTACGCCTCCCACATAATTTAGTGTCTGCCCATATAAGGCTGTCCATCAGCGGCAATCCAATAGAAACACTGCCGCTAAATATTCACGGGTGAAGGACTGTGCTTATGCAGAGGAAGATGAGATGGTCAGGGTGGTGTTTGGCACAAACTCGGCGAAAATGCGTGAGAAACTTAAGTGCCGGGTCTTAAATAACATTAAATACAGCCGTGGACATCGCACGAGATGGCACCAGCACAGCTGGAAACCTTCGATGCATGTACACCGAACGGCTCACGTGAAATGACGCAGTGCACAGACAAAAAGCAACAGTTCCAAAGAGTGCTGAACAAAAACCGAATTACACAATTGAGAAGGCAGCAAAAAAATATGAAGCGTGTGATACATACAAGCATATTCATAAGTACAGCTACTGCGGAAACAAAGCACACGGTGGAAAAAGTCAATGTCTCGCTAAAGGAAGTGTAAAAAAAAAACCCTGCATGCAGTGTGTCACGTCTCAGATAAAGAGGAAGACGAGCTGTTTATTGATGCAGTAAGAAACAAATCAATGAATGAAACACGGAATGTAACTTGAACAAATCCTACAAATACGAACCTGATTGAAAGAAATAATGATAATCAAATCCTTGATGACAGCAACACTCCTAACACTCACAAAACAATTACTGTATATTGACACATTACGTTATTTTTAAAATGTTCCCTTTTCTTTTTCATAACTTCTTTAACACACTACTTCTGCGCTGCGAAGCGCGGGTATATATATACATATATATGTATATATATACACCCCGATCTACATACGCTCTAATAGATAAACCACACGCCATGGCGCAATGGTAGAGGCTTCGCCTCTAGCACCGACGACCGAGGTTCGATTCCCGAGAGGGGGTGCACTGAGTATGTACGCGCGCTTCCCGATTTATTTTACCTTTGCATCCCCTTGGTTTGATACGTATGAAAAAGTATGCGGTTAACGCAGAAAGACAGATCACCAATTGAAGCTTTATGAATATTGGATACTTTATTCACCATCAATGATTGTTTTGGTAAAGCCATACTCAGTGTATTCATTAGATGAACGGTAAAAAAGTAAGAGCGAGGGGAGGGTGACTTATTGAGGCACGCAGGCAAAACCACAATAGCACTCGGGCTCGATGTACTGTAGTGCGCGTCAACTCGATCTGAATTGCGCGATCACATTCAAAAAAATATATCTTTTCAAGTTCTATTCGGCCCGGCGTGTAATTATATCCGGCCCGCGATATCATTTTATATACTGTATTATTGTTATTAATGGCCCAGGGATATGAAGCACTGGTAACACAATAAACTACAGATCCCATAATGCAGCGCTTCAGCTGCCTTGCCGAACACTTACCGTGTTAATCAAGTCTAGCTTATGATGCTGCAAGTTATTGCGAAGCTAGCCCACACGATGCCGAAAAGAAAAGTTGATTCTGAAAATAGAGCCTTTAAAAACCGATGGGAGGCTGAGTATATGTTTACTGACATTGCCGGTAAACCCGTGTGTCTCATTTGTGGAGCTAATGTGGCTGTAATTACAGATTTTAATCTAAGACGGCACTATGAGACAAAACATCAGAATAACCTGAAAGACCTGAATGCAATGCAGAAGGTACAGAAAGCAGAAGAGTTAAAGAAGAATCTGACACTTCAGCAGACGTTTTACCTGTGCAAAATCACAAAGTGATTTCAAGTGAAGCTGCTTTTATGGGAGACACAAATGCACCAGTGCAACTTGCCCCACTTTCCCTGTTGCCAAGTAATGTTGAACCAAGTCTCCACAACGGTGTTCCCAAATACGCACTTTGCTGATAAACTGAGCGCAATGCACACTGAGTTCGCACAGCGCGTTGGTGACTTTGAAGAACAAAAAAAGAATTTTGAGTTGTTTCGCAACCCATTTGCCGTCGATGTGGAAACTGCACCTGTGCAGATTCAGATGGAGGTGATTGAGCTGCAGTGTAATGGCACACTGAAGGCAAAGTACGATACTGCAGGGCCCGCACAGTTTATTCACTCCATTCCCGCAGAAATGCTCCAGCTCCATCTACATGCGGCTCGAACCTTGTGCATGTTTGGTAGCACATATCTGTGTGAGAAGCTCTTCTCAGTGATGAAGACTAACAAAACAGCACACAGGAGTCGCCTCACTGATGAGCACCTGCAGTCCATCCTGAGAATCTCCACAACACAGAACCTCACACCAAACATAAACGAACTTGTTGCCAAAAAGATGCCAGGCGTCCAGCTCTGATAAAATGACATATGAGCAAAGACAACTGAATGATTTGATTTGTTATTGCTGAAAAGAACAAATTTTATTTATATTTCCAGGTTTTGTTATGCAGCATGTTCATATTTGAATTTGTATAATTTTGACAGGATATATTTTTATGGAGAGCAAAATCTTTTGGGATATTTAAAATTTAAGTTTATTTTTTATATAAAATTACATAAGAGTAAAGAAATTTGAATGTTTGTTCTTTTAACGCTTACTTTATTTCTAACTTGTATAATTTAGACAGGATATATTTTTATGGAGAGCAAAATATTATAAGTTATTTAAGGTTTGAGTTGATTTATTCCGGAATAATATTCCGTTCTGTTTTTATTCATATTTATGTTTGAAAAAGTTTTAAAAGTTTAGTTTTAGTGTGTTCAATAAATGTTTATCCTGTTCGCCCCGACCTAAAGTGTGTTTTGGATTTTGGCCCCCTGTGCAATTGAGTTTGACACCCTGATTTAGTCGACACAAATATCTTTGGTTGGAATGTAAGGCTAATTTACTTTTACATTTGTATGGTGAAGAAAAATTTATGCAATGATGCCTACATTTAACTTCCATTCCTACCAAAGATATTTCTGTCGACTAAATAAAAATTCCTTCTATTTAAAATTTAAATAGAACTTGAACAGATATGATAGTTCATAATATCCACGCAGACTTGCACGTAAGAGCGGAGTCATCCGTTTTAACAAACAGCGTATTGCACTGATACTGAAATAGCCTGCCCATTTAATTATTTAGGAATGGATAAATAAATTAAGATTTTGTACAAATAATGTTTTTCATTTTTCTTCCTTGATGGATTCTGCAACCCCCAGCGACAGTTGCTCGCACCCCAAAGAGTGTATGTATGTATGTATATGTATATGTATATATATATATATATATATATATATACATATATATATATATACACACACACACTCAACTAAAGGATTATTAGGAACACCATACTATTACGGTGTTTGACCCCCTTTCGCCTTCAGAACTGCCTTAATTCTACGTGCCATTGATTCAATAAGGTGCTGAAAAGCATTCTTTAGAAATGTTGGCCCATATTGATAGGATAGCATCTTGCAGTTGATGGAGATTTGTGGGATGCACATCCATGACACGAAGCTCCCGTTCCACCACAACCCAAAGATGCTCTATTAGTTGAGATCTGGTGACTTTAGGGGGGCATTTTAGTACAGTGAACTTATTGTCATGTTCAAGAAACCAATTTGAAATGATTCGAGCTTTGTGACAGGGTGCATTATCCTGCTGGAAGTAGCCATCAGAGGATGGGTACATGGCGGTCATGAAGGGATGGACATGGTCAGAAACAATGCTCAGGTAGCCCGTGGCATTTAAACGATGCCCAATTGGCACTAAGGGGCCTAAAGTGTGCCAAGAAAACATCCCCCCACACCATTACACCACCACCACCAGCCTGCACAGTGGTAACAAGGCATGATGGATCCATGTTCTCATTCTGTTTACACCCAATTCTGACTCTACCATTTGAATGTCTCAACAGAAATCGAGACTCATCAGACCAGGCAACATTTTTCCAGTCTTCAACTGTCCAATTTTGGTGAGCTCGTGCAAATTGTAGCCTCTTTTTCCTATTGTTAGTGGAGATGAGTGGAACCCGGTGGGGTCTTCTGCTGTTGTAGCCCATCCGCCTCAAGGTTGTGAGTGTTGTGGCTTCACAAATGCTTTACTGCATACCTCGATTGTAACGAGTGGTTATTTCAGTCAAAGTTGCTCTTCTATCAGCTTGAATCAGTCGGCCCATTCTCCTCTGACCTTTAGCATCAGCAAGGCATTTTCGCCCACAGGACAGCAGCATACAGGATGTTTTTCCCTTTTCACACCATTCTTTGTAAACCCTAGTAATGGTTGTGCGTGAAAATCCCAGTAACTGAGCAGATTGTGAAATACTCAGACCGGCCCGTCTGGCACCAACAACCATGCCACGCTCAAAATTGCTTAAATCACCTTTCTTTCCCATTTTGACATTCAGTTTGGAGTTCAGGAGATTGTCTTGACCAGGACCACACCCCTAAATGCATTGGAGCAACTGCCATGTGATTGGTTGATTAGATAATTGCATTAATGAGAAATTGAACAGGTGTTCCTAATAATCCTTTAGGTGAGTGTATATGTGTGTGTGTGCGCGTATATGTATATATGTATGTATATGTATATATATGTATGTATTTGTGTGTATATATATATATATATATATGTGGATGTATGTGTATATATACAGTATGTGTGTATATATACAGTATGTGTGTATATATATATATCTATATCTATATATATATGTATATCTATATATCTCTATATATCTATCTATATATATCTATATATATATATTTAATCAGAGTATAGCATAAAGTCAATGAAACTTATGGGATATTAATCTGGTCAGTTAAGTAGCAGAGGGGGTTGTTAATCAGTTTCAGCTGCTGTGGTGTTAATGAAATTAACAACAGATGCACTAGAGGGGCAACAATGAGATGACCCCAAAACAGGAATGGTTTAACAGGTGGAGGCCACTGACATTTTTCCCTCCTCATCTTTTCTGACTGTTTCTTCACTAGTTTTGCATTTGGCTACAGTCAGTGTCACTACTGGTAGCACGAGGTGATACTTGGACCCTACAGAGGTTGCACAGGTAGTCCAACTTCTCCAGGATGGCACATCAATACGTGTCATTGCCAGAAGGTTTGCTGTGTCTCCCTGCACAGTCTCAAGGGCATGGAGGATATTCTAGGAGACAAGCAGTTACTTTAGGAGAGCTGAAGAGGGCCATAGAAGGTCCATAACCCATCAGCAGGACCAGTATCTGCTCCTTTGGGCAAGGAGGAACAGGATGAGCATTGCCAGAGCCCTACAAAATGACCTCCAGCAGGCCACTGGTGTGAATGTCTCTGACCAAACAATCAGAAACAGACTTCATGAGGGTTGCTTGAGGGCCCAAATGTCTACTGCGCCCTGTGCTCACTGCACAGCACCGGGGAGCTCAATTGGCATTTGCCATAGAATACCAGAATTGGCAGGTCCACCACTGGCGTCCTGTGCTTTTCACAGATGAGAGCAGGTTCACCCTGAGTATATGTGAAAGACGTGAAAGGGTCAGGAGAAGCCATGGAGAATATTATGCTGCCTGTAACATCGTTTAGCATGACTGGTTTGGTGGTGGGTCAGTGATGATCTTGGAGGCATATCCATGGAGCGACTCACAGACCTCTACAGGCTAGACAACGGCATCTTGACTGCCATTAGGTATCAGGATGAAATCCTTGGACCCATTGTCAGACCCTACGCTGGTGCAGTAGGTCCTGGTTTCCTCCTAATGCACGACAATGCCCGGCCTCATGTGGCAAGAGTATGCAGGCAGTACCTGGAGGATGAAGGAATTGAAACAATTGAATGGCCTTCACGATCCCCTGACTTAAACCCAATAGAACATCTGTGGGACATTATGTTTCAGTCCATTAGGCGCCGCCAGGTTGCTCCTCAGACTGTACAACAGCTCAGGGATGCCCTCATACAGATCTGGGAGGAAATGCCACAAGACACCATCCGTCGTCTCATTAGGAGCATGCCCGACGTTGTCAAGCATGCATACATGCTCGTGGGGCCACACAAGATACTGAAAGGCATTTTGAGTAGCAGAAATTAAGTTTTTGAAAAATGGACTAGCCTGCCACATCTTCATTTCACTCTGATTTTAGGGTGTCTACACAATTGAGCCCTCTGTAGGCAGAAAACTTATTTCCATTAAAAGACTTGGCATCCTTTTGTTCCTAAGACATTGCCCTGTCGTTATTTGTATAGATATCCAACTTCATATTGAGATCTGATGTATCTAATGTGTTTTTTTAAAGTGTTCCTTTAATTTTTGTGAGCAGTGTGTATATATATTATATATATATATATATGACAGCAGCACTCATCACTCACAACAGTGACAAAACAATTACACTGACAATCATGTTACGTTATTTTCAAAATATTTCCTTTTCTTTTTCATTACTTCTTTAACACACTACTTCTCCGCTGCGAAGTGCGGGTATTTTGCTAGTGTAATGCTTCCCGTAACACCTTTGCTTTCACGTGGTCACTGAGGCAAGTGAACCACAACGGACTATGTATATAGCATTAATAAAATATCAAAGCACCCACAAGTCAAATTGTTTATTTCACTAGCAGTAGATTCCATGAAAACCCTTGTGGAACGACGCAAGCTGTGCTCCATCGACATAAAAAGGGTAATGCACAACCTTTCAAATGGCCGCTATACTGTTTGAATTCCTTGTGCAAGCACAAAGATCCCCACTGTTACTGGGAAGCAGACAGAGAAAGCTCGAGTATATTATACAAATGTATATGCATGTGTGTGTGTGTGTGTGTGATTTTGACATAGACAGTATAATGCATAAAACAAGTCCATCTTTATGGGAACAAATTGCAGTATGCTCTAATGTTTGACCTCAAAACTCACTTATGGTGACAGCAATAGTAGAAAGATATTTTAATACATGAAGAAAAGTCAAGCAATTCACAGATGAAAGAAATGAGAAAACAACCTCTCTACTGGTGTAAACAGGGAAAGGAAAATAAAAATTCCATCTTGTGTCCTTAAGGAATTCTTACTGATAAAGGATTGAGATTCTTTGGATAAAACATCAGTTTTCATGTTTTATTTAAATTTTTCTCTCCTCATTTGCCACTAACTCTGTGTATGCTATATTTATATGTTTTTATTGTTAGTTTTGTTTTTTGTATTTGCTCATTTTTAAATAAAAAAGTAAAGACAGCAATTGGTATTTTAATTTGTTATGCTTAAACATTTATCCAAAAGAAAGTCAACTGCTAATAAAGACTGAAATTTTCAGTTGCAATCTGAAATATTCAAACTCCTCTCCTTAATAGACATTATGAATGGAGGTTAAAAAATGTAATTTAAATGTGCCAAAAAACAAATTAAACAACATAAATTGATTTAAGTTTGAAAAATGTAACTCTTTTCATAAATGTGCATGTGCTGTACTATTCAACCCCCAGCTTCAGCACTTTGTGGAATATCCTTTAGCCTTCATCACTTTTAATAACCTTTTTTCTATACAGTAAGTGCTGGAAACACGTCTCTGTTTCCATTCTTCACGTGCGAAAGCCTCCTACTCATTGATGTTTGATGGCTTCTGTGCTGCAACTGCCTACTTTTAATCCCACCAAAGATTTTAAATGGGATTAAAATCTGTAGACTGAGAAGGCCACACCAGCTCATTCCCGGATCTATTTCTCAACCAAGATTTGGTTAACTTGGAGGTATGCTTGGGATCATTGGAATTAAACAATCATCAAGATTCAATTTCTGAACAGAAGGCATCACATTCCTCTTTAAAATGGCCAGGTATTTCTAGAAAACCATGATGCCAGTTACACAGTCAAGATTGTCAGTTTCTGTAGCAGAAAAACATCTCCATATCATCAATGACCCACCTTCATGCTTGACTGCGGGGATGATATTCTTTTGGTCATCAGCCTGGCCTTTCTCATGCAAGAAATACCACTGGTCCAGGTGTCCAAACAGAACCAATTTAATTACAACAGTCCATAGAACTGTTTCCCAAAACTCTTCAAGCCTATCCAAATTTCTCCTGACATATTCTAGTTGGCCTTTAATGATCTTTGTGGTCAAGAGTAGAGTGAATCTTGTAGTGTGGCCATGAAGTCATTGTTTATTCAGTGCTAATCTTACAGTTGCTGCAGAAGCACTTGTCCTGTCCTTCATCAGTTCGTCCTGTAGAGTTTTTCTTAGTTGTACTGACTAAGCTGTTAAGGGCTCTTGATGAAATTTTGGGCTTTTTCCTCTCTGTCAGGCAGGTTTGCAGATGTATCATAAGTTTTAAACTTCCTTATAATGCTCTCTGCGGTGCATCTTGGAAGTTTCCATTTTTGGGAGATCTTCTTATACCTGATACCCTTCACATGCAATGAAATAATTTCTTCTCTCAGCTCCTTAGTCTTACCCATGATTGCAACTCACCTTTGACACATGCATGGGTGGGTTTTACATACAGTATGTATCATAGTTGAAACCAGTTGAATTGGATTCCCAAAAGCTTAATAATGTTTTAGCACCACTTTATGCCACAAAACCTAGCAGGAGGTTTTAAAAACAGCAATATTATAAAGGGGATGAATAACTGTGACATGGCTATATTAATAAAATATCATACATTTTCTTTTTTGAGTTTAACTATAATTCAACACATAAAGAAGTAATCTACAAAAAAATCTAGCTCTTTGAGAAAAAAAAAAAAAACTTTCATTGGTAAATCCCTACAGTCTTTCATGGGTTGAATATTTCATATCACAAATGAATATTGTACTTTTCTGAACAGTGATGCTTTTTCTCCTCCTAATTTTCTCCTCTCAGTTTTTAAAAATTATCCTTGTTTCATTAGCCAGCATATTTCACCCTGAATATGTCGAAACATTGGTCTATGTCTGCTGTCTCACATTACAGCAAATATCCTGTGTAGCAATAATAAGGAAGGGTACATAAGGGCATAACAGTCGTATGAAAATTAATAAAAATGACTACCCTTTTTTATATATGTGCATTACATATTATATTATATTACATTATAAATCTAAAAAAAAAATTAGATTTGTCTATGAAGTGCTGTGTGACAGGTTTAGTAGGTGTACACAAATATAAACATGATTTTTTAGATAACATTTATTTTGAGAATAAACATTTTCCGGTTCCTCTTGTCAAATCCAAAGTTTCATGCTTAACATTCAAGGTTATTATCAACATATGTTTATACATTTTTTAATGCAAGAACTACAAACAAAAGCAACACATATTTTCAAAAAGGTGAATCAGGCTCTCATGTATATAACATAAAAAAACTGCACCAAAAATAGAAAGCTGGACAAATTATTTGGATGTTTCTTTCTTAACATACATATTTCACAAACTGAATATCTGCACCATCACAGTATATGAAATGATGACATTTGCATTATCTTTCCGAAGATAATGTGATATTTTGAAAACAGCCCTTGTTTACTAAATAGTACTAATAGGTAAATATCATTTAAACAAGCTGGAGTTAGGTAAAACAGGATTGCTAAAATGGAAAGGTAGTTTAACTGTAGCTGTAACAGAAAGCACTGGCATCCACAGCTCTGTTGTGAGAAGAAAGGGATGCTTACAGTAAGTCTCAGGTACAGGTACACAGAAAATAATGTGGATTCTCTTTTCCAAAGGGAATATTCAAGAATAATATATTAGCATTCTTTATTACCTTTTATGGCTGCTTCAAACATCAGTATCAATAACCCTTGACCTCTTGGGAAATTTGGTACCAGTGATTTCTTTCAAAATTTATCTGAAGCTTATCAATCATCCATTTCTTTAATTATTAAATGCTTTAATATTACATAAGTATAACACACTTCAGGTGGACTTGGTATATTTAAAAACTGAGTAAATGTGTCAGGCACCCTGCTAGAAGGTGCAAAGCCTCTCTCTCTCATCAGCCCCAGTGGGGCAGATAAGGTTTTGTCTGATTTGTTTATTTCTTTACTTTTCTTGTCCTTATATTTACTCCTTCCTGTGCTGATATTTTA
This sequence comes from Polypterus senegalus, assembly GCF_016835505.1. NCBI lineage: Eukaryota > Metazoa > Chordata > Cladistia > Polypteriformes > Polypteridae > Polypterus > Polypterus senegalus. Next base: position 247,477,222 of record NC_053156.1, on the reverse strand, counting down.
ATATATCATTCTTGTTAAGACTTCTCTTGTCTCTTTGGTGGCTACTCTAGGTTAGAGATTGGCTTGATGACATCTCTTCAGGCTAAAATATCCAATGAATAAAGGGAATCAAGTTGGAATAGTGATTAGAGTTGCTTCTTTACTGATTCAGGGTCCTGGGTTTAAACCCGAAACCCATTTGTTTTCCATGTGATGTTTGCATGTTCTCCCCGAGTCTACATGGGATTTCATCCTGGTGCTCTCCTTTTCCTCTCATATTCTCAAAAGACATTCATGACATGTTCATTAGCAATTCCAATGGCTCTATGTGACTGTGAAAGAGATTGTGTGAGTGAGTTAGATAGGCAATGGACTGAAACCCTGTTCAGGGTTGTAACCAGGTTATGTACTTAATGCTGTTGGGACAAGTTGTGGTCTCCCACAAACCTGAACTAAATTGGGTGTATTTATGTTGCATTAAATTTCCACATTATACAAGTTGATTGGAAAAGATTAGCAGTATTTTAAAATGTAATGTAAATTGAAGTATGAAACAAAATTCATTTGCCAATATTAGAAAATTTGTACAAAATCTTAAAATACACTGCCATTCCATAACAGATATCATTGTGAGGACTATGTGTAGGTCTAAAATGAGATAGGCTAGATCTGTTTTTCTGGTACAAAAAATTATTCCATGATAGGAGCAGTATGACAGACAGTTAAATTGGTTTACACTTGAAGTAAAGCTGTGAGGCAGCAGTCCTTCTCTCTTCTCATCTATACTAATAAAAGGCAAAGCCCTCACTCACTCACCACTAATTCTCCAACTTCCCGTGTGGGTGGAAGGCTGAAATTTGGCAGGTTCATTCCTTACAGCTTCCTTACAAAAGTTGGGCAGGTTTTATATCGAAATTCTACGCGTAATGGTCATAACTGGAAGCTGTTTTTCTCCATTTACTGTAATGGAGATGAGCTTGAACGCCGTGGGGGCGGAGTTTCGTGTGACATCATCACGCCTCCCACGTAATTACGCAGTACATAGAAAACCAGGAAGACCTCCAAAAAGCGCTGAAGAAAACATGCATTATATAATTGAGAAGGCAGCGAAACAATAAGAAGCGAGCGAAGTGACATATACAACCATATTCATGAGTTCTGCTACTTCGGAAACAAAGCACGATGTAAACCTACACTTTAAATTAAGTTCATAGACAGGCTGCGCTGGCGTTTGTAATTTAGTGCCTGCCCATATAAGGCCGTCTGTCAGCGGCAATCCAATAGCAAACTCCCACTAAATATTCACGGGTGAAGGACTGTGCTTATGCAGAAGAAGATGAGATGGTCAGGGTGGTGTTTGACACAAACTCAGCGAAACTGCGAGAGAAAGTTTTAAGTGCCAGGACTAAGGTAACATTAAATACAGCCATGGACATAGCACGAGATGGCACCAGCACAGCTGGGAACCTTCGATGCATGTACACCGAGCGCTCACGTGAACTGACGCAGTGCACAGATAAAAGCAACAGTTCCAAAGAGCTGAACAAAACCGAATTACACAATTGAAAAGGCAGCAAAAATATGAAGCGCCTGATACATACAAGCATATTCATAAATCCAGCTACTGCGGAAACAAAGCACACGTTGGAAAAAGTCAATGTCCCGCTAAAGGAAGACAGTGTAAAAAACCCGTGCATGCAGTGTGTCAGGTCTCAGATAAAGAAGAAGACGAGCTGTTTATTGATGCAGTAAGAAACGAATCGATGAATGAAACCTGTCATCTTTACAGCGATTGACAAACACGGAATGTAACTTGAACACAACACATCCTACAAATACGAACCTGATTGAAAGAAATAATGATAATCAAATCCTTGATGACAGCAACACTCAGTAACACTCACAAAACAAATACTGTATATTGACAGTCATGTTACGTTATTTTTAAAATGTTCCCTTTTTTTTTCTAGCTTTTTTAACACACTACTTCTCCGCTGCGATACGCGGGTATATATATATATATATATATATATCCCGATCTACATACTCGAATAATGGATACTTTATTCGCCATCAATGATTGTTTTGGTAAAGCCATACTCAGTGTATTCATTAGATGAGCGGTAAAAAGTAAGAGCGAGGGAGGATGACTTATTGAGGCATGCAGGCTGTAGTGCGCGTCAACTCTATCTGAATTGCGATCACATTTGAAAAATATATCTTTTCAAGTTCTATTTAGTCCATATGTGTCAAACTCAAGGGCCGGGCCACATCCGCCCGGCGTAATTATATCCGCCCGAGATCATTTTATATACTGTATTATTGTTATTAATGGCCGGGTATATGAAGCGCTGGTAACACAATAAACTACAGATCCCATAATGCAGCGCTTCAGCTGCCTTGCCAACACTTACGCGTTAATCAAGTCTAGCTTATGATGCTGCAAGTTATTGCGAAGCTAGCTCACACGATGCTGAAGAGAAAAGTTGATTCTGAAAATAGAGCCTTTAAAACCGATGGGAGGCTGAGTATATGTTTACTGAACCCGTGTGTCTCATTTGTGGAGCTAATGTGGCTGTTATTACAGAATTTAATCTAAGACGGCACTATGAGACAAAACATCAGGGTAACCTGAATGCAATGCAGAAGATACAGAAAGCAGAATAATTAAATAAGAATCTGACACTTCAGCGGACGTTTTACCCGTGCACAATCACAAAGTGATTTCAAGTGAAGCTGCTTTTATGGGAGACACAAATGCACCAGTGCACCTTGCCCCACTTTCCCTGTTGCCAAGTAATGTTAAACCAAGTCGTCACTACGGTGTTCCCAAATCGCACTTTGCTGATAAACTGAGCGCGCACTGAGTTTGCACGGCGCTTTGGTGACTTTGAAGAACAAAAAGTCCGTCTACATGCGGCTCGAACCTTGTGCATGTTTGGTAGCACATATCTGTGTGAGAAGCTCTTCTCAGTGATAAAGACTAACAAAACAGCACACAGGAGTCGCCTCACTGATGAGCACCTGCAATCCATCCTGAGAATCTCCACAACACAGAACCTCACACCAAACAGAAACGAACCTGTGCCAAAAAGATGCCAGGCGTCCAGCTCTAAAATGACATATGAGCAAAGACAACTGAATGATTTGATTTGTTATTGCTGAAAGGAACACATTTTATTTATATTTCCAGGTTTTGTTATGCAGCATGTTCATATTTGAATTTGTATAATTTTGACAGGATATATTTTTATGGAGAGCAAAATCTTTTGGGATATTTAAAATCTAAGTTTATTTTTATATAAAATTACATAAGAGTAAAGAAATTTGAATGTTTGTTCTTTTAACGTTTACTTTATTTCTAACTTGTATAATTTAGACAGGATATATTTTTATGGAGAGCAAAATATTATAAGTTGTTTAAGGTTTGAGTTGATTTATTCACAAATAATATTCCTGTCTGTTTTACCATTCCTACCAAAGATATTTCTGTCGACTAAATAAAAATTCCTTCTATTTAAAATTTAAATAGAACTTGAACAAATACGATAGTTCATAATATCCACGCAGACTTGCACGTAAGAGCGGAGTTATCCGTTTTAACAAGCAGCGTATTGCACTGATCTGAAATAGCTGTGTGTGTATATATGTAGATATGTATGTATATGTATATATATGTTTATATATATGTGTGTGTGTGTATATGTATATATATATATATATATATATATGTATATATGTGTATATATATGTGTATATGTATAGATATGTATATATATATATATGTTTATGTGTGTGTGTGTAAAAATATATATATATAGTATATAGTAAGTCTATAGTACTTACTTAAACTAATTAAGTTTTTCACAATGTAGGACACAGAAAAGATAGTTTCTCCATACATTAATTACTTGCTTCAATATTTTGCCACTCAGATTGTTTTTTTGTTTCATCCTACAGTTAATTCAAAATGTATTACTTTTAAGCATTACTACTAAAACCAGGAACTATGACTATATTTCTGTAGTTCTTATGTGCAGAACTAGGATTTGCTAAATTAGCCAAAAAATACACATTTAAATATTACAATTTAAAATAAGTAAATATTTGAATGAATTCAAACCTAGCTTAAGGATTCTGGGTGTTAAACATGTATGTTTGTAAATGCTTGTTTTTATGCTTTTTTTTTTATTAATCAAGTACTCAGGGAAAGTTATTTAAATATACGTCACAATGCACTTGCAGAACAGGGACACCAGCTGAGTGACCCATGAAAGATTGTGACAAGCACTTCGTAATTTGCAGAAGAAACGTGCATTTAAAAAAAAAATAAAAAATTAATAATAATGCAGACGAGCTTCATGCTTTTCATGGCTGTTTTCACGAGGAATACCGTTAGGTCAGATTATCTCGGGGCATAACATGAGCTACCACAGCTATGCCAATGACACACAGCTATATTTATCAATAGCACCTGACAACCCCAACACTCTTGATTCACTGACACAATGTCTCACTTGTGTTTCCGAATGGATGAGTAGTAATTTTCTCAAACTAAATAAAGAGCAAATAGAAATTTTAGTGATTGGCCATAATGGATATAATAAGGTTATCTATACTAATAAAAGGCAAAGCCCTGACTGACTGACACTCACTCACTCACTCACTCTCCAACTTCCCGTGTAGGTAGAAGGCTGAAATTTGGCAGGCTCATTCCTTACAGCTTACTTACAAAAGTTGGGCAGGTTTCATTTCGAAATTCTACACATAACTGGAACGTATTTTTGTCCATATACTGTAACAGAATGCAGCTCGATAGCCGTGGGAGGCGGAGTTTCGTATTAAAGCATTTAACCAATCACATTTCAGCCATCATTTGTTGCCAGGCAGACAGGCTTTCACAATCTGTTGTGGAGGCACTCTAACACAGAATAAATGTCAATTAACATGTTGCTTCAACCAATCAGATTTTGAGTTGGTGTCAGTAGGGCCCTCTAGCAGGCGTACGGCAACGTCACTGTATTCAGACCCATTGATTGGATAGAAGCCGATATGAGGAACTCTACGAGGCCGCTGAACGCACCGCGAAAGATCGTCGCGTGCACTACGGCCAACTCCAAGGCAGGATTCTGGACAATATTATTTGCCAGACACAGACCAGATTTCAAGACCACGAAAACCTGATGTTTGTCATGATCCTCGAGCCCCAGAAGTTTCGGGAATACAGGAAAAATTTCACGTATGCAGCCTTCTCCACTTTAATACAAGAGCCACGGAGCGCTTTTTGATCTGTCTCGGCTAAAAACAGAACTGACTGTAATGTATGCCACGAATGATTTTGCAGGAAAATCTCCCACTGATCTCCTTGACTTTCTTCATCAGAAAAATCTGAATGAGAGCATGGGGCAGCTGTTCACATTGGTATATTTGGTGGTGAGCATTCCTGTGTACACTGCTTCTGTCGAGCGGACATTTTCAGCCTTAAAGCGAATTGAAACTTATGCCAGAAATACCATAGGGCAGATTCGCCTTTCAGCATTAGCTTTGATGGCGATAGAAAGTGAGGTTTTGCTGGAACTGAAGCGCACGGATAATCCATGCGACAGAGTAATTGAACTGTTTTTGAGGAAAAAGAGGATGATGGATTTTGTTTATAAATAATCCAAATTTTTGGTGAGTAAAATGTTGCGATTTTCCTAAATAATATTGCAAGTTTATGAGTTATTATTGATGTTTTTTATGTGTGTCGCGTCTGTGGCTGCAGTAGAAAGGAATTTGTTCACCTCGGTTTGTCTATTCAATAAAGGCATTTATTGTGGCTACAGGAGTTATCTTATATATATATATATATATATATATATATATATATATACTAGCAAAATACCCGCACTTGGCTGAGAAGTAGTGTGTTAAAGAAGTAATGAAAAAGAAAAGGAAACATTTTGAAAATTACGTAACATGATTATCAATGTAATTGTTTTGTCACTGTTGTGAGTGATGAGTGCTGCTGTCATACATATAGTAGTAGTCTATTTATATAGCGCCCTTCACAGACAACAGGTCACAGAGCGCTGAACAGCAAATACAGAATAAATACAAACAATTGGAGCAAAAACAAACAAAAGCAGTAAAAAACAATAAATAAACAAACTGGAACTATTTAGCACTAATTAAAAGCTTGTTTAAAAAGAAATGTTGTTTTTAGTTGTTTTTTTAAAAGAATCAACAGACTCGACTCCACGCAGACCACAAGGCAGGCTGTTCCATAGTCTTGGTGCCACAGACTGAAAGGCACGATCCCCACGGGTTTTTAGCCGAGTGCGTGGGACAACTAGAAGGCCCTGTTGACCAGATCTTAGAGTCCTGCAAGCTGTATGGCATTGGAGCAGGCTGGTTAGGTACTCAGGGGCCTGTCCATGCAAAGCTCTGAAAGTGAGTACCAAAACTTTAAAATGAATTCTATAAAACACTGGGAGCCAGTGCAGTGTGTACAGAATGGGAGTGATATGATCACTCCGGCTAGCACGAGTTGGCAGCTGCATTTTGAACTAACTGAAGGCGTGAGAGAGAGGACTTGCTCAAACCTGTAAAGAGAGCATTACAGTAATCAAGCCGTGAAGAAATAACAGAATGAACAAGCATCTCCAATTCTGATTTAGAAACAACATTTCTTAGTTTTGAAAGATTTCTTAAATGAAAGAAACACGAGTGGCTGACTGATCTTACATATTCATCAAGTGTCAGGGACTGGTCAAAAATAACCCCAAGGTTACGTGGACTTGACTTAATAACAGGAGAGACAGAAGATAATCTTAAACTGATCTCAGAATGAAGAACAAGAGGAGCAACAATTAGTACCTCAGTTTTTCCTGAATTCAACTGCAGGTAATTACTACTGAGCCAGTCGTTAACCTGAGACAGACAATCAACTAAAGTGACCAAAGTATTAATTTGGTTAGGCTTAAATGAAAAATAGAGCTGTATATCATCTGCATACAGATGATACGAGATGTCATAAGGGAAGAATATATAAAGAGAAGAGTACAGGTCCAAGAACCGATCCCTGTGGCACCCCATATGTCAAAGGAGCAGAGTCAGATGAAAAACCAGCCACACCGACTGAGAAACTCCTATTTGACAAATAAGAGGAGAACCAGTCCAAAGCAGAGCCACAGACACCTAACAGCTCTAATCTATTAAATAAGATCTGATGGTCCACCGTATCAAAAGCTGCTGTAAGATCTAACAGTATAAGTACAGAGCACCTGCCTGCATCAGCAGCAATTAAAAGATCATTAAAAACTTTTAGAAGAGCTGTTTCTGTAGAATGTCGCCTCCGAAAGCCAGATTGAAAAGAATCAAAGAACCCCTGCTTTTCTAAGAAGGTACAAAGTTGCTGTTCAACCACATTTTCCAAAACTTTGGCAATAAAAGGCAGTTTTGAAATTGGCCTGCAATTACTCAAAATAGAGAGATCAGAATTAGATTTTTTCAACAACGGTTGAATTACAGCATGTTTAAAATACGATGGGACCACACCAGATCTCAAGGAGCAGTTTATGATATTCAAAAGGCATGGACCAATAAAACTCAAAGATTTTAACATTAATGATGTTGGCAACAGGTCAGTAGTACATGATGAAGGTTTCATCTTCCTGAGCAAGTCAGAAAGATCCGAAAGAGAAACTTCTGAGAACACAAAAGACTCAGAACATAAGTGAGGGAGAGCACTAGGTAAGACAGCTGGAACAATATTAGCCCGAACAACATTAACCTTGTCAATAAAAAATCAAAAAAATTATTACAGTCACTGTCAGAAAAAACCTGAGTAACAGATTGAGATGGAGAAATAATATTGTGAATAGTATCAAATAGCACTTTGGGATTACGCTTGTGAGTCTGAATGAGATTAGAAAAATATGCTGTTCTAGCATCCCTAACCAAAGAATTAAAAGAAGCAAGTAAATCCTTTAAGTATGAATGATGAACTTCCAGATTAGTAGACTACCATAGGCGCTCCGCTTTTCGGCAGGAACGCCTAAGATTACGAATGGAGTCATTCATCCAAGGAACTGAGTGGGTAACAGAACGCTGCCTGATCTTAAGAGGAGCAATCTTATTCAAAATATCAGTACAATGGTCATTAAAACATTGAACTGCTAACTCAACATTATCAATATTACTGCCGGCATCAGATGCCACAAATAAATCACCAAACTGATTGATCACTGACTCATTAATAAAACGAGTACGCCTAGAGTTAACACAAGGTGACAGCTCTAAATTTGAAGACAAGTCAAACAAAACACACTTATGATCACTAAAGGTTACATTACAAATTGTAACATCATTCAAGCCAACTCCAACAAATCCAATGTATGTCCCCCACTATGAGTAGGGCCAACAACATGTACAAAATTAAAAGAGTCGGTGATACACAGAAATTCAGAAGCCACACTACATAAAATATCATCCACATGGATGTTAAAGTCACCAAGCATTACTATTCTATACAGCTTAATAATGGTGGATACAAAATCTAGAAAATCAGTAAGAAAAGGACTAATCGCACCAGGTGGACGATAAATTAAAATACAATATATTGGGGTTACACGCCCAACTTTAACAATCTGAAGTTCAAAAGTCTTATATGAAATGGTAGGAATAGAATGACATACATATAACTTCTTAAAAACCATGGCGATCCCACCTCCACGGCCAGTGTGCCGCGGTGTGCTAATGAAAGAGCAGTCCTCGGGACACAACTCTATCAGATTAGTAAAATCAGAATCACGCTGCCAAGTCTCTGTCAGGAACACGAAATCCAAATTATTACTAGTGAAAAAGTCATTCAAAATAAATGACTTGTTTGCGATACAGCGTGCATTAATCAGTGCTACCTTAGCTGGCAGAGTCATAGAAAAAGCGGCCGTCAAATTAGCATTTCCTGGAATACGAGGGATAGCACGGAAAAGTCCGGGATTACTCCCTCGGCGAACTCGGCATCTCGGACGGGGAGCGGGAAGCAACACGTCAGGTAATCCCGGCAGAATAGGTCTCAAGCACATCGGCCGTCTCAGATAATCCTTAGATAAAGATGGATGATCCACATCAGAAATACAGCGCCATAGACGCCGAAATCTCGCATGCACACCTGCCCTTTTTCCACGTTTCCTCCGACGGGACTGCAGGTTGACTCGGGTGCCGTTAAACAACAGAGAGGAAAAGCCGCTGAAAAACGTAGCATTCATAAACGGTGGAGGAAAAAAGGTATAGTTGCAATGCTTGGAGAAGTGTTCCATTGCTGATCTAATGTTGATCAATGAAATGCGATCGTACACTAATGCGGCTGGAAAACCGCGTATGACTAGTGCCACAAAATACACAAAAATATCCCACAGGGGCAATGAGCGGGGCAAGACGAACGCAAAGGCATAGCCTAACAGAGGTGCAATGTCATACTTACATATATATATATATATATACTGTATATGTATATATATATATTTATATGTGTGTGTGTGTGTGTGTGTGTGTGTGTGTGTGTGTATGTATATATATATATATATATATATATATATATATATATATATATATACATACACACACACACACACATACATACAGTGGTGTGAAAAACTATTTGCCCCCTTCCTGATCTCTTATTCTTTTGCATGTTACACAAAATGTTTCTGATCATTAAACACATGTAACCATTAGTCAAATATAACACAAGTAAACACAAAATGTAGTTTTTAAATGATGGTTTTTATGATTTAGGGAGAAAAAAAATCCAAACCTACATGGCCCTGTGTGAAAAAAGTAATTGCCCCTTGTTCAAAAATAACCTAACTGTGGTGTATCACACCGAGTTCAATTTCAGTAGCCACCCCAGGCCTGATTACTGCCACACCTGTTTCAATCAAGAAATCACTTAAATAGGAGCTGCCTGACACAGAGAAGTAGACCAAAAGCACCTCAAAAGCTAGACATCATGCCAAGATCTAAAGAAATTCAGGAACAAATGAGAACAGAAGAAATTGAGATCTATCAGTCTGGTAAAGGTTATAAAGCCATTTCTAAAGCTTTGGGACTCCAGCGAACCACAGTGAGAGCCATTATCCACAAATGGCAAAAACATGAAACAGTGGTGAACCTTCCCAGGAGTGGCCGGCCGACCAAAATTACCCCAAGAGTGCAGAGGCGACTCATCCGAGAGGTCACAAAGACCCAGGACAACGTCTAAAGAACTGCAGGCCTCACTTGCCTCAATTAAGGTCAGTGTTCACGACTCCACCATAAGAAAGAGACTGGGCAAAACGGCTTGCATGGCAGATTTCCAAGGCGCAAACCACTGTTAAGCAAAAGAACATTAGGGCTCGTCTCAATTTTGCTAAGAAACATCTCAATGATTGCCAAGACTTTTGGGAAAATACCTTGTGGACTGATGAGACAAAAGTTGAACTTTTTGTAAGGCAAATGTCCCGTTACATCTGGCGTAAAAGGAACACAGCATTTCAGAAAAAGAACATCATACCAACAGTAAAATATGGTGGTGGTAGTGTGCTGGTCTGGGGTTGTTTTGCTGCTTCAGGACCTGAAGGCTTGCTGTGATAGATGGAACCATGAATTCTACTGTCTACCAAAAAATCCTGAAGGAGAATGTCCGGCCATCTGTTTGTCAACTCAAGCTGAAGCGATCTTGGGTGCTGCAACAGGACAATGACCCAAAACACACCAGCAAATCCACCTCTGAATGGCTGAAGAAAAACAAAATGAAGACTTTGGAGTGGCCTAGTCAAAGTCCTGACCTGAATCCAATTGAGATGCTATGGCATGACCTTAAAAAGTCGGTTAATGCGAGAAAACCCTCAAATAAAGCTGAATTACAACAATTCTGCAAAGATGAGTGGGCCAAAATTCCTCCAGGCTGTAAAGACTCATTGCAAGTTATCATAACGCTTGATTGCAGTTATTGCTGCTAAGGGTGGCCCAACCAGTTATTAGATTCATGGGGCAATTACTTTTTCACACAGGGCCATGTAGGTTTGGATTTTTTTTTCTCCCTAAATAATAAAAACCATCATTTAAAACTGCATTTTGTGTTTACTTGTGTTATATTTGACTAATGGTTAAATGTGTTTGATGATCAGAAACATTTTGTGTGACAAACATGCAAAAGAATAAGAAATCAGGAAGGGGGCAAATAGTTTTCACACCACTGTATGTACATACATACATACACACACACACACACATATATATATATATTTGTATATATATATATATATATATATTTATGTATATATGTATATATATATATATATATATTATGTATATGTATATATATATATATATATATATATATATATATATATATATATATATATATATATATATATATATATATATATATATATATATATATATATATATATATATATATGTGACGCTGGCCCCAGCACAGACAGACGGACGACATATTTTACTCCACACACTGTTTATTATGTACAATATATACAATGTCTTTGCTCACGGCACCCCAGTGCCTTCTCACCGATTCCCCAAAGTCCAGGCCCACAGTCCTTTGTGCCTTCCTGGCACGCCTCCAGTCCTTCCTTCTGCTCAGTCCGCTTCCTCCCGACTTCCACCACTCACTGGAGGGAGGCTGCCCCTATATCGCGCCCGGATGAGCCCCAGGTGTTTCCGGCATCTGCTCCTTGGCCACGCCCCAGCGTGCAGAAGTGTCGGCTGCCTTCCTGGCAGCTCTCCGGCCCACATAAAGCCTTCCCCGGCACTTACTGGTGTGGCGGAAGTACCGGCTCCCGGGATAATTAGGCACTGGGCGTCGCCTGGCGGTGGCCACGGGTCCCTGCAGGGCTGGGCTTCCATGCCCTGTACCCGAGGCCCCTGCCTAACCAGGACGGACGCCCCACTCCGCCTGGAGGAGGCACTCGCCCTCCTCTTGTCCACCAAGCGTCCCGGCGGGCTCCAGCCCCAGCCGGACCGTGCGGGGTAAACCGGCATCGGAGCGCCGCCTGGCGGTGACCACGGGCCCCTACAGGGCTGGGCTTCCACGCCCTTGACCCGTGGTCCCCAACAGAACCAGGGCGGGCCCCTCGCGGTGTGGAGGCACAAGCCCTCCTCTCGTCCTCCAAGGCGTCCCGGCCGGGCTCCAGCTCCGGCCGGCGACTGTACGAGGTAAACCGGCATCGGGGCCGCCTACCGGCAACCACGGGCCCCTACAGGGTAGGGCTTCCATGCCCTCGACCCGTGGCTCCCAACAAAACCAGGACGGGCGCCTCGCGGTATGTATATATATATATATATATATATATATATATATATATATATATATATATATATATATATATATATATATATATATATATATATATATATATATATATATACTGTATATATTTACATACACTCTTTGGGGTGCGAGCAACTGTTGCTGGGGGTGGCAGAATCCATCAAGGAAGAAAAATGAAAAACATTAGTGCTGCGTGGGTATTATGAACTATCGTATCTGTTCGAGTTCTATTTAAATTTTAAATATAAGTAATTTTTATTTAGTCAACAGAAATATGTTTAGTAGGAATGTAAGTTAAATTTAGTCATCATTGCATAATTTTTTCTTCACCATAGAAATTTAAAGACTAAATTCAACTTCCATTCCTACCAAAGATATTTCTGGAGACTAAATAGAACCTACTTATATCCAAATTCGAGCTATTGAGCTGTCGCCTGCCTGCCTGAAAAAGTCACCCTCGCTTCGCTCTTACTTTTTTACCGTTCATTTAATCATGGCTAGTCGCGAAAAAATTATAAAATGGAAGGAGGATTACACTGAGTATGGCTTTACCAAAACAATTATTGATGGCGAATAAAGTATCCATTATTCATAAAGCTTCAATTGGTGATCTGTTTTTCTGCGTTAATCTCATATTTTTTCATACTTCTTCTCAAACCAAGGGGGTGCAAGGGTAAAATGAATCGGGAAGCGCTGATATATATATATCTATACTAATAAAAGGCTAAGCTCTCACTGCCTGACTGACTCACTCACTCACTGACTCATCACTAATTCTCCAAGTTCCCGTGTAGGTAGAAGGCTGAAATTTGGCAGGCTCATTCCTTACAGCTTACTTACAAAAGTTGGGCAGGTTTCATTTCGAAATTCTATGCGTAATGGTCATAACTGGAAGCTATTTTTCTCCATTTACTGTAATGGAGTTGAGCTCGAAAGCCGTGGGGGAGGAGTTCCAGACACCATCCCCCCCCACCATCGAGGAGGGAGTACTGTATAGCAAAAGTTAGACCTCTTATAACATTGCAAGATGCTGAAAAATTAGTTCATGCTTTTGTTTTCAGTCAGCTAGATTACTGTAACGCACTCCTCGCAGGACTACCCAAATAAGACATCAATTGATTGCAATTATTGCAGAATGCAGCTGCTAAAATCTTAACTCGGAAACGAAAATCCGAGCACACCACCCCAGTTTTGATGTCACTACACTGGTTACCTGTGTCATTTAGAATTGATTTTAAAATACTGGTTTACAAAGCCTTAAATAATCTCGCTCCATCTTATATTTCGGAATGTCTTGCACCTTACACTCCAAATCGTAACCTTAGATCTTCAAATGAGTGTCTACTTAGAATTCTAAGAGCTAAACTTAAAAGAAGTGGTGAGGTGGCCTTCTGCTGTTATTCACCTAAAATCTGGAATAGCTTGCCAATAGCAATTTTGCCAGGCTAATACAGTGGAGCACTTTAAAACAAACTGCTTAAAACAGATTACTTTAACATGGCTTTCTCATAGCTTCATCTTAGTTAAATCCTGATGCTCTGTATATTCAATTCATTATTATTATTCACAGTGGCTCCAAAATCTGTACTAACCCCTACTTTCTCTTCTGTTCTTTTTCCGGTTTTCTGTGGTGGCGATCTGCACCATCACAACCTAATCAAAGCACCTTGATGTCCTAACATTGATGGATTAAAGGCCAGAAGTCCACATGACCATCATTATCAAATTCGTTCATGAGAACCCTGAATACAATCAGGAGTGATTGGGGTCATTTTTGTTAGGTAGAATGCCTAGAGGGGGCTGGGCAGTCTCATGGCCTGGAACCCCTGCAGATTTTATTTTTTTCTCCAGCCATCTGGAGTTTTTATTTTTTTGTTTTTTTCTGTGCTCCCTGGCCATCGGACCTTACTTTTATTCTGTTAATTATTGTTCCCTAATTTTAATTATTTATTTTGTCTTTTTTCTCTTTCTTCATCATGTAAAGCACTTTGAGCTACATTGTTTGTATGAAAATGTGCTATTGATATAAATGTTGTTGTTGTTGTAAGACCGTGACAGGGTGAAAATAGCCAGAGAATTAAAAGAGCAGGCAAGGTTTGAGGTAGGCTTATTTCATTATTTTGGAGGTGTCCAGTGGGCAGCGACAGAGTACAGTTAATATCATGCCACTCAAAATAAAAAGCCTATTGAAACCTGTGGACTCATCCAGAAAAGCAGCTCCGGCTTACGGGATGGTCATGCAGTCAAGGCAGGGTTCAAACAATCTGTCTACTTTTCTCCTTTTTTAAAGTTGCAGCAATATTTTAATACAAGAGGCCTGAATATTTTTTAATATTTTTAATTACACCCCATTCTTGTAGGTATTATGTGTCAAACCAGCAGCCACATAACACGTAGACAATTGTAGGACAGCGTGTTGGCTCTTTAAAGCAGGGATTTTAAAGCACTGTAATAAATTGAAAATCAGAATTATGAGTAATTTTCCATTTGTTTTAATGAGAAAATCTTGGCATTAAACAACAGTCAGGGATGTCACGTTTTAAGTGTGTAACGGACAGAATCTGGTGCAAAAATATATATTTTTTTTGATCCCACAAATATGTTGTGAAGTTGTCTGGCTGTAAGTTTCACTAATAAAGATAACAAGATAACCATTCAAAATCACGAGATGGCTGATCGTGGAAGTGAAATGCAAAAACATGAGCAAAATGATGCAGCTTTGCACAGCACAGTCTGGAGTAACAATCAAATGTCAGTTACTATATACAGTATGTCATATATATATATATATATATATATATATATATATATATATATATATATATATATATATATATATATATATATATATATATATAGACAGATAGAGAGATCTGGCAAATATATTAATGGCTACAGTCTGCGGGTAAAGGGAACTGAAAACTGATAGTTATTTCCAGGTCAACAAAATATTTTGATGGCAGTGAAGATAAATGGAAAAAGAAGACATTACATTAGGATTGAAGGAGTTCATTGTAAGCTGTGATTTTTTTTGATAACAAGCAAACTCCCATGTTTTTTTTTGGGTGAGCCTCAAATTTCAGCTGTTAAATCAATATCATGGATCACTGCAAAGATGCAAGTGGAGGCATTTACACTCAATGCCTCTATGGAAAACTGCCTTTAATTTTTAATCCCATGCTACACCACTTTTACAGTGCTTTGGTTGATGTGGTATGGGAAGTCAACGCTGTATAGTATAGAGCCTTTCATAGTGCAAACTATCATAGGTAATTTAGTCATTTTGCAATATAGCGTCTTTAATGATAAATGAACCACCTGATAAGAGAGGTTAGGAGCACGTGCTGATACAGCGCATGGCCACACTCATCACATGACAAACCAACTCAGGATCTCAGATTAGGTCCCAAGTGCAGCCATGCAACAGGTGACACCTCAGCCCCACAGAAGATCAGATGGAACTGAACTGGAGTGCCAATTCTGTCACCAACCCCCAGGTTTTTCCCTATAGGTTGGAGGGCCTACATGCAAATTAACGTCATACTCAGGATGGAGCAATTGCAGGTTGGGCTCAACCCAGCAAAGCAGAGTCACTTTTAGCGTCTACGGGATCACAACCGGCAACCTTCCAAATGTCAGAGAAAATTCCTAGCCTCAGAACCACCACTCCGGCTCACTGTCCACCCTACCTGATGAGCAAGCAAAACGTCTATCTCCTGTTTAGTTAGCCAGATATGATCAAATGAAACACATTGACAGTTGTGCTCTATACACTGTTTCATCATTTCTATTCAACATTTTGAAGGGAATGGCTTCTTATAATTCAACTTTCCTTAACAGGAAAGCAGGTGTAGATTAATTTTGACTCATGTGGTTTTGTCATTTGCATAAGCTACCGTTAACTATAAGTCTTAGCAGCACAAGGGCAACATTTGAAAGGGAAATCAGGAAGACCAAATGAAAAAGAAGGAAAAAAAATTATATCTGTCTAGTATTTTCACATATAAAGAAATCAGTAAAAAGTCTGTAGTTCCAAGGACTAAAAAATCTTAATGATTTCAAGATTATACAGTAATACCAAAATTAAATAAATAAATAAAACACAACTAGGCCGACAATTGGCCAACAAGTTTTGAAGAACATAGTGATGATTTATATAAACTCCTAAACTGTATTTTTCAAAAATAAATACACACCAGTAAAGTATGTAAATTGGACCACAGCAAACATTGCCACAATACTTCACCCCATCCCCTTTGCCAATCTTGCAATATACAGTCCAATTATTTTAGTATGTACCATAGCTTGAAAATAAACAAAAATGCATAAAAATATAGTGATTTAAATTGTTATGAATATTCTCCTGTAGGCTACTGAAGTTTCCTTTTAACTTAGTTATTTCCATTTAGTACTAAAATATTTACCTTCACTCTTTCTTCTTGACCTCATTATGTGTTTGTTACCTTTATCACAATATACTATAGACACACAAACTTCTTGCAAAACTGAATGGTTCTGCTATAAAATTGAACATGCAAAACATCAAAATGATTAATCATATACTCGTGATAAGAGATGATCATGACAGAAACTTAGTTACAGCAGCTGTAAGGTAAAGTATGTGTAAAACAAAGTAAAACTCTATTACTCTTTTAAATAAAATGTAAAATTGTACTACATTTTCATTCAATGTGGAAATAATTAGATGAAATTGTCCTTGCAATGAAATATTAAACTGTGTGCCCAAGGTTTAACCAAAGCATAAAAGCTAAGAGGTTTTCTTATGTAATCACTAATAATTTAACATGATAGCATTTCTTTTGAATACAAATCTATCAAACAGAAACACATTACATGGCAGTCAAATGTGAATTTATAGGCTGTGTAACTGAGAGGAAATTTAATGAACACAGGAGGGACAATCATGCACATCATACTGGCCAACCAGCATTTATGCAATAAGCAAAGCAAAAGCCCCACACAACGCAACATTTTTGTCACTCTAATAATGAATGTGCAAACTTAAAAAAATCAGACCCTTTGCTTATTAAATACATTAGTTAGCATTTTGTGACTTTTTTCCCCCAATGACAACAAATAGGTTGAAGCATCACAAGCACTTCTTACAGGGCAGGAACAAGCTCTACATGGGAAACCACTCCATTTCCACTACACTGTTATACACCCACAGAGGGCTGATTCAGACTTGCCAAGCAGCCTAATAAACAGGTTTTTGGGATATTTATATTTATACACACACACAGTATATATCACCTGGATGCTCATCTTGCACATGATGGCTAATACATATACAATCCTTCAACATTTTCTTTAAATGTATGCAACACTGTACAGGAATGCCTATGTATGCAGGCATCAATATTCATGGACATACATTTGAGCACAGAGAACATAGCAGAAACACATATGTAGCATTATTAACAGGAAGAAGAACAGCCTGATTCTTTTTTGTTTTTCCTTTTATGGCATGAAAATAGTCTATATACAAGTTACTGTCAAATTTAAACTTTTAGCATACCTGGTAAGTTGGCTTCCATAAGATACTTTATGCAAAGGATGTTCGGATGAAAATAACAGTGTTCAGTAATTTGTGGAAACCCAGGCAAACCCAGAAACCAAGCCAAACGAACCATGCACTGCTGTACAGAATTATATGTAGGAATTTTCTAAAAATAAATGAAAATACATATCAACTTTCAACAAAAATCTATATTCTTATATCTTTTGAAAGATTTGAAACTCTTCCCTAAATTCAAACTGCACAAAACAATATGCTATCATATGTCTTTGCTCTCAGTCTTATTTAAATTTTACAATTCGGTAATTATATGGAAGATCCAAAAAAAGTAAATCTAAATATGTTCCCTGTTATACATCCACCAAAGCTATCATCTTGAAGAAGGTATTAAAATATTAACTACATTTTAATGTTGCTTTAGAAAAGGAACTACTAGTTCTGAAAAATTACAATGAAGTTATTTCATACTATTTTTAATAATAATTCTTTACATTTATATACTGTAGCTCTTTTCTCACTATTCAAAGCACCTTACATAGCGAGTGTGGAGCCATTTCAACCACCAACAATATGTAGAATCCACCTGGATGATGCAACGGCAGCAATTTTTACAACAGTACACTCACCACACATTAGCTACTAGGTGGTGAAGTAGTTGGTGAGATAGCCAATTATAGACAGGGGATAATTAGGGGGCCAGAATAACTAGGCCATTGAGGGCAATTTAGCCTGGACATTGAAAAACACCCTGCTCTTTACGAAGGATGCCCAGAGATCTTTTATGACTATAGACAGTCAGGACCTCAGTTTTAAGCCTCATCCAATGGATGGCGTCATTTTTACAGCACCATATCCCTATCACTGCACTGGGGCATTGGAGATCCACATTCAGACCACATGGTAGGTGTCACCTGGTGGCCTCACCAACACCTCTTCCACCAGCAACCCAAGCTTTTCCTGGTTGGTCTCCCATCCAAGTACTGGTCAGGCCTCAACATACTTAGCTTCAGGTGGATGACCTCTTCTGAAGTGAATGGCTGCTGGATACTTATTCTAATGTTATTTTTGGTTTATATAAAGTGAATTTCAGGAAATACAATGTTATTCATGAACCTATTAAAACAATCAATGTTCACTTTACTTTAAATACTCACTTATTAATAATTCTTTGCATTTGTTCAGTCTGCTTCCTGTAGAATTTGAAAAATTGCATATTTGTGAACATTAAATGATCCCCAATTAACACATTTGTTTTTGCAGTTATTTCAACAAGAGATGTAAATGCAATTTTGGACACTTAAGAGCAGTGTAATGGTAAGTTAAAACTGTGCCCAAAACCTACTACACTGTGTCTGAATAAAGGTAAATATTATTTGTGTAAAGACAGTAAAGGCAGCACATTCAAACAGTATGTTAGTCTTCAACCTGAATAATAGTGTTAAACTCCTTTTTTCACAATATTTGTCAAAAAACACTAAAAGTTTATTTTAAGACAAAAACACAAACATAAATAAAATAAAAATAAGACAAGATGAAAAAGACATAAAAAGACATTAAGTGTAAGTATATGGAGTTCAAGATAACTACTGTACAAAGCTCAAGAGAGTTTTTCAATCCTAATTGTACAAGCAGGGCTTTTGGAAACTTAAAGTATTGTGATTACACAGATCAAACTTTTTTCAAACAAACCTTGTTCTTCTTTTTACTCTGTCGCATACAAACTATAGGGAAAATATTCTAATCGTCCAAAGATTTGATGTCGAGATTTTCATGAATCTCGACGTTTTAGATCTCCATGAGTCCAAAATACCATTTTTGGAATTATGTCTGTGTGTGTTTTTGTATGTTCACACAGACATATAAAAAAGCTTTCACTTAGGTTAATCAAATGTTGCATACAAGTACAGTATTAGGTACAAAACATAGATTTCTATCAACTTTTGGGCTTTTTTCGTTAACCGGAAGACGGCGGAAGTGGTACCTGACCTTTTATTCATGCAGCTGCAGAGACCGATCTATTTAACTTTACTTTTATAATAATTGTTCAATATATTGCTAATTTGATTTGATTTGTTGTTGATGGTTCTATAATGTACATAATATATAAAGATAATCATTGTTTTGCGGTTTACTCCTCAAATATCCATCCCCATATCTGAGTATATGAGAAAGTCTATGGGAGACCACTCCCAATTTTATTTAGTGTACTTTTCATTCAGGATTAACAAAGCTGTGCCTCAATACCTATAATTAGTGGTCATTTTCAATTATTAACACATTATCGACATGGGTGTTTTGCTCTCTAAAAAACTAATGATAACTAGGGGGCAATATTTTCCAGATCTGCATAATATACAGGTGCCGGTCATAAAATTAGAATATCATGACAAAATTGATTTATTTCAGTAATTCCATTCAAAAAGTGAAACTTGTATATTAGATTCATTCATTACACACAGACTGATGTATTTCAAATGTTTATTTCTTTTAATTTTGATGATTATAACTGACAACTAATGAAAGTCCCAAATTCAGTATCTCGGAAAATTAGAATATCAATTAAGACCAATGCAAAAAAAGGATTTTTAGAAATGTTGGCCAACTGAAAGGTATGAACATGAAAAGTATGAGCATGTACAGCACTCAATATTTAGTTGGGGCTCCTTTGGCCTGGATTACTGCAGCAATGCAGCGTGGCATGGAGTCGATCAGTCTGTGGCACTGCTCAGGTGTTATGAGAGCCCATGTTGCTCTGATAGTGGCCTTCAGCTCTTCTGAATTGTTGGGTCTGGCGTATTGCATCTTCTTCTTCACAATACCCCATAGATTTTCTATGGGGTTAAGGTCAGGAGTGTTTGCTGGCCAATCAAGAACAGGGATACCATGGTCCTTAAACCAGGTACTGGTAGTTTTGGCACTGTGTGCAGGTGCCAGGTCCTGTTGGAAAATGAAATCTGCATCTCCATAAAGTTTTTCAGCAGCAGGAAGCATGAAGTGCTCTAAAACTTCCTGGTAGACGGCTGCGTTGACTTTGGACCTCAGAAAACACAATGGACCAACACCAGCAGATGACATGGCACCCCAAACCATCACTGACTGTGGAAACTTTACACTGGACCTCAAGCAACGTGGATTCTGTGCCTCTCCTCTCTTCCTCCAGACTCTGGGACCTTGATTTCCAAAGGAAACGCAAAATTTACTTTCATCAGAGAGCATAACTTTGGACCACTCAGCAGCAGTTCAGTCGAGACGCTTCTGACGCTGTCTCTTGTTCAACAGTGGCTTGACACAAGGAATGCGACAGCTGAAACCCATGTCTTGCATACGTCTGTGCATGGTGGTTCTTGAAGCACTGACTCCAGCTGCAGTCCACTCTTTGTGAATCTCCCCCACAGTTTTGAATGGGTTTTGTTTCACAATCCTCTCCAGGGTGCAGTTATCCCTATTGCTTGTACACTTTTTTCTACCACATCTTGTCCTTCCCTTCGCCTCTCTATTAATGTGCTTGGACACAGAGCTCTGTGAAAAGCCAGCCTCTTTAGCAATGACCTTTTGTGTCTTGCCCTCCTTGTACAAGGTGTCAATGGTCGTCTTTTGGACAACTGTCAAGTCAGCAGTCTTCCCCATGATTGTGTAGCCTACAGAACTAGACTGAGAGACCATTTAAAGGCTTTTGCAGGTGTTTTGAGTTAACTAGCTGATTAGATTGTGGCACCAGGTGTCTTCAATATTGAACCTTTTCACAATATTCTAATTTTCTGAGATAATGAATTTGGGACTTTCATTAGTTGTCAGTTATAATCATTAAAATTAAAGAAATAAACATTTGAAATACATCAGTCTGTGTGTAATGAATGAATCTAATATACAAGTTTTACTTTTTGAATGGAATTACTGAAACAAATCAACTTTGTCATGATATTCTAATTTTATGACCGGCACCTGTATTTATTCAGATATTAAATATTTTATTTAAATTTCACAGGCTTTGCATAATATGCAGACCTTGTTCAATTTTAATTGTTAAAAATATACTATGCTTTATGCTGACATATTATTTAGAAATTATGATTTTTTTTGATTATAGGCAAGTTTACTTGTCTGTTCAGGCAGTTCTTGCATTTTGCAACTTTCACAATATTTTGTACTTCTTGGCTCTCAGGCTGGTGATATGAGATGAAGACCAAATGTTTGTGTCTGTAAACTACCCCAAAATGATAAATGTTCCTGCATCCTACTTCTATAGATTATATATCCCCTTTTATGCAGGTTTTATGTTATTCTTCCCACTTTGTAAAACCAACTTTGACTCTGCAGTAAAGCAGAATCATTAGGCAAGGTCAATACGTTCTAGAAGACAATTATTTAGAAATAAGCCTCTCAGCATTACCAGTTATCAGCTTGGACAAGATATTACACCAATTTGCACTTATTATTTGTGTGATTGCCTCAGCATAGTAAAACTGTGCAAAGACCAGACTATGCTATTTAATAAAAGATAGTAAAGATGACCATGTTTCTGCTTTGAATACTGTAAGTGAGTAGGCTACATGCCATGTAGCAGGTATTGCAAAGAGTATGTTCTCATTTTTCTTTTAACTGTTTCGACTTAAAATTCATAGCATATCTTCATGCACTAAAAGATCCAGGTAGAGATGGTCCCTTCCTGTAGACATTGACACCTCTGACAGTTGATTTTACCTAAATTCCTTCATCTATCTAGTAAGTGTTTTCCTTTTTCAGTACCTACATTTTTGGAAAGTAAATGATGGCAATCTGAAGATATGTGAAATATCCCATGGTTATCTCTGAACAACTGTTTATATAATAGTTCTTTTTCAATGCTGGAAGTTTACCCATTCTTGCTGATGGTACTGCATAACCATCAAAAAGGCTGCCTTGTACATTCAGTGGCCCTCTCGATTACTTTTGCTCTAATCTCTAAAACACAAAGTCAGAGTGACCTTTTTGATGGTGGCAAGCAATAGTGCTTTATCAAAATGGTGTTTCATATATTATAATATTTTGTGCAAGTTCATTTTGCCGAAAGCGATTGCAGGTATTGCAATAAAAAGAAAAATGATTCAATATGATGTGACACTTGAGAGATAGGACATTCGTGGGTACATTTGTTAAAATGTTTGCTTATTCAGAAGCCATGACATTATTTTTAATTCAGCAATCTGATCTAGGATTTTGCCTTTATTTTGGGATAGCATCTGTTGCTTTAAGCAGTATTTGTCCTTTGACATAATTCTGTTTTGGTGATCAGTAACTAATCTGGAAGGTGTATGGGTTATTAAAATTTTGCATTAGTATTCAGTGAAACATCATTATTTATTTGACAACAAAACACATAAAATAACACACAGTTCAAAGTTATTGACAAATAAGCAATACAGTGATGCATGCATTGTCATTCCAAGAAAAAAAAACACACACATACATAAAAACCCTAAAAAAGCTAAAAAGAAAACAAATACAACATCCTTCTGTTATCTAAAACAGACTGTTAAATGAAAAAATCCCAAAGATTTTCTTAAACTATTCTTCAGAGAGATAGTTTAATTTTTTCCAACTTAAAATAATATACAACATAATTCTCCCATTATGTGATGAGAAGTGGAGTACAATTGTTCCAATTAAGTAAGCTATTTTACGATACGACAACAGGTTCTCCCTTGCATAGTGTTATCCCATGTAGTAATACTCTGAATATTACTGTTACGGAGTTGGGAGAGATTTTAGGCAAATATTCAGTGAAACATTCTGAGATTTTAAAGTGGCTCACACTTCTCTGCAAATATCTGAAACAAGACCTAAAGATGTAACAAACGGAGGCTTAAACAAATATTAAGGGGGACCAACAGAGTTTGAATACTTGTATAAGGTGCAAATCTCTAATTTCTAACTCAGCTAACAACTATGTAATTTTCTTGGTTATTCTAGACACGTAAAAACACAGACTGTAAAAGAGTAGTTTAGGTATTATTTGTACTTTAACAGCATCTGAAAACTTTTACTAGTACTTAATGCTTTTAACAGTGTACAGGTGTTTTATTTATTACTAAAAAGAGACTGAGAAAAATTTTCCGTTTCAAACCTATGGCACTGTAAATAATCTGATAACTGAAAAAAAAATTTAATTATTAGGAAATAGGAAGATTTCAGAAAATTGAGACATCCTGCATTCAAAAGCATTTGTAATCTATGTACCATATAACAAAAGTACAAATTATAAAGAAATATATAGTGTATGTTGAAACTAATACAATTTACAAAAGATAAATCAACTGCATTATGCCTGGTCACTCGCATACAGTAACTGAGAAATGGATTTCTAAAAACGTTTTATTCCTATGGGAAATATAAAGCTGCTTATTTAAGGAAAGCAGGATACAATGAACAACCCAAGCCCAAAAAATCAACATTTATCTATATCAATATTTTAAACCACAAATGACTGAACAACAAAAGACGGATGATTAAATAAACCTAGTAACTACTCTCAAAACAATGCAGCTTGTAACTCTAGTAGCTGACAAGCAAGTTCAGGTGCAAATGGGATGGCATGAACAAGTAGGAACAAGCAGAAGTTTCAGTTGCACAATGAGCAATATGAGCTGATTATAGCAATTTAATGGGAATCACTTTGCTGTAAAGATGATGAAGCTTTGCATCCAATTACTTTGTGAGGGCTCAACAATGTATAACGCCATAAAAAAGATTAATACAAAGAAAAGATAAAATGCCTTTACAGGAAATGTTGATAGTTGGAAATTATGCTTTCAGTGACTATGACACTTTTATTTTCAAGGTTTTTTTTATTGGATTGTTTCTAAAGGTGAAAAATAAACAATGAAAACCTTTTTTTTATCAACTGAAAAAGGATCTTCTTAATCCTGTCAATCCAAGTTGTAGTCTCTGCACTGTAGAGGCAGACTGAGTCCTTAGTAACATCCAAGACAATACAACAATTAGGTCATCAGGTCAATTGGCATAAAGAAAGCTTGGTATTGTCTACTACTGGTGGGCAAGATTATAAAAGGCACACAGACAAAGTCAGAACACCTGACCACAATCTGGGCTAGAGTAATAAAAGAGAAATACAAATTTTAAAAATGCAGTATTACATAAAACCTGCAGTGGATCTTCAGTATTTTAACTTCATTATTAACAAGTAAAAACTTTTTTTAATAAAAAAAAATTTCCATAGTTACAACAAACTACAACTAACAACAGGACAATTCCAAGAAAACAACAGTTTGTATCAAAACATTGATAAGCAAACCAGACACACTGTGAAAGCAGCTTTAAATGAGACTATTGAACAGAAGACCCTCCATCTGCAACAGACAGGTGTTATGTGGGGGTCCCCTTGGCCTGCTCCAGAAGCTTGGGTCCTCAAAAATAAAGAAACTGCAAGCCAGATCACCCTCGGGAAATCACATCACACGGCCTAAGTGCCACCACTGATGCTCCCTCACAATGCAGGTAATGTGCCTCATTCAGGCCACAAACAACAACGGCTCGACTTGGGCCTTTGACCTTTTGCAGAAATACTGGAAGCGCCACACATCCCTTTTCAAGCGACTTCATGTTCCCCCTTGCCCTCCTAATCCATCTACTGACTGCAAAGGAAGAGTCTGGTATTTCCATGTCAAATCATCACACTTTTGGACCTCATCCTCACAGATTTTAAGAAAATCTTGTTGATATGGTCATATGAGCAATCCGTGAAACCAAAATTACACGTCTTGGATCAATATTAAGGGAGATATAAAATAACAAAGTTAGTACTAATTTGGGAATATGTCTTTGACTGGAAACATCTTCCTAAATATCAGCTTCACAGAAATGGTTCTCATATTTTTTTAAAGCTCTTTTCCAGATTTATATTTTGTGTAATGTAAAATGGCCATGTTAAGAATGATTACAATAATTAAAAATTGAATAGCAAACAAACCTACAGTATATTTTAAAAAATGGTCAAATTTTTACTAAACCTAGCTTATACTGTCTTGAACATCTCCAGAACATTTGGTCACTGGTTTTTGAGTCATTGCCGAGATATTACTACTTATCCGAAGTGTGTATCAAAACCATAATTCTTTACAATGCTGATGAATAGCAGTTAGTGAACAGCATATGGTAAATAGTTATTAGGGTTCATGAAAACTAAGACTAATGCCAGAACTCGTAGTGCAAATATAATTTTATTTGAAATAAAAATAATAATTACAGTTCAAAATTAATAAAAAAGACAATAATGCCAAAGTAACTAAAACAAAAGGGAATTAATGGTAAAATCACAATAGATTTAATTTTTCTCTTCAGTTCACACTTTTGACTTCTTGAGAGACACTGGCTTACTAAAAAGGGCCAAAATTAAGTAAATCATATTTGAGATGATGCACTCTTTCATTGCATGTTTTCAGAAAATATAGGTCAAGTTTTTCCTCATAAACTTGAAAAACTAACACAAAAACTAAACTTAAACTAGACGGGCTCTTAGACCATATATTTATATGAACTCAATGGTTGTCCAATGGCAACTTCTAACTTCTTTTTCATGCTACTGTCAATCTTTTGTGTTTTGAATTACAGATATGAGCTCTGTCCCACTCTCTTTTACTAATAATTCACCAATCAATGACAAAGACTGGTTTAGAAGTGCCAATTCAACATTTACAAATATACCTTCTTCTCCAGATGTTGAAGGACCAGCCATAGGTTCAGGATCAGGAGGGTCTGCTAAGTCAATATAGGAAGAGTCAGACTGGCAGATCTGTTTGCTCTCATGTATTAGTGGATATTTTCACACAGCAATTTCTGCAGATGCTTTGACCCGACTCTAACCTGAGACTTAAATGATCTCTTAAAGCACAGGTTATCTTCTTGAGATGACATTTGAAAGGGTCACAAAAATATATCTAATTGAGTCTAAACAACTTCTCTACCAAAGACATTGTGAAAATGTATTCTGCTGCAGCAAAGACAATACTTACATCTCCTCCAGGTAACTGACAGCATCTGCTATTCATTGATTACATGTGACAGATTTGCACACCTCACTCCCTTCTAATTAATGTAGGGCGGAGCATTGGCATTTACAGTCATATGAAAAAGTTTGGGAACCCCTCTCAGCCTGCATAATAATTTACCATACTTTTAACAAAAAAGATAACAGTGGTTTGTCTTTCATTTCCTAAGTCTAGGTCTAGGAACATCTGAGTACTGGATGTTTTCTGAACAAAGGTTTTTAGTGAAGCAGTATTTAGTTACATGAAATTAAATCAAATGTGAAAAACTGGCTGTGCAAAAATTTGGGTCCCCTTGTAATTTTGCTGATTTGAATGCATGTAACTGCTCAATACTGATTAACTGCAACACCAAATTTGTTGGATTATCTCGTTAAGCCTTGAAGTTCATAGACAGGTGTGTCCAATAATGAGAAAATGTATTTAAGGTGGTCAATTAAAAGTTGTGCTTCCCTTTGACTCTCCTCTGAAGGGTGACAGTATGGGATCCTCAAAGCAACTCTCAAAAGATCTGAAAACAAAGATTGTTCAGTATCATGGTTTAGTGGAAGGCTACAAAAAGATATCTCAGAGGAGTAAGCTGTCAGTTTCAACTATAAGGAATGGAATCAGGAAATGGAAGGCCACAGGTACAATTGCTGTTAAACCCAGGTCTGGCAGGCCAAGAAGAATACAGGAGCAGCATATGCACAAGATTGTGAGAATGGTTACAGACAACCCACAGATCACCTCCAAAGACCTGCAAGAACATCTGCTGCAGATGGTGTATCTGTACATTATTCTACAATTCAACATTGTTCTACAATTCAGTGCAATTTGCACAAAGAACATTTGTATGGCAGGGTGATGAGAAAGAAGCCCTTTCTGCACTCATGCCGCAAAACAGAGTCGCTTGTTGTATGCAAATGCTCATTTTAGACAAGCTAGATTCATTTTGGAACAAAGTTGACCAAATTGAGTTATTGAGTTATTACAGTGGAAGAAGAACACGCATTCCAAGAAAAATTTGACTACCTGCTACCTACTGTCAAATTTGGTGGAGGTTCCATCATGCTGTGGGCTGTGTGGCTAGTTCAGGGACTGGGGCCCTTGTTAAAGTCGAGGGTCAGATGAATTCAACCCAATATCAACAAATTCTTCAGGATAATGTTCAAGCATCAGTCACAAAGTTGAAGTTGTGCAGGGGCTGGATATTCCAACAAGACAATGACCCAAAACACAGTTTGAAATCTACAAAGGCATTCATGCAGAGGAAGAAGTGCAATGTTCTGGAATGGCCGTCACAGTCCCCTGACTTGAATATCATCGAAAATCTATGGGATGATTTGAAGCAGGCTGTCTATGCTCAGCAGCCATCAAATTGAAATGAAGAGATTTTGTATGGAAGAATGGTCAAAAATACCTCCATCCAGAATCCAGACACTAATCAAAGGCTATAGGAGGCATCTAGAGGCTGTTATATTTGCCAAAGGAGGCTCAATTAACTATTGATGTAATATCTCTGTTGGGGTGCACAAATTTATGCACCTGTCTAATTTTGTTATGATACATATTGCACATTTTCTGTTAATCCAATAAACGTAATGTCACTGCTGAAATACTATTGTTTCCATAAGGCATGTCATATATTAAAAGTAAGTTGCTACTTTGAAAGATCATCCAATGATAAACAAAAATCCAAAGAATTAAGAGGGGTCCCCAAACCTTTTCATATAACTGTATTAACCACATTGGAATGGGCCCTTTTTACAGCAGTCATTTTCAAATGAAATAGTATAGCAAGCACAGGTGCCACTAATGACATTAATGAAGCTTCTGTTCAATTTCAGTGTAGCATAATTGGAACCTTAATGAATGTAATTACTTACACCTATGCTTGCAATACTGTATCATGACAGAATGGCTGCTATGAAAAAGGCCAATTAGTGATATGAAACCATGTGATGCATGCTTCAGATAAGTTATATCTCCATTGATCCAAGACATGTACAATTTTGGTTTCATGGGATACTTCTATGACCAAATCAGCATGCCAAATTTTGTTAAAATCTGTGACGATGAGGTCCAAAAGTGTAATGATTTGACATGGAATTACCCATTCACCAGAGACATGAATTTTACTGCTCAGGTAAGTAAACCTCTTGAAGAGGTCGAATTTCTCTCCACAAACAGATACACTGCTGATGGCTGTACCCAAGAGGTCATCATAGGCCTGAATCTTGGTTTTTACCCAAGACACTCGTAAGCCCAAATACTCAGACTCTTTGCTCAGTCTCTTGAGAGCCCTGATCAGGGACTCCACTGAATCTGTGAAGATCACAGCATCGTCAGCAAAATCAAGATCAGTGAATCTTTCTTTGCCAACAGATGCCCGACAGCTGCTGGACCCAACAACCCTGCCCAACACATAGTCCACGAAAGCACTGAACACAGTAGGAACAAGAACACACCCCTGACAAAACCCAGAATCAACTGGGAAAAACGCAGAGGTTTCTTTCTCCACTCTACACAGCTCTCAGAGTACAAGTGTACAAGCCGACCATGACATCCTACAACTTCAGGGGGGATCCCACGAAGTCTCAAGAAGTCCTACCGGGCAGTTCGATCAATTTAGTCAAATGCTGTACGAAAATCAACAAAGGCTGCAAAGAAACTCTGCCAATATTCATGCTTGTACTTGAAGAGAACCCTCAGTGCCAGGATGCAGTTAATGGTAAACTTCTGACTGCTCCAGTTGCAGGTAAGTGAGCATGTGATCATGGATCCTGTTGAGGATGACCCTAGAAAGGATTTTACCAGGCACCAACAGCAGTTTTATCCCCATATATTTGCCACAATCCAGGTGATCACCCTTCCCTTTCCAGACAGGGATTACAGATCCTGTTTTCCAGTAAATTGGGATTATGCCCGTGTCCCAGATAGAAGCAAAGATTGCTTGCAATGCCAGGAGGACAGCTTTACGACCAGCCTAGAGAATTTCACCCAAGATACCACAGATCCATTCAGCCTTCGTTACCCACAGCTGGCTCATCACTTGTGCGATCTCAGTGAGACTGGGTGGTTCACAGCTAATTGGAGGATGAGCCTCAAGAAATGTGGACCCAGAGATGCCCAACATCATAGCTGGATGGTCAGTTTTACACAGCTCCTCAAAGTAGAAAACCCAGCAGGTCTCAACTGTAGCATCATCTGCAAGGGCCTTTCCATCGTCTGCTCTGACTACAACTCTCAAAGGAACAGATTCGGATGTGCATTATGCTTCAATTCCTCTGTAAGCAAGGTATGTGTCACTTTCTCGCAGATTCCTCTAATTAACTCCACCTTATCTGGCCTCAGAGCCCTTGCAGCCCTTGCAGCCATCCTTTTTAGTTCGTGGTACAGACCAGAGCTGCCATCAGTCCTTGCACTGTGACTATCTTTGCAAAGCTTTGACACAATGAATGAAACTATATTAATTTCAGTCTTGAGTTATACATTTACAGCATAATTATTGTCATCTGTACAGAGTACTGTGAAATTCCTATTTTATTATAATAAATATCATCTTTGGACTTTTACCTGGTACTAATCAGTATGCAATTGGCGCGTGTTGACATTGTCCCGGAAGACAGCGTCCACGTGCCAGTATTAGTGAGATAACAACCATACCTGTTGAAGACTAAAATGGTTCCTTTATCCAAACACAACCAGATACGCCCTATTGGTCACCCTGCTCATCTCCATTAGTGCTCTTATATTCAAACGGCTCGAGCAGCAGAAGGGGCGGTTGATCATGAAAAGTGCTGTCTCGGAGCGACTGCTATACCAGAGCAGCGAGGCGTGCAGAAAACCCTCCTATCAACAACGAGAATGTCCCTGGGAGACAGGAGGTACACCGTGGTTTGCACTGTAAAGACTTCCCTCCGAGGCCGCCTGAATACTGTGATATGGCTAATATTAATATCACTAACAGGTGAAGTGAATAACATTCATTATCTCATTACAGTGGCACCTGTCAACAGGTGGAATAAATCGGGCAGCAGGTGAACAGTTAGCTCTTGAAGGTTATGTGTAGACAAAGAAAAAATGTGCATATGTAAGGATCTGAGTGACTTTATGTAAGGATCTGAGTGACTTTAAGAAGGGTCAAATTGTGATGGCTAAACAACTGGGTCAAAGCATCTCCAAAATGTCAAGTTTTGTGGGATGTTCCCAGTATGCAGTGGTTAGTACCTATCAAAAGTGGTCCAAGGAAGGACAACCTGTGAACTGGCAACAGGGTCATGGGTAGCAAAGGCTAGTCCAACTTGTCTGATCCCACAGAAGAGTTCCTATAGCACAAATTACTGATAAATGAATGCTAGCCTTGACAGAAAGGTGTATGAACACACAGTGCATTTCGGAGTGCCGAGTATGGGGCTGTATAGCCACAGACTGGTCAGAGTGCTCATACTAAAACCTGTCTTACCATGGACACGCAAGTGTCAGAACTGGACCATGAAGCAATGGAAGGTGGCCTGGTCTGATTGATAATGTTTTCTTTTAGTTCATGTGGACAGCCAGGTACATGGATGTAGTTTAGCAGAGGAAGAAATAGTAGTAGGATGCACTATGGGAAGGCAATCTGACGGAGGCAGGCGGATGCTCTGGGCAAAGTTCTGCTGGGAAACCCTTAGGTTCTGGTGTTCATATGGATGTAAGTTTGACACGTACCCTATACCTAAAGATTGTTGCAGACGATTACACCCCTTTAAGGCAATGGTATTCCCTGATGTCAGTGGCCTCTTTCAGCAGGGCAATGCACCCTGTCACACTGAAAAAGTTGTTCAGGGATGGTTTCAGGAATGAGACAAAGAATTCAAGGTATTGACTTGGCTTCTAATTCCACAGACCTGAATCTGATTAAGCATTTGTGGGATGTGCTGGAAAAACAAGTCCGATCTGTGGTGGACTCATGTTGCAACTTACAGGATTTAAACGATCTGCCATTAACGTCTTGGTGCCAGATACCACAGGACACCTTTAGAAGTCTTGTGCAGTCCCTGCCTCATGCTGTATTGGCTACATGAGGAAGACCTACACAATATTAGGCAGGTGATTTTAATGTTGTGGTTGATCAGTGTATGATTGATGTACTAAATATGCTCCAGTGGAAAAACTGGCTAACATTTCAACTTCAATGGAACGCACACAATTATGCATGTTAATTTTAAAATTACATTTACTCCAATACACCTGAAAGACGCATATTCCACTTTGCTGGTATAATGTGGTGGTTCTCAAATTTAGTACTTGGCCCACTGTGGCTGCAGATTTTCATGTCAATCGGTTTTGCTATTAGTGTATCATTTACCCTTTAACTCAGTGTTTTTACATGCACACACTTATTTGGGTTAAAGTGAATAACCATCTCTCAAAGATGTCCTTGGCAGAAAAACAAAAATGGAACAAATAAATAATGAAACAATCCTACTTTTTTCTTTAAAAAAATTTTGAATTTTAGTTATAATTTTTATTAACTATACTCAAAAATAAACATCATACAAATGCAGATATGCACTTAGCAAAGAGACACAACTGTAATATCCAGCTCTGACTATGATGGCTGAAAGTGCTGCTCGGTTCAATATCTAAAAACTGCAGATTATAAAGATTTTCCCATTCTTGTACAACACTTCCAACCACATCAAAAAATCCATACACACTTCTCTCTATGCTGTGGTTTCTATTACACACCTGAAAGAGACAATATATATGAAAACATCATCGCACTAATGCAATATTATTTGAAAACGAACAGCGTCAGATCGGGTGTGAATTTATGCAGGAACTGGAAATTCTCTGATGTGGAACCTTCCCCCAGGGAAGAAAGTACAGTGTCGGTGCTCATTCAGTGTAATAGGAACCATAGCACAGAGAGGTGTGTACACTGCAACAAGTACACGTGTCGTAAATGTAGGAAGGACGGTCCTTGGGTGTGTGGGAACTGTTAATATTTGAATGTGATGATTTTATATAGCACGGAATGGAAATCAGCACTTCTTAGCATTGCACCATGCAAGCTGTCGTATCAATCGCCTACTGTAACTTGCTTTCTTTTTTCTTCGGTTATACAGGTAGTCTTGAATAAAAGTGCACTTGTTTTGTTATACTTTTACGCCAACATATGTTCCTGTGATTGAGCATGCTCAAAAAATACACATGTAATGCCACGAAAAGTGCACGGAGACACTTCACTTTTCAAACATTGGTACAAGAATGCAGTCACAAGTACACTGCAGAGCTATAGCGCGTCTTTATGTGAAAACAGCCGTGTCAGATAGGGTTGTATGGATTGAGACTGAACGCGACTGAGAGAATGAAAAGTGAATTAAAAAAAAAACAAAGCTAACCTTTATAAGGATCATAAATTACACTGGCTGTTACAGACTGAAATCAAATGTATGCTTTTATTCTAAAATAGTAAGACTAAGAACAGTTTACTTCTCAAAAGGGAGTAGTGCAGGTTCGCACTCGCGGCCCTTTTGTTCCCAGTCGGCAGCTGAATCTATTGCGCCAGAGAAGCAATCATAACAAATGGGTATCAATGTCGCATGTTAAGGCGGCTTTTGGTTTCTGCAGTTATATTTTTTAATAAAAGCGCAACTGTTGTGTTATATTTGTACCTTTTGTGAAAATGTTTCTTTGATATCTGGACTTCAGGCTTCATACATTATATGGTTTATGCCTACATTTTGTCATCTACTACTAGAATATAAAAAACGTTTCTGTTTTAACAATGTGTTTACACAGATTACTGTAGAAACGGAACAGACATGAAATGCGTGTGTTCCAAACAACGATCTGTTATTTCCACTGTAAAACTTCACTTCACTCCCAGATACTCAATCAAGGCATGAGCTGGGAGAAGTTCGTGCAAGTTCTAAATTGGTGGGGGGATGGAAGAGCCGGCTGCTTCTACCTTCTCTTTATCAGCACATTTAGAGGACAAAGGACACTGGTGGAGAGGTGTGAAGGGATTTAAGAAGCGATTTAAGGTGGGACGGATTTACGAGTTTTTTCGTAGGCTCTGGTAATTCTAGTGTTAAAGAAATCTAAACTCTGTAGGCTACACTGAGAAGCAAAGCTGTGGCTGAACCATCTCAAACCAAGATAAAGCCTATGTAAGAGAGGCGGCAGCAATGCCCTGGATTCCCGCAGGGCACTACGAGACATGGAATTCGGCAACACAGCCCTGTTGGGTACTGATTGACTGATACTTCCAGACTGATTAAAAACCTGAATTCTCTGCCTGACCTGGAAGTGCTGGCAAACCACATGGGAGAAAGAACAGATGGACTTCCAGGTCAAGAACTATATAAAGGACTGCTGAAGACCCAGTGTGCGAGCCTGAGTCAGGAGGAGGTGGACAAAACTTGCTGGGAGGTGTGGGGGAGAAAGTGTATTGTAATTATTATTGATTTAATTGATATGTCTGGATATCTTAGAATTGGTATCTACTGCACCATAAAAATCATTTTAAATTCTCTTACATCTTAGGTTCTCTCAGCAAACAAAACACATTTCAACAATGTAATTTTGTAGTGTCAATTTCAATTTCTGGAGAGCTGCTTTAGTTTCAGCCAATATCTTAATTTGCTGCAATTTTATACTGCTAATGGAATCATTTATTGCTGCTCTTAATGTTATAGTGTTGTGTTTCCAAGTTTTAAATTACTTCTATTAACAATTAAAGGCAAATAACACAAGAACCAAGGGCTAACAAATTAGCTTAGTCCCATTTATATTTGCATTTGTTCATCATTTGTTTCAATGTTTGAAAAGAAATAAGAAAGAAAAAAAAAGGACTGAGATCTGATCAAGTCCTCTAAACCAGGCATGTGAAACTCACTACCATCAGTGGGCCGCTTTGACTGCCATACATGCGTCAGCGGGCCACACTGTAACAAATACTATTATAAAGTTACTGTAGCTTTCTTTCCAATGCAGAAAACTTTAAAAAATGTAAAACTTAAAGTTTAAAGAAAAGCAATTTATTTCCATACAATCTCCGTACAACAGCATACAATTAGAGTCTTAGCCTCTTAGCTGGGTCTTTATATAGGAGTCTTACAGTCTGAGATCTATTTCTTTAATCCTGACACTTGGCATCTCTTGTTAGTAACCAGCTCGTCAATATCAGGCTTGAAGTCTTGTGCAGCTGCAACTTTTATGAGGGATGAAAGGTGCTTGACAGTAAGTCTTGAGCGATTTGGGGTTTTGGTAGCTTTCATTAACGAAAACAATTGCTCACAAAGGTAAGTGCTTACGAACATATACAGTACTCTCGATGCCAACTTACAGATCTGCACATACGAGGGTGGCAGGTAAGCATACAAGCCTGGCACACCAACTTCATTGTATTTTGCCTTCAGAATAGAATCTGACTGCAGTTCAATCAATCCCATTTAGATATTCTCAGGCACGTTCTCAACGTTGTAAGAGTATGGTGACATAAACAGCGCAAAGTCCTGTTCGTGTGAACTGAAATCATGAAAACACTCACTGAATTCACTGCTCAGTAATTCAAGTTGGAAAACAAATCCTCCAAAAATCTAATTTTACTTTACTAAGTTTATTTCAAAGTTTATATGGTAACATAAGCCGATATGTAAAAAGACCCCTGACCTACACTAATTTTACAAACTCAAAATCACAAAAAATTATTAATAAACAACTCACCAACTCCTCGCGTCCACTTCAGATCTTCAGCTGTAGTCTGCACTGTTTGTTACACTACTAGCACAAAACTAAACTAGCAAAAAAAGTGAAAATATGTGAGCTATTATTACCCGTGATGGTCTGTTCTGCCCAGTGTCCAGTCTCAGAAGCACAGCCAGTACTGTAGCCTGCCAGGCTGCTGCAGCTTAGCACTTCAGTTACAATGTCACGGCTCATTAACTTTGGTCAAGTCTCGTGGGGGGTTTGGGGGCAGTGTCATGTCTAGGGTGTCAAGGAGCTGATGCCGCAGCTGCAACTATACTAGCAGATGACGTTTCCAGTACCATAATGCCATGGGAAAATGCGCTTTTGTCAGAAGGCGGAAGAAAAGTCAATAAGTAACGCCGAAGATGCAGATTGATTCAATCACAAACTATAATAATCATTTTGTACAAGTTTAGTGCTAATTAGGATCTGTCATGTGCTCATCTGCTCTAAACATTTTCATGATATTCCCACTAAATGTAGCATATTAGACATATCTGATACAGGTTTAGCCAGACCATGGAAGTGTGCTTCTGACATTGACTAGCCTTTTATTTGTTAAATGCATTAAAAATGCAAAGAAGTGCAAACAAAAACGGATTTTATATTACATACTGTGCAAGTCCATTACATAGGTAACTCTAGCTATAAGGATAAGAATTTCTATTAATTTCTTATAAGCACAACACTACAAAATAAATACAGCTTTAACACTAGAAAATGGCATAATTTGTTTTACCAGTGATTGGTTTAATGCCATTATTTTTTTTTTTTTTTAAACACTCAACACAAATACATATCCTAAAGTTAGAAGCTTAACACAAATGCACAGTTAATACACTTTGAAACCCAGAAATATGTGGCTCCTTTTACTATTTAATTGCTGATTTTATAAAACATTTTATGATGAATTGTGTTGTTCTGCCACATAATTATAAAACTGAACTGCTATCGGTCAGTTTTTAACCTTATTTCAAGGTCTTAATGGGCAGCTGTAATTACCATTCTAATTTATTGTCAAACCTGCATTCACTAAGCTAAACTGTGGAGCTACATCACATCATAGCTTCCAAGTTTCTGGGCAATTTTCAAAACCTTTGCGTGTAGTAGTTGTAGAATGTAATTACTCTAGTTTTAGGATTTTTGGCAAATGTTTAGTCTGATTTTTGGTTTACACATTTGGTTTTGGTGAAACAATCTGATTGACCATTCTTCATTCAAACCTCCTTCTCCTAGTTCTTTCCAGCTTACCCCTTATTTTGGCAAGAACAGGGCTATACAGTCATTAGCTTTGTCCAAATCTACAAAAAAAAAAAAACATGTCAACAGGATTGGTAAACTGTTACAGCCCCCAGAGAACTGTGTTAAGAGAAATGGGAGATCCATTGATCCTCAGTCAGGACAAAATCCATTTCCCAACTACACGTGCTTTTCTAGAATTTAATTGAAATAGGCCCTCTTAGATTAATTACAGTCATCCACCAACTTACTGGCTGTTTTCAGCAATGTGTTACTCCACAATGCTATGGAGTATTCAAGTATTATACAAACCCTTCATGCTCATCATTTCCAGGATCAGTTCTGCCTGTGTCCATTCATACTTTTAACTGGTAAGCTTCTGTTTTCATTAATAAAATGTATAGGCTTCTGATTTTTAAACACATATTTTGGGAAAGATTTTTCTATTATACTTCCTCTATTCTTAAATCTACCCTTGTAGTAAAGACAGATTTAAAAATAAAAAAATAAAAAAGTACAGTTATGTACCTACTGATAGCTCCATATGGGACTAGCCATTTGGCAGTATGTCAAATTGGCCGTTTATCAGTAAAAATGTGTACAGGTCATTGCAACTGAGGCTTTCTGGGTCTGGTTCGAGTCACTGGTGCACATACTTTAACTACCGGTATGAAGCAACACAAGCCAACCCATACATCAGGTCAATGTAAGGCAGTGTTTCTCAACAACTGGACTACACCACCAGTGGGTCGTCGCTATTGATTTGAGAGTGGATCACCTAAGCCTGTGTTTCTCAACCACTGTATTGCAACACAGGTGAGTTGCTGAAGCCATCAGCAGCACTGCGCAATGTGCTTTCCTGTATCTAATTGTGTTTTTTTGTGTTCATGTAGGGTGACAGGAAATGCAAAGCAAGAAATGTTGAACACATGTTATACTAATAATCACATTAAGTGTATAATGTATGAAGTCTTTTGTTATAGTATTAATTGACAAAATGCTGAAGTGAAGTGTATAATGTGCAAGGACTGAAGTGTCATCCTACATTTACCCAGATCGTTGTAGACACAGAACACACATGAAATGTATGTATCACAAAATATTATTTGCCCTGTACCACTGCATGCTCCCCAACCTGACCTGAAGCAATCCCAGGCCCCTCAAACCCAGATAAACAGACTTGAGATGGGAGAACTTCAACTGTGTTGGTGGGGTGCAAGGGTCAGCAATGTCAGTCCTGGAGAGCCGCAGTGGGTACAGGTTATCATTCCAACCCAATTGCTTAATTATAAACAAATCTTTTCCAATCTCAGATGTTATTTAATTTTATGGCTTGTTAATCTGCAATGTAAGGTGCTTATATCATAGATTTTTTTCCATTCCAAGGATATCATCAAAATGATTTGAAGCCTAAAACGCATACGTTTCAGTCTGTCACATTTTCAATGAAGTGTTTTAATAAATCAAACAGTACATGATGAACACAAAGAGATGTAAATCGAAACAATCTACAGTAAAATGGTGAACTGCTGACTGCTTTGTCATTTAAATCTTATTGCTAATTAAGGAGCCATTAAAACAGTGAATGTAGCTGTTTAAGATTGAAATAAGCAATTAAGGGTGGGGAACCTTAGCAAGTGAGACCACTAAAATGAAGCATCAAAATGTCACTTAAGCAATACGTGCTTCATCAGCAGTAACTAACTTTTCATTAAGAAACTGGGTTTGAACAAAAAACCTGCAGCCACTGCTACTCTTCGGGACTGACACTGCCCACCCCTGGTGGGGGGAATTGGAAAGCAGGCTGCTTGCTGCAACTGCTGATTGACACATTTGAAAAACAAAGATGCTGAGGAAGAGGTGAGAAGGAATTTCAACTTTTTTCATAGGCTCCAGGGATTCTAGAGTTAAGATGAAAGAATTCTGCTGGATCTACTATATCAATGCATTTGAGAATTCTAAAGACCTACATTAGG
Organism: Polypterus senegalus; assembly: GCF_016835505.1. NCBI lineage: Eukaryota > Metazoa > Chordata > Cladistia > Polypteriformes > Polypteridae > Polypterus > Polypterus senegalus. The sequence continues at coordinate 247,438,408 of NC_053156.1, read as the reverse complement.
TCCCTGAACAGTAACTCTGCTTGAGACTAAACTGAGTTTACTCTCCAAGACGGTCAAAGTACAAAATGTCCTTAAGTCCTGAAAGGCACCCGGTTGCTCTCCCTCTGCATAGCTTTAAGTGCTGCTATGTCTTTCTAGTAACATAGTGATCCGAACTGTACACAATACCCCAGATCTGGTCACATTAATGCATTAAACAGTTTGGGTATAACATCTCTTTATTTATATTCAAAATGTCTTGGATGTCTTAAAAGTCTACTGAAAACAACTACACATTCCAGTTGTGAGATTGTTAAAGTGAACTACACACTTTATCAGATGTGTTCAAACATTATGGCTGCCGATTCAAAGGTTTTGTGATATCAGCAGTTAATGAAGATTAAAAAAAAAATCACTATGCCCCTAAAGACAATTATCTTTTTATCATACAGATTAAATGCTCCAATGAAAGACCACTAAAAGCTGGATTGTGGAGAAAAACAAATTGTATCAAGTCAGCAAGTTATTCTGTATTGCAACAATAAAAATCACAAGAGTCTAAACAAAATTGATGCATCGAAAGAAAAAAAAAAAAACAGAATTATGAAAAAAGCAGCCTGAATACAACCAACAAGCTGAAGCAGAACCATCAATTTCACGAAAGTGTGTTGACAGTAAAATAGTGTACTGCTTGAAAAATCAGTGTGTTTAGATGCATACACACAACCAAGTTAAATTGAATAAACCCATTTTAGGCATTTTAGCAATTTTGTTTTTTATTTATTTATTTTGTTTTTTTTTTTTTTATTTTATTAATTTTATTACAATCAATACATAGCAATCAATTTTACAAAAAAAAAAAAAGAATTATGCTAAGAACAGATCGATCCCCACCCTTGAGAGAGAGAGCAAGCCAAACGGTGTAAAATTTAAGGCTTTTAAAAATACCTAAATCAACAAATTCTCTGTGCTTTATAAATCATTTCAAAATATTACTGATTAGATCCTGCCATGTTTTGAAAAAGTCTGCACAGATCCTCTAACTGAGTATTTGATTTTTCCAATTTTAAATAATATAACACATCAGTTTCCCACTGACTTAAAGAGGAGAGTTTGGGTTCTTCCAGTTTATCAGAATAAGTCTGCGTGCCAACAGTGTAGTGAATGCAATCACAATTTGTTTGTCTTTCTCCACTTTAAGACCCTCTGGAAGAACCCCAAACACAGCTGTTAATGGGTTAGGAGGGATTGTGAGTCCAAGACTGTCTGAGAGGTAATTAAAAATTTTTGTCCAGAATAATGTTAATTTGGTGCAGGCCCAGAACATGTGACCTAGTGAGGCTGGGGCTTTTGCAGCGTTCACAGGTTGGATCATGCCCTGGAAACATTTTGAGAGTTTTAGTCGAGACAGATGTGCTCGATATATAATTTTGAGTTGTATAATTGTATGCTTTGCATATGGAGCTTGAGTGAATTCTCTGCATTGCTACTTTCCACTCCTTTTCTGATATATTAATTGAGAGGTCATTTTCCCAGTGTCCTCTTGGATCTTTGAAAGGAAGGGATTGTAAAAGGATTTTATATATTGTAGAGATGGAGTCTAACTCCTTGAAATTGAGCAATAATTTTTCCAGCGTGGATGAGGGTGCAAGATGAGGAAAATCTGGAAGGTTCTGTTTAACAAAGTTCCTGATTTGAAGATAGTGAAAGAAATTTGTAGCTGGAATGTTAAATTTGGAATGTAATTGTTCATAGGATGCAAAGACGTTGTCTATATAAAGATCTCTAAGCAAGTTAATTCCAAATTTTTCCAGATATTAAAACTGCATATGTTTGTGAGGGTTGAAAGAGGTGGTTCTTTTGCAGGGTGCCACAGAAAGAAGCTTCTCCGTCTTAAAATGCTTTCTACATTGGTTCCAGATTCTAAGTGAGTGGAGCACAATTGGGTTATTAGTGTATTGCCGATAACGTGTGTTTATTGGAGCACAAAGCAAGGAATACAAAGAAGTACTGCAGGATTTTACTTCTATTGCGGTCCATGCCTGTGTATGTTCTTCTATTTGTGTCCAGGTTCTTATCGACTGTATATTTGCCCAGTAATAAAACTGGAAGTTAGGTAGAGCCATGCCGCTTCTGCCTTTTGTCTTTGTAGGGTCGCTCTTTTGATGCGTGGATGTTTAGAATTCCAAATAAATGAGGTTATTGTTGAATCTAATTGCTTAAAGAACGATTTATTAATGTATATTGGTATGTTTTGAAATAAAAAGGAGCTTAGGAAGAATATTCATCTTAACAGTGTTAATTCTTCCAGCTAGTGTGAGATGAAGGGTTGACCATCTATGCAAGTCTTGTTTAATTTTTTCCATGCAGACATAAATTTTGTTGATAAAGAGCTTTATGTTTACTTGTGATGTTTACCCCGAGGTATTTAAACTGTTCTGCAATGATAAAAGGAAGGGTGTCTAATCTAATATTATATGCTTGCGAATTCACCGGAAAGAGTACACTTTTATTCAGATTAATTCTGAGACCAGAGAGCTTTTGAAATTCTGTGAGTGCTGCTAAGACTGCAGGCACAGAATTTTCTGGGTCCGATATATACAGTACCATGTCATCTGCATATAATGAGATTTTCTGTTCCAGTCCTTCTCTGCTAATCCCCTTTATCTGATCAGTATTTCGACAATGTATTGCCAGTGGTTCAATGGCAATTGCAAACAGCAGTGGTGACAAAGGGCATCCTTGTCTTGTGCCACGCTCTAGTTTAAAGTAGTCTGAGCAAATGTTATTGATGCAAACTGAAGCTTCTGGGTTAGTATACAGTAATTTAATCCATGCACAAATGTTGGGCCAAACCCAAACTTCTCCAAAATAGTAAAAGGTATTTCCATTCAATCATGTCGAATGCTTTTTCTGCATCCAATGATAATAATATTTCTGGGGTGTTTGATTTAGTTGGTGAGTATATTACATTAAACAGGCGTCAAGATTTGAAGATAAGTGTCGGCCCCTAATAAATCCAGTTTGGTCTTGTGATATTACTGAGGGGAGCACTTTCTCCATCCTTCTAGCTATGATTTTAGAGAGTATTTTAACGTCGTTATTCAGAAGTGAAATTGGTCTGTATGATGCACATTGTAATAAGTCCTTATTTTGTTTTGGAAAGACAGTGATTAGTGCTTGGCGAAAGGTTTGTGGAAGAGATTGGTTATCTCTGGCTTCTGTAAATGTTGCTAATAGGAGGGAGCTAGCTGAGCGGAGAATTTCTTGTAAAACTCTGCAGGGTAGCCGTCAGGGCCTGCTGCTTTTCCACCTTGGAGTGACTTTATAGCATCCAGTAATTCTGATAATGACAGAGGTTTATCGAGCTCCTCCACACTAATAGCGCCAATTTGTGGTATCTGTAATTTATCCAGAAATGCATTAGATTGTATATTGTCTTCTTTAAACTCAGTAGTATATAGGGATTTATAGTAGTCTCTAAAAGTGTACATTATATTTTTGTGTTCGATGATTTTATCTCCGTTCGTGTTAGTAATTACCGAGATTGCGCTATGCATCTTGCTTGTGAATTTGTTGCGCTAAAAGCTTATTAGCTTTCTCCATGTTCATAATAATGATGTCTGGATTTGTAAATTAGTTGTTCGGTTTCTTTAGTTGTCAAGAGGTTTAATTCTGAATGTAGAGCCTGCCTCCTCTTATGTAGAGTCTCGCTTGGTAGTCTGGCATGTTCTTCATCTATTTTAGTAATTTCGCTTTTATCTCTGCTACTTTCTTCGCTTCGGATTTATTTCTGTGGGAAAGATATGAGATAATCTGTCCTCTTAAGAAGGCCTTAAGAGTTTCCCAGAGTATTCCTGCAGAGATCTCAGGGATGTATTTGTCTCTAGAAAGAATTCAATTTGTTTGGATATAAATTCAGTACAATTCTCGTCAGCTAATAGAAGCGGATTGAGTCGCCATCTGGGGTGAGTGTATGGGGCTGTAGCTCCAAGATCATCGGAGCATGGTCTGAAATAACAATAGCATCGTATTTACAAGATTTAATCTTAGGCAAGAAGTTATTATCTATAAAGAAGTAATCAATCCTTGAGTAGCAATGATGTACTGGTGAGTAGAAAGAATATGTTCTTGAATTTGGGTTTAAAAACCTCCAGGGATCTGATAAGTTGTGATCAGTTATAAACTTTGTAATTATCTTTGCGGTGTTAGTTGCCGCTCCCCCTGTGGAGGAAGTCTTATCTAAAAGTGGATTTAGAACACAATTAAAGTCCCCAGCCATTATAAGTTTATGAGTGTTCAGATTGGGAATGGATGCAAATAAATTTTGTATAAATTCCTTATCATCAACATTAGGTGCATAAACATTTATCAAAATCATTTTACAGTTAGATAAGTCTCCCATGACCATCACATATCTCCCTTCAGGATCCAATACTACATCTGATGCTACAAATGGTACTGTTCTATGTATGAGAATTCCCACCCCTCTAGTTTTCTTTGTAAAACTAGAATGGAACATTTGGCCAGTCCAGTCTTTTTGCAGCCGGAACTGATCCTTACTTAGTAAGTGGGTTTCCTGTAAAAATACTATTTTAGCATTTAGACCTGTTAGGTGAGAAAGTACTTTCTTTCTCTTTAATTCGTGATTCAGGCCTTTAACATTCCAGCTTACGAAGTTAACTGTCCCATCATGGAGACACTGATTCTGAGTTTTTGGTGTCATATTATAGTCTTAACTGGAAGTGAAATAGTTTAGGTCTTAATTTCCTATTCCCCCAAGAGTTGTTGCCATGCAGCTTATTATTACGTTGATAGTTATAATTATAAAGATTGAGATGATAGATTAGGTATAGATCAAGCCTGCTCTCTTTCTCTTCCCCCCTTAACCCCCCACCCTCCCTTTTTGCCTCCCCAGGTGAGGCTAAAACCCACTTCATGCAGTCCCAGTCCTCTGACATACCCAGAGACAGAGCACGTCCAAAGCACATCAAGCCCCCATGCAGTGGCGCTTTAAGGTTAAAAGATAGAGATATCTGTTACCAATATAGTCTTTAAAAGAGGAAAAAGAAAAAAAAAAAGAAAAGAATTTTGCACTTAATATACTCACTGCACCAGCATAGGGTCTAACAATGGGTCCAAGGATTTCATCCCGATACCTAATGGCAGTCAAAGTGCTATTGTCTAGCCTGTAGAGGTCTGTGTGTCCCTCCATGGATATGCCTCCCCAGACCATCACTGACCCACCACCAAACTGGTCATGCTGAACAATGTTACAGGCAGCTTAACTTTCTCCACGGCTTCTCCAAACCCTTTTATGTCTGTCACATGTGCTCAGGGTGAACCTACTCTCATTTGAGATAAGCACAGGGTGCCAGTGGTGGACCTGCCAAGTTTGGTATTTGATGACAAAAGCCAATTTAGCTCCACGGTGCCGGGCAGTGAGCACAGGACCCATTAGAGAGGATGTCGGCCCCTCAGGCCACCCTCATGAACTCTGTTTCTGATTGTTTAGTCAGAGACATTCACACCAGTGGCCTGTTGGAGGTCATTTTGTAGGGCTCTGGCAGTACTAATTCTGTTCCTCCTTGCCAAAAGAAGCAGACGCCGGTCCTGCTGATAGGTTAAAGACCTTCTACTGCCCTATCTAGCTCTCCTAGTGTAACTGCCTGTCTCCTGTGTTCTCTTCCATGCCCTTGAGACTGTGCTGGGAGACGCAGCAAATCTTTTGGCAATGCCATGTATTGATGTGCATTCCTGGAGAAGTTGGACTACCTGTGCAACCTCTGTAGGGTCCAGGTATTGCCTCATGCTATTAGTAGTGACACTGACTGTAGCCAAATGCAAAACTAGTAAAAAAACAGAAGAGATAAGGAAGGAAAAATGTCAGTCGCCTACACCTGTTGAACCATTCCTGTTTTGGAGGTCATCTTATTGTTGCTCCTCTAGTGTAGCTGTTGTTAATTTCATTAACACCAAAGCAGCTGAAAGTGATTAACAACCCCCTCTGCTACTTAACTGACCAGATCAATATTCAAGAAGTTTAATTGACTTGATGCTATACTCTGATTAAAAGTGTTCCTTTAATTTTCTTGAGCAGTATATATATATATATATATATATATATATATATATATATATATATATATATATATACATACATATATACATATATACATACACATACACATATACATATAATCTTCATCAATTTTAGTGCATTAAGATGATATCCCCAGATAATAAACCCAGGTGATGGTGTTAAAGATGTGTCCAAAACAAGCATAACAAGTCTTAATGCAGTAATAGCAATAACAGCAAACCAAGGGTATGATATTGAACAGTCTCATTTAGGGTACACATGAAATAATTAGAAAAGAAAAAAGAGGAGGAAAACGTAACTAAGCACAATAAAACATAAACATTTAGCCCTAGTAATACTAAGTAATGATAAGTAATAAGTAAGTAATAATAATATAAGAATATGAGAATATATGCTGATAAAAAAACCCGTATTTTAAAAACAAATAGATCAGACAGTAGATTATTAATCCTAGCGTTATCATTTACCGCCATGACTCACAATTATGTATCAGAATAGTCCCGGGATCAGCTTTCTTAACTCATTTTCTGCCTCCTCCTTGCTAGCGAAGACATAGAAATGACCCTGCCATTCCACTTTCAGTTTTGCCGGATACAGGAGGCCGTATTTGACATTGGCTTGCCGTAGCAGCTGTTTATTATTATAGAATGCGGCGCGTTTAATAGCTGTTGCTGGAGAGAAGTCCGGGAAGACGCTAATGTGGCAGTCTTCATATATAATATCTTCCTTTTTTCCTGAGGAGTTCCATCACCTCTAACTTAAATGATAATCGTTCAAAACGAACTATAAAAGATCTTGGTCGGGGTCTGACGGTGTTTGATCCTGACGCTGTAAGCCGCTGCTATCTCAGATTCTGCTTTAAAGTCGCCCCCGATTATTTTAGAAAAAGTTCAGTTGCGTAATTTCACCGGTTTAAACTTTCTCGATTCTCCGGCAGGCCTTCAATTCTGACATTATACCTTCTATTCCCATCTTCTAAAGCAGCCAGTCTGTCTCCAAGTTTTTCTCCGAGTTTTTTACATTCCGAACTGACATTTACTGCTCTTTCCTCGCACAGGCAGCTAGATGTTCGGCTATTTCGATCCGATTCGTGAATGTCTCACTAAGATGCTCCAATCGATCAGCAAGCGTGCTCAGTTTAACTGAGTTTTTCTCAATGCGCTCTTCGATTTTACCCAGCACCTGTCGAAGTTCTAGTTGTACCTCTTGGCAGCCTTTCATTTGCCTGTTGGATTTCCTGTTTTAATTCCTGTTTCAGTCTCTCAAGTGCCTTTGCCGTTGCTTTCTCATTAGCCTTCTCTTTTTATATCTTGCTTGAGCTCAGCGAGCAACACTTTCAGTTCAGATAGCTGAAATGTGCCTTCTTGTGCCGTAGATGAAGCAGCAGACTCTGCTGAAGCGGTGTCCCGCTGCTCCAGTCCCGCTGCGAATTGCGTAACTGAAGCCGCGGACCTCCCGGCCTTTTCCAGTTTCAGGTAATCCACTCCAATCGGCGAGCTATCCACATCTGCACTCACGATCGCACCTTCGCTCCCCTTTTCGCTCTCAGCCGGCGACGATGTAGCGGACCGTGGTCCCGAGGAGTCTGTACTTTACTTCATCTGATCCAGGTCTGTCTCTGAGAGGCCGTATCTCGAACTAGGGCTTGCTGATCGCAGCCTGGATGCAGCTTTAGTCTTCGATTCTTTCGGACCCCCCTTCTTGTTGGCCATGTTTATATGTGTTTACATATACTGTAGCGGTCCCTCTCGGGTTGAATAAATACAGGATATCTCTGAATAATAAGCAAATAATATGAAAAATAGCACCACTGCTAGCGGAGCTCCACTTCAGACGTCCATCTCTCGCATCGGACGAGACCAACTCCAATTTTGTTTTTTAAATAATCCATGTTTACATGAGCAAGTGATCTTCTGGGGCATGTATAACGCTGCGTGTAGAACTCACACTATAACATAGCATAAGCACAAAAGCGGGAATGTGCGTGCGCACAAAAAAATCCAGATGCAGGAATCTGTGCGTACACAAACTTCCACATTCTTCCGCTACACAAATCCCAATCAGTGTGAAAAGTAACGCGCGTGCCTGCTCTCCCGCCCCAACTCCTCCCAGAATTATGCCTCTTTGAATATGCAAGTCAATATAAATTGCCCTTAAGCTCAGCCTTCTCTGAAAAGATAATGGGAAAAGCATGGAGTGAAAATATAAGAATTTCAGCGAATACCAAGTGGAGGTAAAGAAAAACTTACTATTTATTGGTTTAAACAGTGGTATAAACAAGAAAAGGAAGTTGATCGAGTGACATAGCGTGTCGGAGAAACTCAAAAGCTCAAGTTCACAAAGACGCACAGCGCCCAAAATAAAAAAAGAAGTTTTCAGATATCAAATTTGCCGTGAAAAGCCGAGTCGTAGCCCACCCTCTGAGTTACATATGAAAGCTTATTAGGGTACAGAGAAAAAAAAATTGGCACACAGTGGGGAAAAAGCACGAAATGTCAACTTTAATCTCAAAATTTCCACTTTAATCACGTACTTTATTTAGTCATTAAAGTAGAACATCATAAACTTCATCTTAAAATAATTTAATTTACTACTTTCTCAAATCCTATCGTAACTAAAGTAGCACGTTAAATGCTTTATTTTGTATTTGATCTTCTATGTGCTTTATGGGTGTGAATCACTACGTGCTTATCGGCTTTCTCTTCCTCCAACAGGACACAGAATCCATTACATTTGTAAAATTACAGCTCTCTGAATAATTAAAATACTGAGATGTATACTTCATATAATTTTCATGATGATAGAAGTTAAAGCATGTTATTAAACATGGGAACACGGTAGAGCAGTGATTGTGCGCAACCTTCGATGAAATAATTTACTGTAGCAGTCCTGTCTGTTTCAAACGTACTAATCCCCAATTCCTTCCTTTTCTTTCTCCAAATACGCAATCGCCACACAATCAGCTCTCTAATAGACGTTAAGCCACCTGTAAGCTTATACTGCCGATTCTTCAAAACTTTTAAGTAACATTGAAATATCTTCGTAGTACATGTTTAATTATTCTATCCTTCACACCAGTACCAGTGAAGCATACAGTGCGAGGCAGGAACAATCGGTGAAAGGAGCGCCAGGCCATGATCCCAAATGGTTATAAAAGAATGACTGACTGTGCAAGTAATTGAGATACGACTGCACTCATAAAGTCACAAAAAAAATAAAACTACACAGCTCTGAGCAACACAGGATTTATTTATTTGCGCAGTGAGATCAAAATGTTCCTTTTGTTTGAGAAAATACACTATGATCACAATTATATAACTTTGCTGAGTAGTCTCTTTAATAAAGTGAGCTTAATTAACAGAAACACACTTTAATAAAAATATTTTAAAAATATGCAAAACCATTTAACTAAACTGTATTATTTTAAAAACATTTGGACCTAACCACCTGCCAGGCAATAGCCTAGTTACAAAAGTCACAGCTTGCATCACTTGAACTAAAGCCATGGGTGTATCTGTTTCTAGTGCGTCATGTTTACTTATCAGTGTAATTAATTGTTATTTACAAGATACAGGAAGAAAGAATATTATGCACAACAATCCAGGACACTGCGATAAAATAAAGTACTTTAGGGAATGGCAAAGCTAGCCACACCTAGTCAGTAGACTGCCAGAAAATTAAATAGACTGGCCACACCTTGGCTAAAAGGTAATAAGTGCTGTAAAATAATTAGGAAACTCCCCTGTGTGGATAGTGATATAGCCACCATTTACCTTATAACTACAATACAGTTATTAACCAAATAAGCAGTACCCCAACCCCACCCCCCAAACATATGATGCCTAGTTGAGGCTCTTCAGATGCTTTCACATAATGGTGGTGCTTAAAATAGTGTTTTCTTAATTCCTACAAAACACTGACAAGTTAGTACAGTAGATAATAATTTAAATGGATAGGATCAAAAGTGATAAAACTTCCCAGCAATATTCCTTCATACAAGACATCAGATTTCACAGTGAGACAAAGGTTAGCCAAACAGAAGTAAAGACAATAGAACAAATAAAACTAAAGAGAATGACAAGAATAGATGATGCAGTAAGAGGTACAACAGAATAAAGAACACAAAATAATAGTTAACTTTCAGGATGTTTGTAGCCATATTGTCAGATATGTTAAGTTAAACTGTTACCAATTTACATCTTTCAAACTACCAAGTCAGTATTTTACAAACTATAGGAACTGACTTTAAACTTAACTTTTCTATCCTGCTCTAAAGTAGTTCAATCTTTCATATGCAGTACTCAGACTTATAGCCATCTAGCCCAGCTATTACAGCAACTAGCGGTTCAACTGATCTTCCAGGAGCTCAGCTATCAAGAATGCTTGTAGTTTTGGCATTTAATTGAATATTAGTATATCCATTAAAACATGCAATAAAGATTCCAGATTGAAAGGTTGACATAACACTTCTTACCATGCTATCCTTTGACTTGTGTGCAGTGTGCAAACCACCTATGTCCAGTTTTGATGTTTGCCATGGATGTTACAGACTGTATTACAGTTAAATACTGTAGTATTAACACAGTTTAGAGATGGTGGGAAAAACTTAAATTAGAGAATAAAATGAGGACATTTTTGGTCTAAATGAAAAATGGATTTGTTTAGTATCTAAATTTTACAAATCATATTACAATGAATGAAACAAGGACCAATCAAAGATGTAGTTAATACTATTTCCTACACATTTATATTTTTTAATCAAATCACTTTAACATAAACACCCTTCTGGTACCTAATTCAGACAGCCATATGAGCCAAAACTCACTGTACATCAGTCCCTCATACGAGGCAAGACTTCAAAAAGATTAACAGATGTCCAGCATGTTTATTTTAGAATAGCATTAATGAATTATTGACAATTTCTGAAAAAGCTTTCGACTGTCAGAGATCTTTTAAAATTTTAAGTAAATATTATTGTGCTTTTCCAATGCTATGGAGGATGATTTTTTTCAACCAAGTAAAATTTGATGATGAAAATAACAGTAATTACTAAGTGCAGGAAAACACAGCAAGGCACATGATGAAGAATCTGAACATTAATTCCTTTTCAGGGGTAATCAAGAAAGTATAGTTCAATTACTTTTTGTTTTCTATCATTGTCTTACAGTACATACTGTATATTTGTTAATTAGTAATAAAACTGGACAGTAAGGAGTATCATGCATCCTATTTTTGGTGCTTACAAAGCAATCTTTTATATATGGGGCTATTTTGCATTACAGATAAACAAACTGACAATTGCATCAAATTAAAAAAAGTGATTTGTTAACCTATATAGCATAATACATAAAGGGATACTCTGAAAAGGAATATCATAAGCTTGTAATAAAACTCATTCTAAAAATATTAATTCTCTCTAATAATGTGTAATGTACATTCAGATCAAATACCATTTATGGGTTGACACAGGGCCTTTCAGTAATCACTGTAATTCACCAGTGTTCAAATACACATTATACTGTATATGAATTACACTCAGAAGATGTCTTAAGTCCTCAAAAACCAAACCTTCTCACCAATTTGATCCCAGAATATGTATTTGGCTAGGCATCTGGTATGTTGATTCTGAACATTATATATATATATATATATATATATATATATATATATATATATATATATATATATATATATATAAACTGCTCAAAAAATTAAAGGAACACTTTGAAAACACATCAGATGTCAATGGGAAAAAGAAATCCTCCTGGATATCTATACTGATATAGACTGGGTAATGTGTTAGGAACGAAAGGATGCCACATTGTTTGATGGAAATGAAAATGATCAACCTACAGAGCCCTGAAGTCAAAGACGCCCCAAATATCAGAGTGAAAAAATTATGTGGCAGGCTAGTCCATTTTGCCAAAATTTAATTGCAGCAACTCAAAATTGTATGCAGCACTTTGTATGGCCCCTGTGTTCTTGTATACATGCCTGACAACATCGGTGCATGCTTCTAATGAGATGACAGATGGTGTTGTGGGGGATCTCCTCCCAGATCTGGACCAGGGCATCACTGAGCTCCTGGACAGTCTGAGGTGCAACCTGGTGGCATTGGATGGACCAAAACATAATGTCCCAGAGGTGTTCTATTGGATTTAGGTCAGGAAAGTGTGGTGGCCAGTCAATGGTATCAATTCCTTCATCCTCCAGTAACTGCCTGCATACTCTCACCACATGAGGCCAGGAATTGTCGTGCACCAGGAGCCACTGTACCAGCATAGCGTCTGACAATGGGTCCAAGGATTTCATCCTGATACCTAATGGCAGCCAAGGTGCCTTTGTCAAGCCTGTAGTGGTCTGTGCGACCCTCCATGGATATGCCTCCCCAGACAATCATTAACCCACCACCAAACTGCTCATGCTGAATGATGTTACAGGCAGCATAATGTTCTCCATGGCTTCTCCAGACCCTTTCACTTCTGTTACGTGCTCAGGGTGAACCTGCTCTCATCTGTAAAAAGCACAGGGCACCAGTGGTGCATCTGCCAATTCTGGTATTCTATGGCGAATGCCAATCGAGCTGCATGCTGCTGGGCAGTGAGCTCAGGGCCAATTAGAGGACATGGGGCCCTTGGGTCACCCTCATGAAGTCTTTCTGGTTGTTTGGTCATTTGTAGGGCTCTGGCAGTGCTCATCCTGTTCCTCCTTGCCCAAAGGAGCAGATACTGGTCCTGCTGATGGGTTATGGACCTTCTATGGCCCTCTCCAGCTCTCCTAGAGTAACTGCTTGTCTCCTAGAATCTCCTCCATGCCCTTGAGACTGTGCAGGGAGACACAGCAAACCTTCTGGCAATGACACGTATTGATGTGCAATCCTGGAGAAATTGGACTACCTGTGCAACCTCTGTAGGGTCCAGGTATCGCCTCATGCTACCAGTAGTGACACTGACTGTAGCCAAATGCAAAACTAGTGAAGAAACAGTCAGAAAAGATGAGGAGGGAAAAATGTCAGTGGCCTCCACCTGTTAAACCATTCCTGTTTTGGGGGTCATCTCATTGTTGCCCTCTAGTGCATCTGTTGTTAATTTCATTAACACCACAGCAGCTGAAACTGATTAACACCCCTCTGCTACTTAACTGAACAGATTAATATCCCATAAGTTTAATTGATTTTATACTATACTCTGATTAAAAAGTGTTCCTTTAATTCTTTTGAGCAGTGTGTATATATATATATATATATATATATGTAAGAGCCATTTTCCTAGATCTATAAAATGTATGAATATTTACTAGATGATAATGCGTAAAATATGGGAGGTTCCTAAAACCCCCGTGAATAGAATCGAGTTGGTATTTTCCTGTCATTTCTTAATAGTTTTTGAGTAAACAATGTTTTTTAGTAAGTGTTTTGCCTTGCCCTGTGTAAGGTATAGAGGCATACGGTTTTTTAACCGTGTCCTTGAAAGAATTCTTTTTATGCTCGCGTTAGCTATGCACGGTACTGAGCCTGGCGCATATCTAAGTGCCAATGGCCTAAGGGTCTTTTGAGTGTAAAGTAACTCGTAAATTAAAAGATCTAAGTTTTGAATCGTATGTTTAAAGCATACAGAAGAAGAAATAAATAACCTTTAAGTACAGAAGTAACCAAAGCTTCATAAGAAAAACTAAGTTTATAGAAGATACATTTTTCCTTTTTTTTTGGCTTTATTCTTTGTGTGTAACTATTTTTCTTTTTATTCTTGTATGGATTATTTGCCTTTAACTTTCACTAAATATTTTTAAAAACGAACTTTTGGACTGAGAGATTTCTTCGACACGTGTCTTACCCGTGCCTGACTTCACCTTACGCAAAGCGGCTACACTAAAGTTAAAAAAGCTGCCTGAAGTTTTGAAACCTGCTTAAGATCTGAACCTGCCTAGGACTGAAAGTTTAAAACTGCCTTGGATCATAAAAGAAAGCAAGCTTGCATTTTTAACGCCATGGCATCTGAGTCCGGGAGCCAGAGAACATTTCGAACCCCCATTGAAAGCAACAGTGGTGTGAGTGGAAGTCACAACGAACAGGATGTTTCAATGGAAGATCATCTTGATGATGACATAAAGCCATCCAATTCATTAACATCTAAACTTCAGTCTGAAATGGACTACAAATACAAACAATTATCTATTACAATGAAGACTGTAAAGGATTTAAAAAAATGTGAATTTTATTGAGAATCTGTAAAATCGATCATCGAGAACTCGTTCTTTAACCTGAGAATGGAATATAAAAGGTTAAATGACAAACTCTTATCCTTCCAGAGTAACGAAGATACACGGAAATGCTACAAAAAGACTTTGATGCTAAAATGGAAACTTTTCGCACATTTTCGGAAAATACGATAGAATGGGTTTTTGAAGTACGTCAAAATATAAGCCTCAGCCAGTAGCCTGAGTTTTCGGCTAATCAATTCAAGGATTACAGAACGACGAATGACTTTCCTGAAGTCTCTCCAGAAGATAGTGTCTCACAGGTTTCCATTCAAAGTAAAAGTCATATAAGTTCGGCTGTAAATTCAGCCAAAGCCTCCCAAATCGCCACAAAATCTAAACGTAGTACAAGTTCAGCCGGGACTTCTATGAGCGCCATCAGATCTCAAGAGGCAGCACACGCCGTGCTGTTGACTAAAGCGGAGAACCAAAGAAATCAACAAGCTCTAGATTTGGAAGAAATGCAGTTAAAAGCTAAGAGAAAAGCTGAGGAAATGCAGAGAAAAGCTGAAGAAGCTCAATTGAAATCTAAAAGAGAAGCTGAAGAAGCTCAGCTAAAAGCTAAAAGAGATCAATTGGCTTTAGAGGCAGCTATTGCAGAATCCGAAGCAAAATTAAAAGCACTTAAAGGGCGCAATCGCAGTCCAAATAGACTGAGTCAGAAACCAGATGTGAAATTTGAAAAGTCGTCGGATGCGAAGTTATAACTTTACAAATGCGAATGAAAGTAAAAATAAACCTCTTCAATAATCGCTTTACGATAAGTGCTACGATCAACAGAAACAACAACAGTATAAGACACAAGCGCCTTATGTGCCAAACAAAAATATCCCAATATTTGACGGCGATCCCTTGAAATATGTGGACTTTATAAGTGCATTTGACCAAGCTATCGATGAGGCAAGGAACCCGCAAGATAAATTGGACCTATTAGCACAGTTTACTAAAGGTTCACCTCACGAGATTGTTAAAAACTGTAAACACTTGTCACCGTTAGAAGGTTATCAAAAGGCCAGAAAGAAACTTGAAAGTCTCTATGGAAACCAGCTACAGAAAGCCGATGTCTATATGAGAAAAGCCAAAGGGCGATCGCAAATAAAGCCAAACGATGGAGAAGAACAGAGCAATACTGCGAACTTTCTTGGCGAATGTATAAATATTATGCCCAACTTACAAAGCGGACAACAATTTGAAAGTAAGGATAACCTTCCTACTAAAGTCTCCAAACCTCCTCAAGACCTACTAGCACCGTGGCATTGCAAAGTACAGAGTATTGAAAGTACGGAGAGCAGGCGAACACCTCTCGCCGATCCAGTGAACTTTCTTAACGAACAGCCAACATCAGCTTTAGATCCCGCATACAGCTCAGCTCCACAAAGCCATACCTTCAAGAAGGAAAAGGACAAAACTGACCAAGAGAAGAATCTTTTGAAAGACGTCCTGAGAGAAAGCAGTTTTGTTACAAACTTTTCTGCAGCGGACGAAAAAATGGATACAGACACCTCAGTCAAAGCGGCGGAGACGGCTGGACGTACAAGCAGTAAGCACTGTCTTTTTTGCAATGAAAATCACGATCTTAACGAATGCAGTGGAATTCAGACACTAACTTACGAAAGTAAAATTGACTTTTTGAAATCTAAAGACTTATGCTTTAAGTGCCTTAAACAAGGACATTTTAGTAAAGTCTGTGAAGAAAAGATTAAATGCGAAATATGCTCTCAGTTACATCCAGTAATTCTGCATATGAATACGGAACAAGGGACCGGCGATACAGCCGCACCTCCTAAAAAGGAAAACGTTATGTCGGAAGAGAAAACATTTCTTTTGCCCATATTTCTGTTGAACCAATAGAGACTTGTTCTGATACCAGGGCCGGTAAAGAGTGTGTCTTAGCTGTGACTCCAGTTCAAGTTAAGTCTGAAACGAATGAAAAATGTGTAGAAACATATGATCTAAAAGTCTCTGACAGCTCAGCTACATTTGGAACTGAAAGTCTGCAAAAGCAGTTAAATCTTTCAGGAAGAAAGTCTCACATCTACATCAGCACTGTAGAAAGAGACACAGTAAATAGTCAGAAATTAGTAAAGTGTACAATCTTAACGGAGTTACAAGTCTGTGAGATAGAAGAAAATACATTTTTTGATACACCAAAAGTGTACACACTGAACTCTGTAACAGTGAGAAGGGAGAACATTCCTAAAGAAAAAGAAAGACTGCAAACATGTTCAGTCAATTGTGTAACAATAAAGCAAGTAGAGCAAATGCTACTCAAGCAATACAATATAGACTTTCCAGAACGCTACTGTGAAGAAAAAGAGGAAATGTCACAGGAAGACATTAAATTCATACGCATAGCCTCAGATACTGCAAGTCTAGTGAACGGACATTATTGCATTAATCTACCCCTTAAAGATGAAACACTTAAGGTACCAAACAATCGTTGTATTGCAAAACAACGTGCTATAGGACTTAAAATGAAACTTACAAGATACCAGACGTTTCATGAGGATAATAAAGCGTTCATGAAAGACATTTTAGACAAACGTTATGCCATAAAGGTACCCACTGAACAGCGGACCCTCGAAAATGAAAAAATATGGTACATCCCTCATCATGGAGTATACCATCCAAAGAAAAACAAAATAAGAGTAGTGTTTGATTGTACAGCCACCTATCAAGGTTTTTGTCTAAATGAACAGTTGTTGAAAGGACCTGATTTAACTAATACACTCATTGGAGTTCTTACAAGATTCAGAGAGGAACCAATCGCTCTCATGGCACCATTTAAATCTGTCACTATACCAAGATTAGAACTTACAGCAGCAGTGATTGCAGTCAAAATGGACAAAATGTTAAAACGTGAACTGCAGATTCCCCTGCAAGAGGCAATCTTTTGGACTGACAGCACCGCAGTACTAAGGTACATCGCAAATGAAAGTGCACGCTACAAAACCTTTGTTGCCAACAGAATCGCAGTGATAAGAGAGCACACGCAACCCTCGCAATAGAGGTACGGCTCATCTGCGCAAAATCCTGTGGATCAGGCATCAAGAGTTTTAACAATAGAAAGCTTCATTAAAAGTAAGACTTGGATACAAAGCCCGAATTTCCTATTACAGCCAGAGCACGAATGGCCTAAGAGACTGGATGAGGTGGACTTGTCTACTAGCGACGATCCGGAAATCAAAAGTGTATTGAGGCTCAGCAAATCAGCAATGCCAGAAGAGGCAAACCACCCTGCAACCATTCAGAAGAATTCACATATTGCCACTCTCATTATGCTACAAGTTCATAAAGAAATTGGACATTGTGGGTGTAATTACAAGATGCTACAACCTGAAACTCCTGGGTAAAGACAATGCCAATTGCAAAAGGGGCAGTTAGAAGAGTTTGTGTGCAGATCCAGACCAGCACACTGGACAGACTTGTGAACAAACTGTGCCTGCTCCAGGAGGCGTCAAATAATTAAAATGACTCATCTTCTTTGTATGCCTAATTTTAAAGCCTTTTAAATTTAGTGCTTGTGTTTTTACATTAGAGTTTAAGCTATAAAGTTTCCTAAACTTAATATTTGTGTTTTTATAGTAGAAACTAAGTTAAGCTTCTTAAGGTTTGTTTTACGTTTGGTAAAGTAATGAAGGCTCTTAAGTAAAGTTAAGTAATTGATTTCTGCCCTAGAATAAACAATTAGGGGCCGGATGTGTAAGAGCCATTTTCCTAGTTCTATAAAATGTATGAATATTTACTAGATGATAATGTGTAAAATATGGGAGGTTCCTAAAACCCCTGTGAATAGAACTGAGTTGGTATTTTCCTGTCATTTCTTAACAGTTTTTGAGTAAACAATGTTTTTTAGTAAGTGTTTTGCCTTGCCTTGTGTAAGGTATAGAGGCATACGTTTTTTTAACCGTGTCCTTGAAAGAATTCTTTTTATGCTCGCGTTCGTGCTTATGCACGTACTGAGCCTGGCGCATATCTAAGTGCCAATGGCCTAAGGGTCTTTTGAGTGTAAAGTAACTCGTAAATTAAAAGATCTAAGTTTTGAATCGTATGTTTAAAGCATACAGAAGAAGAAATAAATAACCTTTAAGTACAGAAGTAACCAAAGCTTCATAAGAAAAACTAAGTTTATAGAAGATACATTTTTCCTTTTTTTTTGGCTTTATTCTTTGTGTGTAACTATTTTTCTTTTTATTCTTGTATGGATTATTTGCCTTTAACTTTCACTAAATATTTTTAAAAACGAACTTTTGGACTGAGAGATTTCTTCGACACGTGCCTTACCCGTGCCTGACTTCACCTTACGCAAAGCGGCTACAAAATATATATATATATATATATATATATATATATATATATATATATATATATATATATATATATATATATACTGCTCAAGAAAATTAAAGGAACACTTTTTAATCAGAGTATAGCATCAAGTCAATTAAACTTCTTGAATATTGATCTGGTCAGTTAAGTAGCAGAGGGGGTTGTTAATCACTTTCAGCTGCTTTGGTGTTAATGAAATTAACAACAGCTACACTAGAGGAGCAACAATAAGATGACCTCCAAAACAGGAATGGTTCAACAGGTGTAGGCGACTGACATTTTTCCTTCCTTATCTCTTCTGTTTTTTTACTAGTTTTGCATTTGGCTACAGTCAGTGTCACTACTAATAGCATGAGGCAATATCTGGACCCTACAGAGGTTGCACAGGTAGTCCAACTTCTCCAGGAATGCACATCAATACATGGCATTGCCAAAAGATTTGCTGCGTCTCCCAGCACAGTCTCAAGGGCATGGAAGAGAACACAGGAGACAGGCAGTTACACTAGGAGAGCTAGATAGGGCAGTAGAAGGTCTTTAACCTATCAGCAGGACCGGCGTCTGCTCCTTTTGGCAAGGAGGAACAGAATTAGTACTGC
Organism: Polypterus senegalus; assembly: GCF_016835505.1. Taxonomy (NCBI): domain Eukaryota; kingdom Metazoa; phylum Chordata; class Cladistia; order Polypteriformes; family Polypteridae; genus Polypterus; species Polypterus senegalus. Next base: position 247,419,145 of record NC_053156.1, on the reverse strand, counting down.
CAGAGCCCTACAAAATGACCTCCAACAGGCCACTGGTGTGAATGTCTCTGACTAAACAATCAGAAACAGAGTTCATGAGGGTGGCCTGAGGGGCCGACATCCTCTAATGGGTCCTGTGCTCACTGCCCGGCACCGTGGAGCTAAATTGGCTATTGTCATCAAATACCAAACTTGGCAGGTCCACCACTGGCACCCTGTGCTTATCTCAAATGAGAGTAGGTTCACCCTGAGCACATGTGACAGACATAAAAGGGTTTGGAGAAGCCGTGGAGAAAGTTAAGCTGCCTGTAACATTGTTCAGCATGACCAGTTTGGTGGTGGGTCAGTGATGGTCTGGGGAGGCATATCCATGGAGGGACACACAGACCTCTACAGGCTAGACAATAGCACTTTGACTGCCATTAGGTATCGGGATGAAATCCTTGGACCCATTGTTAGACCCTATGCTGGTGCAGTGAGTCCTGGGTTCCTAATGGTGCACGACAATGCTTGGCCTCATGTGGCGAGAGTATGCAAGTAGCTCCTGGAGGATGAAGGAATTGATACCACTGACTGGTCCCCGCACTTGCTTGACCTAAATCCAACAGAACACCTCTGGGACATTATGTTTCGGTCTATCCGAAACCGCCAGGTTGCACCAAAGACTGTCCAGGAGCTCAGTGATGCCCTGGTCCAGATGTGAGAGGAGATCCCCCAGGACACCATCCGTCATCTCATTAGGAGCATGCCCCAACATTGTCAGGCATGCATGCATACAAGCACATGGGGGCCATACAAACTACTGAATATGACTTGGAGTTGCTGCAATGAAATTTCGCCAAAATAGAGTAGCCTGCCGCATCATTTTTTCATTTTGATTTTCAGAGTGTCTTTGAATTCAGTCCTCTGTAGGTTGATAATTTTCATTTCCATCAAACAATGGGGCATCCTTTCATTCCTACCACATCGCCAAGTCGATATCTGCAGAGAAATCCAGCAGGATTTTTTCCCATTGAGATCTGATGTGTTTTCAAAGTGCAGTTTATTTATATATTGCATATAGTATATGTTTAAGGTTGATGGAGTTACAGTTTACAAGGAAGGAAAAAAGTAATAAAAAATAAAGGGGAAAAAGATATTTCATAAAATGGGAATAGCATTTTCATGATATTGATGCTTAAGAAGAAATAGTAAATACAAGAAACAGTCTGAATTTTAATATATGAAGAAAAATTATTGAAACCTAACATTTTTGTATACAGTAAGCAGCAGAGAATAGTACTCTGTCGATGGTTGATGGTGACACTCTCTTAACAAAACAGAAAAGTTTTGATAAATTAATGATTGTGATTCTAAAGTCCACACTGGTAGGCTATGATGGAGTGAATCAAGCGCCAACTGCTGTATTTTGAACTTGTTGTCTGGCGTTACAATTTAACATTCTTCCTGTTAAAAAATTAGAGTCGATGAATAAAAGACAGTTGACTTTAGAAATCTGACAAGGAGATCATGTTACATAAATGTTACCGTTGGTATCAAGCAAGATTCAAAGTTCATGTTACTGTTAAGTGCAGTTTGTTCAGAGAGGATAACAGAATAATTTCAAGGCATTCAATACAAAATGTAAAAGAGATGTATGGTAGATCGAGCAACAGAGTTTTAAGTATGTTGTGTAAATTTATCCAAATTCTGCTGTGCCAGAGTCATCAGTATGTTTCTGTTTGGCATGCTATGTTGATGCTTTTGTAAACCAGGATCATTTGGGGCCCATGAAAGTTTTTTTGGCCCCAAGTCATTCTTTAATAACGTACACAACATACTTTTTTTTAATTGTATGAAAATAATGTGGAGTCCATAAACATCATGCATCTGTAAAATCAGGCACAAATAGAGTCTGAAAATGGTAGGTGTTTAACTGATGTTAAAAAGATACATAAGGTGAATGAAAAAAAAATTTAATGAAACTACATAATTAATTCTAGGTTTGTAGCTTCAATGCTACTGCACTTGAATTTTAACTTGGGGTTGCAGGTATCACACCTATTTAACAATTCCATTTGGTTACCTTAAAAGTTCATTTCACATTGCTCTTTCAAGACAAAAAAATAGTCTCTAATTATTGCCACATTTGTTGAGCAGGTTAGGAATAGCTTAAGGAACTAAAATAAACTAAATTTTCTCCATCCTTCCTTTATTGTTACAGAAAAATTTAAAACAGGACCTAAATACTGTATACAGGTTTTTAATTGCGCCTCATTGCTTTTGGCACTATGCGTGAAGTTAGCAGAATGTGATTTTAAAGCTATTATAATAATAAAATGCATATGAGAAATATATCAAGGATTTTGCCTACTGCAATTGATGCCTAACAGCTTTAGCATAAAGCAATATTAAGTCAGAAAACTCAAGTTTAAAGAGTGAATTGAAATAGGATTAGGAACAGAATAATACTTGAGACCAGTATTTAAAAATCTTTTCTTAGCACAACCAAAAATTAAGGTAGAAAAATCTATCATAAGATGTATTTTTGTTGTTATAAAATGATTTGTTTAAGAAGCAGAAGCCTTACAATTTTTAATGACAATGCAAGTTAACCATTCAAAACAACTAACAGGTATAAGCAAAATAGTTGTTAGAAGTAATTTGGAAAAAGTGATCTGATAAAATACTGCAATAATACACAGGAGGTATGGAGTAATACAATGCTGAAATTGGCATGAGTTAAAACAACCATTCATTTACATTTGAATGTCAACCTTTTTTTTAAATATTTGAACTACATTTGAATAGTGAAATATAATCTGACAGCCCCAGTATGTACTATTAAAAGGTTCCAGCCATGACTCAGCTAATGAGAAACATAAAATAAAGAAATTAAGCATTGAATTTTGGTTAGTTATAATATTCAAAATGAGCTGTCCCATATGGTGGGCAACATATTAAAGTCACAATTCCTAGTTTGTCACTATAATTATGTTTTAGCTGGTAAGTCCCAAGTAAATTTAATTTTTATCCAAATGTGCATTTGTAAACATATTATGCTAAAATAGAAATTTGAACAAACTGAGCAATTTCATCATTGATCATTTTTTACCTTCATTAACACCATCAGCAACTGATCTGCAATTAGACTATCCCATTATTGCTACCAATAGAATTGTACTGCAGATTAGTTTACAATATTTATTTCCTGTTTTGTTTTCTCTTATGCTATGTTAATTATAGCATGAATTTACAAATTTAACTGAGTAACTTTAGTTATTCTACACAACAATAAATCATGGCACTCAGTTCATAACTTTTGACATGAATCATGTTCAAATTAAAGTAGCCAGAATTAATGAGCTTGAAAAAGTTAAACTTACAAAATATTAAAATTTGAAGGTTTTTATGTCTGAGTATGATTAAGAATATAAGGCTGCACTACAATGAATTGTGGCTACAAACACAAACATCGAACGCATATGGAAACAAAAGGTTAATATTTTAGTAAAACACAAAAGACAAGAGAGATCTTATGCCATGCATACCCTGTCATTTTATACTTCACACATCACTGCGTATTCTCTACAGGTAAAGTCATTATTGTTCCAGATAAAGCAAGATTAATATAGCATAAATAAAGAGGCTCAAATGTTGCATTGATGCTCTTGTTTAGTTGACTAAGGGAGATTCCGTTTACATTTTATTTTCTCAAATTGCTCAAGGTATAGATGCCCTCTTGATCTGTATGTTAAATCTTTAAACACAGTGTTGACCATTCACAGAAAACCAGAAGACCTAAAGCTGAATGATGAAAAGTAAAGTAAAAGAATTAATGATTACTTTACGAATGGAAGGATATAAAACTGAAATGTGATACATCTGTATAATGCTTTCCTGTGCCCTTTTTAAACCACCTTGATGTAAAACATAGAAACATGAATACTGTAGATATCACTCAAGATTTAAATTCTCTCTGCAGGGAATAAAGCAGCACCACTTTCTTAAAAGGCTAAATCTGGATTATGCAGGGTGGAACTGCTTATCCTTTTATTGCTAGTACTTGACTTTACATTACTCATGTGGTCTTCCTCAAGCAAACAACAATGAGCACAGCTTGCTGTACACTTGGCTGAGTACTTTCTTATCCTTTAATAACCATTTTTAAATTGCTCTGATAATACAAACCACAAACTGAATCCTTCCTGGCAAGAAGGATTATGCTTATACTGTGTCTGGAAGTCTTAGCTAACTAATAAACAAAATAACCAATGAAAAAAAAATGTTGAACACTATTTTATGTTTTTGTTTTTTTTTTTTTTTTAATTTCTTTAAATATGTTTAGACAGAACATTGCTACACTGAAAAAACACTAATATTTCATTCTATTTTTTCATCTTAACAGAAAAACAATAATTTTACACTACTGCTTTAAAGAATTATTAAAATTATTTCACTAGATGGAACAATCAATACTGGTCAAAAAAAAGTTATATACATGATTAATGGAATGAAAACCATTTGTTTATTAAAGTTCCAAAATAGATTTACAGTTTTTTCTTTTTGTTTTTTTTTTTCAAAATGTTAGGATTAATGTTAGTCTGCATGTAAATATAGTGGCAGTCAGCATACACAGCAAATACTTTGTAGGGCATGTTGCTACTTAGCAAAGTATAACATTTACATTAAAGATCTAGTTGTTCAAATTACTAACCATAAATAATTCTTAATGAATTCCCATTCTTTTAGTTATAGCTCTCAAACATCTAATACATAAATATAAAAATAGATACACACTTGATTCTGGAGTATTAATTTATATTTTTAAATCCTAAACTACTTATTTATCTTAATTATTCTCAGGGTAACTCATCCCCATCCCCTTGCTGCTCTTTTTTGTGGTACAAGGGGCTATTAATGCTACAAAGAGTATCTAACAGATGTTAAATACTTGATAAAAAAGATTATGGTAAGGATTACACAATAAAAAAAAATTATGAGCAGAGTCCAAAAAGACTTTTTCTCACATGGGGTGAACAGACCGTGATCACTGGCAAAATATAAAGAGGAGCATTTCCTTGTCAGACAAGCTCAGATGATGTACATATTTTAAGTATGGCAATAAGGTTTGAATTAACCTATTCTGCTCAAAATACCATTCAGTATGACGAAAGGGCAAATATACATAATCCATACCACAGAAATTCATAATCTGTTTAGAGATATAACCACTAGGTTTTACCCTTGTTTCACTGTAAGTGATGGTAGATGTACAATATACTAGTATTCACACATTTTCAACTTGCTATGTGCTATTAGAGTTCCTTGTAAGTCACACTTAAAAATAATATTTTGTGGAGTGCAGATATTAATTATCATGTTTAGGTTAACACCAAAATAATATGCTATATGCACTGATCACAATTTGCCACTCAACCTTTCCCCAGGAGTCTCAGGTTTTTGTGTCATTGTCCAAACTCATGCAGTTATTTTTAATAGTGACACTAAATTCATTATTTTAATTAATTTATTTCATCAGTAGCTAATCTCAGTACAGAGATGCAGGGAGTCAAATCCTACCCCAAATACACCAAGTACAAAGAAGCATCCAGTCCTGACTGGAGCGCCATCCTATTACAGAGGACACTTACTCAACCACATTCATAAAATGGCCAATCATGTTCCACCAATTAACATAAACTATGTGCACCTTTGGGGTGTGGGAGGAAACTGGATTGATCTAGGTAAATCCATATGAACATGAGAAGAATATGCAAACTCCACACAGACTGGGCCTGAGCCAGGACATAAACAAAAAAAATTGGAAATTGTGAGGCAGAAAGGCTAGCTAGATAATTATCATTGAATGTTTCCATATAGTTTACTCTTCTCTGAAAACTCTAAGCTTACACAGTTTTACACATAGAAGAGAACACCACAAATGTATATAACAAACTAACATATAAAAATACATAAGCACAAATACCTATTTAAATTTTGGCATATTCTAACTATGTGTGTGTGTCATAAGGCAATCACAGAAATCAGGGTTCATTCATATCACTAGTTGTCGCTAAAGTAACTTCTGGCTCAAAAAAAAAAAAACATGTATTTGTAGGAAAATTTCTACATCTGAAAGTAAAATTGAATGATGTGGGCAAACTAAGTTTCAGTTGGCTTTTTTGAGAAATTTTCTTAATTAGATCCTTGTAGATTCAATGATGAGTCTTCTTACAAGCTACTCTGGACAGAACACCCAGTCACCAAAAGAATGGTCTACGTTGTATGACACGGATTCCTAACCCAATGCCTTATTTACTTGTCATCCATGGACTGCTTGATCCTGAAGCAAGAGGTGTTTTCCCAGTTTCATCAAAATGTACTGCTTTAACAGGGTCACTCAGAAAATAACAGGCTGGACAATAAATTATTAATTTGGTATGCAATCATTTTCCATTTTAAAGTGAACTCATTTGTTTGTTGTAAACTTTTTTTTAGTAAATGCGTTTTTGTTTTTTTTGAATCCACTTTTACCAAACATCCACTTCCCTACTCTTATTCACACAAATGTCAAAACAGACATGCCGACAGTTATTCAGCCAACAATGGGCAAAAGGCAAGAAAGAATGGTGGAAAATAGGCCAGTTTGAAACAGGGGATACATACTCACACTCAAAATAAGGTAATTTATTCTTGCCAGTACACCTAAAATTGTTTTGATTTTGTTTTTTATTTTGGATTTTTCTGAAACTTTTTTTTCTGTCAAATTTACAGCTATTCAGATATGTTATTTTTAATCTGAACGAAAATGAATAGGTTTCATTTGAAGCTTACTTTAAGGCTTATTTATTTTTAGCGTCATTTTTACCACACCACCATTTTGTGGCTTTGTTAGCTATGAAATTGCCTAAGAAATTATACCTGATCAAGTCATCAACAAGACAATAAAAATAGCTTCCTATTGGGTGTCCAAATTTGAGTTTCGCATGTACTACTTTTCAAGTTTAAATTTGATATTCTGGGTACGATCTCTGCTAGTCCTGACTACATTCACTTCCTGGTCCTAATGAACCTCTGACCACTTACCTTGCCAGTGACAGAACATATGAATGGACCATGGAAATATGTCCCCAGAGGAATCCAAAGAATCTTGCAAAAAAAAAAAAGGGGGGGCAAATTCTATGTACAGCGCACTTCAAAAGGAAATTAGACTGTGGTGGATGTGCTGGAAGGCAGTAATAACTACACAGGATTATTATTAGTCTATGTGCTCTTTCAGCACTAAACCTCCCTATAAAAAACACACTGCATTGAATTAGAAATGGAAATATTTACAGTAAGACAGTTCACATTCACTCCTGCTATTTTACAATCTGAAAACTTCTAGCTCTTTTAGCTACTGCATGTGAACACAACAAATATCGATTCCGTACTTTCAAATTTATATTTACTTGATGAGGTAGTTATTTCGAGTAAGGAAAAAAGAAGGCAAGGTGGTTAAGCTCACCAATCATGGTTCGAGAGAATACTGTTGTGTTCAACGTTTATTAACAAGATTTGCATTTTCTTCTGTACATTTGACAGTAATGACCCTAAACAGTCAGCCTAAAAAAGAGGCACTTTACTTGTAACAGTTAAAGTAAGCTTCTTACCTGAACATAAAATATATGTAAATCCATGCCATAAAGTTTAATTTCTTCAGGAAAAAACTGGTTCATGTTGAGATAAGGAATTTGTCCGTCAGCAACGTATCTGCAAAAAGGAAGATAGTCATTTTGTAAATGACTGAATCTGATCTTTGCTCATCTTTAACCTTCATATAACTTGCAAAGATCTCAAAATATCTGGAACAGATGCAGGTAAAAAAAAAAGACATCTGTTACATTTTTCAGAATGAATCAAAACAGGCAATGTGTGGTTCATATATGCACATGAAAATGAGGAATTACAAATGGTAACAAAAAGCACTACTATCACGGTAGGACTCTTGACCACATTCACTGCATCAAATTGTTCTTCCAGTTCGCCTCCTAATTGTTCAACTTTTGCAAATATTAAAGCAAATATGAATATAAGGGCTGAACTTCATGCAAGTTTCAGTGGTACTCAAATGGACATGTCTAACTTTGATTTGACAAAGGAAGACGAACTGGACACAATTTTACATATGGTTAATCTTTGTTTGACGAACTGACTGGAATAAGTCTTTTGAAAATGAAATTATGCAGCCAAAAATATTAATTATCAGTTGAATAATAATGATTTCCTTGTGATTTTTTGATCTCCTGCTAGTATAATCAAAATCAACGTCTATTAGACTGAGCAAAGAAAATTGTCCCAAAATGACACAAGATCTAGTAGAATCGAGTCCCTAGAGTCCACTTATAATATAATGTTTAGTTTCTGTAAAACAGACTAGAATTGAAAAGGACACCTTTTCTATGTTTAACCCAAAGAAGAATAGTGGCTGAAAAATCATGAAGAGGTGAAAGACACCACTAAAATATTGGTAAAATCCACTCCAAAGGGCATATTATTGTTTGTTATCAATGCTACTGGAATGTATTATTGCATTATTTATAACACCTCTAGTTCTGTAAATGATACAGTACCTTTTACATAACACAGGTATGCAAACATTGATAAACATTACTCTTGCTTAACCTTGCATCTTTGATAAAAACATCACTACTACATACACATTGGAAACCTTCACATCTTTGAAGCTTCTCACACCACCAAAACAAAAAGTAAATAATATCACCACCAATGGATAATGTTTAAATTTTATTTATGCATTTACTGGGCTTCTATAAACAGACAAATTTCCCCTTGCGGAGACAACGTTTTGACTATCTAAGAATCTGTTCCAAACTCAATTTTATGATCAATTACTTGCATTGTATTGTCTTATTTTGAAAGCACATTAGACTTTAACAAATCATCGTTAAAACAACAAAGCACCATTATCGGAGCTCTATCTAACTATCAGTTAAAACAAAGCAAATTGTTAAAATTGCAGTTGAAGTCAGAAGTTTACAAACACTTGGGGTGAACTCTTTAAAATATACTTTATAACCCCTCCACGGATTTTATACTAGCAAACTATAAATTTGGCATATCGCTTAAGTCATCTTTCGTGAAGAGAAAAAGTAATTTTTTCCAACAATGTTCACAGATGTAGTATTTTACTTTTTATTGACTATATCACAATTCCAGGTGGGTTACAAGTTTACATACACTTGGTTAAGTATATAAATAAACAAGAACTTAAAAAGGAACTGATTTATTGTATAACAGGAATACAAATGGTACGTGATGCCTCATACGGACAGACCTGTGCTTTTGTAATAGATGCTTAGTGTGTAATATGCAAACGTACCTAAAAAGCACAAACAGTCAGGGTGACATATGGAAATAATAAAAAAGTTTTACTGTTGCTTTAATAGTGATATTATCTTAATATGCTGCTATTGGCAATAGTGAAATAGGTTTTGATGTGAGAGGTACATGAAAAACTTATATGCCAAAATGACAAAGAAACCAATATAAAATGAAGTGAAAATAAAAGATCAGAAGATGAAGGCTAGATCAAAGTGATAAATTTGTAGATGAGAGACAGAAGTTATGGAATAGGTGGGTCCATTGCCAGTGTTCTCCCTAGCGTCTTTAGTTGAGCGCCTGGCTGTTATCTCGCATGACATTGTTAGATGACAGCCGCAGATCTGCAGGCACAGGCAGATCTAATGATCTGCAGAAATGGCAAGGGACAAGCAGGCGGGTGGGCAAATACTGTTAAAGCTTATAGCGGGTGTCGAGGCAGAGCAGAGTTCACAAGCAAACAGCAAACAAACTATGGGGAGGTGAGGTTTCGAGAGCATGCTGTACATGGCAATAGCGGGGGTGTAGCAGCTTAATACAGTAGCAAGGAGTATGGAGAGGTTGGCGGGCGAGAGGGGGCTGTACGTGCTAATAGCGGGAGCAGAGCGGCAGTTCACAAGCAAAGAGGATGTGGAGGTGGACGGGCAAGAGGAGGTCTGAAAAAATAAAAAAAAAAGTCTAGTGAAACCAGCCTGTCAGATATCAGAAAAAAGGCGTCAGGAAGGTATATCACCGTTCTCAGCGTCAGCGCAGTCTGTATAGTGTGGCTGAGCGTACAGCAGCTCTCTTGTTGTTTAATGTGTAATATATATATATTGTTGTTTAAGCATTAGGTGTGTTCTGTGTTCAAAAATCCTTGTAGCACTCACTGTGGTTCCTGTTTAAAGTGACCCCATCTGCTGTTCTTATATTTGCTCATATTTGGACCTGCTACCATATTGCAAAAAGTGTGCAGAAACCCTTGCAGCACACACTGTGTCCTGAGCAAAAGTTTTGTCACTGAATTGCTGAGGGTTCTGTACGGAAGCGTATTAGGGCCACAGTGAAGAAAAAAAAATACGGACAAAGTGAAGAAAAAACTATACGTCGAGAATAAAGTCGAGATGTTGACCTTATTCTTGACATTTCCACTTTAATCTAGACACTTATGATGAGAATAAAGTCGACATGTTGCTACATAACTTATGATGGGGGTTTGAGAAAATCTAGTAAATTAAACATTCATTTAAAGATGAAGTTTAGCTTACGATGTTCTACTTTAATGACAAACTACAAGAATAAAGTCATCATGTCAAATTTAATCTTGAGATAAACGGCTAGAAATGTCAAGATTAAAGTGGAAATGTCGAGAATGCTTGCCTGTCGTAGTGCAAGTGTGAATTGAATATCCAACAGGCTCTCCCTTTCCCACTCAAAAGTCTTATTTATAGGTACTTTAAATTTTTTTCAAATGTTTTACCAACATGAGCAAAAGAAGTGTTCAGAAAACAACACTGCTCAGTTATTTCAGAAAAGAGACGTCAGAAACTAATGAAGGTGCGCCGTCACCTCCTCATGTGGCAATTTCAGACAAAGACATTGCAGAGGCTGGTCCATCAGGGGAAATCTCTTCAGCACACCCTCTGCCAATTGATAAATCTAAGCACCGCTTATCCGGCATAAACAAACAATGGTTTAAAGATTATGATTGGCTAATGGTCAAAGAAAATGGTATGTGGTGCTCATTGTGCATGAAATATTCAAACACCAACCACCCCAACCCCCACCAAGGAGGGGTTACTTTGGGTAAACGTGCCATACACAAGAATTCGAAAAGAAAGCTTGCTGGACCAAGAAAAAAGTAAAATGCACATTGAGTCTTCTTCTGACGTTTTAGTAAATCTAAATCTGTATCTGTGTTAAATAACTTACAGAGAGATGCCTTTCTGGGAGCTTTAAGATCCATGCATTGTTTGGCAAAAAATGAGTTGCCACATACAACGTTGTTTGAAAAGCTGTTGGAACACTGTAAAGAAAAAGGTTGTTCCTTTTTACAACATCTCAATGTTGGTAAAAATGCATATTACACCTCTGAAAGAATAATGCAAGAGCTGCTGGATGTCTTAGCATCAGAAATAAAATCTAACATACTGAAAAATATACACAGAAAAGCTTTTCAGTATTGTGTGTGATGAAACCACAGATATCTCAGATGTAAAACAATTAATTATTTACATTAAATATGTTTGCCAGGTCACTAAAGAGGACAGGGTTAGTTTTGTATCAACCCGTAATATGATTGACGGCAAAGTGGAGACTATAAGCAACACACTGAGTGAGACTATAGACACTCTAGGCTTGAAAACTGCTAATCTAGTCTGACTAGGGTCAGATGGAACGGCTGTTATGATTGGGAAACAGAAAGGTATGGCACAACTGCTTAGAGATAAAACATCTGGACTCTTGGTCAACTGCCACTGTGTAAAACCACTGATTGGTCCTTGCAAGTGCCCAAGCAGCATCTGCTGTACCTCATTTAACAAAACTGAACATCTTAAGGCAGCTATTCTATTTCTTCCAAAATTCTTCAGTTAGGATGGCTGGTTTAACAGAAATTCAAAATATTCTGAACATTCCCCAGATTAAGCTGAAAATGGCCAGTGACACTAGATGACTGTCTGATGACTTTGTAGTACAGTCACTATGACAGTGTACGATGAGTGAGCTCCTTGGAGGGCCCAGATTCTGGGGACTTTGATTTTGGGAAAGCTTCTGCCAACTGGGCCTCTAGAAATAAAAGAAGAAGAAATATTTAAGTGAAGACACCTTCTGCATATGCAACTTGGCTTTGAAGAAAATTTTTAAATTTTTCTTCCTTAGGTTTCCTATACTTTTTTTTTTTATTGTTTTCACTTTTCTTCCCGACAGCGACAATACTTATGTCATAACAATTGTTATTTAAAATTTTTGTTAGGGTTGCAGGATCCTGAATTGGATACTTCTTAAATTTAATAAAAATATTCTGGCAAAAGTGTCAAACCTTAAAAAAGGAAGTCATATTGAGCTTTAGAAAATAATAAATAAAAATAGTGCACATTTAATTTTCCCCACCACCAAATTTCCCCGTCCTGCCCCACCCAGCTACTTTTTCTTGCCACCCGGCTGGAAAAAATTTCTGGTGAGAACACTGCATGGCCATATATATTTTATGCAATCCAAAGGCTGTTAGAAGCAAGTTCAGAAAAAATTCAGATGCATGAAGGACAAGGTGTTGGCAGCTATCCAGGTACAAATGCAGTTAATGAAAACACAATAATATAATTATTTTTGAAAAACCAAAGTTCTGCTACAGTGATAATTTATTGAATAAGGGAGAGGTGTGGAAATACAAAAGTAACAAGAATGGAATGCCCAGTGAAGAAAATCCAAGAGCCTTCTGAAATCCTGAACTCTAAATACACCACTTTGGCATTGAAGAGAAACATTTTTGGCAGGCTGGGAAATGACATGCATTGTCTTACTGTATAACATCAAGGCTTATCTCGCAAGGGTGAAATGAAAAATTAAGAATGATCAAGAAGAGAACAAATTAGATATGCAAAACTTCAGACAGAAAAGGGAATGTTGAGCTGAGAGCTCCAATTTTGTGCCCACATACATTAGTAAGGTACTGCAAAGATAATAATCTTTCCATGAAAGTCAGAAAGACCTATGAAATGGTGTTTGACTTCCAGAGACACGAATCTGTACATTGAGCTCTTATGGTTCTGGGAGAAAAGGTGTAAATAATGACTGAATATAAATATTTAGAAATCCACATTGTTAACCGCGTGTCTGCTTGGATGGATTGCCAACTGGGATCCCAAGTTGTTTCGCTGTGTAGTGGGTGAGGCAACACACTGTACCAGTGCATGCTCCACAACTTGACTTGACTTGATTGTTAACATTCTAAATTGAAATCGATACATATATGTAAACAGCACCTTGTTCCCTCGGGAAACCTGACATCATGTTAGTTGATGACAGACATCCATCATAATCAATAAAGTCATGGAGCCCTAAAGTCTCATACAAAATCACTTAAACAAGTTTTTTCATCCCAATGTCATTTTTTTTCAAACAACAATAACAAAAAAAAATATGAACAGTAACAAAATCTCTGAGAATGTTAAGAGTATGTCAGCAAAGCAAGGTTAACTTGCTTTTAACTTTAAAACAGTTTAAATACTGATTTTTTTAAAATAGATTGTACAAATGTGATTTCAAGATGTGAATCAGTTTCTTCTAGTCTTAATTAAATGTTTAAGTATTTACTTTCTATATCACTGGCGCTCTTTCTGAGTTCTCTGCAGGTCTTACCGGGAAATCCCACCAGGAGCCGCCATTTCCAGGAAGGACACATCACTTCGGTTCCGGCCCCAAGAATGAGGTCACTTCGGTTCCGGCCCCAAGGATGATGTCACTTCCAGTTCCGGCCCAGAGGGCGACATCATTTCCGCCCTCTGTGCTATAAAGCTCACTGCCTTTGCTTAGGCAGGCAGTTCTGTTTTGGACTCTGTTGTGTAAACAACTGTTACAATGCCTCAAAGACTTTTGCAGCCGGGAAACCGTAATAAACGGGTGGCTGCCCCAAACCTTTCCACGTCTCTGGTCTCCACTTATTACAGTGGCGTAGTCGGCAGGATGGTGTCCCCGATGAACCGGGACACGAACTATCAGGAACCAGGTGGGTGAGTACGGGGCGAGTTTCAGGGCGGGAGCGCCAGAGGGTCAGGAAGGGCGCTGTGCAGGCTCTGCTCCATGAGCATAACCGGTGGGGACCACCCATCTCGTGGAGAACGTAGAGGGACCCACAGGCGTGGGCTGGCTTCTGGGGAAACACACGAGTGGCTCAGTATGCTCTCCTTGGCAGGAAAGCCGAGCTGCCCATCGGGACCAAGGTCCCAGTTAGCGATGGGTTGTCCCCAGGCGGCAGGTGAAGGAAATCATAAACTGGGAGTTTAACCCAAGCAAAGGGCTGTCAGAGCAGGCTATGGCTCTCTGGCAACAGGTGGGTGAGTGGCTACGGCCATTGAGTTAACCCCTTACAAATAGTGCAGCAAGTGGCCTGTTTTCTGCTGCTAAAAGACTACCCCAGGAATTTGCCCAGCCGGCCTGGGGAATTCCATTCTATGGACGAGCTGCTGCAGCTCTTGCAAACCCAGAGGCGGCTGTGAAACCTGGGAGGGCAGAACAGCCGCTCTGTGGACTACCGGGAGCTATGTCCCACTAAAGCAGTCCCTTCCACGCATTCCAGAGCTTGTTCGAAGTCGCCGGGCCGTCTGGCTTGCGACCTGTCGGGGAACAAGGCGGACCGTAGGGGACAATGGCGGGGTTGTTTGTGTGCCCTTAGCAATCCCTGGCGGATAAACATACGGGGAGCTTCTTATTAATGGACATAAGATAACAGCGCTGTTGATTCCGGCAGTAGCGTGTCTGTCGTTGCTCGCCGTTTTATTCTACGCAACAGTGGATTAAAAGAAGACCAGTCTAAAATGTATACACGGAGATATCCGCACATACAATACCGCCCGGTGTTACGTATGTCTCGGAGGAACCCTTCGACAGCTTACCGTGGCGGTGCATCCGGATCCTCCGTTTCCCGTAATCCTCGGGCGAGACTGGTCTGATAGTAACGGCGGTAGTTTAGAAAGCATTCCCGAAAACTTATGGCCTCGTTATAGATGACAACGATTCATCTCAAGTTGCTTCCACACCGTGTAATCAGCCGACAGGGAGTGGGGCGGTAGGCCAAGAGAGTGCGAAGACACTCCCGGACCGTCGCGGGCTACTACGTCATCCACTAAGCGCCCGGCAGCGAGGAGGATCTCCGCCCCTTGAGGTCAGACCGGACCCGCTCTCTGAGTTGCACTTTCAGTTTAGAGCGGCCGGCTTCTTTCAAGAGAACAGTGGAATGGCGACTCTCTGAAACACATAAAGAATGCAGTGGTTCTCGTTAGCGCCAGCGCGCATTTGCCCATGCCACAGGGACCTCACTTTGTCGTTGATAATGATTTGTTGTATCGGGTCGCTGAACATGAGGGGAAGGTCCGGAAGTTGTTGCTAATCCCGCGGACCTACCGGCGGCAGGTTTGCGAGTTAGCACACTCCCACCTTCTTGGAGGCCATCTCGGCTCCGATAAAACATTAGAGCGAATTAAGCTCCGTTTTTTCTGGCCGGGGATTAACGAGGAGGTTCGCGCTTTTGCGTTTCCTGTCCGGAATGTCAACTGCGGCAAATTCCTAGGAGGACCGTGCTCCTCTGGTTCCCCTTCCCCTTATTGGCGTTCCTTTGATAGGATTGGGGTTGACATAGTAGGACCCTAGAACCCTCAGCCGAGGATATAAATATATACTCGTCCTCGTGGATTATGCTACCCGATTCCCTGAAGCCGTTCCGTTGCTCGGCTACCACAAAAATATTGCACGGGAACTAGTAGGAGTCTTTTCAGGTAGGCATTCCTAGAAGTCCTGACGGACCAAGGAGCGCCTTTTACCTCGGAAACGTTCAAGGAGACTGCCAAGTTACTGAAAATAAAGCATTTAAAGACCTCGGTGTATCATCCTCAAACCGATGGCCTAGTGGAGAGATTTAATCAAACTCTCAAGCAAATGCTACGTAAGGTAGTCAGCAAGGATGGGAGGATTGGGACCAACTCCTCCCCCTTGTCCTCTTTGCATATCGGGAAGTTCCTCAAGCCTCTACGGGGTTCTCTCCATTTGAATTACTGTACGGAAGACAACCCCGGGGTTTATTGGATATTTTAAAGAGGGCTGGGAAGGGGAGGCACAGCCCTCCACTAATATTTTGGAATATATAGCCCAATTGCGCGTAGATTTGATGCAATAAGACCGATTCTAAAAGTCATATAGAGGAGGCAATCAGCACAGGCCGCCTTTATGACCGTGGCGACTCTCCGGGAGTTCCAACCGGGGATCGCGTCATGGTATTGGTACCAACTTCTCACTCTAAACTGCTCGCCCATTGGCTAGGCCCCTCTGAAATTAAGGAAAGGACAGGGATTGGTTGACTATTTGGTGAAACAGCCCAATCGCCGACCAGCTGAGCGAGTATATCATGTAAACCTGCTGAAACCGTGGAAGGAGAGGGTCGATCCCTCCTCGGACAGCCCTGCTCTCTCTTCGCTGAAGTAAGTTCCCTTAATTTGTGAGCAGCTATCCCCAGGCAGAAACAAGAGCTCGAAGCAGCTATCCGCTCTGTCCCAGAGGTGGTAAGTGAAAACCGGTCGGACCTCTCTGATTGCGCATGACATATTGACTGACCGGGGTGATCGTCCGTGAGCGACCCTACAGACTCCCGGAGGCAAAGAAAGTAGAAGTGGAACTGGAAATCAAGCGAATGCTGGCACTAGGAGTAATCGAGGAAAGTAGTAGTCCCTGGTCCAGTCCCATCGTCTTGATTGCTAAGCCTGGCGGCAGTTGGAGGTTTTGCAATGACTTCCGTCGGCTCAACCAAGTTTCCATTTGATGCTTATCCCATGCCTCGCGTGGATGACCTCCTCGAGACTGGGACCAGCCAAATTCTTGACTACACTTGACATGACAAAGGGGTACTGGCAGGTTCCTTTAGCGAGTCCGCGAAGGAAAAACGCGTTTAGCACTCCTAGCGGACACTGGCAGTATCGTGTCCTTCCATTGGGTTACACGGGCCTGCGACTTTTCAGCGTCTGGTGGACAAAGTGCTCCGGCCCCATAACTTCGTTCTGTGCTGCCTATCTGGATGGCGTTGTCATCTATTCCAGCACCTGGAAGGAACACATACAGCAGGTCACAGCAGTATTACGGACACTGGGAGAGGCGGGCTCGAATCAACCCCAAGAAATGTTTCTTTGGATTGAGGAAGCCAAATATTTGGGCTACCTAGTGGGCGGGGTACTGTGAGGCCACAGTGTTCCAAGTTGCAAGCCATAATGGCCTGGCCCGTCCAAAACCAAGCGGCAAGTCCAATCCTTTCTCGGTTTGGCGGGTACTACCGCCGGTTTGTGCCTCGCTTCTCGAGAAGCGGCGCCCTTGACCGACTTGACAAAGAAAAGAGCTCCTAATACGGTGGTATGGTCTGATAAAGCGGGGCTGCATTCAGTGACTTAAAAGGGCTCTGACTTCAGCACCTATCTTGATCTCCCCTAACTTCTCTCTCCCTTTTATCCTCCAGGCGGACGCCGACACAGGCTTGGGTGCCGTGTTGAGCCAAAGCGTCGGCGGTGTTGAACACCCGTTATGTACCTGAGCGGAAACTGTTGGACAGGGAGACCAGGTGCGGCGGTGGAGAAAGAGGCTCTGGCGATCAAATGGGCGTAACTCAGCTGCGGTACTACCTCTTGGGTGGCGTGTTCACTCTGGTGACGGATCATGCACCTCTGAAGTGGATGGCCCTTCACGGGAGTGAATCCACGGGTCACGAGGTGGCTTGACCTGCAGCAGTACAAGTATACGCTTCGTTCATCGACAGGGGTCTCTTCATGCCAGCGCCGATGCCCTCTCCGGGCCCACGACCTCTCGGTGCAGGTCGCCCGACCACGGGTCTGGGCTGAGGGGAGTCTTGTCACCTGCGTGTGCATGGGAAGCAGCTGAAGGGCTTAGGAAATACTGTTTATACATCTGCCCAGGGGCGGGGTGCACTGGCGCTCTTTCTGAGTTCTCTGCAGGTCTTACCGGAAATCCCACCAGGAGCCGCCATTTCCAGGAAGGACACATCACTTCGGTTCCGGCCCCAAGAATGAGGTCACTTCGGTTCCGGCCCCAAGGATGATGTCACTTCCAGTTCCGCCCAGAGGGCGACATCATTTCCTCCCTCTGTGCTATAAAGCTCACTGCCTTTGCTTAGGCAGGCAGTTCTGTTTTGGACTCTGTTGTGTAAACAACTGTTACAATGCCTCAAAGACTTTTGCAGCGGAACCCGTAATAAGCGGTTGGCTGCCCCAAACCTTTCCACGTCTCTGGTCTCCACTTATTACAATGTTCTTTGCTTCTTTCCTTTAGTAAATGCAACATAGCAAATCTTTATGTACACATGACTGAATATAACAATAAACCTAATTGTTGAAAAATATTGTATCATATCTGTGTTTTTTCTATTAACACGTACAAATACAGGCCCCATTTTTTGAAGAAGCATTTAAAATTAATATCATGTCCTTTTAAACAGTCCTTTATCTATATGACAAAAACATGAAAATATCTGAAATCAGGGCGATGCAATGAAGAACATGAAAAAGAAAAAAAAAAAAGATTACCAAATCTATCCAGACTGACTTGGGAAAAGAGAAAAATCAGGTTTCATTGTTAAAGATTGATTCGTATGTGCCTGTTAATGTCATAGAACTGCTATTGATAACAGTAGCAAAGAAAACAGCTGCTTACTTAGCAAGATATAAAATACATCTCTATATCTGTGTAAACTTCACTATAATAGAGAGAGGTTAGGAGCGCGCACTATAATAGTAAAACCATAAAATAAGACAAATAATCAGTATTGTTTTTAGTCAATGCTCCTATCACTGCAACAAATTAAAAGCATTAACTAAAGATATAGAGAAAGGGTAATGTAGTTGCAGCTGAAACTATACTCTGCGAATGTTCTAAATTTGATGCAACAAAAACATCAAAGAAAAAAAAACTACACCAAAGAAATATTCACTACTATAGGTGTTAAACATGACAGAGTTTTGAGAAACAAGAACAGTGTTTTGTGTTGTTGGGAATAGATGAAAACTACTACTACTAATAAGAATGTTTCTATATCAAGAAACAAATATTAGATTTACCTTCAAGTGAATAATGCTGTATGCATGAAACATATTTTACCAATTTATGAAGTTAATGTGCAATACTAAAAAACAAATCTGTCTTTTCCAAAAGAAACTAACTTATAATTGAGATACATAGAGCATAGAGCTGAGAGCAGTATCACAGATACAGAGGTAGGAATAATGTCACTATTATAACACAATATACTGTAAATTTAAGGTATGCACATGAGCTGCCAGCAAAACTTGACAAGCAAACCATTCAACTAATGGCTCGACTGTTATGACATCAGTGTTTCATTTACTACACTAATCAGATAGATAGATAGATAGATATGCATGCTCTGGGGAGAACTGTCGAACAACACATCACAATTTATTTACCAGTATATTTAAATTATCATCTTTAGTATATTTACATTTTTAGTATATTTACATTTTGACTTTTCAGCATATCAGGTGAAAGACACCCATTTTTAGGTTGTATTATGTCATGAAGACAATGGAATCCTTGTTAATACTTTCCAATTTCTAACCTGCTTTTTCTAATTACAATTCTAGAAGAGCAATTTTCTATTCTTGACAAGTTTCAGACAGGTTTTAGAACAAATCATAGTAAAGAAGCTGCACCTGTTAAAGTAGTAAATGATTTGCAGGTTATTGTGGACAGAGGCCATGTATCTGTTCTTATTCTCTTAGACTTGAGTGCAGCCTCTGACACCATAGACCAAAGTATTCTTATAAATTACTATAGACAATAGGTGGGCTTACTCTGCAGTGTCTTAAATTGGTTTCAGTCTTATTTAACAGGTAGAAATTTATTTGCTAGTTTTGTCGATTATACTTCGGAGATCCCACGATATTATATATGGTGTTCCACAAGGATCTATTCTGGGTCAGCTGCTTTTTTCAATCTACATGCTTCCATTAGGCCAGATTATCTCAAAACACAAGGTGAATTACCACAGCTATGCAGATGACAAACAGCTTTATTTACATATAGTGCCAGATGACCCTGATGTTCTTGGCTCTCTGACCCAATGTCTTAGCAGTATTTCTGAAACAGATGATAATAATAATCAAAATTAGTTACTTTTATATAGCGTTTTTCTCACTACTCAAAGTGCTTAGATTGAGTGGAAGCATGTCAACCACCATCAATGTGTAGCACCCATCTGGATGATGCAATGGCAGTCATTATTGCCAGTATGCGCACCACACATTAGCTATTAGGCGGTGAAAGAGTTGAGAAAGATAGCCAATTATAGACAGAAGATAATGAGGGGGCCAAAAAGGACAGGGCAGTGATGGGCAATTGAGCCAGGACATAAAGATAAACCATATTCTTATCAAAAGATGCCCAGGGATCTTTAATGACCAAAAGAGTCAGGACATTAGTTTTACATCTCATCCAAAGGACAGCGTCACATCTAGAGCACAGTGTGCCCGTCAATACACTTAGGTAGGATTTACACTCAGACCACAAGGTAAGTGCCACCTTCTGGTCTCACCAACACCTCTACCAGCAGCAACCCAAGCTTTTCCTGGATGGTCTCCCTTCCAAGTACTGACTAGGTCCGAATATGTTCAATTTCAAGTGGATGACCAGTTCTGAAGAGCATGAGAAATAACTTTGTCAAACTAAATAAGTAAAAAACAGAAATCTTAGTAGCTGGCAAATATGGAATAGTGAGGGTGTTAGAAATAAACCTGATCGCTTAGATTTCAAAGTCAACTTTGTCGACCTGGATCCAGAAGCAGCACACAAGCCTGTATACATAAGGTCAGTTTTCACACATTGTGTAAGCAGGAAGTTTAACACTAGAATTACCAGAGCCTACGAAAAAACTCATAGATCCGTCCCACCTTAAATTGCTTCTCACCTCTCCGTCAGCATCTTTTGTCCTTTAAATGTGTTGATAAGCAGCAAGCTATCACATCCCTTACTGGCGCACAGTATTCTCAGCTCAAGTCTGTTTACCTGCGTGTCAGTTGTTTGGAGTTGTAAAAAGTGAGAAGTCAAGGAAAATCACACCTTCCATAAACTCTATTTGTGTGTATATACTGTATATACATACATACATACATACATACATACATATACATACATATATATATATACACACATACACACACACACACACACACACACACACACACACATATATATATATATACACACACACACAGACACACACATATATATTATATATATATATATATATACTGTAATGGAGTTCAGTGCGATGGCCGTGGGGGGCGGAGTTTCATGTGACATCATCACGCCTCCCACGTAATCACGTGAACTGACTGTGAGCAAGTACGTAGAAAACAAGGAAGAGCTCCAAAAAGTGCTGAAGAAAACATGCATAATACAATTGAGAAGGCAGCGAAACAATAAGAAGTGAGCGAGTGACACATACAAGCATAAGTGCAGCTACTGCGGAAACAAAGGACGGTGTAAACCGTAAGTTTAAATTAAGTTTATAGACACGCTCCCACTGCCGTTTGTCATGCACAGTGACGCATACAAGCATATTCATGACTGCAGCTACTTCGGAAACAAAGCACAGCGTAAACCTAAAGTTTAAATTAAGTTCATAGACATGCTGCCGCTGGCATCTGTCATGCCCATGACTAATGCAGGATACAAGTTTAATGAGAGGACGCATGGTATAAACAAGAGTTTTGATCACTTTGTAACTAAGTTAAAATTGCTGGTGAAGGGTTGTGCTTATGCAAATTCCGAGAGACTGTGTTTGTGGGGGGATTTACAGTTGAGGCAGGTGGGGGAGTGACATCATCATCTCCCCTCCCTTTCACCTCATTTCGCTCTGAGCTGAGCTCCGCAGCTAACGCGGTCTTGCGGAAGTAACTTTGTGACGCTGCCACCAAATACTCACAGAAAAGTTTATACACATGCTGTCTCTAGAGTTTCTCCACACTCTGAATCCTCCAGGCACTACTTACAAAAGGTTACATTGACAATCATGTTGTTATTTTTAAAATGTTTCCTTTTCTTAGCACAAGCACAGCTGAGAAGATTTGATGCATGTGCTCCATAACACATTAACAAATAACGCATTTAATCACACTTTGCATTTCAAGCAAAGGGGAACTTCTCTCAATGCATGATTTCCTGGTACACCAATTACATTGATGCAGACATCAGAGCTACAAAAATGTAAGACTTCCCGACGGAAGCCTTGATAAAAGAGTGGTTTTCTGCAAACTGTGCAAAAAGCAGTTTGCATAACACAAAAGGTGAAGGTGGTCAAATTAACTTTTATGTTTCTACCTTATTTTTTTAAGATGAAAACTGCACTTTATGTTGAAATTTTTCTTATTATTATTTAAAGACAATACCATTCTGAACATGTACTTAAAGTACTTAGAATACCACTTTATTTTTAAGTCTGCCCAATTTTAGCCACAGATAATGATTCTGATTTGAATTGAAATGTAGTTTTTTTTTTTCAGAAATTAAAAGAGCTTGAGTTTACAATATTCATGAAATAATGATAATCAAATCCTTGATGACAGCAACACTGTGGAAGTTGACCCGGACACAGACAGGCAGACACGTTCATGTCACCCACAAACACCCTTTATTTACAATAGTTACAAAATCCGTGCACTTCCCAGTACCTCTTGCACCGTTCCCCTAAAGGTCCAGGCCTCACAGTCTTTGTGCCTTTCTCCTGGCTGCCTCCAATCCTCTCTCCAGCTCTGTCTCTCTTCCACCCGACTTCCGCTCTCGACTGAAGGGAGGCGGCCCCTTAAATAGGAACCCGGATGGGCTCCAGCTGCTTCCCGGCACTCCTCCGCAGACACACCCCAGTGAGGCGGAAGTGCCGGCTGCGCACCCAGAAGCTGTCCGGGGGTCCCCGTCGTCTTCCCCACAGCACTTCCTGGTGTGGCAGAAGTGCTGGGCTCCAGGGATATTCAGGCACCGGGGCGCCGCCTGGCGGTGGCCACAGGTCCCTACAGGGCTGGGCTTCCAAGCCCTTTACCCGTGGCCCCCAACATAACCAGGGCAGACGCCCCCTCGCGGTCTGGAGGAGATACAAGCCCTCCTCCGGTCCTCCTGGGGTCCTCTCCTATTCTGCTCACCCCACATGTTTTCAATGGGGTTGAGGTCTGGAGATTGAGATGGCCATGGAAGGAGCTTGATTTTGTGTTTGCTGAGCCATTTTTGTGTACATTTTGCCATATATTTTTTATCCTGCAGGAAGACCCAATGACAACCCATCTTCAGTTTTCTGAAAGAGGCCACCAGATATTGATTTAAAATGCACTGGTATTTCAAGGAGTTCATGATGTCATACACCCTAACAAGGTTCCCAGGGCCACTGGAAGAGAAACAGCCTCACAACTCCACATATCCTCCACCATTATTTACAGTGGGCATGAGGTGCTTTTCTACATACTCATTCTTGAATTCACGCCAGACCCACTTAGAATGTTTGTTGCCAAAAAGCTCAATTTTAGTCTCATCTGACCAAAGCACACGGTCCCAGTTGAAGCCCCAGTACCGCTAAGCAAACTCCCGATGTT
Organism: Polypterus senegalus; assembly: GCF_016835505.1. Taxonomy (NCBI): domain Eukaryota; kingdom Metazoa; phylum Chordata; class Cladistia; order Polypteriformes; family Polypteridae; genus Polypterus; species Polypterus senegalus. Next base: position 247,395,461 of record NC_053156.1, on the reverse strand, counting down.
TACGTTTGTGATTGTAGGTGAGAAAAGGCTTTTTCCTTGCATGTCTCCCAAACAGCTTGTTGGAATGGAGATAGCGTCTTATGGTTGTCATAGAGACTTTGTGACCCCCAAGATACCACTCTTTGGTGCAGTTCTATAAGAGTAAGCTTTGGAGAATGTTTTTACTTTTCTTACCATCCTCCTCATTGTGCGTGGTGGCAAGATAAACTTGGGTCCTCGTGCAGCCTTTTTTGTCACTGTTCCCGTTGTTTTACACTTCTTTATTATTCCTCTGACTGTAGATACAGGCAGGTTTAGGCAAGGAGCTATTTTCTTGTAGCCATTATCTGACTTATGAAGGTCGACACAAATCTGCCTTACTTGAATGGCATGTCCTCTGGTCTTTCCCATGTTGAAGAAAGGCTAAGAGCAATAGGACTCTGCGTCACATATTTATACCCCAGGGACACAGGATGTAATTAATTACTAATTAAAAGGTCCAATTTACTCTGATCAACTTTAAAAACTGAACTAGAAGTTACAAAAACGCTTCAATTACATTTATTTTATAAGAATTTTTAGGGGTGCCAATAATTGTGCCAAAAAATGCATTTCTTAATGGGGGATTTTTTTTCCCCCAATGAATAAATGTACTTCAATTAAATTTGGATTTTTGTCTTCTTTGGGTTGTGAGCCTATATTTTTTTGGGAAAAAAAAAATTACTACAAGCCTAAGAACACCAGGGGTGCCAATAATTGTGGAGGGCACTGTATATATTATATATACATATATACAGTGATCCCTCGCTATATCGCTCTTCAACTTCCGCGGCTTCACTCCATCACAGATCTTAAATGTCAGCATATCTAAATATATATCACGGATTTTTCGCTGGTTCACGGATTTCTGCGGACAATGGGTCTTTTAATTTATGGTACATGCTTCCTCAGTTTGTTTGCCCAGTTGATTTCATACAAGGGACGCTACTGGCGGATGGCTTAGAAGCTACCCAATCAGAGCGCGTATTATGTATTAAATAAAACTCCTCAATGATATACGATATGCTTCCCGTGCGTGCTTTGCATACTTAAAAGCTCTAGCAGCACGTATTGATTTTTTGATTGTTTGCTTTCTCTGTCTCTCTCACTCTCTCTGCCTGACAGAGGGGGTGTGAGCAGAGGGGCTGTTTGCACAGAAGCTGTTTGCTTAGAAGATACAGACGCTCCTGTAAAAAATGCTGAAAGACTACCTTCACATTGATCCCTTCATTCCGGCCGCTTTATCACAGTGCTTGCATACTTAAAAGCGCAACAGCCCTATTGATTTTTGATTGTTTACTTTACTCTCTCTCTCTCTCTGACATTCTCTGCTCCTGACGCGCACCTTGAAGAGGAAGATATGTTTGCATTCTTTTAACTGTGAGAAAGAACTGTCATCTCTGTCTTGTCATGGAGCACAGTTTAAACTTTTGACTAAAGGGTGTTATTTCATGTCTAGAGGGCTCTAATAATGTTAAAAAACGTATTTAGAAGGTTGTAAACAGGTTTTCAATGCTCTAACTGCGAAAATATTAGATTTATAAATAAAGAATCCTACTTCGTGGAAATTCATTTATCTGTCTGGAATGGATTAACCGCGATAAACAAGGGTTTACTGTAGAATTGTGCGGAGTATATTTATAAACAGTGTGGGAGAGTTTCTAAGGGCTTAAAATATCTAAAAATAACCATACAAACATATGGTTTCTACTTCGAGGATTTTCACCTATCGCGGGGGGTTCTGGAATGCAACCCTTGCGATCGAGGATGGATTACTGTACACACTATATATATATATTATATAATATATATATATATATATATATATATATATATATATATATATATATATATAATATATAAATATATATAATATATATATATATATCTATACTAATAAACAGCAAAGCCCTAACTGACTCACTCACTGACTAACTGACTCATCACTAATTCTCCAACTTCCCGTGTAGGTAGAAGGCTGAAATTTGGAAGGGTTATTCCTTACAGCTTCCTTACAAAAGTTGGGCAGGTTTAATATCGAAATTCTACGCGTAATGGTCATAAATGGAAGCTGTTTTTCTCCATTTACTGTAATGGAGATGAGCTTCAAACCCGTGGGGGCAGAGTTTCGTGTGACATCATCATGCCTTCCACGTAATCACGCAGTACGTAGAAAACCAGGAAGAGGCCCAAAAAGCGCTGAAGAAAACATGCATTATATAATTGAGAAGGCAGCGAAACAATAAGAAGCGGCGAGTGACATATACAACCATATTCATGAGTTCTGCTACTTCGGAAACAAAGCACAATGTAAACCTAAACTTTAAATTAAGTTCATAGACATGCTGCCGCTGGCGTTTGTAATTTAGTGCCTACCCATATAAGGCCGTCCGTCAGCGGCAATCCAATAGCAAACTGCCACGGGTAAATATTCACGGGTGAAGGACTGTGCTTATGCAGAGGAAGATGAGATGGTCAGGGTGGTGTTTGGCACAAACTCAGCGAAACTGCGAGAGAAAGTTTTAAGTGCCAGGACTAAGGTAACATTAAATACAGCCATGGACATAGCACGACATGGCACCAGCACAGCTGGGAAACTTCGATGCATGTACACCGAGCAGCTCACGTGAACTGACGCAGTGCACAGACAAAAGGAACAGTTCCAAAGGCTGAACAAAAAACGAATTACACAATTGAAAAGGCAGCAAAAAATATGAAGCGTCTGATACATACAAGCATATTCATAAATGCAGCTACTGTGGAAACAAAGCACACGGTGGAAAAGTCAATGTCCCGCTAAAGGAAGACAGTGTAAAAAACCCGTGCATGCAGTGTGTCAGGTCTCAGATAAAGAAGAAGACGAGCTGTTTATTGATGCAGTAAGAAACGAATCGATAAATGAAACCTGTCATCTTTACAGCGATTGAAAAACACGGAATGTAACTTGAACACAACACATCCTACAAATGCGAACGTGATTGAAAGAAATAATGATAATCAAATCCTTGATGACAGCAACACTCAGTAAAACTCACAAAACAATTACTGTATATTGACAGTCATGTTACGTTATTTTTAAAATGTTCCCTTTTCTTTTCATAGCTTTTTAACACACTACGTCTCTCGCTGCGACGCGGGTATATATATATATATATATATATATATATATATATATATATATATATACCGATCTACATACTCGAATAATGGATACTTTATTAGCCATCAATGATTGTTTTGGTAAAGCCATACTCAGTGTATTCATTAGATGAGCGGTAAAAAGTAAGAGCGAGGGAGGATGACTTATTGAGGCATGCAGGTTGTAGTCTGCGTCAACTCTATCTGAATTGCGATCACATTTAAAAATATATCTTTTCAAGTTCTATTTAGTCCATATGTGTCAAACTCAAGGGCCTCGGGCCACATCCGGCCCGGCGTGTAATTATATCCGGCCCCCGAGATCATTTTATATACTGTATTATTGTTATTAATGGCCGGGTATATGAAGTGCTGGTAACACAATAAACTACAGATCCCATAATGCAGCGCTTCAGCTGCCTTGCTGAACACTTACGCGTTAATCAAGTCTAGCTTATGATGCTGCAAGTTATTGCGAAGCTAGCCCACATGATGCCGAAGAGAAAAGTTGATTCTGAAAATAGAGCCTTTAAAAACCGATGGGAGGCTGAGTATATGTTTACTGAACCCGTGTGTCTCATTTGTGGAGCTAATGTGGCTGTAATTACAGAATTTAATCTAAGACGGCACTATGACACAAAACATCAGGGTAACCTGAAAGACCTGAATGCAATGCAGAAGATACAGAAAGCAGAAGAATTAAATAAGAATCTGACACTTCAGCGGACGTTTTACCCGTGCACAATCACAAAGTGATTTCAAGTGAAGCTGCTTTTATGGGAGACACAAATGCACCAGTGCAACTTGCCCCACTTTCCCTGTTGCCAAGTAATGTTGAACCAAGTCGTCACTATGGTGTTCCCAAAATACGCACTTTGCTGATAAACTGAGCGCACTGAGTTTGCACGGCGCTTTGGTGACTTTGAAGAACAAAAAAAGTCCGTCTACATGCGGCTCGAACCTTGTGCATGTTTGGTAGCACATATCTGTGTGAGAAGCTCTTCTCAGTGATAAAGACTAACAAAACAGCACACAGGAGTCGCCTCACTGATGAGCACCTGCAATCCATCCTGAGAATCTCCACAACACAGAACCTCACACCAAACATAAGCGAACTTGTTGCCAAAAAGATGCCAGGCGTCCAGCTCTAAAATGACATATGAGCAAAGACAACTGAATGATTTGATTTGTTATTGCTGAAAGGAACACATTTTATTTATATTTCCAGGTTTTGTTATGCAGCATGTTCATATTTGAATTTGTATAATTTTGACAGGATATATTTTTATGGAGAGCAAAATCTTTTGGGATATTTAAAATCTAAGTTTATTTTTTATATAAAATTACATAAGAGTAAAGAAATTTGAATGTTTGTTCTTTTAACGTTTACTTTATTTCTAACTTGTATAATTTAGACAGGATATATTTTTATGGAGAGCAAAATATTATAAGTTGTTTAAGGTTTGAGTTGATTTATTCACAAATAATATTCCTGTCTGTTTTACCATTCCTACCAAAGATATTTCTGTCGACTAAATAAAAATTCCTTCTATTTAAAATTTAAATAGAACTTGAACAAATCGATAGTTCATAATATCCACGCAGACTTGCGTAAGAGCGGGAGTTATCCGTTTTAACAAGCAGCGTATTGCACTGATCTGAAATAGCTGTGTGTGTATATATGTAGATATGTATGTATATGTTTATATATGTGTGTGTGTGTGTATATATATATATATATATATATATATACATATATGTGATATGTATGTATATGTATATATATATATATATATATAGGTAATAATATATACACCTTATAATAATAAGGTATATATATATATATATATACTAATAAAAGGCAAAGCCCTCACTCACTCACTCACTGACTCATCACTAATTCTCCAACTTCCCGTGTAGGTAGAAGGCTGAAATTTGGCAGGTGCATTCCTTACAGCTTACTTACCAAAGTTGGGCAGGTTTCATTTCGAAATTCTACGCCTACTGATCATAACTGGAAGGTATTTTTCTCCATTAACTGTAATAGAGTTGAGCTGGAAAGACGTGGGGGGGGCAGAGTTTCGTGTGACATCATCGCGCCTCCCACGTAATCACGTGAACTGACTGTCAATGCAGTGCGTAGAAAACCAGGAAGACCTCCAAAAAGCACTTAAGAAAACATGCATTATATAATTGAGAAGGCAGCGAAACAATAAGAAGCGAGCGAGTGACATATACTACCATATTCATGAGTGCTGCTACCTCGGAAAGAAAGCAAGGTGTAAACCTAAACTTTAAATTAAGTTCATAGACAGGCTACCGCTGGAGTTTCACATGCCCACAGGTAATGCGGGATACAAGTTTAATGAGAGGACGCAGGATATAAACGA